>NC_133584.1:25363395-25966081 GCF_964106895.1 Numenius arquata
GCCCTCCACCCTCACCCCCACTCACTTCTCTTTTAGGCCAAGAGTCCCAGAGTTCAGTGTTTGAAGAGCCATTTTACTGCTGTTCGTTAGAGCAGTTCCAGTGTATCCCCTAATCAGTAATTACTAAGTCAGCAGAGCTGTGTGTAATTATTCCAAAGTAGTTGTATGTATTATTCTATATATTAGGATAAACTATGAGGATATTCATAAAACAAAAAGGAAATGGGTTAGACTCACCATCTTTATAAATACCCAGGTGACTACTTGTGAATTACAACAGAAAACACTTCCAGCGTTTGCTTTATGTATTTCCTTATCTTCATTCTTTGTTAACAACACACATTAAGGCTTTTAATAAATGTAACGCTAACAAGTAATACATTCATCTTTTTAAAAAACAGCCCGGGTGACCTTTGTATGCCCACAACTTTGATTCTAGCCCAATGGTCGATTGCTTCAAGCTGAGACACTGCCCCTGGCCTGAAATCAGCAAACGTTATAAAGGAACTTCCCGTGGCCTTTGGGCAACAGCCACGATGCAAACTTGGGGCGGGGGTGGGAGGGGAAATAATGTGATGCAGGAGATGGGTACTGCCATGTGGTGGATTTCTTATTTTTTTTTCTTTCCCTCCAGCTTTGCATCATAAAAAACGCGTTTTCATTTTCAGCTTTCCTTTGCAATTAAACCAGGAAGGGCTTTCTGTTGTCATCTCAACAGGTTCAGAGCTTAACCCAAGCCAGAATTTACTGAAGCACCATGAGCGAGTGGTCACACCTATACACATTTGCTTTGTATCCTTGCAAATCTTGTTAAAAAGATTAAATGGCAAAATACCCCAACCAAAATGCTTTTAACACGTATGCACACGACTATAGACATACCTGTATAGTCATACAAAACCACACCAACACACATACCATGCCAACACGTGTACAGAATAAGCAAGTTTTAAGGCTGCATCTTAATAATAATCCAAGTCAAGACAATGATATGATAATGCAGTCAGATCAAGTTCAACTACAATCCTCTCAATTGTAAGCTAGAGATGGGTGGATTTCAAATGCTCAGAAAATTAATAATAAAGTTTCTGGCCAACGCAGGCATTATGTCAGGAATCTCTCCCCCACTCCCAGTCCTCATGTCCTTTTTCTCCTCCTTCCATACCATGTACTTAAACTCCTCTCTCTGACTTTTGTCATAACATTCCCTGACTTTCTTTTACCTTCCTTTGTACCACCTTTCCAATATCTGGAAGTGACAGAGATAAAAACACCTTTCTTAAGGGGTTATGCCATTTGACTATCCCAAATTGCACTATGAGGCTGTGCCTCTTAAAAAGTTCGAAGAACCAGACCTGGAGCCCAGAATGGCAATTGAACATCCATTTCCTGGGATAACAGTCCTCCTGGAAGACTCTAGTAGGTCTCTCTGCCCTTATCCTGAAATCAGGATAGACGCATTGATGCTGACCTGGGCTTCCCATCAAAATAAAAACAAAGGTGACCTGCAGAAGAGTTCAGGCTTCGCATCCATACAGTTGGCTCACACATTTCTTTTAAAAGCCAATGGAGCGTGGGTGAGATTTGAGAGAACTGGCTCACACAGTGTGTTAAGCACTTGCCTTCCGTTAAAGGCTGGCCAAATCACCCCGAGGTACAAATCACTTTCTCACTCAACTGTTGTCATCTGGAAGGATGATAAAAGACAGCATACTGAAGGAATCCCATATGCTAAACCCCCTTTCTCCCTCATCTTTTATTCATCATTGCATCTGAAAGGAGTAAGTTGAATTCCAAACTGAGACTGCACATACATAAACATTTTAGCAGACCAAAGAGCCCTCCATGTGTATTAATATTTTGTGCTAATAGTTGTATTCAGAGATGACAGGTAAATCAGAATTCACTGTCCTGCGAGCCACATGAACACTCATATGTGCTGTCCCTGTCCTAGGTGGCAAGTATCCTGGCTGCTTTCATGCTCAACACAAAGCATACATATGCTGCAGCTATCTCTGCTTATATACATTGTATAGGTTCGGGGTTTATCACATTTTCATGGAAATTCAGTTCAGTGCTCAATTTGGCCTTATTTAAATGCTAATTTCAGTGAAGTGGTTTAACAAAGCAATTATGAAAAAAAGGCTCTAATCTTCCACTGACTGAGTAGGGAAAAACTCAGAGTGTGGGAGACAGATTAACCATGTAAATACAATATAAGCGATCTGTTTCACACTTAATGCATTTGGTTGGTAAGTGATTCAGTTACAAAGGTGGCAGTTCAGCCTCCTTTTCTAAATATATAACACCAAAGAATCAACAAAACACTAACACCTCATGCAAGCTTTAATAATTACACTTAGCAATCTCTCTTGTTTTCTGTACTTAACACTCGCTCTTGTTTTCCTTCTTAATGTATGTTTATCCATTTTATTTAGAACTTCTGACTGTAAGATATAATCAGATACTTTAGAAAGCATTTTGCTATAATTGTAGTTAGTCAAGTTAAGTGCCACAATTTAAAACGGTCTAATGTTAATTCCACCTCCCCCCTCCGCCAGAGCTGCAACTGAAGCTGATGGTGCCAAGCAGTTCAAAATGCCTCCACCTACTAGAATCAAAACGCACTGGTTCTACACCAATACATTTTGCAGAACAAGGGCAGACAGAAGAGAGAAGTGATGCAAGGGAGTTTTAGGCCTGATACTAATTTCTTGGATAATCTACAGTACCATTAGAATTTGCAATGTCTTTCTGCTCTTGAGAACAGGTAACACGTGACTGACAGAAATCTGTGAGACACTGTCAAATGCTCAATCTTCTGCCTCTGAATCTGTGGAATTTTATACAAGTTGAATACACAAAGGATTTAATGTCACTGTTGATTTATGAGTTTTGAATACCAACTTTTTATTTTCTAAAGTTTAATCATCTCAGTTCTTTTTTTTTTTTTTCCCAGAGATCTGTTATCTCTCTGAGAACTTCTCACTGACTTTCTATCATCTTCTCAGCCCTCTCCCCAACGCCTTCCTCATTTCTCCCATCCCCTCCTAAGAGTCTTTGCCCCAAGGTTGTACAATCCATAGAGGCAGGGAAACGAGGGAGGAGAACAAAAGAAAGGCAGAATCCAAGGGCTGAAGGAGCAGGGAAGAGTTTATGACAAGTAGTCAGGAGAGACTTTTGGCCATGAAGTTTAGGCATTCACCTTTTGGACTTATTTTTCATCTGAGGAGTGTCCATTAATAACAAAAAAGCAAACTCTAACAGACAATACATAGTTTTCATGAAATATTTATCACAAGAGCAAATTAATTGATGGTAATTTCCAAAGCTCAATTTAGCCTTTCTTCTCTTTGTTGCTCCCCAGTGCATCATGAGACATCTGCATTGTGTGGTGCTCACTAAAGGTTTGTGCTACACAATTGAGTATTGCTGTAGCATAGAGAAACATAATTCTTGTCAAGCCAACAGAATGTCTCCTGTTTAAGCTAAGACAAATTCCATGTGCAGTATAACTGCAGCAACTGTGTTTAAAAACACTAAAGAGACAACGGTATACAATGAAAGTATCAGGAGGCAATGACATGCATACCTTTTTCATAAGCCATCAAAACAAAAAATCTACACTGGGAATCTTGAGCCATGTAACCAGGTATTGATGAATTCTGTACGGATTCCCTAACCTCTATGGTTTACTCAACAAAGCAATCACCTGAGTAGCACAGTCAAGGGGGAACGAGTTAGATTTCCATCATCCAGCCACTGCAGTAGAGCAGTCAACTTGGATGCATATTTCTAACTTCCCCGAATTGGTGGCAAGCTATGTTGGGCATCCCTGTTGCTGAAATGCACAAGCTAGTGCAGCACTGTGCCAGCTCATTGGACAAGGAGGTCAAAGTCTACATTGGATAGCAATGCACTCCAGTTACAAGAATATAGGGGAAAACTGCAGCTCCAAGATCCGTAACAGTTCTTCTGCTACTCAAGGTTGTATCTTAAGAAAACAGGTCTGTGATGTTCAGAGTCTGTGAAATGTACTCAGTAATTCTGGTTACTTGACATCTCTGAAAAAGACTTTTGAATTGTTTAGGTTGGAAAAGACCTTTAAGATCATCAAGTCCAACTGTTAACCAAACACTGCCAAGTTACTACTAAACCATGTCCCTCAGCAGCACATCTACACAGCTTTTGAACACCTCCAGGGATGGTGACTCAACCACTTCCCTGGGCAGCCTGTTCCAATGCTTTACAAGCCTTTCAGTGAAGAAATTTTTCCAAATATCCAGTCTAAACCTCCCCTGGTGCGATTTGAGGCCATTTCCTCTTGTCCTATCGCCTGTGACTTGGGAGAAGAGACCGACCCCCGCCTCACTACACCCTCCGTTCAGGGAGTTGTAGAGAGCGATAAGGTCTCCCCTCAGCCTCCTTTTCTCCAGGCTGAACAACCCCAGCTCCCTCAGCCGTTCCTCAAAAGACTTGTGCTCCGGACCCCTCACCAGCTTCACTGCCCTTCTCTGGACAAACTCCAGCACCTCAATGTCTTTCCTGGAGTGAGGGGCCCAAAACTAGACACAGTATTTGAGGTGGGGTCTCACCAGTGCCAGCTACAAGTGGACAATCACTTCCCTAGTCCTGATGGCAACACTGCTCTGACACAGGCCAGGATGCTGTTGGCATTCTTGGCCACCTGGGCACACTGCCGGCTCACATTCAGCCAGTAGTCGACCAACACCCCCACGTGCTTTTGCTCCGGGCAGCTCCAGCCACTCTGCCCCAAGCCTGTAGTGCTGCATGGCGTTGGTGTGACCCAAGTGCAGGACCTAGCACTTGGCCTTGTTGAGCTTTGGCTCATCGATCCAGCCTGTCCAGATCCCTCTGCAGAGCCTTCCTACCCTCCAGCAGATCAACACTCCTGCCTAACTTGGTGTCCTCTGCAAACTTATTGAGGGTGCATGCAATCACCTTGTCCAGGTCGTTGATAAAGACATTAAACAGAACTGGACCCAACACCGAGCCCTGGGGGTTATCACTTGTCATCAGCCACCAACTGGACTAACTCCATTCACCACCACTCTTTGGGCCCGGCTCTCCAGCCAGTTTTTTACCCAATCAAGAATGCACCCATCCAAGCCATGAGCAGCCAGCTTCTCCAGGAGAATGCTGTGGGAAATGGTGTCAAAGGCTTTACTGATGTCTAGATAGACATCATCCACAGCCTTTCCCTCATCCACTAAGCAGGTCACCTTGTCCCAGAAGGAGATCAGATTAGTCAAGCAGTACTCGCCTTTCATAAACCCATGCTGACTTGTCAGTCCCTTTTCCTGAACCCACCTGAGGTTTTAAACAGGAAAATGTTGTTCTTCCTGCAACAATATAATGATACAATGTGGGATAGAAGAGCATCTGAGAGAGAAGATATGAGAACAATTCAATGTGAACAGTCACACACCATCTGCCACCCCTTTGATGAATATAATTAATTTAATTATATATTTAATTATAATTATATTTATTTATATTTAATTATATATTTAAATTTTTGTCTGTCAAATCTTTTTATCTGCATGGACTAGCTTTCTAAGCACAATGGAGTGAAAAATACATAGCATGGCTGTAAATTAGCAAGAGGTTATATCTCTAAAGCCAGAAAGGAATTTCCTTTGGTGCAAGATAAATACTGATTGTTTCCATTCTCCTTACAGTCTACTGTAGTCTCCCAGAGGTCTTGGTGACTACAGTTGCCTATTTCTTCATGAATGCATGTAAAGAATGAAGGAGAAAGGCTGCAGAGGAGAATGAGGATGAAGGATGAGTTATGGTCAAGAGACAGTTTTTCTAAACTTAAAATCTTATTTCTGAGACAGAAAAGGGTCGGGTCATTTTCATTATCCAAAGGGTGAACAGTTTAGCTCCGCTTCATAAGCAAAGCAGCACCCTGCTCAGTACACAGCTCACTGTGGGGTGGAGATATGAGTATTCCCAATCTTAGCACTAGGCAAAAGGCTCACTGATACCTAGTCATGTGGAAACATTCATTTTGACAGTAAAAAGTGTTCTTCAGAGATTACTTCCATGCATTATTTCTTCTGCTGCCTGAAGGCACAAAAAAACCCCAAACATAAGCAGCTCCAGAAAGCCACAAAAATATCTGCACAAAATCTCCATGTGTTGGGGTGCTGCCTGCAGTTGTGGGCTACTGCACCAAAGAGGAACCACACCAAACAAATTCACACTGCGCAGAGCTGGCTAACGAAGAAAGCTTCCATTCCCTCAGCCTAGTGCAATCACAGTCCAGCTGGAGAAAACACTCTGCATTCCCACAAACGCAATTAAGATTTTGAACGTTCCAAACTGTTCAGAACTGATCTTTCATCCCCACCATGATATAAATGGTATATGTCCTTACCAGAAACAGCAAGGACCAGTTGTTAAACGTGTCCTGTTTGAGAGCTGGCAGCCAGGACAAGATTTCCTTGTGGCATTTAATGCAAGCCATTAACAGGTGAACATTGTTAGCAGTTAATCAAGAGCACTCACTGCATACTGCAAAATATGACAATGAAACAAGTGGTCAACATTAGCAAGGTCTCAAAGCTGAGTCTAGTACTGAACAACAAAGTACCTTTTGAAAACAACATCATTAGTGAAAAGTGACCAAGAAGAGAAGAGCAACAGCAGGAAGAGCTCACCCCAACCTTCCAATGGCAATGCGGTATAGCCAATGAGTATAGAATCACAGAATCACCTAGGTTGGAAGGGACCTTTCAGATCACCTAGTCCAACCATCAACCTAACACTGACAAAACCCATCACCCTACCCAGCGGTAGGCACCACGTCTACCCATCTTTTAAATACCTCCAGGGATGATGATTCTTCCACTCCGCTGGGCAGCCTGTTCCAGTGCGTGAATAGAATCATAGAATTGTCTAGGTTAATCTATGAGTAAATACAAGTAAACAACCACAAAGCTTTTGGACACCTGTCACTTAAGGTAGGTAGGAAAAGGGACCAAAATGCCAGCATTTTAAATTCCTGATCTCAGCCCAGATCCATGCTTTTATAAGTTGTTCTACCCTAAAAAGTAGAGTTACTATTCTGGAGCTGGGAACATTTAGTTGTGATTTAAATCAAGATTCCATTTTTCTGGTGTTGACTTTCATAAGTTTTAAAGCAATACAGTCTTTGCATGAAATTCAATTCTAACTTATTCAGCAAGGTCTTTATCTTACACAGTTTTCATTAAAATAAGGCTGCTCTTTTTGTTTAAAGAAAACATGGTAACTACTAATACAGCTGTCCCTCTCTGGATTTTCATAAATCAAAAGTTCCACTCAATATATTGACCTTCTATAATCCTGCCCTTGATTTCAAGATTAATGTCTAAACATAAACAGTAGGGAGAGAAGAGTTGAGTTAATACATTCTAGAATTTGGTGGATTTGTGTAAGTCTGACTGAAACCCACAAAGCTTTCAATGAATCAGAACAAAACTTCAACTTTGGTCTGAAATACAAGAAAAACAAATGCTTCATAATGAATTTTGCCTGAGGGAAATAATATCTAATTTTTATTTCATATGAGTTTTTTATATATTACAGGAAAAAAAAAAATCAGTTTTCACTTTTTAATATAGTCAGTTTGCATTTGAGTTCTCAGGTTTAGTAGAATTCAGATCCCAAAAAGAGGAGAGACTATATGAGTAAGACAAAAGCTGTTGTGCAAAGCTAAAGCTTGTGAGCAGTTTTCCTGGGTGTGAAGTGCATAACTGTGCCACAAAACCAGCCCAGGTCCTGCAGTTCTGTAACTACAGTGACGAACCCAGGACAAGTCAGTACCTTCAAACAAAACACGGTTTAATGCTTTAGAACTTAAATGAAAGCAAAAGATCGTTGAGGTGAGCCCTGGTGGCAGGGATCTGTATAATGACAGAGGTGTCAGATGAGAAAACCCAAATTCCCAGCACTTCAATATTCAGTGCTATCTGAATCAACGGTTACCCACAAAGAAATTCCACACAACACGTGCAACAAATTTAAGTTACAAAACCATACCCGTTTGATTTAAAGTAAGTATCTTGGGACAGTAAAGCAGCCTCCCTTGACAGAATTTGTTTCATTAAGGTTTTCCTAAACTTTACACAGCACAGTAGGCACGGTAATTTCATTTCCAAATGAGTTAAAACAGCTTTTGATCTGGTAGAGGCACTTAATTACGATCAGAAGGGCAAGAAACTAAAATATATGTAAGTGTGCCGGGCAATTCATGTCATTTCGGTGTAATTATCCTACCTCAGGGTCAGCTCAAGTTGCTCCCACAAAAGCTAACTTCCTCTGAAGGGCTATTTGTCATGGATGCTTGATTCTTAATCACCTCATCAGATCAACTGCTGCTCTGCCTATCCCTGTGATCATTTCAAAGGTTTCAGGCCCCTTCTACTGAAGTTACTTATTAGTCAGCTCCATTCCAGCTGCTGTGCTGAAAATGTCCTAAAAAGCAAGAACACTTCACAGCGTTTCAGTTGATGCAGAAGAGTTCTGTTACTTGCCAAAAAAACTAACCAAATAATATTAAAGAGCAAACCCTCATTTGATGTTACATTACTGAGTTCTGAGACACGCCAGGGAAGGTTTTGGACCTGAGCTCTGCATCTGCAAACCCAAGACAGAACATCGCCGTGCTTTTGTATGTGCAGGTCAGAGATTCACAGTAAGGCTCCCGGCCCCTTCCACACCTGGTCACCACCCTCTCTCCAATTTCTATAAGATTAATACCCAACCTATCACACCTCCGGAGTAACCACAGCCACTGCACTTACAAAGTCAAATAGAAAACCCTTTGGACAGGAATTCTGAAAGTGATTTTGGACATACTCAGTGAAGAAATTTACAGCAGGGATTGGCTTGTCAGGGGCTGAACACTGAACACTCTCAGGGCAGTGCCCGAAAGGTGTTTCTGAAAGTGAGCTCACAAACTGACAGACCCAAAGTGATAGTGTGCTACGAGTGAGAGTGCATCCTTAGAGGAAAGACAGAGAACTTTCTGCTAACATCTCTGTCCTTTTAAAAGGTCATATTTCTAACACATTTTATAACAGCTGGGGAGACAGCAGTATGAACCACATGGTCCTCTGTAACCAGTCCACCAGTACATCAAGAAGCACAAGGTTTAGTTTGTTAGCAATCAGCAGAAGGTAGCGGCAAGGCTCACGAGAATTTCCCTGGACAGTCTGGGGTCTCTCTACTGAAACACTAGAGCAGGGAAAGAACCGTACTGAGCTACCATACCTCAGTAATAATACATGGCTCGGTTTCAGCTTTCCAGCTTTCCAGGTAGGTCATAATTTTTAATTACAGTATTTGTATTTACACTCTGCATACAGCAACTAAATTTCAGCTCTGCAGTATGTGCCAGACTACCTCTCAGCAGCATTGAAAAAAAAAAGGAAGAAAAACCATCAACCAGCTGCCTACTTGTTCCCAGAAACAAGAAAACATCTATCAAGTCGTGGCACGAACAATTCTTATTTCTCTTTTATCTATTTATTCTCCTAAAAGCATCACCGAAGCAATTCACAAGATTCATAATCCACAAGAAAAACAATTTAAACCCACATCTGTAGAAAAATATTAATTTACAGAAAACAGTAATTTACCTGAAGCCTACTTAGGAAAACACTTCTGCCCCAAAAGAACTGAAAAACATATTATTCAGTTCTTTGTGCTTTCTAGGTAAACTCTGTATGTATAAGAAGAACATGGGCACAAAGCCATCAGGAGACATTCTGAGAGGAACTGTCCCTCAGAGGCAAATCCCAAGTGAAAAAGCATCCATGGGTTCGCTGCAAATAACATGGCCCTGAGCCCCTCGGGCACAGCCCCTTCTTTCCAATTGCCCCGATCCTACAAGCAAAGCTTCTTGGCAGAGGAGGCTAACACCACATTTGTTCAGTAAATCCAAGAGTTTAGAGCATCTTCAGAAGTCCTGTTTGCTTTAGGGGCAAAAGCTCTGTTTGCTTTAGTTCCTTCACCTGGAGCCCCCGGGGACAGGCTGCCCAAGGATGAGCATCATCGGCACAACCCTGTGCTGTCTGTGCAGACCCAGGGCGACCCCAGCGATTCAAATCAGCCTTCCATCCTTACGGGCTCTTGGGCACAAAGAGTCAACAGAGTCTGACCTTCAGGTCAACCCTTCAGAAAGTTTTAAATCCCAGTGTTCTACCTGGATGCCTGCTTTTCTGTTTCTGTTATGCAAACACTACACTGCTGCGCTGAATGGGGGTTTGCTGACGCCAGCTTAGCCCACCCCTGTGCCCTGTGTGCAGCATACAGATGCATCTCCCACCAGTTAAGTACTGGTTTGCTCTTTAATTTCCTTCCATTCAGATCTCTCTTATGCAAGTAACCAAGTATCCAACCCCCTTCATGCATATGCAGAGGTTTCTGCATACTGCCACTTGGCTTTGAGAGAACCCCAAAGCCTCCTTTGTTCTTCCACACTGTTCAGGTAAAAATATACCTTAAACCTGACTGAAGATGTTACACCCCTGGAGACTCTTAAGCGCCTCCCCCCCCCCCGCCCTTGCTACAAGGATCATTCAGAGGCTCATCCTGAGGAGTCCAGTCTCCAGAAGAACAGACAATCAAGTCACCAATGGTCAAAGGTATCCCAAGCGTTCCCTCATTCATGGGCTGTCACAAACACCCACTTCCTTTGAATGTGACAGGAATGCAATGGAATAATACTGACTTTGAAGATAACTATACTTCCAAAACTTATCCAAAGTCGAGACTAATGCATGACAAATGATTTAGCTTAGCTCCTCTGCAGAACATTCTCACATACTTTTTCAGTTCAGATGTTACAAAGCCTTTAGTCTGTCTCGGTGGTGGGGAGGAGATGAAATCTGCATGTGTGAAGGGCACGGAGAGAGGGGATAGGTTCTTTTCAGGGAGACCTGTATTCACTGCTCTGACTCCACATTCACACACGGGGCTTACTTTCTTTGGTAAGACTCCAGGGTTCTTGACACTTCTCAGGAGACAAGCAATCACAGGGGAATATTTTAGTTGAACGGCTCTTACGGGTACGCGTGGTCTGGAATAGTGAGTAAAATGTTATGGACCAAAAGAGGGATGGGACGAGAACAAACTCCTCAGGTATACTTGCAGTTCTGTGGGCAAGAGAGCTAAAATTTCCTGTTTTCATGAATCAGGTGAAGAAATAGTACTTTTTATGCCTGTGTTCTCTAGCCATTGCTTTTTTTAGCTTCTACACTTGCCAATATAACATTAGCAGTAATGCCAAAGGTGCACATGCCAGTGAAATATTAATACAAATATATGCAAATAGTTCATGGAAATATTCATGGTCAACTTAACCTATTACCATTTCACAGGCTGACATGGTGAACTACTGACATACACATAAACTATTTCAGGCCAAAGACTCGATGCAACAGTCATCGGCAGTAGCAGCTCTTGTCCTGGAGGAAATACAGAGCCTCCCCTCAGCCTAAGGTTACACACTGACACAAGCACCATAAAAAGAATATACAGAGGTGCCAGGGAAGAGCACAGACACCATCCAGCACAGAAAGCGTTAACCAACTTCATGATTTCTTTCTCTTTTCTAATTAACAGACTGTAATTTATCTTACATGTTTCAGCTCGAACCTGAAGATAGTTTCTTTAAATTTTTTAGCTCTGAAATTATTTTAAAGCACCAGTATGATACGAACATAAAAACAATCTTTAAATAATCTGTTAATGCTAAATTAAAATTTCTTTAAAGTAAGAGGAAGTTACATTACATAAATGAAAATTCAGCAATTAGGCAATTTAAACAATGAACAGATAAAGATGGAAGCTGACAGGATACCAAGTAGCATCCAAGCTTAAATATGAAAGACTCCTTTCCTCTACCCATCACCAAGGCTACTCAGGCTATTTCAAACAACTTCAACCTATTCGTATACAAAATTACACACTAACAGAACAAACAGTTAGGAAAACACCACTGGAGGCTGCCACCTGTATTCTTCTTACCAAGAATGCTCGCATCATTTTCAGAAATCCCTCTAACTACCAATGTTTTTCTTTGCTACGTTTCCATTCTAGAAGAAACCAAATTTCCTCTTAAAAGGTTCTTAGACAACACATTCTGTAATCCAGTACAGCAGATACCCTTTGGTCATTACAGGAGTTCAGTGTTCCCTAGCTATGCCTTTGATCATTCCCTGAACTCAATGATAAAGTCAATCTGCTCACATCTACATATTTTACCAAAGTCTCTGACTAAAACATGTTTTCCTTACTGTTTCCTGAATAGGATTCTCTAACTTTTCATTGCTATAATTACCCATTCACTGTGCAGTAATACTGCTTCTGATATTTCCCTTCCTCTGTCCAAAACATACATTGCAGCCACCTTTCTTAATTAGATGCAACATTCACTGAGCCATATGTCTTCCTTATTAACTCCTCTTTCCCGGTTATGGGTAGCGAGACTTTGCCCACCTCTGCCATTCATAAAGCAGCAACACACTGAACACGAAAATGAGCATGAACTATGGGAAATGCCTCTCTGTTTTCAGCCATCTTTCATAATGTTCTCCTCTTCATCTTCTATGTGATCATCTTTTCCTTAATTATGTTCATTATAATTATACTCACCCTCCTACAGTCAATGCCTTAAACTGCAGCCTGCAATGTCTATGGAGAAAATGACGAGTCTTGTAGGAAAAGGAAAGAAGACTGACACAGATTTCGCAAACTGCAGTTAGGCACTGGTTGGAAAGTCCGGAATAACACACCACATGCATCCAGGACCAGTGCACCAACGTCCCACTCAGTGTTAGCAAGCCCTTTAGAAAGATGAGGCTTCCCTTCCACTCTAGCCTATTTCACTGAAAAGTTCCCTTTCGTAGCTTTAATTTCAGGGGCTTGTGTTTTCTCTTGCTTCCTCCCACTTTCTAATGCATTTAGAGCTAATGGTCTCCGCTGTTCTCCCACCACTAGCAATCATTTCAGAAAAGGAGTTTCTCCACCCAAAAATCATTAGCAACCTGTCTGAAACTCAAATTAATATCCAAGGGAAAATTAATTCAAAGAAGTTACTGCTCCAGCCCCATTCAGAGGTCAGCGCTCAGTGAAACTGCACTCAACCCAGGGTTTATTTATAGGGATATGGATATAGGATGCTATTTACACTCTTCAGTGTCTCAAACCCCAGTTAAATCAGAGGTGGCTGATACAGCTGCTCCTCCACTGCTTCCCATCAGGGAAGGGAAGAAATTACCTACAGAGTCAGTGGGGAAGTGACTGGGCTCCCACCTCCCATCTCTTCCTGCTCTTCTGAAAGGCCCTACCCAGCAAGCAGCCTCCACATCTCCTCTGTGACCTCCAAACGCTCCTCAACGCCTCCCTAGCCCATGGTCCTCTGACCTCAGGCCTTTGTGTAAACGAGACCCAGAAACATCTATGCTGCCATCCTGATTTGGAAAGTTTCGTGCTGTAGTTGAGTTTCCCTGCCAGACTTTTCTCCTCTACACAACCCCAGCCCGCGTCTTTGCTTGCTCTGCTCACGCAAGTGCCATAAGATAATCATCACCCACCATAGACTGCTCAAATTAGTCATAAGGCAGCTACATCATAACGGCTAATTGGCCCGATTAGCTATTCTCAGTTGACACCATTATCTGAATAATCTTTGCTTGTTCTTGTCTGTTTATGATTTTGCACTGAACCAGCACATTTATTCCCCAAAATACTTTTTTGTTCTTGCTGATTCTGTATTCCAAAAGCATCTAGAGCAGCTCACATTAATAGAATCTGCAGATTTTCTGATTTCTTTAACTTTTCAGGAGCTGGCTCGCACTCAGAGTAATTTAGTTGAACTGACCTTGTTTAGCTTAGGAACAGGAAACAGGCACCGATTCCTAACTTGTATTTTACACTAAAGTAACTTATTCCATTAGCAAAGGAAAATTGCTCTTTTTTATCTCAGATCTGGGATGTATCTTGTGCTCAGCAATGTGCCTGAAACTAAACAGAAAAGACAGGAGTATAAGGCTTTAGTGGAACGTACAGTTTTATCTCCAGTCACAGAGATATTTAAGTAGAATCACTATATGGAAATACCAAGGAGTATCCAGAACCACCATTCATGCTCAGAGCTGCCAATTATCAGAATAAAAAGCTTGAATGCCAAACTCCAGTGACTGAATGTGATATCCTCAAATCAGATCTGGATTGTGCAGTCTGTGACGATGCAGTCCCCTGGTATTCCCTTGTCCAGCATCACATCCCAGGCTTTGCCATGTGGCTGGAGGAGATGCTAGCACGCTTGTTCCTTCCATCAATAAATTCACCCCTGTTTCAGCACACTAGTGCTTCTCACGAGCAAGCCAACAAGATAGGACACTGCTGTCTGTGGCAAAGTCAAGTGCAACACAGGAGCCCCTTTTATCATGGCGGGTACTTGTGAGAAGTTTCAAATGATGCTCCTAACTTCTCACCTAAGTTTTGTGAAAGACAATCAGGTGAGCTCTCCTAAAGAATTATTGACACTGCACACCTTGCAGGAGTGAGCTTCCGTAATAGGAAATCGATGTGACAATGAGGAAAGATGTTCTTCACACACAGGGTGAAGTTACAGAGACTACAGTGTGGGTTTGAGCCCACCTCTGATGTTAATATCAGGCCCACAGAAACACTCTTGTATCTATTGCTACTACATACCATGAACTTCATTGGCTGAAGTGTCTGGTAGGTGCACGGATCCATTTTAGCACACTCAAATGCAGACATTCAGGGCATGATCTTCAGAAGCATTCGGTATCCAGAACTACTCTTAGTATAAAGAAAAGACACTCAGTGCTTCAGAAGAAAAGCTGGGGGCCTCAGACTGAGACATAAATGAACCGACACTTGCAAGTTGACTCATCTGTCAATACTCATGGTCACTGACCAGTCTTCTTCCAAAGCCGATCTTGTTTACAACACTTTCCGAGGTGGCCAAAGGCCACTTCAAGCCCAACAGCCACACAACCAGAAGCTCTTTCTCCCACCAGCCACAAATCCTTCCTCACCACCAGGCTCATGATTCAGACATTGTGATTCCTTGACTTGGAGGGAGGCATCTGCCAGTCTGGGAGGAAAAGCTGTAACTCAGAACTGCCAGCTCTACATTTTGAGATAAAACATTTCTAGCTTTCTATCAAGTTGCCACTTACACGGGGATGCAGCTTCCCCAAAAAGCTAGCCAATCTCCTTTATATCCTCAATCTTCTCACCCTTGACATCTACACAAAATTCCAGGGTGAGGTCCCCATTGTCCTGTGTGTTAAACGCCCAACAGCAAAGTCCTGGGGTACCTCTGGGGTTCAGGCACTAATGCAGGGCAAAACCACTTCTCTTCTAGGTCTATATAAACCCTACTGATACACGCAATAGCCTAGAGGGAAGAGAGGCAATATAAAGCAAGGAAACAGTTACATACTCCTAACAAACAGAACTAATTATTCCATGGAGAGGTTCCCAAGAATGTCAGGCTGTACATCCAGGGAACAAGGCATTGATCAGCAGAAATGATTAAAAAAAAAAGAAAAGCGAAATTGTGCACTGAAAAGCCAGAAGAGAGAAAGCCACAGACACCAAGCAAGAATTAACATGGCCCCGAGAAAAGCCAAAGAAGACAGCTTTTAAGTGAGCTTTCTTGAGTCCTGCTGTGTTCAGGGACACAGGCCTTTGTAAATTCTTTATAAATATATAGGACTGCATAAAAGTCACCCTTAACGTACTAATTTCTCAACTCCAGTGGAACAACTGTCAGAAAACCTCCCTCTCCAGACTTTTTTATTAGCTGCTTGGGTCAAGAGAGGCCACAATGATAATTACAGCTTCAGCAAGGAAATGGCTTGTGCTAGAAAACATTATTTGAATCAGGATTGAAGGGACAATGCTTTTCTGGTAGAAGGTAGGTATATAACAGGACCTGACATTTTTCTTATTAAATATAGGTGGTTTCATCCTCTTTTGTTAACTGACATGTTCTGGTCCTGCATTTGCAACATATATATATATATAGTCCAGATGGCTGATTTGTTCAGAATTTAAATTTTGCAGGACAACTGCTTCTTTTAAGCTTATTTATAACATCTAACAAAGTAATAACCATGATACTAAAAGAGGGACAATTACAGGATTTTGTTATAGTAACACTTGCCTTCTTTTTGTCAGCAAGCATTGAGTGAAGGCACATTGCTCCAGCTCTTCAGGGGAGGGGAAGGAAAAATGGGAAACGGGGGACTGAGAGAGAAGCGTTTTGCACAGCATCACAGAGTAGAACCATGGAAAGCCTGGGACAGGTTGCATTAAGGGCTGGATCCAAAAAACAAATAATTCTCAAAAAAACTTGTTAATCTTAATTCTCTGTATCTTAGCCTTGTTCTTTGTCTCTGAGCTCAGGACTCCGTTCACTGCCCGTGAGCCCTGCGTAGTGGAAGGATCCCCTACTTGCTTTGGAGGTGACCCCATACAGCAGGGACAGGCCCGTCATCCCCAGCCCTGGCAATGGAATCAGCTGCTGGGCAACGGCCAGTTGCCCTGGAGCAGAAACCACACTTCCTACTGCTTCCATCGCTGCTCAACAGCGATTCCAGCTACCTTGGGAGCACCTAAAATAGAAGATCCCTGCTTCAGCTGAGTAATACAATTCATTATCTTCATTAGAAACACAAAGTCCCACCGAGCTGGCGACATAATATCCTGAAGTAGCATATTAATAGTGAAGATTTCAGGTAGAAAACAGAGCCGTACAACTCATGCTCTTCTCAGGCTGAGGTATACTCCTGAATTCATGTTCCCTTCCGGTCATGGGTGGGACTGAGCCTTCTAAACTCAATTTGACGGGCATGTCTGTGGAAAAGGATGCCAAACTGGGAGCAGAACCTGCCTCCTGCTTTTTGTTTAAAGAAACAAAAATATTTTAACATCCAGAGCCAAAAGCCTTTCTTTAAAAAATATGCAGTTTAGATACTAACAAAATAAAGAGGATGAAGATACAACTGTGAGAAGTTTTCTTTTTTTTTTCCCCCAATTAAGAAAACTGAAAGATTCTCCTGGAGTTTCCTAAACTTTGAAAGGAAGAAGCTAAGCTATACAAAACTGATACACTACCCTTCTGATGGATGAGTTGGGGGGGAAAGAGGGGACGAGAGACAGTCCATTTCACAAAAGAAGCAAAACACTAATGAATGTTACTGCGTGAAAGGAGAGAAGAGAACCAAGTGCATGTTTCTGTGTGTATATCACACAAAAAAAAACCCCACCTTAAGAGAACTGCAGATATAGGATTAAATAAAAGCAATCACAGGGAAAACCCTACCATTATGAATAGTGCTTTGGTTGGAAGCTGAGGGAACTGGGCATGTTTAGTTTGGAGAAGAGGAGGCTGAGGGGGGACCTCATTGCCCTCTACAACTACCTAAAATGAGGGTGTAGAGAGGTGGGTGTTGGCCTCTTCTCCCAAGGGAATAACGACAGGACCAGAGGAAATGGTCTGAAGTTGTGGCAGGGGAGGATTAGATTAGATATTAGGAAGAATGACTTTACTTGAGAGAGTGGTCAGGCACTGGAACAGCCTGCCCAGGGAGGTGGTGGAGTCGCCATCCCTGGAGGTATTTAAGAAATGCATAGACATGGCACTTCAGGGCATGCTCTAGTGCCTGAGATTGTTGGTTTGTGTCTGTTTGTGGGTGGGTGTGGGGTGTGGTTGTGAGTGGTGGGTTTTTTTGTGGGTTTTTTTTTGTTGTTGTTGTTGGTTTTCTGTTTTTTGTTTTGGTTTTGTTTTTTTTTTGTGGTTGGACTCAATGATCTCAAAGGTCCCTTCCAACCATGAAGATTCTGTGATTCTGTGAAAAGTTTCTGATGGCAATTTTCCGTTTAGAGTGAGATTCTTGGTACTCCTGGTGGTTTTGACTTTCCTCAGCTCCTTGCCCTAGGTAACCCTAGGGTAGATTTTGCGATTCTTACTCAAGACAAACATTAATTAATTCTCAAAGATAAAAGCATTAAGCTCCTTCACTCATCCTCACCCAAGAGAAGCAGTTCATTCTGCAAAAACCAGCACAGCGAAAAAAGAAAAGGCTGATTCATCTGCAATGCAGCTAACCCTTAATTGCTTACTTGCACTGTCAAGCTCTATGTTCACAGTGCCAACTTGCCGTTTGCTGTTTTGGCTAATTATACGACTTTCAAAGGAAAGATTGTTCTTACAAAGCACTGAAAGAAGGGTAGGAGGCATTATATCAGCCTCCCGCACATTTCACATTACATATAATTAGCCTCCAAATTCAGAGATGTCTGAGGAAATTACATCCGCTTATGGCAAGGCTGAATCTGGCTCCAGAACACGACCAGATTTGCAGGGAAGGCAAATCTTGCCATCTTTGCTTTCTGCCTTCTGTTGCTAGTGTCCAAATGAAAATTAGCAGAGGAACAAGATCTATTGGCAGGACTGAAAAGTACACGTATTCACACTGTCCAACATTATTAAACATATGAATAAAACCATTCGAGATAGAATCAAATTATCTGCTGGGTGGAAAGGCTATTCGTAGGCATCCAGGGAGAATTTGCCCTGTAACTCCAGCATCGTACAGCTTCAAATTGTCTCATTTGAGATGTTTAGATAACGGAGCCCCCTGAGATTTTCTATTCTGCTCAGTGTGAATCAGCACAATAGCCAAAGAAAAAAATCAACACACAAAGGATTAAGATATGCTATTTCTTCACAAATACAAGAGAACATGCAAAATGCCTGAAGGTGAGAATGGCTTGCCCTTGTCTTTACAGCTTGTGAGCAATCAGCATGGCTGTTGATATTCAATACTGAGTTTCATAAAAAGCACAAAGTATGATTAAGCCACCAAAAAAAGCTGGAGAGCATCCAGGGTTTAATTACCATCATATCAGATTTTTAAATGCTGATGAGAGCAAGTGTCAAACAAAAAGAACTGCATGCAATACAGCACACTTTGGGGACTGCCTATTCACAAGGTTGATGAGTGCCCAGCAAACTGACTACAAGCAGGAATTACAGAGATTTAATATACTGAAGAAAACAGAGACATTAATTTACACGGATCCTAAACAACTTGAACACAAACAAGAAAGTCAGTGGAGTCCTGTGAAAACATGATACAACAGAAGATACAAGGAGAATCAAAGAACAAAGATCACTTGGATTAAGCATAACACAAACCCCTTCTTTCATTGGAAGGACAAGGCCTGCCAGACACGTTTTAACAAATGCTCCCCCAACTACATCAGCATTTGAATTAAACTATACCTAGATGATCTAACCAAATCCCAGTCCACACTGTTTTCGACCTGAAAGGAACTAAAAAGGACAAGACAAACACTACGGGAAAAGTAAACAGTCCATATCTTTTTGCATATGGTCAACGGAAGTGTGGAGATACGGCGCATGTCTATGTTAAACACAATTGCATAGCTGGACCTTGTTGTGCATCCTTTCAAAAATGTGTGTCACAGCCACAAGGCCCAAACCAACACCTTGTAGGAAGATCATACACAGGGGATCAAAAACAAGTATATATAGGTCTTCCAAGGGCAAACTCAGCATCTTTAACGGAAGACATTTTCATAGCCAATGCAGAAGTTTGCCATTATGTTAGCCTATATTTTTAAAGTAATTCTGCTTAAAATGTAATCAGCAAACTTCCTCTGTCCATACAGTGGGACATCCCTCATAATGGCAGTCAGAAAGATGGGGTTTGCAAAATAATTTGGGCTAACCATTGCAAGAACATCATTACTCCCAACTCTCAGTCTGATATCACGTGTTTCCCTCTCCACTGCCACAAACACATAAGAATACTGCACACAACAGCCCAAAGAAAACAGACTTCATGGAGTAAAGAAATACATTTCTTTAAGGTGTGCAGAAAGCAGGATTGACAAGTCAGCATAAAGGGCCCATAAATGTCTAGAATTGGAGGAGATTAGCCTCCGACATCTCAGTAGTTGCGCAGAGGTTGCAAACAGCAATTTGCTCCTGTGTGCACGCAATCATCCAAAACTCTGTAATACGGAATTCTTATAGCAATAGCTGCACCAGAGTGATTTTGGTCAGGCATAGCTTCAAAATCCATTTTCTTTTTTACTAGTTTGATCGATGCCCGGAGGAAACATTGCAATACCTCACCATATCCTCCTTCTCTAGAGCTACCGAACGCCTGTCCAAAAGTGGCACTTGAGGATTGAGTAGACATGTGGCTGCAGCATTGCTCTTGTATTTTTTAATAGTAAACAGCCTGATCTCTCACTAGAGGAAAAATACTGGACCAACATCTCTTCCCTGATGCAACACAACACAGACACACAAAAGGTCCTGAGGGTGAGAATGCTCTTACTGCACTGTAACTCATACCTTTTTGCTTTCAGACATAAAGATCAGGCCTAAGCATATACAAGCACTCTTACAGCTGCTTTACAGAAAGGGAACAGAAGTATTCAGAGGTCACAAGGCCTGCCCCTTGGCCTTTCAAAGCCTGTAACTAAGGCCAAAGCAAATCAATAAACTCAACAATTCATTTAATCAACATCTGATTCAAATTTTGCTTCCTCCACATTGTTCTGAACAACTAAGGAACTCTTTGGACTTGAAATAGGTCAAAGCCAACAAATCTCTTGGCTATCCCATGAGCAGGGGTTTTAGTACAGGGCTATTTACCTCTTGTCAAAGTGATTTATTTTCCCCCTGCGAAGTGCTGATGTAAGTACTCATGTATGAAATATGGGAAGGGGTTCCATGCTCCTCTTTAGCTCCTTCGTAGAGTTTTGTTTTTAATCTACTATTCTCTACAGAGAGGAGTGTAAGGAGCATTTTATCGCCAAACACCAGCTCTGCTGACACAGCACTCCTCATCTCCTGCACTGCAAGCACCCCAACAAAGCTGGTCTTTGTACCCCTGACACTTAAATCACTTCCTAACTCAGAACACCATAGTGAAACCCCTCAATAACCTGTTAAGCAGCTTTGATGGCACGAATTTTGCTCATATCTCTTCATACTCTAACTATACAATTCTGTGGTGTCATCCTAATGTAGTAAAGAGCGGGGGAATGAGCAGAACCTTCATCTCAGTAGGTGGAGTGACTTGTCCCATGTTATGGAGTAAGTAAGAGGCATGAAGAGCTCCATGACCAGAGAAGAGAGCCTACCGACAGCCATCTAAAGATGCTTGTTTTACTGGCTTAAATTCAACACATTTACTTCCTGTGTTGATTTAATACTTTTTTTTTTTCCCCCTTTCATTAGACTACAGGTAAATCTCCATCATATTTCCTTTTTCCTTTGGTACTGATATAAGACCCTCCAGGATTCAGTTTCTCCTGTGCAAATTCCTATGAACATGAAATAATTATGCCTCCACATATGCCTTTTTTTGATAATTACAAAGCACGAATATGTCATCCTTCTCTTTTGTGCACTGGTGATCCCTGTCCAGGAACGTTCTCCTTCTCCATATGCCCAGGATTCAGTAATTTGTCATGTCACAGTGTCCAGGGAATTCTTCCTCTCCTGCTAGGAAATGATCAGTCTGTTTTCATTTCCCTTGAGCCTTTAGGAAGAGATGATGACTTAAACTTCAAACTTCTGATTAATGTCACTTCCTTCAGTGTAAGGTGCAAAACCATGGAAAAAATAATAAGTCAATAATAAAGGACAGGCTTTATCAATTATTTAAACACTATTCACACATGAAAGATTCAAAGAGACTCAATATCTTTTTTTGCCCCAATGGAATATGCTGTTATGAAAGTACGAGAGCTGTAAATCAAGTCTCTACCTTCTCCATGAAGTGATTTAATTTTGGTTTTTTTGAACCACTGAAAATTATGGCCAAGTTTTACTAAAATGTGATCTCAGCTGCCATAGGTTAATAGTAATAGGAGGTTATCAAAGGCTGAATTGTATATTCTGAGCATCTGTTCACACAAGGTTCTGCGCTTGCCCCTCTTACACCTGCAGAGAGACGCGCGCGTGCTTTGCTTATAGAATGCAGCACGTGTATAGGACTTGGATCAAATCTAGGTCAGAAGGAGCAGCTTACGCAGATGATTGTCAGTTCCATTACATCACATACAGCTCCCCGGGGAACCGCAGAAGAATCCAATATTAAACCTGCAAGTATTGACCAGCGTCACTATTGCTTACCTGTCTATGGCAGATGCAAGACAGAAGCTGCACACATTGGAAGTTCCTATGCCAGAACCATTTTTAAGGCATCTCAGGATCTTTCTGAGACTGAATTGTGACTAAAAGATGCTATAAAGCCAAAAAGAGTGAAAACCTACAAAATGATCAGACAAGAGGATATTGGGCAGGAGTTCTGATACAACTGAAGGATGAAATAGCTCCGACTCTCAGCTGTGATATGTAGCCTCTTGGTCAAAATCACCCTGGTGCCAGAGGTGGCAACATGATACCTGGAGAAACCAGGGGAACTCCAGACTAGTAAGTCCAATGGCTCTCCAAAGCAAATAAATGGAAACTACTGCAACAAAATCAATTTGCGATATATGAGCAAGTGTAACATTTGGAGAAAAAAAACCAAACAGAGCTTCATAAAGGGAAGTCAAGCTTCACAACCTACTGAAATTCCCTGAACAAGTCAGGACAACAAGGGAAATCATGTTCCTCAGGTACATTTGGACTTCTGAAAGCATTCGGCAAGGCCCCCCAGCAGTAGCTTCTAAGGAAACTAAGCAGCCATTATCAGAAGCAGGGGTTTCACATGGATAAATAATTGATCAAAAGATAGAAAACTGAGTAGGAACCGGTCACTTCTTGGAGCAGGGAAGTCACTAGGAGTCCCTCAAAGGATTCATATTGATACTTGGGTCCTTCAAAATTTTTGTAAATGTTCTGGAAAGAACATGAACAACAGTTTGCTGATACCAGGTTGCTTCAGGTGGTAAATAAGGGATCACTGTGAACAACTGTGGAACAGCATTGTGGAGCACACTTGATGGGCCTATAAAACGGCAGATGAAATTTAGTGTAATAAATGTAAAATTCACTGAGTGCAGGTTACAACCTCCATGCCGGTAAAAAGCCAGATAAGATTACTTTAACCTTGGCATAAGCTGCCTTTGAGAAATCAGACTGGCAGAAAAATCCAGAGCTGAAGTTGTCACCTTACCCTAAATGCCATCTTCTAGGAAGATGGATACTGTTGAATACTTGGAAACTGCTGGAAATACTCCTTGGATACCCAGATACTGCTAGAACTGGGGGGATCTACATCACATGTTGGACATCAAGCAATCTCCACCACAGTGGCCAGGAAGGGACATAGTTCCTTCCTGCTCTTTATTAGCAATTAGGGAACTGAAGACCAACTCAGGGAACTGAACTTAGCTGACTGGTTCAAGGTCACAAGAGTCATGGTAGGCCTAAAGAAATCAGTTTTCAAGCTGTTTGATTCACAACACACCATCTCCTTCTACTACTCACACGAGTAAAGAGCTGCAGGATTAAACTCTACAGGAAAAAACCCCTGAGAAACTGGCCTATCAATTACCTCACATTTCCCACATTACCCCAAGCCACCAAAGGGCAATTTCCCTCCCTGTTACACAGCTGCTACTCTCACACAGTCAAATTCTGTATAACTGACCAGAATTTGACCCTGGAACGCTCTTCCCCATTTGCAGTCTCAATTGCAAACACATGGTGAGCATCTACTTTTGGTTTTAATTAGTTTCTCACTTTTTGGAGGTCATTTGTGCGTTCTCAACTTGAAATACTATGCATATCATTACCTCAGAGGGTGGCCCGCTATGAAGTTCAATGGTATATTAGATCTAAGTCCTGCAACAGAATAGGACAGATCCACACACAGGAGTGTTTTCAGAAACAAGAATTTGCTGAGCAAAGTGCACTAGATATGCATTTGATGTTACCTTCTCATGAAAAGCTGATGGGTTTTTTCCCTCCTATCACCTCTGTAATTGTTGCAATTAAAGCAACAGCAGTGCAAGATTTCAGGACTGAAGCTGTGGTTAAGTGTTCGTGTAAAATTGCATCAACTTCCTGCATTAGGAACTGACTGCATGTGCTCATGCAATTACAGGCTCCATTGCAAGGCACACGCATAATGGGACAGTAAAGAACGTCTCCAACTTTTTTCTTTCTCAGTTTCTGATGGTTTTACTTTGCTGAGTTCCATTCCTGTCGTACTTCATCAAAAAACACTCAGCGTTTCTTGTCGTTTATTTGGGTACAAGCTGGGCATAAGATGGAGTAACTTACCTCTGGAACTTGGTACGAGTTGATGAAGCTCGAGTTTCTACACAGAATTCTACCACTAATGAAATTTTGAAGGGAAAACATTCCTGCGTGAAGATTTGCAGCAGGTTGCAAATATGTGATTTAGGAGGAGCAGTTTGCTAAGGGAAATTATACCAAATTGTCTTCTTCAGGATGTCAGGCATCAGCACTTGTGCAGGCCACCTCGATGGGATGCTAAGATACCCCTCAAGTCTTCCTCCTTCTGCACAGAAGGGTAAGCAATTTCAAGATTCAAGACTGAGACTGAACTGTCTGCAAAGCTTGTTACACTCCTGCGATACTGCCCAGAATGTCCCACGCTGCTGTGGGCCAGTCCTCGGTGTAGCACATCTGCAGAACATTCTGCTGCCGAGTTGGGGATAGGAAATACAGCCCTGCCCTCAGATGCGGCCTCAGATATTCCAAGCCAACTTCTTACCATATTTTTCTTTTTCTCTATATTTACTCTTTTTATTCTTTGAGCAAACATTTCCGATAAGTTCTTTTTACTCTGGCTTTATATCTTTGTTACAGGGTGATGATGGATCAAAACAGCTTCCTGCCTCTGAGCTGCCAAGAAATGGATGTTACAACTCAGTCTCCCCATTGCGCTGCCACGTGTGTACATTTGAGAATCACGCTGGAGAGAGGAAATAAAGCTCAGGGGCATCTCAACAGAAATGTACTTTGGCAATCTTTAGAGAAGACAAAGAGGTAACAAGATTATTATGTTACGGTTATAGACACAGTACTAATGCCAGATGCATTGGTAGAATTATTAGCAGAGTTTCTAACTGCCAAATGAGCATGTGCTACATGAAAAAATACAACATATCTCCCCCCACACACCTTCCAAACCACTATAGTTTATGTAAACGTATGGGTCTGAAGACACTGGAAAAGGGGGACACTTTACAGAGTATTAGGAAATAGTTCCCTGGACCTTTGTCAAATACCTAGCTTTGATTTTCAACGCTTTATTTCCTGTCTTCCCTAGGAAATTATTCAGAGTTAATACATCAAATAAATCGATAAATAAATCGTGTTCAACAGCAGACCTTAAATTCAGATGTCTGTAATGTACAAAAAGGTTCAAACTCCATTAGTCTCTGCTCCTGTATATTTGGATACACAGCTCCTCTGTATTTTAGGCCCAGATCACGGGTGCCCCCCTCAGCCAACATTTAGGCTCAGCTCTGCCCAGTTTCCGAGCTTACTGTGGTCTCTGACTCACAGCTCATTCATTTTATAATCAACACTCTCACGAGTTCTGTGGTATATTAGATCTAAGTCATGCAATGGAATAGGACAAAAAAGGGAATGGACCTGGTATACCCAGAGAGAATATTTAAACTAAAAGTAATTATATTTAAACCACATTGGCAGCCAGAGCTGTGGTAATTAAAATAAGGTTGATTTTGCACATTAAAAAAAAATGCTCTTTATTTTCATTGCAGGAAACCATCTACTCTGAACATGAATAATGCCTTTCAGCTACCGACCTGGCTGGAAACCAACATACAGCCAACCTCCACAAGCACTGAGCACTCAACAGTTTTCACCAGGGTGAACAGTGAACCTGAAGACAGACAGGGGATTATCCATCAGGAGCAGGACCTCCAAACCAAGCAAGTGTTGAATTCTGGGAATTTGTTAGAAGTTGTAGCAGTACAATAGGTCATTACCTGCCTGAATGCATTACTTGGACAGTGCTGCTGCATGCAAAAAAATACCTAAGGAAAACAGTGAATAGTGCCAAAAGCCCTTTAAGAGTAGAAATAGTCACAGGAGACAACAATTTTTCATTTTAAATGCTTGTAAAACATCCAGATTCTATGTTGCTCAGACACACACACCTGCCTAGGCAGAGAGAAAGAACAGGTCTGGTTATATCATTTCTGTTGTTCAGGTACCCACAACAAATGGTAAACTGGCAAAAAAATACGTAGAAGTGTTATGTCAGGCTGATTCTGAAGCATGCAAAAATAAGCACCCAAAAAGATGCTATACCCTAATTTAAGACAAAGATGGGCATATTTACAGCATCACTGAACAGCTACATCTCCTCTAGAAAGAGCAAGAGGTTCATTTCTCAAGCCTGTCTTTAGGATGTCATTTCAACAGCTGAACTGCTATTCTGCCTTCTATCAATTTTCCAGACAACAAGGTCCAAGCAAACCTGTTGACTATTTGTGATGGGCTTTAAGAAAGATACCACAGAATCAAATTTGAGTGCTGTAGCTAACTTTAAGGATATAAAAAAAAGCTCCACAGCCAGCAGCCTGCCTCCAGGATTTAACTGCTACTGCACGCAGTGCCTTCTCATGCTCCTGTGTGCCACGTGAGATACCACTGGGACCTCCTTGCACCCACGCCCCAGGCAACCACCTGTCTTTGGAAGCGTGCGACCACAGCACTTCTCCCGTCTTCATCACATCCCCCCTTTACTGCCCCTTTGAAAGGCGGTCACCCCTGTGAAGGAGCAGGGGCCACTCACAGCCACTACACACACTGTGCAGCCGCAGCTACCTACCTCCAACCCCCTAACGAAGGAAAGCTGCTAAAGTGCCCAGAGACACCGGGCAGGCAGCTTGGAGAAGACGGCTTCTCAACAGCCCTTCCCCTGGGACACGCTCGTGTCCGGGTGGGAATTATATGGAACGTTCCTGAGCAGCCCCAGATCCAAAACTCTCTTCTTGCCTTAACCTGTGGCCAGCAAATACAAAGCGACAGTACAAAAGCCAGCAAGAGGCAGTTTTCAGGTGGCCCCTCTCTCGGTGGGAGGGCAGGACCTCCGAGCGCTCAGCACCACCTCGCTGCCTTCCCGGCAACCGGCATTTGCCTCTCCGTGCAGGTCTTGGCAGACACCATGCAGTACTAAACCCAGAAAGTCTGAACGGGATCAAAATAGCTTCGGCATATCTGCCTAAGCCTGATGAATGCCATTTCGACTCATTTCCATAAGATTAGTATCTTGCTCTATAAACGACTTTTCAACGCAGGAAAAATAGTTTCCAACAACAGTGTGTAGTGCTACAGATAACTAACATGAAAAATGTCATGCAACGCAGGCACCAAATAACAAAATAATCAGTTTTTCCACTCAGATGCTTTCTAATATTGCTTATGCTTTTTTGTGAGATGTGGTGTTCATAATAAATAATTTAAAGACTTAATGTTCACCGGCTCCTTTGTCATTGGCAACTCTTGAATTGCCAAATGAAAATATTTCATTTTTTGGTATTCTGTAAAAAGACCATGTATTTGTCAACAATTTTATAACTCTTAGCAGTGCTCCATGAATATCATCAGCATTGGATCCTCTCTCAAAGGCCTACTATATATATAAAAAAAAATTTAAAAAGCAAGTCTGATGATCCCCTTTTTCTCTTTATTACAACAGCACTGTTCGTGCTGCTATCATTAAGGGTCTGTCGGCATTTTTATTAGAAACCACCACTCCAGGGGTTTATAACTCAGCGGTAAAAATTCACTCCAGAATGAAACTTGTCATGCAAGGGAGCTCTTATTTAAGCCCAAATGTCAGAAAATTATATTTATACATTTTTAAAGTTATTTTAAAGCACTTTGAACTGTTCAGGCAATTGGACTTCATTGCTGACTGATAACTTGAGCCCCAGCATTGCAAAAGGAACTTGCTGAATGTGACATCCAGAAATCATTTCCTAAAGCTTGTGGCCACCACATGTCTACAAGGCCAAAACGTATGGATGTCCGTTCTTAAGGAGTGCCTTAAGACAGACAGTATATTATCAACAGTACTTAAATCTCTCACCAACTTCAGTTGCTGTCTACTCAGAGCTAAAGCCAATCCTTCATATCATTCTGGTTATATCAAAGATGGCCATTCAACACGGTTTCACATTCCTCAGAGTTTCAGAGCCTCTTAGGGAACTCAGGACTCGGGTCCTATTGCATTTCAGCGCATGCTTCAGCAGATGCCCAACTTTTTAGCTCCTCTGCAATCCCTAGCCTAAGCTATCCAAATAAATGTTTTCAGAGTGCTACAGAAGGGCTAAATCTCCCATGACCTTGAATCATTCCATGTTTTCTTTATTCTTCTTTGCAAAACTGGGAAAATAAAGAAAGCAACTAATTGCAGGAAGTACAATAAGCTGTATTTCTTCGAGTGCTCCAAGTGGTCAGATCAAAATAACCGAAGCGTATAAGTTTTGAGCAGCAATAAAATCCTACCACCTGTAGCATCTGTCACCTGGGGAGGCCTGTAGAATGAACATTTCTATAACTTGGTGGCCAACCTCTGCTCCATAATATACACATGGCTTTCAAGCTGTGTAAGTATAGTTCTGTCAGTGGTACACTCCATAACTCCATGTCTCCTTCCCTGATGTGTCTCTGGCACACCATGTTAGTGGTGACACGATGCTAGGCTGAGGTCCAGTACACAATCCGGTCAAGCACCTACAACATTCCTAGCATCAGCTAAATCCTCAAACCACTTCCACCCTCATCCACAGCCCCCACTGCTTGGCACAGTCTGCACAGGGTGATGGAGGAAGGAATCACTGCAGGCAGAAGAGACGGAAGCACTGCAAATATGGAAGTCGTGGCCAAAAGTGCAGAGAACAGATGGGACTCCCAAGGCCAAGTCTGGAAATCACTATACCCAGCTAAAGCAATGGTAACACCGAAGCTGGTGTTCTTGGAGCCGAAGGAATGCAGAGTAAGAATGAATGAATCAGGGTGAGAGTAGGAAATACAGCAGGAGATGAGAGGGGGGACCTGGGGCTCAGCAATTTGGCAGTGTGCTATACAAAGATGCACGGGAACCCTGGAGATACAGGAGCAAAGCAAGTTTTCAGAAAATGAGGAGAAAAGATCTGAAAATAGAAAAGCTGGAAAATGGAGATGGGTCCCTTGTTTGGGAAAGTTTGGGGATGGAATATAAGGGAGACTCCTTGCCATATTGTTGTTTTGAAAACACGTCTCCTCTATTACCGAAGTGTGGTCACCCTTTATCATATAGGATAGACTGTGGGCAGACAGACATTTTGCTGGGCAGACCGGTCAAACGAGAAACAGAATGACAGGGCAACACTGAATTACTACTGCTAGTTAACGAGGCACATAACTTCCTCAAGAGGACTAGCTTAATAGTTCTGTAGCTCTGCTGAGAAATTTCAGTATTCAAACTGCAGCCCACAATCCCCAACCTTCACTCTGAAGGCAGCAGGACACATTTGACAAAAACTTCAGATTGCATTTTGTGCAATAACATCTATTTGATGAGCTCATATTGGACACTAAGCTCTGTATTATCCCCAACGCGCTTTACGCAAGTGAATCATTCCAGTTGGACCGCGAGAAGAGAGATTGCAAATTACCGAACAACTACGTTTAATACAAAATGACAGTTCAGCCAAGGTCAGGTACTGGAGGGTAATGGGAGAATTTTCTTCTTAAAAGATGCCTGATTTTGAAATGTGGCTGATGACATTCATTTCCACAAATCCTCCAGAAAAGCTTTTTGCTCTTTTCAAGAACACCAGTTAATAGAGCTGCACCACCTGTGATTGACTTAATTAATTCTCTTTATTGCTCATTAGTCTAAAATCTGGTCATTTTAAGTGGAAGGGAGCTTTGAGCAAATGATCATCTTTTTAGAGCAATTCCTGATTTGTCTTTGACCAAGACCGTTTCTTATGCGGTTGTAATCTACAGTAACTGTTGTCTGACAAGAGCCTTTTAACTGAAATTGCTCCTATTACAGCTGTAATAAAATCAGTTTAGAAGATGAAGAGGCTGGCTTTATGGGTTCATCCTTCACTCCCCCCTCTTTAGGTGAGATTTCTATCATTTATTGTACTTCGTAACACATTAAAATATTCAAAATCATCAGAGGTTTCCATGCCAGGTACCACAGAATCAGGCAAAACCACTGAAAGCAGACAAGGTGGGTGAAGAAGCACCTCGTCGCCAGGGAAAAAAAAGGGCTCAGGGACGTAACACAACATCCAAAACATGCCCGGTGAGAAGGCTGGAAGCAACATTCACCTGAGGGAACACTGGTTAATCCAAATGCTCATTTTTAAAAATCAGGCCTAGGAAATAATTCAGGAGAAGCAAGCATTCCAGCACCTCTCATTAGTGTTTTTACTTTTTTAACACAAACTAAAAGACGGGCTTGAAGGGCAGTGCCCTGCAGCACTACCATCTGAGAACTGAGAGGCATCCTTTGATCCAAGCTGGCCATGTGCTGAGGAAGACTCCAGAGTACCACTGGGACGGTGGGAAATTGAATTTCTGGCTGAATTTCTAAGTTACAAGTGTCATTTAAGTTATTTGTGTTCATTTTATTGGCAAACAGATGGGCCTCCTAACATTGATTGTAATTATTGTGGTATCTCTATTATTGCCGACCAGTTTAGCATTTCAGTACCTTCAACCAGCCTGCTCATGGGACACTTATGAGCATCGTTAAAGCTCTCTATTTCTTCTCAGAACCAGTTTTGTGGCCTCCTAGTTCCAGCATTTATTCCAAACAGAGAAGCTTAGATGTGGTTTTCTCACTTCTAGAGCACTTTCATACAGCATCTACTACACGGTGGAATTTACACCAATAGCACACACCATCTCTTCTGGGAGGGTAGATGGTTTCCCAAAGGCTCTAGAACAGCATACGGAGAAGACCAAGCCTGTTTGACAAAATAATCTGAACCACAGCTCTGTTCTTGAGTCCAACTAAAACTTTAAAAGAATCAAATGCTTATACCACAAAGAAGCACATGTTTTAGCTTTAAGTGTATGCTCAAAACTCGCTGGCATTGGTTTAATTGCTGGATTTAACAGGATTGACTTCAGTATATACTTAAATATTTTACTGAACTGGGAATTTTACAGATCTCATTTAACATGAAAAGGTTTTAGAAATAAGCCAGGTGTACGGTAGTTATGAGCTTCTGAAACTTTTACCTACTGATGTGGAATTTACAGAAATGAGCTTCAGATTGCTGCGACTCTTAAGCCCCCTTTGGCTTCCACTGAAAATTCAACTCTTAATGAACTCACTCACCCAACTCACCACTTTGACAATAACTTCCATAATCTAGAGCTTGGCAAACGAAAACAGATTGTAGAGATCTTCCACCTCCCTACAGCTCTGCAAAGCTTATTAACCTGTGGGTGGTACACCAACAGAGCTCACAAAGAAGCACACTCTTAAAACATTTTGAAAAAAGCTGATTTGCAGCAAATGCTACAGATTAAGAACAAGTCTCAGACAAATGTTCAAATCCACAGCGTCCTTACTGAAACAACTAAGTCTTCTGAAAATTATCCATACTAGGTGGTCTACGCCTTTTCCACAGACAAGCTGTCAAATATCTAACTATTTGGGTATGTATTTGAGGATCTGCCTTTTAATCCATGAAGTGGCTCTGTGTTCTCACAATGCTGAGATGTAATAGTTGTCCCTGTCCCAGAAGTCAAACAAACGCTTCCCACGCATCCACTTAAGGAAAGTCTTCCCACAGTAAACTCTTCCCCTGTCCCGATTCAGCTCCTCCTTGTAAACAGCAGCGCTGCCAATTTGCCATTTCAGGTACCTTAAAGCATGATGATAAAAAGGAGGAAAACATTACAACCCACCCAGGTTCCCGCAGTCACAGGTCTGGGTGGGCACTGCTATTTCTCTGGAACTCTCGCCAGCAGGAAGACGAGCTACTGGTTTTCACTGACCCCTTTACACTGGAAGGGGCTGTACCTGACCAGGTCACTCCAGGCAGTCCCATTGCCTGTGGTTTAGGTATTTACTCAGTGGTGCCTGTGGCTCTGCCTCAACAGAGGAATGGTTACCTGCTTTTTTTGCACTAAGATAGTGATAGGAAAAAGCTAAGAAGAAACACCAAAGGCTGAGTAATTAAAATTCATTGGTGCTGCCAATGTTCTCCTAACATTATATTCCTTCAGCCCTTCCCCGCTCAGGATTAATGTTTTGGAATAACGTAAAATGTACATCAGGCTGCCAACACTGAGTGATTTCAACAAATCCACAGAACGTTCTCGGGCTGGAGCAGAGAGAAATCCCCCGGCGCTCACCAGTCCTAACATGGACAAAACTCCCTTTCACGTCACTGGGAAGAGAGCCAGGGGGGAGGCTGAACGCTGAAATCCGCTACTGGGGTGGTGGATGTCCCAGAGGAGCTTGGCTGTTGCTGTTAGCGATTTCCCTGGGCTCTGGATCAGATCCGGAGTGCGGTGAAAGCGCTGCAGTTCTGCATATCATGCAATAGCTCTTTTCATAGCAAGCCAAAAAGGAAAAGCCCGACCAGGCGACAAGCCTCAGGGGGCCTGGCCAAAGCCCACTTGGCTACAGCCAGAGCTCCTTCTGTACTCCAGGGCGCCACGAAGCAGGGCTGTGCATGCCGGCTCCCAGCAGCTGCAACCAGCCAGAAAACTCCATTTTCTCTCCTCTGCTCACAGATTATTTCTGTTTTGAAAACACTCTACAACTTAATTTATATATATATAAATACATAGTGTGTTATATATACTATATTTTATTATATAAATTCTATACATATATATTCTATTATTCTATACAATATATTTTCTTTAGCCATTTATACATCTTAAACATATAAAAATGGTTAAAGAAAACCAATTCTCCTCATTTATCATACAGAGGTATTCAATGACAAGCAATTTTTTGCCTCCAAAAATATTAAAAAATGTCATTTTCCTTCACCAATCTATAAATCAAACATTTCAAAAACGTCAGCAATCAAGTTTTTCCTACTTAGGGATAGAGCTAGCCACCTAATATGATTTTTTTTTAAAAAATATTAGCAAGTAAGTCATCAAATAGTTTTATTTTTAGATGTATTTTTAACACTCATAAGGGGCTCAGCAGATCCTCACCTATAAAAATTCCTGACGCTTCCACGTTACTGCTATCAATTAGAGATATTTTCCAAGTGCAGAAGATAATTATAATTATTAGCATTTATAATAAAATGACTAAGCTGAAGATATTTTTGGAAGGGTGCAAACTATCACTGGTAAGTTATATCATACCATCTCTGATCACTCAAAACGCGTGCAAAATGGGAACATCCAGAAAGGCTGATAACTGTGTATTAGAAAGATATATAATCATTTTTTTTGTTTGGTTGATCTACGAATGGCAGTGCCGGAATGCCTGCAGATGTATTTTCCTGTTACGACTCGATGTCACAGATGGTGGCTCAAGGAGAACAGTTCTGTGATCAAATGAAATTAGAACGTCTGAATTCAAAAGCCCGGCTCAGCTGAAATGGCAGCTTTTTCCCCGTGACCTTGTAATATCAATTACTTGGCAAAACAGTAAATAATGACCTTCACTAGATCTGCTTTGTCTGCGGAGTGTGTGATCCAAAGTGGATGAAGAGGGTTTGATGAAATTTGGTTTAGGCCCTTTGACCAGACTGCTTGAGGTCAGTGATTTGTTCTGCGCTGGTAGCACCTTGTACAACAAAGCCTGCACCTAAAGGTGGTTTGCGTGTCTAAATGCTATCTTCCTGGTACGAAAGGATGAGATGGTGACCCTCCTGCTAGTCTCTCATTTCAGCCATTTCTTCCCCACCAGATATGGTAAGAAAGATAAGAGAATAAACAAAATCATGCAAGGAGCTGAAAGAAAAAAAAGCCCAAAATTCTCACGCAAAGTTAGTTCTCATACCTAATAGTTACTTAATTTTAGCTGTCTTCCCTCAGAGATTGGGACTTCCACACGTGTAGCCCTATACTAACTACTTCTTACAGAAAAACAGATTTAAAAATAGCACCAAGTATTTATGATACTTATTCAGAATATATGATGCCATAAACATTTTGATTAAACAGTTCGGGCAAGTCTTGTATTAAGCACATCTTCCTGAAGTTCGGTCAACAGTCAGTCTTTTTATCCTCCTTCATACAGGCCTGTTTGACAGTGGTGCCTTTTAATAAAAGCGTGCATAGCAGTCAGCCATCCCCCTGCTCAGATACAGATATATCCAAAGACCTAGGCTTAGGATTTGGAGGGGAGGAACATTTCCTTTGTCCTCTATATGTTTCCACTATTAATTTTTCCGAACTGCTCCCTCTTTTTAGAACACGCTAGACAGTGTCAAGAAAATGCACTGCTCCCATAGTTTGTGGTAACAAGCAGATGGAACATTAGTAGGCTTAAACCTCAAAATTTAAAACTATGAAGAGAGATACATCTGTTCTTATTTTTTGCTCCTATAAAACATGAGGAGAATGGGAGGAATTTGGAGGATGAGAACCAGAATCATATGGCATCCATCAAAATGCATATGGTTTCGCTTTTATCTTTGTCTCTACAGTACATAAATAAAAGAAATCGATCCCAGTGCTGCTCCATATAAATAACTGTAGGATGACATTATTAGGCCAATTACTATGACCAGTTACAGACTAAAAGAAGGAGGCATTTTTCTTGTTACGTCCCTCAGCTCTCCAGCAATAGCACTGGCTCATATCCAGTCTTTTTCAGCTACAGCTATATCAGCATGCGAGATGTTGGGTGGTATGCACCACTTGCATCATTCTTCTCACAACATGGTCTTGGATCTTACTATTTCAACACAGTCAGCTCTGCTCCAAAGCCTACTAGTTCATCACAGATCCCATTTTTCCTTCAAGCGTTTGTGTGCCTCTTCCATCTCACACTACAGGAAGGGCTGAATACATTGTGAGTTTAAATGAATCGCCCGGTTACACCGGACACATCCAGCTGAACTGCCATTTTCATTCCTAATCTTCACCTTCACAACCAGAGACAAGAGCAAGTTGTCATTGGAGGTACTCTGTCACACAGGGAGATGCCCTGAGCTCCAACGTGGAGTTACGTTTGCAAATTTGATGCATTCGTTTGCCCCCTTCTTGCACTTCAGCTCACTCCACTCTGGAAAATGCTGAAATCAAGGGGTAACAAAACTGAATAATCTTGATACTTCCTTCCCTTCCCACCCCCAGGGTTTGTAATGAGTTGAATGCAAACTCAAATCTTTTCCTCAATGTAGTCCAGCGTAATTAGACATAAGAGCTCAGGATGGTGCAAAGGATTTCTACACATCTCTGGGAAATCCTTTACTGCACTAGAATTCTCTGCTTGGTTTCCTCCGTGATCCCTGCCTTTGTCCTCCCATTGCAATTGCTTCCCTAGGCAATCTCCATTTCATTTAGTTTTGAGTTACTTCCTAAGAAAAATTCAATGGCCGAAGTTATGAATCGCATCCTGATTTGTACTGAAAAGCCGATCACACCACCACGCTCCTAAAGGTGTTGCTACTAAATATTTTCAGTAAAATGTAAATATCTGAGAGGGGAGTTCAAGAGTGTCAGGGAAGAATCGCTAAGCAATGTAAATCTACGGTAAGTGCTTGGGACTGGCAGAAAAATAAAAGAAAGAAAAAAGAATAAAACAGAGTCCATTACCCAACTTTGCCACGCTATGAGCTTCTGCTTCTCCAGTTCAAAAGCAATCCCCAGGTCCTTTTGTAGAATCTACACTCACCACCATGATGACACAGGTTAAGGAAGACATCCCACTCTGAGGAACTTACAAGGTTTAAAAAATTAGATCCGACTGTTGATTTCTGCTTTCTTGTCCATGTTCCTCTCGTACTCTGGCATCACTCATCAGAACACCACTTTTCTTGTACATATGACACCACTTTTCAGTGGGCCTCCAAAAAAATATTTAACAGTGGAGCAAGTCTGCAGGATTAAAGAAAAAAGATTATTTTAGATTTAACCCCTACTCAACACACAACACACAACCCCAAATATGACTTGTTTATGAATAAATTTAATTTTTTCCAGAAGTTCAAGTTTAATTTATTCCAGAATATCTTTGTGGGAACACTAGTTGAAAACTGACAATTCCAGCTAACAGCTCAGTTTTGGATCAGGCTCTGTTTTTGTTTCTGACTCTGCTCAACCATCAGAGTTCAACAGCTGAGCTGACAGAACCAGTCTTCTCTGGAACGGCCACAAGGATGAGGATCACAGGATTTTCATTATGGAAACCCGCACTCGTGGCAGTGTGACACCCTTGAAATTAGTACTCCCTCTTAAAGTTTCCAATAAATTCCTCTCCACTAAGCAGCTTAGAGACTGCTAGAAAATTCCCCAGAGAAGTAAAAGGTCCTTAGGGGAAGTTTTTATTCGCAGTGAACTGGTGGCATCCTCCACCAACTTCACCCTCTAATAGTTTTACTTATCACAGAGGGGGCTTCGTACAGTTTAAGCAGTGGAGCTGTAACAGGGAAGGAGTTTGGACTCTGTATAGCCTTCAAATATTTAGCATTTCAATATTCTATATCATACTTTTAAGTCATGTTTTAAAATCTTTCAGTACCAGAAAACTCTCTATATCTATCACTCCCAGTGCTAAAATTAAGTATAGGTTGTTGGGTAAGAGAGGGGATTTGCTCAGGTTTTATATGTTTAATTATTTCAAAAGGCAAATTAGAAGACTCCAAGAGATTGCTATTTTTTTTTCATGCACAAATATTTGGGTGCCCAAATAGAAAGTCAGAGTCTGCCGGTGATGAAGGCTGCACATATTCAATATTCTGACAGTGTCTCAGTGTAACCTTACTACAGCAGAGAATCTAATACCTGATGTTTCCCAGCTCTCCACATGATAAAAATGTTAATGTAGGACAATGCAGGAATTGAAAAGACTTAAAATATTCAGCATATTCATACACACACTTTACCTTTCTTTGCTAATCCACAGTAAAACAGAGGTCAGTACTTTGGCCTGGGCAGGACTACATCAATTACCACCTTATTAGCATTTACAAAGAAAGGATGGGGCCAAGATGAAAGAACATAAATAACAAGGAGGAAAAATGTAAAGAACTGCAGTGAGAGGCTCATATTCCACCAGATGCTGAGCTACCCGGTGAGCTATATTCAGCAGCTTCGGTAAATCCCACGAAATTGAACTACATTTTTCTAGGAAAGAATGTGATAAATATATTTGCATTTTGGTAAAGCTAAACTATATTTCCCTAATGCCTCAGGTAGTTGGTCCATCATTCATGCGCTGCAATTCTGACTCATATGAACATGCTTAAGTCTAATAACTAAACATGCAAAATGTCGGCAGCTTTAGACTGATAAAAACAGTGCAATCTATTATATCAAAGATCAAGGGGAAGCCATCCCCATTACACTAAGGGTGTTCCGTGGGCCAGGCTTTCCACCCCATTACACCAGTGTTACTGCATTTGACTTGCAGGCAATGTGAGATTAATGGCACTGCAACGGGGAACCTGGATTCACTTGGGCTCCTCTCAGAGAAGAGCTTGGTTCTCCTAATTTGCTTATACCACGGTAAAGCTTTTAAAGTAATTCAAAACGCCTTCAGATTTTCTTAACAGCATAAATTAAAAATCTCCTAGATTCTTAGATACGCAGCCTTCTGGTTTCACTTTTGGCAAAAAAAGTGATTTAAAGCAGTACTTGCAAAACTTGTGACCAGTGCTTGGGGTCCCATACCCACACTGCTGTGTGACAGGCACAAACAGGCTTAGCCCTGCTCCTGTTCTTAATTCACAGAGTTTAATCTGGGGTCATTGCCATATACGTCAAAAAAGTTTCTGAAGAATTTCCTGTCCAAGTTATTGACACTCACTTTTATGGGTTAAGAAAGTACAGGAGGTCCTTCAAGGACACGGCGTTAAAGTTTCTCCTAATCACCTCACAGCAAGCGTGCCCAGAGTACAGAGAGTACTGCCATATCCTCACCCTTTGGAAAGGAAAAAAAAATCCAAAAGAAAAAACAAAACACACTTAAGGGCAGCTTCTAACAATACATAAGGCGGCACGAGGCCCTCATAAGTGCTTTTACCACCCTCGGTATAAGACAGCAATCAAACGCTCTGCCATCACGTAGCATAATTACAAGATGACAGCTAATGTTTGCTTTATCGGCGCTGCAGAACACGCAGACAATTCTCCACAAGCAGGCATGCAGAGCCAGAAATTAGTGCCACAAATTAAAAGCAAAATCAAAACAAGAGTATTTAGAGAATTCGATCAACGGCACTGAAGGAATTACCCCCCCTCCCCCACCCCTGTCTTTTTACATGTTCTTAAGCAAAAAGTCTTACTTTAAAAAAAAAAAGATGGCCAAATGGGCAAGAAGCGCACTACAAGCAAAACCAAAGGGAGACAGGAATTCTGTAGACTACCGATCTCCACTGAATGTGCTAAGTCCAAGTTGGATATTCAGCGCCAGTTTCCTTCAGGGCGCTGCACCTGGGGAGGAAGAACCCCAGGCACCAATATAGGTTAGGGATGGATCTTCTGGAAAGCACTACCGCAGAGAAGGATTTGGGGGTCCTGGTGGATAGCAAACTTTCCATGAGCCAGCAATGTGCCCTTGTTGCCAAAAGGGCCAATGGGATCCTGGGCTGCATAGGGAAGAGTGTGGCCAGTAGGTCGAGGGAGGTCATTCTCCCCCTCTACTCTGCACTGGTGAGGCCACAACTGGAATACTGCGTCCAGTCCTGGGCTCCTCAGTTCAAGAGAGACAGGGAACTACTGGAGAGAGTCCAGCATAGGGCAACTAAGATGATTAAGGGATTGGAGCATCTCCCTTAGGAGGAAAGGCTCAAAGAGCTGGGGCTCTTTAGCCTGGAGAAGAGAAGGCTGAGGGGAGACCTTATCTATGTTTACAAGTACCTAAAGGGTGGGTTGAAGGATGATGGAGCCGGACTCTTTTCAGTGGTTTCCAGTGATAGAACGAGGGGTAACAGGCACAAGCTGGAACATAGGAAGTTCCATTCAAATATGAGGAGAAACTTCTTTACAGTGAGGGTGCCTGAGCCCTGGAACAGGCTGCCCAGGGAGGTCGTGGAGTCCCCTACTCTGGAGATTTTCAAGACCCGCCTGGATGCAGTCCTGAGTGATGTGGTCTGGGCAACCCTGCCTTAGCAGGGGAGTTGGACTAGATGATCTCTAGAGGTCCCTTCCAACTCTGACAATTCTGTGATTCCATGATTCTTGCACCTCATGGACATGAGATTGTGGGGGTCTTCTGTGTGTATGGTTGGACTCGGTGATCTCGGAGGTCCTTTCCAACCATGAAGATTCTGTGATTCTGTGACACAAGAAACGGGCTCAGATGTAAACCAGACAATCTACAAGCGAGGTAGTGCCTGAGAAAATAGAGGCTACGATGAAGTGATGCAGGAAGCATTTAACTCTGCAGCCCGTGAAAGCAGTACTTCAGCAGATGCTCACATTTGACATCAAGGGGCCTTAGGGAGAAAGCGATGTATAAGCAAGCATTACAAAGCCACTCTGAGAGACCCAGTAATAACCAGCTTTGTTCAAACCAATCTTCTGGAGGTACTGGAAATATACTTACTTCCAGGAAAACTAGAGGTCATAAAGAGTCGAATTGAACAAGACCTTCCACACAGGCTTAATTGTGAGACTGTGCTAGGGTTTTCATTGATGCCCTAGTGTTATTGAAGCTCAGACAGAAAAGCAGAATTTTCAGCTTTGGAGCTGTGCTAATTAATGTTTGGAGAAAAACAAGGCAACAGGTTTTTTGCTGGGGGAGCCTCCGGTTTAGGTCTTCTGATAAGAACTGTATTTTGCTTATATAAGGCGTCTTAGTTCAGATGTTTGCGTCAAGAAAATACTCAGCTTGCTTCCAGACAAAATGTAGGGTCACCAAAGAGTTATTTAAAAAATAGGTTCTTTACTTGTAAAGTAGTATGGAAAAAATACATCAGTGACCGAAAACAGGAAAAGTCTGGAATTCCATTATGACACTTTTACAGTCATTCAAACTACAGCTGCACTGATTAATATTTATGACCAGATTATCTTTCCCCTCTAAAACAGTATATTTCATAATAATTCCAGAAGACAATATGCAGATACCATATGGTCCCATGAACATCTGCAGCCCATAGCCATCTCTGTCAGAAGCACAAAATGTCAGTATGAGATCGCCCAGGAGTTTCCATCTGATCTGCTGCCTCAGGGATTGAAACAGCAATAACAATAAAGGGAACCGTGAGTGTTGTTTAATGTTTTCCAATGGATCGTGCACATTAGAAACAGTAATTAATGATTTGGTTTATAATGCTTCAGGGAATTACTGTCCAACAAAATAATGTAAGTAATTTAAATTTGCAATAAAGTTTAAGTGTGCAGGCATTTCATGGCAGCGTACAGCACTGATTTGCCAGAGGAGAAAAAACACTGTTATTGCAGCCACATTCAGATAATCCACAGAAAAAGCCGTATCAACCCCTTAAGTGATTTGATTATACTCTCTTACTGTGCGACAGTCCTCAAAGGCATATTCAAAACCAAATACACCTTGCTAAAAGACCACAGGAGCAAAAACCCAGCACAGAATTAAAGAACTCTTTTTCTTTTTTTACTCTTTTAAGACACAACTGCAGTCTTCCAAAATATATCTCCCAACACCTGCAATTGTCACTATTATTCTATTTTTAAAAATGCCTGTATCTCTTAACCCACGGCACTGTAAGAAACTGAAAACTAGATCCGTGAAATAACCTACATAAGAAATAGCCACCTTCACCCAAACTTCCTGTGGCCATTTCCTATAAGGGTGAGAACACTTGAGAGCTGCAAGTAAAAATTTCAAATTAGTACCTCTCTGTCTGCAGCCTTAAAACTCTTAATCTCTCCCTCCTAGAAATGCTTGCAAAGATAACGCTGTACATCGTGCCCGGCAAGTCAATACATCCAGGCTTTGTCAAAGACAAGAATAAATGAATTCTGGAGGAAGAGAACACCAAGAGAGACCTTCTCTGCTAAGGCAGAACTAATCCAGCTTGGCTCAAGTCGCTGCATCCTCCAATTGAGAAGTTGAAGGGAGGGCATAGGCAGGGAGTGGCCCTTACTCAGACCTGTACTTTGACTCAACAGGTTAAATATATCCTTATGGATTCCGTTTACAGTGATCAGAAACCTGTGGAGATACCAGAGCATGACAGGGCTTCACTTCTCTGATGGTGGCTTCACAAGCAAGGGTCTTCATCCTGAATGTCCAGGCTTGTAAGACACTGGTCTGTGGCACGCTGTGCTCTCAGGTAAGGTAAGTCACTACCTTTGAGTGAAAAGTTGCACTGTCAAAAGCAGCAGCCTGGCACAAGTGCCTCTGAAATCCCAACCACTAGCACCTCTGGCCCATGGCAAAGGCACTCAAGCACTGCAGCAATCTCTGTTCCATCCCATTCAATATTGCTTCTTCAGCAAAGCACGTCCTTCTTTCTTCTGATCGTATACTGATATCTTCAAGAGATTTTTCTGAATAAAATTACCCTAGTGTATCCAAAAGCTGACAAAAATGCACTGATACATCAAAAAAACTTAAATATTTCTCTCTCACAGAGTAATCAACAGGGAAGTTATTCTTCCCAGCACGCCTCACCTACAGCAAAAGAGCTTTCATCTGGCTCAGTTTTGTTGGAAAAGACCTCATCATCCTGCAATGTAAAGTCATTCCCATATTTTATGTATTAGTTCTCCTTTCTACAGCAATTTCCTCCAAGCCAATTCATCGAGCCGCACTATTGCAGTGATAGTTCTCCAGGCAATTGCACTTACATGCCAAGAGGCACCACATCCTTCTCTAGGGTCTCGATCTCCCAATGTTCACACCTGCAACATCATTCTTGTCGACAGCTCCAGGCAGGACATGGCCACGTTCCCCTCATTGGGCACATATGTCCCATGAAATAGGTAACGTCATTCCAGAACTGAAATGCAAAAAGACAGATAATTAGAAAACACAGCTGACAATAACGAAACTACTTTTGCGTTGTCCTCTACAGCAAACAGCATTAAAAGAGAATGACCACTTCGTCCACAATGCACCCCCCTGGAGCAGGAATGCCTTTCATTGCTGTATCTAATGGCTAACCTTGGGAGCTGGTATGAAATGAAGCAAAAAAGTCATGACTGACTTCCAGCTTTTCTGAAAAATTAATATCCTTGAGTTTAATGCATAAATTAGGAACCTGAACACAGACTGAAATTCACTTTGCTCATGTCCCTCGTTCCAACTTCAGTGACTTGCACCCTGCTCCCGAACAGCAAAAGCTGAGCTACAAAAGCACACCTGAGCCACCTTCACTCAACTCCCAGCTTTCCGCTGTGACGGGCATCAAGGTGTTAGCCTCATCCAACACATTCTATAGTCCAAGTCCTACTAGGAGAGCAGGATCTACCCCAACTTCAAATAAAGCCAAAGGGAGTTTTCTCATTTCTGCAAGCAGGACAACAAATCTGCAGGTTAAGACAAAAGAATTATGGGGATTGTTGGTCTATTTTACACCCCAGAAACTCAGCCATATGTAAACAGAACATAACTATTATTATATGCAATAGGAACTTATGGATAGGAGAAAAGGATATTTTAACTTTTAATGGCACAAGGAAGTTTAGTCGATAAAGAAAAACCTGAGACAGCACTGACTTAAGGGCAACCTTGTTACAACTACATGCCAAGGGATCATTAGTGGCCTAGTTCTTGCTTTAAAAAGCGTCTGCTGCAGGAGTTGGGGGACAGGATTTGCTCCTCCTTGATTCTTCAGAGAGAATCACTCATCACAAATCAAGAAATACAGTACTCCCTGGAAATCCCTATTTTAGCACAGAGGAAGCATCTATCTGTGTTACCCCAATACATTCAATATCTTCTTCCCGAATTTGGAAGAGCAAACCAGAGCACAGGGGCTCGCTGCGAATGCAACAAATAGGCAGTTAAACTGCTGTCTCGCCTGTGTCTTACTGTGCCTATAAATCTGATGCTGCGGGAGATGGTGTTTCTGGAGACTTCTTGCAATCCATTGCAGAGGATCCTGTTTCTTTCTTGTGTCGATGAATAATCGTGAACATCCATCAAAAAATTAAATAGTATGGGAGCTAATCAGGCATTACTATCATTCAGATAGTAGCAATTCATACTTGTTTCATAAAAAAAAAACTATGCTTTATAAAGCATGTATATTTTTGTGCTTTATGTCTGCAACCAATATGCACATGAATTATTAATGTGCTATAAAATGAGTATATTTTGGGGGGAAAAATGAACTACCTAAGGCATTTTCATATAAATGACTGCAATTTAACTTTCAAAAACATTTCATTTTTCAACACTCTGCTCACTTCAAATTGAAGTCTGTACATCAGATTTGACCAAGCGTGTCACGAGAAACCTCACGCTTATAAATGATTAACCCGTGAAGATCCAGCGTGGATTAAATACAAAAGAAGCAGCCATGCAACACCAGGCAGATACCACCCACCCTCCTGAGTTTTTAACAAGTTTTTGCATGAGCAGCTCCAGAAAGCTGAAGCCAATTCCCATAATGCTTGGATGGTCTGTTTAGCATGAGTACATCACTGCTCTTCCATACCACTGCTCTAAGCTGAGCACTGAGAAAACCATCCAACACAAGGTCTGTAGGCACTGCCCACGTGCTGTCACCATGGGAAGGCAAGGGTGGCTTAACTGAGCTGAGGAGTGCAATTCCCTCTGTCCTGTGGCACTCAGCTCCCAGCACAGTCTAACTTGGTTTGGAGGAAAGGAGATGAGTATCTAAAGCACCCTTACATTCCTGAGAGACCATTGTAAGTGACAAGTTTTTCTTCCAATCCTCCTTATGTCTATGCAAGTTCAGCAACCCCACAATTCTTAGAGGAAGAAGAGTCTAATGTTTCCTCAAAAAAAAAAAAAAGCCCCCAAGTCATCAACATTGTCAAAAGACTACTATATATAATATATGAAGAGTCCTGTTGGATTATAGGTAAATTAATCCTCTTCCTCATTGTGCCTTGCTTCCTTCAGCTGAAGGCTGGACTGGGTATTTGATGACAAACTATCACAAAATGCTATCAAGAAAGCAAGCACAATAGAAAAAAATGTCACCATAAGGAATAGTGGATTGGTTTACAGAAGAGTAATGAAAATGGATGAGACTAAATAACACAAAATTCATACACTAAACTTGAACTGAATTCAAAATTGAAGTAAATAGAACTTGAACTAAAACTGTATCTGCAACAGCAGGAGCTGGGCTGTCCAACCTTGGAGGCTCTGAAAAGCAAATGGTTTCAGACAGAAGGTGCAGCAGTGCTCCAAACATCTCCCCTTCACTCAGTTCAGATTTCCTGCAGATTTCTTCTGCTCGGTTCCCACAACAGATTCAGCAATCCTGAATTTCATCAGGCAGGAAATCAGCAATTCCTGAGGATGCCATTCCTAAGATCCAAAGATGTGATGCACATCTGGTCACAGCTGTGTCAGATGGAAGCGTCCTCTTTTAAGTCTTTAACATACTCCTCCAATAGGGGAAGAATGCAAAACTAAACAGGCAAGAATTTATTTCAAGCAAGTTCCTGCCACTAGAATGAGTATTCAACAGGTAGGAAGTATTTCAGCTTCCTCAACACAGCTGGATAGGGGAAAAAATAAAAGTAAAAAAGGAAAACTCATTTGGAAATTCTAGTTGTTAGAAAATTCATTGAATACAATTTAGTGGTTAAAAAAAAATCACTATATATAATGTACACTTCAAGAGATGATTCAGTAATAATGGTGACATAAAAGTTTTATAGGCAGCTTTAGCTGTCAGAAGAGTTCCTACATTATAAAATCAATGTTCAGCAGGATTTTCAGCAGATAAAGTAACGCTTCTATCCATAGGGAAAGCTTTGCCCAGCTTAATTCTTTATTCTAACTAGTTCAACTTATGGGTCTCACTGTATTTCTTTTCTGCCCTCTAGCCTCCAACAGAGGACTACTACGTACATATAAACGATCTTTCCCCCAACCAAAAACTATTAATGTTTTAAAAAGGTAAAGCCCGTATCTACATAAGCTTCTAAAGCATTAAAGCTTCTGTTTCCTCAGAAGAATGTACACACAAAGTCAAGCCACGAATTCAGAAGATTAAACAAAGTCAGAGAAACTGTGATTCTATGATTAAAAATATGCAAAACTATCAATCTTCACTCTGCTGATTTTTACACATTAAATCAAAAGACCATAAAATGTGAGCTGCTTCTGGCTCAACGTTCACCGCCAAATACAGAACTTTGCACCAACATGAAATGTGAGTAATTCCTTATCGGAAAAAGAAACCCTCAACGCAGTGAGGAACATGCCAGTAAGCACCCTGCTTGCGCAGAAAATAAGTATCACCAAGTTCAAAAGAGCTACTTTCAGAGATTGAAGAAAATACATTTTTTTGTTTGCATGTTCTCTTTTCTCCACACGTTCAAAGAGTCTTTCTTTTGCTATTTGACCTTCACAGCCACCAGGGCAGGGAGCATTTTACATCTCCACACAACGATCAGTACAACTGAACCCAACTAGATCAAGACCGTACTCAAAAATGCTACGCAAGTTATCGTATATGAAATATGTCAATTTTTTTCCAGGAAAAAAAAAAAAAAGTTAGAGGACAATTCACTATTGCAATTCATCTGCTCAGGAAAGAGGAAAAGAGAAAAAAAGTGGCTTTCATGATTTCTCCCCCCGGGGCAACTGGGGACACAAGAGAAGTCACATCAGCATTTCCCCACAAAAGACAGTGGTGGTCTAATTTACTGCCGCCCAGCTCAGCAGAGTACAGAAGCCAAGGCTGTCTGTACTCCCAGCAAAGGGCTGGTGATCATTCATCTAATCCTCAAAGGGTGACAAATCTATAGATTTCCACTTAAAAAGGAAACAAACTGTTCTGAGGAGCAAGAGCTAAGTGATAGGTGTGGGAATACTTTGATTTCTGCAGGTGAGAAAAGGAGAAATCAAGCATTGTTAGAGTGAAATAACCTCGTGGCTCACCAGTAAACCAAGGCGGCTGTGACAGCTCTGGCTGAGGCAAGGAACGTGTAACGCCGTCTGCTGAGGAGAGGCAAATTCAGCCAAAAGGGGGGGTGGCTGAAAGCAACCAAAACTCCCAGGGTCACAAAGGAGCTGAAAGTCCATTTGCTTTCTGCTTTGTGTGTCAAGCTGAATGGTCCTTTTTGAATGCTTCAACACTTTTAAAATCTGCTGTCTTATCAACAAAGCTTTCTCCTCTCGACTGTCAGACACTAACTTCTCAAGGGAACTCGCACTTCTGACTGCAAATCGGTTCTTCAGTTCTGCTAAGGAGCCATGGGGATCTACACTGGGATGCAAAAAACAAGGGCTCTCACTGTTCGTAGCATGGATATTGAGGGGGCTTCACGATGGGTCAGCAATGTAATTAATTCAATCAAAGCAGATAACACCTCCTTACCATGGGACGAGCGATCTGTGCGTACCCGGAGGTGGCAGAGGGCACCCAGCCAGCTCCCGCTGTGAGAAGGGGGGATGGCGCAAGGGACAGATTACCAATTTGAAGATTTCCTTTGGGTGACATTAACAGCGTGCATGGCACGCTTGATCACCCCCACTGAGCTGAGTTTAATTTCATTAAACTATTTCTCATTTTAATTGAATGCAGCAGCCTATGATCAATAAAGGGAAGTGTTATCTTAACCGCTGATCACCAATTCATAAAGACGCTCGTCTTCTACCAGTAACACTGATGGGCTGGTTTGCCTGATTGCTTTTAATGTATGCTAAAAAATGGAAATTGAACAAAGGTCTTTCTCCATACCTTGAAATAGGCTGTTAGATGACTTCCATTCGTATCGCTGCACCATGGCACATCCAGATCTATTTGAAGATTGTGTAACTGTGTAAGAAGTTCCCACACAGAGAACAGCTCCCATAGAGACACGGGATAAAAGCGTGATACGACACACATAACTCCATATTAGAGCTTCATCCAGCAATCTCGGAGTTTGATTCAGAACACAAAGTTTGCTAGGATTTAGAGACTGCGATATCAAATTGTCATTCTGAGAGAGGGTAAATGCAGTTACAGGTGCCTACTATGAAATCAAAAAGCACCGGAGTCACAGATGCAAAGGATTGAATTGGTATGGTTCCTTTCTGCCAGTTCACATAAAGAAAATAAATTATTTAAAGAGTAACTTTATGCCAGCTTTATATCCAGTCCAGCACAACATGATTTAACATAAACTTTGTCAGAAGAAACACTATCAGCTGCTTTGAATAATCCCACAGAAATATGATAATATACCCATACCTAATCTGGACAAAGCCAGTACCGTCGAGTGAACTGCTGTCACACAAACACGGTAATAATAGCAGAATTACAGTTTCAGAAGAGCAAAATAAGGTGCTAATCACTAATCTTGCTAGATAAGGATTACTAGGCACAATGCACGGGAGACTCAGGACATGATGAAACTGTAGAGCAATATCTAAGCTCCCTTCTAACTGGCTCCCTCCCCACAACACTAGTGAGGCTGATGTAACACGGAGCTCAGTTCTGCCCACAGAGCCCCAACAAAAAAAGCAATACCAGCAAGACTGGCACACCCTGAGTCTTGCTTTCATGGTGTCTGGATTTAAATGCACCACTCCCGTAGATCAGTTAAGCATGTTTTCTCTCAGATATCCTCCCTTAGGGCCTCTTCATCTTGTGCGTGGTTCAGAGAAAGTTCTCTGAATGCATTTGAGAAACATTGATTAGAAGAGTATTTACAAATATAGGACCGAAGCCAACTGGAAACAAAGTCAAAAGTTTTTAGTGAGCACTGGATTTAGCTAGTCCTTGCCAATAATAGCATTTCCTATCCCTTTTTCCTCATTTGTTATAAATCTAAATTCATGGCTGTATACTGTAAACGGAAAGATTTAGAATTAAGAAGATGAAATAAAATACCATCTTTTAAATATGCAATATTGAGTTTATAGCTTTTTTTCCTCTTGCATCTTGTCAACATAAAATAAAAAGGCTCAGAAAATCTAAATGAGAAAAGCCTCACTCACATACTTTATCAGTGAAGAATTTCCATGGCAATACTGCTTTGAAGCTAAATGGTTTTATTTATAGATGAAGCAGTTTTCATAGTTCATTTGCATTTTCTCCAGATTACCATAACCATACATGATCACTTGTTAAGATCTACAGATATTATCTGTGCAGTGCCAGCAATTCACTCAAATATCTAAAATACGAAATGATAAATAAATTAAGTGCTCATGCAATTTGCCATATTCACAATAGACTGCAAGGGAATGCAGGCGTCTCCACAGCAGAGTACAGTGCTGTGGAATAGTACACAACAAACTAATACGGTCACTTTGTAGACATATGTAATAGAAATGTTGAGATCAGTATGAATGGGGAGTGAATGGGAAGGCATGGGTGTGGAAACAGCAGAAGGAGGAATATGAGGGTGGTGGGTGCTGACGGCAGGTCATCATCCAACAAATCTACAGTCAATTTCTCGGGGACTCCCAGATGAACAGAATAAAGGACACTAAATAGAGCCTAAACTCATTAAGAGATGGTGGTGGGAAGACACAGAATAGGGCAAGAGCCAAGACAACAATTCAGGTAAGAAAAGCAAGTAAATCTTAATGATGGAGAGAAGCAAGACAATAGACAAATGATCACAATTACCCTGAGTTCCTAAAGGGTACAACAGGCACATACAAAACCAGCATATATTCAACCAAGCTTGGAAGGATGCAGGATACTAAAAAGGACTAGAGAGCCAGCATCTCTTGTCTTCTGCTTTGTCTCCAGGAAGCCTGGCCAGGCCACGTGGGAAAGACGCCTTGGTGCCTGGATGTTGGCCTGCCCGGTTGGACACATGCATCTTGGTGCTTACGAGAGTGTGAATGAACTAGCATTTGCTTTAAAATAAAATCACCACCTTCTCCCATTGATAATTATCACATTATTCCAACATTAATTGCTACACCTTCCCTTGGAGAACTATAAAAGGTAGTTCCAGCTTTTGCCTTCAACCTTGATGTGGCAGAAGGCAGGAAAGAAAGAAGAACAGTCCACAAGTACTCCTTCCCATTGAAAACAAAAGCCATAAGGATGTGGAAATTCAGCAAGAAATGGGCTTTCAGTGTTTATTTCTGGCAGAAGCACCGTCAGTTGCTCTAGCAGAGGCAGAGAACAAATAGTGTTTTATCTGCAGAAACCTGTAAATTAGCTCAGATATTTGAGAGCGTTGCCTGCAGCTTTGCAGGAAAGTTCTTTGATGGGACTCCTAATAAATATTCACATATCGTTAATCTCTCATCAAGATAACTCTATCAGTGAAGCCCACAAATAGGTGATTTTTTTCAGGAACAATATGCCCAAAAAACCTGGAGAAGGCTCAAGAGCTTCCACTGAGCTGGACCACAGACGGGGTTCTCCAGGAGGGGTGGAAGTGCAACACACTAAGGCCTTTATTCATAAAAGCCAGGTCTCAAACCACACCAGCCGGAAGGGAAAGACAATTGTCACCAGGAATGCATACTCAAAGCAGGACACACTGCTAAGGACACAGCTATACCACCTGAGGTACAATCATAACAGCTAGCACCAAGCAAACCGGGATGCCTCACGGGGCAGCCCAGTCCCACCCAGAGACAGTCAGTGCAGACCCTGAAAGCAGGAGAGCTGTTGGCTCAGCCAGCACCACAGCAGCCTGCTCTAAACCATCAGGCAGTCATACCCCATTAACATTCATTACTCTCTGCTTGCTGCAGTCCCCCAGACAGCTAACGCTGGAGTCATCCAAGTGCAAAATTAACATTTTGCCCCAGCCAGCCAGCAGCACAGCTGGCCGATAGCTCTTCAAACAAGGCAGAAATCTAAGAAAAATTCTTGGGCAACCTCTTGTTTGCTACCAGCATAGATACCACTCCTGGTTAAGGGCTTCCTCTTTTACAGGAACTGTACGACACTTCCATCTTTCACTTATGCAAGTTTAAAACCACAGCTGCCTTGTATTTGCCACAAAACACAGGCAGCAACAGAGCAAAACCAGAAGTATCCTTCTGGGGATCACAACTGCAGGACAGCCATGCGGTGGGGCAGGTGCTTCTGTTAGCCCCCGTCACATCAAAACACAAATTTTCCTATTTCCTCTTCCCCCCAACACCTTTGCTTTCAAGTCTGTGGTGTTTTAATCCTCGATCTGTTGATGGAGGAAAGGTTGCTGCTGTTGACTTAGTGAGATCAATGACTCTCCCGTTGGTGTTAGACATGTCAGAAGAGGAAACTTTAACTGTGACTCTTGATGGGCACAACAAACACAACTACCTTTCTTCCAGCCAGCATAAGGGACTGCTCAGGGTATTGACAGCTACTCTATTTACTGAATTTAAAGAAGTGTCTAAGAACCACGCAGCTGCCTTCAGTTTTGCCAAGGAGCCACCGGTTCATATATCTAAAGAATAAGCGAAAACCATCAACTGCGGAATTCTTACGATAATTTAATGCATAGCACAGGGCCATCCAAAATCTCATGAAAACAACACATACTCTTTAGCTCCAGTAACCATATTACTGGAAATAGATTTTGCACAATCCTCCTTCAAACAGCCATTTAAACCCCAGGCTTAAAGGAGATTATGCTGTTTGCTGATTTAAGCTGAAAGGGAAGCTTGTTCCAGTCATCTGGGGGCTCCAGAGGCAAAAGCTCATCTCCCAAATTCCCTCTTTATCCTAGTACAATGTACAGCATCTAAATTGCAATGATAATCTTGAAGCAAAATGACTTTCCTTTCAAAGATAATGTTTAAGTCAGTTTCTGAGGCTTTTCAGGCTTTTCTAGGGATTGTTTCAACTTTAGTCTAACAGTGATATGATGTTGCCTGATCTGCTTGATCTATGAAAGGCGATTTACTTCAGTATCAGTAGAGATAATCCTTCTGGAAACCTTCATCTCGTACCCAAAACACAGAGGCCAGTCAGCTTCTTACCATCATAAGCTACAGACAAGTAAAAAGTTGAAAGAACAGTTCTAATGAGGTATCGGTATGGGACATAAATTCAGCATTTATCTCCAGTTCTGCTGCCCACATTCCCTGGTCACATCTCCCCTCGCCACTTGCAGATAGGTGGCTGGGCCCGGGCAGGCTGCTCCCTGTGATGGATTTTGGCACCTATGCAGCCATTGTGGTCCAGTTGCTGCCGTTCACCCCAGGAAAGCTGAGAAAACAGGCATGTTCCCGTGCAGCGGCAGTGGCCAAGTCAGCTGGAGCCACCCTGGTCACACCTCTGCAAGTGCCAGACTAACAGCACAGGCCACAGACTTGTTTTCTGCATCACACCCTGTCTATTAATTAGGGAAACAAAACCTTTAGCTTGCAGGCAAACAAAGGTAGCTCCACACTGTGGAGTATTGCAGAGCCCAGGTCTCACACAGGCTCTCCTCCTGCTAGTGTCAGGAAATGTGACAAATCCCACATGAATCTCCAGGGCTGATGGACACCAAGACCCGTCCAGACAGACTAAAGTAGGAACTACAGCCTATGTTGTTCCTCACACCACTTCTTTGTAATTTCCTTTGGGGTTTTTTTGCTATTTTATACCGTGAAAATAATAATAATAAAAAACCTAAAGAGATATCATATAGTGAATCTTAACAAGTAACTTCTCCAAATATTTCTGATACTCTATACTTCTCAGACCCTGCCACACCAACTAGTGTCTCCGGAGATATACATCATTTTTCTTCCTGTTATTGCAGTTGGGATACTTCTCTTTCCAGGCTCTAACCTTTCTTTTCCACAATTATTAACACTTGATGAAAAAGCAACAAGAACATATAATACACTACATGAGAATTTAAAAGGCAATGCAGTGGAAAACTGTTAATGGTTAAATGCATCATTATACCCAGCAATATTACACAATTAACAAATTTAATCATTTAACACTCCAACACTTCAAACTTCCATTAAATGTGTAATTTCATATATGAAATAATTATTCATTTATCAATACAAGATGACTCTACTTCAGTACAGAAGTAAAAAATACAATTAGATGCAGCAGGGCAGAACGAATTTCTGGTAGTAAGATGGGATGGAGCTGTGTGTGCAACTCTTCCGTAAGGCCTCACAGTCAAACTCGTAATTCTCATAGGACACAATGCCTCTAAATATCTTGGGTCATTAGCAAAATTACATAGCTAATGAAGGGCAAATTAATGGAGCTCTGGAACATTTTATTAGCCTGTAAGAACAGCTACTTGTTATACATCACTAAGAAATAATTGCAGCAGAGTCAATCGTATGAACTCATTAACTCCTAACAATACAAACCGGGCAAGCTATTCCCCAAGGAGAATCTCCTCTGACTGTGTGGCTGGTATGTCCCCAGGCTCAGTAGATGATTAGAAGAGGAGGTGAGGAAGATGAGATTTCAGGTTTGCAATACAGGCCAACCTTAGGTTTACAATCCCCACTGATCAGGGCAGGGAATCCGAGAAACCCGAGTTGCCTGCCTTCGGGCAAACCTCATCCAGAGCCCGTCAAATGACTCCACACAAACACTGAATGAGATCGCAATAAATAATTTTTCCTACAGAGAACATGCAGGAGAAATCATGAAGGGATGACACTGATACAGGAGAAATAACTGGAGATACTTAGGATGCTTTGACATATTCCCCACTAGGCCAATGTCTGGAAGGCTGTTTAGAGCTCTGCGGTACAGAGGCTGTCCTGCGATCGACTCAAATATGGCACACACTTCAGTTAACCACACGTTCAAGAGTAGGTAGTTCTGGGTCATACGCATTCAGAGCAAGCACTGCATGTGTCAACAATAAGGGAGTTTGGTAAAAAGAGGAGCGCATCTTAAAACGAATCGGGATGAGTTTTTGCAATATCAAAGGAGCTGAGAGTTGCTGGTCTGTAACTGGTCCTGAAATGGGTGTTTTCAGTATCACTTCACAGAGCAACGTACAAGCAGCTGAAAGGGAAAAGAAGCTGAAGGCAGAACTTCCACGATAAAGGTTTTAACAAGTTATCTAGTTTTGTTGGATTTCCTTCTTCCCCTCCAGTTCCCGCAGCCTGTTTCACTACAGCTTATTCCGTAGGGGGCTCAGTTTTCCACACAATTCTCAGCTGGGGTGGTATTCACCACCAAAGTTAGCATTTTCATGATTTTAAACTCACTTAAGCACATAAAAAGGCCGGTCTTCATCTGACTTATTCCACTGTGAGCACATTGGAGAGAGCTGTAAAAGCAGAGTGAGCTCTTCAAAACCCTGCTGCATTGTTTTGAACCCAAAATGAAAGCCAACCTCTTGAAAAATGACCCACAAAACCTGATCCACTAAGATCCATCAAAATATGTTTGGATTAGAGCTGTACTGCAGAATAAATATATAACTGCTAAACTCAAGCTTTTGACAATATTTGGCTTCTCTCATTACCCTAACATCCAAGCTCCATCATTCCTACTACCACAGACACCTGGTCGAGGCAGCCTCACAAACATAAAGCAAAATATCTCCTGTTTTAAGTATTTTTTAGTGATTTCCTGCAAGTGCTTTCACATGTAGCCCCTACAAATGTATTTTTCCAAGTATCCTCTATTAAACGTACCAGTTCTCAGAGACTTATACCCTCAAAAAACGTGAGTAAGTAGCAGGGAATTCATTTCTTTCCATTTCCAAAAACCAAACCAAAACCCACTAGCCCCTACTAGTGACAACCCGGTCTGGCAAACAAATATCACTCTTAGGGATGCTTATTATTTTGCTCCTGGAAGAAACATAGGCTGTCAGTACAAACCGTTAAAGCGATCGCTAAAGCTGATACAAATTTCTCCTAGCTTTGAAATGCAGTAACTTTTCCAAAGCGGAAAAAAAGAAAAGATTATTAAATTATGGCATTCAATCTAGCAGGATTGCATAACCTCCTCGGGTCCCAAAACAGATATTTATGGATACTGGAAAAAGTACGCTTCACATTCACTGCCTTGTGACACCCCGGTGAAACTGCAGTAGAATGGCAGGTGATCAATAAAGTTGAAAAAAAATCAGGTGAAATGGCAGAAGTCTTAAGATTTTCAAGAAAAACAAGAGCTTTTCACAGGACAAGTATGTAATATAACATGTATGTTAAAGACAGTATTGTCCAACTAGACTAGATCTAAACATCTCAGAGGCTCCTGCTGGATTCCTCTGAAGAAAACACAAGAAATTTCAACTGGAAGACACAGAATCACAGAATCGTCATGGTTGGAAAGGACCTCTGTGATCACCCAGTCCAACCAAAAGACAAGGAATCTTTTGCTTTTCCATGTGTGTCTACTGTTTGACATATATCTATTAAAATCCCAGGTATGCTGCTTAATAGCCCTCTTAAAAATATTAACAAGGCAATAGTGAATATACTCTGCAATCCACACCGATGGCTGATCTCCAGAGCTCCCAGCTTCAACAGCTCCCTGCGGTAATAAGTTTCATAGTCTAATTCAATACTATGTTGTCTTTACTAATTTCATTAAAGCTCCTTATTGAGTTCATACCAAAACTGCCGCCTCCTGCTCTCAGGCAGTTTTTAAACCTTAGACATTACATAATTTCATCTTAAACCACCTAATGAACTGTAAAGGACTCCTATATAAAACAGTTTTTGCAACTAAGGAAAGACTCCATAGGACCATAAAGCAGGAACCATGGAAAATAATGATTCATTTTTGAGCTTCCAGGAACATTGCTGGCCTCACTGCAGTCCACAGAGGAGTCGTATTCGCTGCTTTGCTAAACTCCTGACCGACTCTGCAGTCAAATATATCACGCTGGGCAAAGGTGAACTCTAGCAATATCGCTGGATGCCTTTGCTTGATGCACTGTCATTTCCAATTGCAACTTGATGTGGTTTCCACCAGCCCATTTTTTCACATTGCGTTGTACTTTATTAGTTGCAAGTGAGAATAATGCTTTTCACATACTACGGCAAAGAGTTACAGAGAACGAATGAACCATTTTCTTGCTGGGCCGGTATCGGTACATCTCAATTCAGTTTGGACTCATAACATTTATAATAGAATTGAGCAGTGCAAAATCTACTACTCATATGGGGTGGTAAGAAGGTCAATGTCTGGTGAGTAGGTTTTATGCTCTCTCTCTAAAGTATATATCAGATTCGGAATTTCCTAATCCATTTCTCTTGGTCCCATTATGTGCTGGCTGCTTTTGCTCCTGCACATGCATTACAGAAACACAACAGATATATGTTAAGCCCATGAGTACAAGGTTTGCTATGCTATCTATTGCTCTGTAGCACACTGTCACCTTACAGGATGACTTCACGAATAGAGGTATTGCATGAGGCTGAGGTTGGGCTCAATCCTTACATGCTGGAGAGCTGTCAATTCCTGGGGCAACCAGAGTTTAAGTGACCACTTAGGTTATTAACCTGGATCAGGTTCTTTAAAAAGTCTATACTTTTTCTGTCTATTCCCTTTTATGCTGTATTCTAATAATCTTTTCAGTCCAAGGATTGTCTCCCATCATGTGTTCTCTGACAGAGCTATTTCATATGGTATAACTTTGAGCATCAAACCTGAAGAAGGAAGTTCAGTGCCCAGCCTCTCTGTGTAAAGGATGGGGAACAACAAGCTTCTCCAGACAGCAATTTGATTCTGATCAGACAATGATACTTTATCTTTGACTCCACACACCACATTTCTTCAAATGAAGAGTCAGATTTTCAGTGAGACTTACTTACAAATTGAAATTTGCTTTTTATTAATACAGACAGTGCAAGATTAAGTTAAATTAGCTGTTTTGTTGAACACTTAACGCTAGCAAATTATTTTTTTTTTAAATACATTAAGAGAAGATCACAATCAAAGCTGAATTAATTTCAAAGATGAATGCTACTTTTCATGCATCAAGTATTAATTTATTAGTAGTTCCTGTGAAATCAATTGGGCTCCTTCTAAGGTATAGCAATACTCTGGAGAAGCGGAGAAAGTATAGATGGATCCTTTTAAATTGAGTACATATTTGTGAAGAATATTTTATGCTGCTATAGGGTTATACTAAACTATTTACACAATTAGTAAGAGACTCAATAGGAATTTTTTTTTTCCCAGCGACAGGATATTGAGGAACTGTCAAATACATCCAAATCTAAATATAAGAATGAATCTCATCAATAAAAACCCAAATCTACCACTGATTGTGCAAAATGTTTGGTATACACACTAATGTCTGAGCAGTATTCCCTTTTCCAGATTACAGCAGGTACTGCAAACAAAATTAGCAGACTCAAATTAATTTCACTGCACAAATACTGTAGTAAAAATCTCACTCAAAGCCTGCTGGACTGCAGTTGTTAAAAACAGCTCCCAAATGCCCCTAGAGCACCTTGGCTGAAAGTGCTCCAACTTCTTTGCTTCCAGTACAGCTTCACTGACCACTATGTCCCTCCACCCCGATGTTCCTTAAAAAGTTAACAGACTGTGTATTTTGTCTGTTATTTTCAATCTCTGAGGCTGGCATCCCTAAAAAGAAGACATAATCGGTGGAGCAGAACCCCAACGCAATATAAATCAAAATAAGTAAATTCAGATCAGCTGAGAACCCAGCCAGGAAGTCCAAACCTTCTTCCCAGTGGAGGTTGCATTCCCTTTGCAGAAGGAACCCCAGTAGCACAGAAATGCCAAAGGCACAGAAGAAACCACTACATTTCTAAATTTCTGCACCTCCCCTGCAAAGCTACCAGCACAGAAGCAGCCTCAGCTGCCCCCAAGAACTGGGCCTATCTGACCATTATGAAAGCTCCAGTTCAACATGATGAAACACTTCTCTCATATATTTTTTCAATATATCATGATCTTCAAAAGTCCTTTTAAAGAGGCTGTCCTGGTGGACAGCCGGCTTAACATGAGCCAGCAGTGTGCCCAGGTGGCCAAGAAGGCCAACGGCGTCCTGGCCTGTATCAGGAATAGCATGGCCAGCAGGAGGAGGGAAGTGATGGTGCCTCTGTACTGGGCACTGGTGAGGCCTCACCTCGAGTGCTGTGTTCAGTTCTGGGCCCCTCACTACAGGAAGGACATTGAGCTGCTGGAGCGTGTCCAGAGGAGAGCCACCAAGCTGGTGAGGGGTCTGGAGAACAAGTCATATGAGGAGAGGCTGAGGGAACTGGGCATGTTTAGTTTGGAGAAGAGGAGGCTGAGGCAGGACCTCATTGCCCTCTACAAGTACCTGAAAGGAGGGTGTAGAGAGGTGGGTGTTGGCCTCTTCTCCCAAGGGAATAATGACAGGACCAGAGGAAATGGTCTGAAGTTGTGGCAGGGGAGGTTTAGATTAGATATTAGGAAGAATGACTTTACTGAGAGAGTGGTCAGGCAGTGGAACAGCCTGCCCAGGGAGGTGGTGGAGTCGCCATCCCTGGAGGTATTTAAGAAATGCATAGACATGGCACTTCAGGGCATGCTCTAGTGCCTGAGATTGTTGGTTTGTGTCTGTTTGTGGGTGGTGTGAGGTTGTGGGTGTTTGTTTTGGTTTGGTTTTGGTGTTTGGTGTTCTGGGATTTTTTGGTTGGGTTTTTTTTTTGGTTTTGGTGTTGGGTTGTTGGTTTTTTTGTGTTGGTTGGACTCTATGATCTCAAAGGTCCCATCCAACCAAAAATATTCTGTGATTCTGTGAAATCCACCCAACCCTCACAGAAGCCTTCTGTAAAGGACGCTTGGAAAAACCCCAAACTTAAGCAAAACTGCTACATACAGCTAAAAGAAAAAAAAAAAAACAAAAAACCACAAAACTAATGAATGAGCTGAAGTGACTCAGATCACCCGGAGGTTTATTTCAGGATTGGGAGTAAAACTGGAAGACCGTGATTATGGGCAGTGCCAAACAACCCTCTGCATCAGAAGCTATTCTGGCCTGAGTGCAGTAGTTGCATGAAGGTGCATCTATAGACCTAGGCTTCCCCCTCTGTCCTAACCATCCCTTCATGCAAAGGGATACCTTTCAGACAGAAGAAACCAAGCTTTCAGAGGAATAAAACAAACACACACCCATCCAGTTTTAAGGCCTGAATTGATGTAACAAACCTAAAAAAAAGCACCTGTAAGGCAAAGTCTCCTTCCAGGGACTGTTTCCCTGGTTCAAAGGTAAGGTGGACGGAGTAGATATCTGCTTATGCACATCTGCACAGCACGCTCATTCCACGGAGCATGAGCTGCACACTCAAACCCCAGCAAAGCAGCTGGGCTTTTGAAAAAAATGATGTTATGAAAATACAGAGAATAGGCTTGTTTCTGAGACAGTGAGCTAAAAGAGCCTGTTTATTCCAGTCCTGCCACAGAATCCCCATCTGACACTGGGTAAGTTTCTTGTACTGTGTGACAACCTCCTATTTTAAGAATGTGTATCTTTGTCTGGTCTATAAAAATCATCAAGGTTCCAAGGCAGGATACAATCTAAAATGTGTCTGTGTGCATCACGCTTCCTCCCTGTGCCCCAGGTAACCAAGTAACCTGGAGCTTAGACTGCTTGTTATCATGCAGTTATCCTCACTGGCAGTGCTCTGACTCGAGATAAGTAGTCATCATGTGTTCTTATGATGTACAGGGTGTTCTGAATGGTCAGCAAAATGCTATGCTGATACAAGGTTTTTCTAGAATAGCACTAGGCATTTAAATGCTGGTTCAGGAAATCTGAGCATGAGGACAATTTTAGAAAGCAACTCTAAAAACAGTGCCTCCTTACACAAGGCGTCTGTCAAGAGTTCCGGAGTAATTTTTTTGATGTGAATAAATTGGGGGGCCTATCTTCTGCTCCTGTCAGTGCTGTGCAAAGCTTTGAGAGGGAGTCAAAATGTCACCTTCTGCCAAACAGTTTGCAAATGTGTAGTTCTGTCACAGCAGATATTAAGGGAATCACCCAGGATATCACAACAACTTAGGAAGCCATCTGGGAGAAAAATGTAACTCACTGAGATGTGGCAGTAGCTTTCTGCAGAGTAGCGGTACTGTCACCATGAAATAGGTGTGGTGCTTCCACCGGGTAGCCTGCTTCTACGGTGACAACATACTACAATACTGGAGCAGCCCCAGCCACATCTTCGCTTGGTCCCTAACTTGAGCTGCCTTCACACCTCAAACGCTGCTCAGCTGTCTACAGTAGCGATGAAACTGGGACTCAGCACCTTCCTGTTTGCTTTTGGCAACAGGCTGCTCACCTATTCCTTGTCCTGAACAGGACCTTTGTGAGTAAACACTTCAAAGAGATTTCTTCCCTCCATGAAGTTTCTTCCCAGCTTGTACTGAACCAGAGGCAGATTTAGGACATTAAGCTGCCTCCTCTGTTTCAACAATGAGGCAGGGTAATTTAACAGGAGCTGGACTGTGGCCCAAGGCACCTAGTCATTTATATAGGATGGGGTCCTGCTATATAAATAGGAGCTTTTATATAGGCTCTGGCTACAGAAGCATGAGTCTCTAGGGTTGGCACGAAATGATTTAACTGTAATTTCACTCATTTGTGCACTGTCTAAACTGTCAAGACACAAGATGGGGGCAAAAAACTCACATTCAACATGGGTGACTTCAGATAAGTATCACTGGACTTCCCAAGGTGAGGCACACACAGAGTAAATGCATTTCAAAAAAAGACCAGAAGCAGGACCATCTCCCAGTTCTGACAAGGGAGCACCCTCCATCAAGAGAGAGAGATGAGGTGCTGCCATTTCTCTGCCCCAGTTCTGAAAGTGCATCAGATCACTCCTAAGGTAGTTTTATTTATTTATTTATTATCTCCTACCAGCAGTCTTCAGCCCCATGTAGCCGTGCTGGTACCTGCAAAATCACAGAGCTATACAGGAACTGCAGCAGCAACAAGAAGCCCCTTTAAGAGCCTCTCTTGTGGTACTGTAGAAGTCACTCCTGTCAGAAAGGTTAGCAAGAAGTGAGAAAGACATTCACCCAAGGCACGCCATTAGGTGCAGCCAAAAATCTTGTGTAAAGGAGGTAAATTTACCTGCCTTGTTCCAGGACAAGCACTGGGAATTGGTAAACTCCACCTCACCTAAATGAAAAGCAGTAAACTGTTTATCTGTGCTGAAACTGCTTGTTCAACCCTGCCAGCTGCAGCTGCTCAGGAAGTGTTGACTACGCTTGTGGGGACAGGCTGAGCAAGCGCTAATGATGAAAGAAAAAATGGTCTGGGAAATTCCCCACACGCAAGTGCCTTGCTACAGTGAGGAGAAGCTTTGCTCTTCAGCAGCCCAGGATCCCTGGCAAGCAGCCTGCTCCCTGCTGGAACACTCCAAATGCTCACCTGTGAGATGCTACTCACCTGCTGTCTCAGTTGCAGCAGTCCCTGTCTCAGAGCCTGGCACTTGCGCAGCACCAACCTAGCTTTTGTGTTCCTTTCATCCAATCTATTTTGCTATCTCTCGGCTGAGAGAACAATTCCAAGAAAAAAGCCCTTTTGCCTGATGGCACCAACACAAAGAATTGCTGCAAATCGCTGCAGCATCTTGACTTACTCCTGTACAGGAGTAAAGAGCCCCTCAAAAATCCTTGTGTCTTGTATTAAAACATAATAAAAATATTAATGTATCCTAATCATCTATTTATAAACAAGATAAATTCCTTCAAAGTAACCGGAGCTGCATTGCCATGTCAGGGGCAAGTCAGGCCCACTGTTTGCTGTTCTGTACAGAACTGAGGGGTAAGGTACATATTGTCACCTATGCTGGCTTACTTGGTGTTTTTGCAACATTTAACTCTGGCTGAACAAGCAAGAAATATTGGTGAATGTATTTCTGAATACAGGGACAATGCAGAGAAAAGGAACTACACGGTAAACAAGGCAACAGGGTTCAAATGGGTAGCTCTTCTGAAGAATGCCATATCTATTCCAAGGACAGGTAAGCATGAATGTCTCACCATCTAGAAAGTCAGCACCCAGAAATGAAGCAGATCTCCCAGAGTGTGTCTGTCACAGCATTCCCAGGCAGACTTGTTCACTATGTCCCTGTGCTAAGTCAGCTGGACATGAATCAGGCCTGAAGGGTAAGGTCTACAGAAACAGTGAACCCCTGGAGAGCCTTGACTAGTCAGTGTTAGACGTATCTGCCCGGGCTTGGCATCGTGCTGATGTGGTTGCATGACTTCTGGGGTCCAAGTAAAGCAAACCCATACGTACCTGGAGAACACTGTGTGAATACCACAGCAGTGACACAAGCAAGCTGTCTTCTGCTTCAGTCAGTGCGCTGTATCACCCAGAAGAGCACAGGTCCATTCTATTCCACCCTGAAGTTACTCAAGATCCTTTGTTTCCTGCAAACAAATGAAAATGTGTTATTTTAAACAGATTTTTCTGTAAGACCCTGCGGATCTCCTAGAAATGAAACAAAAGATGGAAAAGCAATTTGTCCTGCCTGGGAGACCTCACCTAGCTCTCAGTTTTATTCCCTTCTGAACCATATAGCCTCTTCAAAAGAGTCAAGTTAAACATTAGAGTGACCTCATCCTTACAGGTCTGAAGGATTTGTTCATAACAATGAAATTCAGACAGTGAATGTGAAAGGCAGTTTATTGCCTATTTAACAACTATTTAGTGCATGACTTCAGCTGTTTTACCATGCTTGTGGTTTCTTGGTTGCCAGTTTGTAGTAATTGTCACAATAGAAAGAAAAAACAACAGGAAAAAATTAAAAGCTACAAGGACTGGCTCAGGAAAGAGAATCTCACTGGACAATGTGGTTATCGGAAACCATTTAAATTAAAATGGTTTCAAGTGGGTTTTTGTCCTTTTAGATTCTTACATCTTCCTGCATCCCATTGTTAATTCTGTAACCCACACTGTGAGGCTGCTGTTTACAATTACATACAATTTATTTTGCTAACACATTAAATGGAGTGTCTGAAATAAGCTTTTAAATTAGTTTCAATAGAATAGTTGTTATATTTTCATTAAATTTCAGCATATTCCATAGCAGAAAATTTGCTTGGTATTTTGACTATTATCCCTAGCATAATTTGCAAAAGAAATGGAGGTGTGACTTGATTAAACACATTCAAATAGCTAAGATGTTTCTGCATTTAATTTCATTAAAGAAAATAGCTGTTAGATATTAATTAGCATATCTACTACATGCCATTGTTTGACTGAATGATCATCCTTTATCTAAATGCATTTGCTTTTGGCAGCAAAACACAAATCCGATAGACTTAGATTATAACCATAGCATAGATGAACTACAATAGCGCCCTTGCGGCTTTAAGTTTGACACGTCCAGCATGAATATGTAAGTCAGTCACTGCTCCCTACAGAATGGGAAGTGCTAAAGGTGTGTCAGGGAAGAGCACAAGCTGGGAACCCCCCTGAAAGAATTCAGTTAAATGTCTTGTTAAAGGTTTGCACCTCCGGGACTCTTTACAAGCATCTCTGGGAACAAATTTTCTAGAGGTAAATCGCCATTCAGGTATTTAACAGATTCTTTGTTTCTTAAGCTATATAGCAGCAGTCTAAAAGAAAAAACAAATCAGACAAAGTTATGATGCTAAACTCCTGGGCAGAGGCAGGATATCAGAAGTAGGTCTGGGTAAAGAGAGTTAAGTCAACCTCAAATATTCACAAAAATCCCATCTGTTGTATTGTCCCCCTCATAGCAAGGCTCTTATCCCCACAGCTTTCTCTTTCTAGTCCTGTTGACCTCATCTCCAATACAGGGGGTAAAACTATTTGGCAGCCCTTGTTGAATAAGCTGGGGATGTTCAGCTCCAGGTCTCTATCACTAGATACACACACAGTACAAGCATCCTGCACTGATCACTGAACAAAGTATTGATGTGACATCAAAAGTTGTTCTACAAAGCTGACAGCCATAGTACACACAGCAGTTGTAAGCAAAACCTGTACATCAACAGAACGACCAGTGCAGTCTGCACATATCATAAGGCTGAGAAAGTGTCTATTACGGCCATGACACACACAGATCTCCCCAAGTTGTACAGGATCATTAAATGAAAGGAGAAGTTAAACCAGGGTTTGACCAGGCCAAAAGTCATGACAGGCTATGTGTAATACGTAATTCAGGGGCCTTGGCAACAATTTGAAGCTCACGGTATTGTTTGAGCTGCTGAAATGTTAGAATATACATATAATATAATATCTCAAGATGGAAGGGACCCAATAAGGATCATCAAGTCCAACTCCCAGCTCCTCACAGGACTACCTAAAAGTACACCATGTGACTAAGAGCTCCTTGCACTCTGACAGGCTTGGTGCTGAGACCACTTCCCATGGAAGCCTGTTCCAGTGACCGACCACCCTCTCAGTGAAGAACTTTTTCCTAATATCCAGTCTTGATGCAGCACATGCAACTGGGAGGGAGCGCCACGTAGCAGATTGAGCACTGAACTGGGAGTTCAAGCAGGAAAGCTGGCTACTCACCTTGGCATTTCCAATGGGAGGTAGCTTTGATGTGCCTCTGCCTCAGGGCTACACACCAACAGTTTCCAATCTACTTTATACAGGTATTCCCTGTTCTCCTTGCTATGTGTGAGCCTGAGAAGGGACCCAGCCCAGCACAGGACCAACTCCTTGTTTAAGACCATAACATCACAAGCCACATCAAACCTGACTGATACCTAGTGACAACACTGCAAATAAAAACAAGTTTTCAAATTCTAGACAACTGTTACCCAAACTGTGATTATAAAACAAATCACCTTGATAGTAATTAATAGGGCAAAAAAAAGTGTTGAGGGAAGAAGCAAACCCCTCCACATCAGAGGGAAAGTAGGTCCTCTGACTGGAATTAACCATCCAGTGGAATAACACACACAGTTTACCAAAGCATCAGGTTGAGCTGCTATTTTCACAGGTAATTTCACAGCAATAAGAAAATCACACTGATTAGATCCCTGCACGATTTTCTAGACAATAATATTCACATTTGCTTAATACCAACTGTGCTACTTAATTGTCAGGGAGCATCATTCTCTACAGCTAAATCGTAACCACAAGGTATCTACAGCAGCCAACAACCTGGCAGCATCTTCTGCTGCTCACTGATCACGGAAATGGGGCCAGGTTACTCGCACCATCTGCTGCGGAGGGGAGGTGAGCACTTGGGACTGTTGGTTCAAAGCACTGAGAGACAGAAGACGTGCAATTCAGGTGGGAGGAAGTAAATCAATTGAAAAAAAACAATCAGAGCTGGAAATAGAAGTCAAGAGAAATCTTCCATCCAAATTCAAGACCTTTCAGTGCCACAGAACAAACCCTGACTTTTCTTAACAAAGAATTACTTTTTGGGTACTTGTGCTCATTTACACTGTGCTAGAGATTGCCAACACTAATTGCCAACACTAAGAAAACAGCTTTGACTAGAGCTGACTGGGAAATCAGAAGTATTTTTGGTTTCACATCAGATTAAAACCAAGTTCTTTCAACAGGTAGTAAGAAGCCCAGAAAAGCAAATAGTCTGAAGCTTTTGATCCCGAGCCAGCCTTGAACCTAGGTTTCCACTATTCTGCAGAAGACATCACAAGTTCGCAGCTATTCTCCCCATCACTCTTGTTATCCCCCACACTTCTCTTGAGAAACTTTCCTTTAAAGGTTAGCTCAGTACTAACTGTGCTTCCACGAATGTCAGGGAAAAAGCTGTTGTTTTCCGTGGGAATCATGGAGAAGTCAAGTCTCAGCAGCTTCAGTAGCAGTAAAATGTAAAAAAGGGTTTATCTTCTATACAGTTCTACATCTAAAAGCAAACCCACTCAGAGACCCGCTTTAGCACAGGTGTTGCTCATAAAAGGCCCATCTTCTACAGACAGACCTTGAGATGATGTTGACAGGTTGGAGCTGTGCTTGCCGATGAACCGAACGGGACCATTTCCAGTAGCGTCATCTGGTCATGCCCATGCACTCTCTCTCAAGACCTTCTAATAAGAGTGAGAGAGCAGGCGTTTTAATTTGGGCCTAAAGAAACTTTGCTCCTGGCTTCATTTACAGTCTCTCGCTATTAAATATACAGATAGTACATATAATGTAACTTACTCGCTTGCCTGTCTTCCATGCCAACTCTCAGCATAGAATTAATGTTTTGATGGAATAATAAACCTCTCAAAATCTGAGCTGATAATGGACAGTCACATTAGATGCTTAAATTATAGCAGCATGAACAGCCTTGCAATAATCAACCCTGCAACTGCCAAAATGTTTTCATTGTTCATTAACTGGAACCTTTTTTGCATTGCTAATCCTAATGAACTGCCATTCTCATTACCATTCCAAGCACTGTCTGTAGCACATCTCTGGATTTCTTTTCCACCCAAACATACAATCTTATTCAACTGGCAGCCTGTTAACGCATTAAAAGCACAGAAATGGCTGTTTTAATGCAACTGTAATAAATCCACAGTGCAAGCACCTTTAGGGGGAAGTTCAGTTCAGTCTTCAAGAACTTTTGTTTAAGTAGAAAAACAGAAGGTCTTTTACTGAAGAGCCCCTATAGCAGAGTTCAAGTTCCAAATCCAAAATCCATTTAAGTTAATGGGCGTCTTTCCATTGATTTCTGTGTACGCTGAACTGCTTTAACTCCCTCCCTTCCTCTTCTGCTCCTCCCAAAGCATGAATAAGTGAATCCACTGACAGTGTAGAGAGAGAAAAATTTCTCGCAGGGAGCATGAACGATGTCTGTGTAGGAAAGGCTCTGTACTTTAATGTACTGAATTACCAATGTCTTTTTCTCTACTCTGACTCCACAGTGGCAGAGTTCAAAGAGTTCAAGGCATCCAGCAGTCCTTCTCAGTCTACAAGCCAGGTTCTTCCCTTGCTAAATTTATCTTAAAAAAAATTCACAAAAATTACCACAGGCTCTGAAAAGCTGCAGTTCAGCCCTCTATCTGTACTTTATTTGCAAGCAAGAAGGAGCAGCCCACAGCCACTTGCTTACGTAGCATCCATTTTCTGTGCCCCAAAAAAATTGAGAAAGCATCTTCTTATAGCAACAGACCCCAGTTCAGGATTTAAGCAGCTTATTCACTAAAGGAGAATAATTTCACTATTCTCTCATTCATTAAAGGAGAGCAGAAAACAGAGACTTGCACTTCACACTCAACTGAGTAAATAATAAAAAAAAAAAGAGTCAGTAACTTCATAATGGTGGACACTTCACTCGCATAACAAACGAGAGAAGTTTTACGAAAGAAAAGCCAGACATGCAGCCTGGTTTATTTTCCATGCGACCATCTTGTTTTCAAATATAACAGCCCAGAAACAGAGGAGGTTAATAAAATATTAGGCAGCATCTTCAAGGAATTTCAGCTTTGAACCATTGTGTTGATATAGAGAGACAGTTGTTTCCTTCAGCCATAAAGCAGGGAATATATTTCTCTCCCCTTCTCAAAAGAGACTGCATCTCCAGATTCTTCACCACATGTGAAGAAGCAGTATGTATTGTTCAGAGACTGAGCATTTTCTAAGTTGTTCTATGACAACAAGCTTCAACGCTAAAATAGCTCCAAAGGGATGTATGAGCCCTGAGTGTTCATATTAAGCAGAAGTAAACACATAGGTAGAATGTTTCAACTTCTCTTCTTTGATATCATTTCATAACCAACTAAATATTCCACATTGAAAAAGTATTTCCACACTGATGAAGGCTCTGAACTCATTAATTAAGGAGGAGTTTTATATTTGGAGACAGTCTTTCACCAAAGCCCGCATTATTTAATTTATTCCATCTGACGACTCTTAACGCAGCATGTTCTAAGCAATCACAGAGAACGATTTTGGTTCTTGTCCTCACTTCTCTCATCTCCAGGGCTCAACTAAAGTGTTTCTTCATAGTTTCCAATATACAATTCTCAGAACAATGCAGCACACTGAATATCATACATTCCTTTGAGACGCTGGAAAAATGAAAGGAGGCATAGCAGGCCTCAGGGACAGAAGGGTGAAGGGCAGATGTAGAATATGACTTTCCTAAAAAAACTCTTAAAAAAAAAATTGTTTAGGCTACAACCCAAGCCACTAGCTTACAAAAGAGCTATTTTCAAGAAATCAATGGGCAGAAGTTGGATTCGCAGAGCAAAATTCCAATTACAAGAATTGTTGTACAAAAGCAGCTAATGTCAGCAAGAGCAGCACTAAGTACTCCCTCCACACTGATCGCCTCCGACTTGTAGAAACCTCATTAGTACCAAGATTCAAGAAAAATCTTTTAAAAAGAGAATTGCACTTTCAAGTTGGATAAAGAGAAAAGAATTCCCCTCTGTAAGCCAGTATGACTAAACCAGCAGAAGTCACATAAAGTCCCATAAAACCTCACCCCAAATTCTCGTCGACTCCCATAGACTTTGGATACAAAGTGCCACATTTTGGCACTTAAACTATTATTAAGAAATTTTCTAACCTAATTCACCTATTTCAGTACTCCTCAAATAGGAGGTATGAAAAAAAAGAGCAGAAGACTTATCTAGAAAATTCTCTGTTACTGCCAAGGTCTGAAAGACTGGTGATGGCCCAGCCTCTCGTCCTTTTGAAGCATCCCCTCCTTTGTACTACTTTCTCAAGTTCCTTGGCGCTGCCTTCCTAACCTAAAATCTGACAGATTTTCTACCACTTTACTATTAAACCTCAAAAAACCAGAAAAGTTGGTTTTGAACTAGTCACAGAAGGCAGACACTTGAGACCAGGCTAAAACTTGCATGAAAAAGAATTTTCAAGCAGCCTCAAACCAAAGGATTAAACCATATTGTCCAGAAATACTATGGACACTGACTGTTGAGAAATACTGGACTTAACATACCATAATTACCTCTATCTTTCTTTGTTGGTTTTTGGGGGTTTTTTTGTTGTTTTTATTTTTTCTTTTCTTTTTAAAGAGTTTCTTAAATGATATCTAGAAAAACTAAAAATACAATGGTTTCAGAATATAAAATCTGTGGACACTTTATCTATGCTGTCAAGGGTAGACAAAGCCTGGCCGCACTGCAGCAAAAAAACTACTCAGTGAAGTAGAAAGTTCCATCTCGGTGAAACTCGGCTGATTATAGGCTTGAATAGATCCTGTAATAACAGAGTTGTATGACAAGCACAGGGTAGGCCAGGCAGAGACCGCCTTGACCTTCACTAACTGGAATCCAATAGTCAATTATCCATCGTTTTCTGCTCATCTGATGCAGTAGCTTAGGGAGGAGATGGGACAAGCACTGATGAGACACCTCTTAGAAAAGTTTGACCATCAAGCTCGGGGAGAGCACCTACAGAAAGAGGAGAAAAATGACTCTAAATTGAAAGCAGAGACAATGTGTTAGAAATAGCAATATAGCACACGCCAAAAAAAAAAATAAATTAAAAAAAATCATAGCTCTCAAGCCATCTACTAGCTCCAAGCTAAATGATACGTCTGACAGACAAATGAGAGTTGAGAAGATTGCCTGATGTGCAGTAAGCCGAGAGGGGGAAAAAAAAATTGAAACCACTGTTTAACAGAAGTCAGACTCTGATCCCTGGATGCTCCTGTGAGAGCAATCAGATCTCTTCATTACCATATTTTCGCACCTTCCCTTCTACATGCAAGCTACAAGTCGCACTCATTCTTTACATGAAAAGAGCTTTAAAAAGCAGTATTTAAGGTCCAAATTAGGAAGCTATTTTTTTCTTGGTGTTCAGGATGTGAAATTCATAGGTTAGAGTATAATGAACCCTGAGATAACTAACGACCTTGCTTCAGCTGTACCTGGAAGGCCTCCTGTCTTGGACTTGAATTTGGCTCACACTGACACTAGTGACCTGCACAGAGCTTCAGGAAGACAAATAGAGAAACATCTCATTACCTTATTTGAGATTAACATAAGAGCACCAAAAGGTACCCCTGGCTCTCTGCTTTCCAGGGAGGGAGGATCCAGGCAGCTGTTCCTGAAACACTGCACTTTGGGTTTCCCCAGGGGAACCCACCAGACAGCAATGAGCATTCAGAGAAGTATGTGTGCTTCCATATGGCTCTTTTCATATTCCTTGATTTGTAGGGAACTGCTTGGAACATCCCTTTACATCCACTAGGGAGATGGAGACATCGATTTTCAACTTTTCTTCTTATCCACATACCTTGAAATACACCAAGAAATTGGACTTGTGTCATGTTTTCCTCTCTGAACCTCAAAAATCTGTAGACTTCATACAAGAACTGCAAGGAATGCTGCTTCCAATATGATATTAACTACAGTATTAGGTTACCCATGGTGTGAACTGGTGCTGAGGGATCCACTCTAACTGGTGAGAAGCGATACATGTAGTAACACTGCTTTTTGCAATTGTTCAGGGCTCATCCCAAGTTTCCCAGGGTTTTTTTCCAACTAATTTCCTGTCAATAAGCCTGACATAAAAATTTCTGCCAAGTAATTAATACAGCTTTTGGATGCCCAGCTTTAAGTGTGTAGCCAGTACATATGGGAAATGGATACTTTCTGCACTTGAACCAGCTGCTCAGAAGTGGGGAGCAATTCAGTATATGTAGTCCCTTACACTTCTAATTTAAACATCAACATCCCTGCTGCTAATCTTCTGTCTCTGGCTCTTATAACATAATCATGAAAAGGCTACGCTTGGCTTCCTCAGTTAAATATTTCAATTCCCAGTCATATTGAAAATACAGCCATTTTCCATGGCATCGTAGCACAAGCAAAATTGACAATTACACTAATGTTCTGTTTATCATACAAACATAACCCCCAAGATCTGCAGTTGAGAAAGGAATATTTTGTTTCCCATGCAGAGATGGAAAGCATATCATTAGGCAATTTACAGCTATTGACACATACTATACGTTTTAATCTTTTGCTAAAAACACTGAAATACACAGCCCCCCCAAAAAGGCAAAATCCTGCCAGCTCTTGCAATAGGTGTTTCATCCACATTATTTAGACAATAATTCAGACCACAGTTGGAGAACGAACACTAATTTTTGAATTTAAGCATATCTTTCTCTCGTCATTTTATTCAGCAAAATGATTTATTATTGGAACGTTAACAGAGGGAAAGAAAGAAAAAAGGGACAATAATTTAAATAAAATCAGGACAACGTGCATAAAACGGGCTTGGCCAAATGCAACGCATGTTGTCAGCTTTGTTATGATGTGTTTTGAGGATTCATCTTCAAAATTCACTAGTTAGAATTACAAGACGTCATTAAAAGAGTACATGTGGGAGTTATATCTTTTCTCTAGATAGGTGAACAGCATAACTAAAACTTTCAATTTTATTTTCTTAAAAAAACATCAAGAATATAAGCTCTCCTGTCCCATATATGCAGTTTCAAAGAAGAAACCAAGCACACCGTAAAATACGATGTGATATTTACCTAAGAGTTTTGGCAAAGGATGTCTTGTGATGTCTTCATAAACACTCAGCATCCAGTGAGAATACATAAATCTCTGCAGAAGTACAGAAGCCCGTATCCAAAATATTTGCCTTCTATAGAATTTGGAAGCAGAACTCTCTCTTGACTTCCACCATAGGAAAATTACTTTTAAAGATGGTGAAATCCTCATTCAAACAGCAGATAGATGATCTAGATCAAGGCAGGTTTCAAAGATAGTCAATTAGGGCTTACTTGTGGGTTAGACTACTTGGAAGCCACCAACCTCTAGAGATCATGAAGCAGCCACATGTTCTATCCAGAAAAGTTTTCAACCCTTTACCATCTGCATCATATTAGTGTCCAAAGAGAGAAAGCAGCAAGATTGTGGTAGAGAAAGAGTAATAAGTTACTCAAAATTACAGAAGAAAGTGACACATGGAAATGACAAATCTCTCTCAGCATGGAAAGATTGCTTATTTTCTCCTATTTTAACATGCTAACATTTAACTAACAGTTGACATAGCTATATTTTTCACGCATTTCTCTTCGAAGATATAAATTACTATTTATGACCTTTCCCTGGGAGTAAGAAAAGGTAATTTAATTTTTATTTCAAGTACTATAAGTATAAATGAGTAAGTTATTCTTTCTTATTCCACTGGGAGAACCCAGAGAGACCTTGCAGGTCAGTGAGGAGAGGCTTGAACTATAGCTTAAATTTCTTCCCTGGATCCTCTTTCTTTCTGGTCCTTCTAGTTCAAGTTACTTGCCCTCTCTCTGTCCGCTCCTATTTTTCAGTTTAGGCAGAAGCAGATTCATCTGCACGGCTACCAGAAACTCCTTTTGGATGTATATGCACTGTTTATAACAAAAACAGTAGATCAACTGTCTAGACTTTTCACAAAAAGCATCAGGTTGTGGTTATATAAAGGGTTCTTGGGCCTACACATCCATTCTCACTAGGTTTGAATGAATACTAAAATGAACTTCTAATCAGCACAGTGAGATTCGAGCCTTTCCACCTTGTCCTGAATTGGATACAGAGCCAAACAAACAAAAAAAACCCAAAACAAACAAACCACCACTCAACCAGAAAACTGCTGGAACTCAAATTAAAGTAGCAAAGGGTGGAATCCTCTTCTTACTTTCATCATTAAGGCAACACAAGAGGAGACGGATATTATTTCACTGTGGCAGAAACCATGCATGTGTCTGCTACTAGCTCCAATACACACTCTTCAGCTCTTAGAAAACTCACTGGAAACTTTATGCCTATGAAAAATGTTGAATAAGAAATACTTATCTTTAGGCAATGCAAACAACAGTAAGGGGAGTCGTCTGACTCCCATCACAGCCGTCGCATGTGAATTTAATGATAAAGAGAACAGAATAGAATTCACAAATCATATTGAGTTGCTTCTCATGTTTACAGCCCTGGGCACCAAGATGCAACTTGAAGCAACAGTGCTCATGTTAATAAGTTGTTTGACTTTGGAAGACTTCAGAAAGCATTGAATTCTAATGCATAAGAATAAGGAACAAGCACTGGCTTTAGAAAGTCATGTTTTATGCCAAAAGTAGCACGCACTGACCTAAACCTTTAAGACAGGAGCATATATCTGAAAACAAATTAATGTCGCTCCAATTTACACTGAAGTTATGATGAGTCCTATCAATATCAACCAGGGAAGCAAGAATCCTCTTCAGGGTCAAGCGAAGCTGCGTACCTCCTTGAGCACAATTTGCTCTCAAGCACCAAAAATGCAAAACACCAAAGGTGGACAAAGAGAAAGCTTGGAGAAAAAATGATGCAAATAAATACTATCCATATGCCTGGAGACACCAGATTATCTACAATACATAGAGGAACACTTTAAAAAAAGAAGTGAAATAGGCTCATACCTGGATAGGGCTCCAAGTCATAGATGCTGATAGCAGTGGCTAAATGAGACTGAGAAATTTGCCTGCAGTCAATACAGTTTTCTTCCATTGGAGGTCAAAACACGTTTTAAAACCAAATTGAAACTAGGTCTAGGACCTCAAGGCATGGCAAAGTTGCACAGTGCTACTCAGAAAGCTTGAAAGCATGGCCTTAAAGCTCAGATCTGTGTAACAAGACAACCAAGGAACAGAAGACCCTAAATCCTGAGTGAAATTAGAGTCTACCTAATCTAATATTCCAAGAATGGACAGGACCAGGCGCTTCACAGGATTTGCTCTGAAAACACACAACTCTAAAGTGGGTTGCATCTGTCAAATAATGTGTGATGTTAGAATATGATACTCCAGACTGGGAAGTCTGTACTTAATGAATTACCAATAGTAATTACTTACCACGAATGGAATTCTTTTTCCTCTGACATATGGTCCTAGATAAGAGAATTATTACATTCACAATCACTGGAAAAGTAGACTTCATTATCCAGCGTATAGAATTGGAGGGCTTACTTTAATGTGAAACATATGCCGGGATACAGAGCCATCACATGGATACTTTGTTTTGGAAATTCTTGTAACCCTACAGTTACCCTAACATTAGAATTGAGCTCTAGTGAGGGTAAACTATAAAACTTCTCATTTATGTTGGCTTTTTTTTTTCCTGTTTTCTAAGCACATTTTAAAAATTCTGACATTTAGATACACGTGTCTTGCTTCAAGCAAACTCCAGACCCTTCCAAAGCAGAACTGTACTTAAAAAAATATATATATATTAAAAAAGCACTTCCATTTACCGCTTACATATGAATGCAGCATCTGTTTTTTAAGTAGGGGTCCAGCTTTGTAACAGAGTTTGCCAGGCGGGTTAAATCAAGTCACAGGAGTCAGATTCCCCCCAGTTTTCAGAGTACGGTTCAAATGACTCTGCATGTCCAACATTATGAGTGTGTATAAGTTGAAAGGACGAATTATTCACAGCCACATTAGGAATGCCAAATGCTCTAAGTATTTCATTTCCAGATTTACAACCAGATACTGTCTTCAGGCCACCATGGGGAAGAAGCTGCAAGGCACCAAGAGCCCCACAAGGAACTCAAACTGGCCAGGAGATCCCAGGGACCATATGCTACAACAGCAGCCTTTTAGAGGAGTTGGGGTGTGCTCTGATACCCCCCGAGTTTCAGATACTGTTGAAACTGCCAGAAAGTAGCATTGGCAGCCAAGAATTTTGTGGTTTCTTCCCTTCTCTGCTATTCAGTCCCCCACACAGAGCTTCAATTTCCACACTGATAAAGTAGCGTCCCTCATCCCACACAGAACTTAGTCGCTTCTTTATTTCAAACTTTGGTGGAAAACTCAGAGTCCTTTTATTCTTAAGCAAAGAGCTGCAAGTCTGGAGGTCACAAACGTATCTATTCCCCCGAATAAAATGGATGACAGCTCAGGATTTCTCAATTTATTTTTAGGACAGGGACAACTGATTTAACTTAGTGGCAAGCACCATTGGCAAAATTGCTCCTAAAAAATCCAGTCATGGAAGCATTGACTAAGACATCATGTGCCTCCCTCTAGTAAGCTAAGCCTCTCCCTCCCTTAACCATTGGGTCCAGGCTTCCAACTGTTACTTGCACTATTCAGAGAGATTATTTTGAGTCAGATGTGCTGCAACTGAGTGAAACTCCTTACTCATTGCCAAGCAAGGCACCGACGCAAACCACAGCACTCTGTTTGGAGCTTCCTGAAGGAGACCCAAGGGACACATCCAGAGAACTGGTCCCCTCGGAGTTCACATTTCTCAGGCTCTCTAGGCAGAGCTAGTGGTCTCACTTCGAGCACTTGCACTAACGTGTTCAGAACCAGCTGTGGATCTCTGTGCAGCACCCCACTGTGCCACGGCTGGTCAAGCAGCTGGACAGATGGTTGTGGTAGGTCCCTTCCAACTGGAACTATTCTATCCTACATCTACCAGCCTTCGTCAAGGTTGTATTCAGACCCTACAGGACCTTATTCAACTTCTCTTGGTTGAACTTTAAAATCAAACTCTTTGGAAATGACACAGTAATTCAGTTGCACTTGTACCTTTGATAAAAGAACATTTTGTTTTCAACCCAACTCAAAGTAAACTGACATGCAAGTGAAACAGTGACATTGAATAGATCTTGATGGTCTGTCCTGCTTTCAGCTGGGACAGAGTTAATTTTCTTTCTAGTGGTTGTTGTGTTTCAGATTTGGTATGACAGGAATGCAAACAATACATACTGTTTTAGTTGTTGCCAGGTGATATTTATTGTTTTCAAGGACTTTTTCAGCTTCCCACAGAAGCAGCGAAGATGCCCAGACAGAACGATGGGTAGGTCAATGGAATATTCTGTACCATAGATGTCATGCTCAGTGGATTAACAGTGGGGTTAGCCAGGTGGTGGGTACTTGCCATCACTGCTCAGGACAGTGCCAATTCATCAGATGCTGTGAGTGACTTGTGTCATTATTATTGTTATTATTATTGTTATTTTCTTTTTCTGATACTGTTCTATTAAACTGTGGACCGTCTTTATCTCAAGCCACAAGGTGGGTTGTTTTTTTTTCTTTTCTTTCTTCTCCTTTTCTCCCTCTTTTCCCTACCCTTCTTGGGGGAGAAAGGAGGAATGAGCGAGCAGCTGTGTGGTCCTAGCTGCTGGCTAGGGTTAAACCACAACATGGTCACATCCATTCAGACCACCTGACAGTTCTATTAAGTAATTTGTTTGATTTGCATAATACCTGCTCTGCAATAAATCCATCGACCAACACCAGCTCATTGACTTTCTCCTGTCTCACATCAAACACTGCAGCCTTGTGGAATCCATTCCTTGAGACTCTTACTTTACAACAGGGAAGAGAGCAGAGATGGCTCACCTCTATGCAGTGGAGCTCAAAACAGCAGGTTTGGCCTATCTACCATATTTTCCCCATTCAAAACCAAACTGGAATTCCATAGAGAACAGAACACAGCACTCTTGCCTTGGGCTGTTTCACCACCTTATTCCACAGGCATGCTGTCAAGAGGTCTTTTGGAGGGTCTGCACACCCGTGTAGGTGGCCAAAGGATTTATCCTAAAAACACATGTTGTATCATATCAAGAGCTAATCGGTCTTAATCCAGGAAACTACTGAGGAACAGCACATCCAGAGCAGAACACAGGATGCTTTGACCTTAGCCTTTTGACAAATTGACTGAACCTTTGCAATTAAGCTGAACATCCACAAACAGATAAGTATTTCTAAAGGGACAGCATTGTCTTAGCTGGCATATTTGGCAGTTATCAAAAAAGACTCTCTTGTTTACTGTCTTTTGAAATGCTAAACTCCAGACCTATATATTGACAGGGAGGGTGTTAAGCTTTCCTCAGTTCAGCAGGTAGGAAGCAACAACATCAACTTTCCAAACAATATTCAAAATGGAAATTTAATAGTCAGCATGCTTCGGCTTCCTAAGGCTCTATCTCTAGACTTTGAAGTGGTGATTACTTTTGCAAAACCTCATTTTATAGGCTTGCCAACAGATCTCCACATAGATTGCAAATTAACTAGCACAGAAAGCTGCTGCTAGGGTCCTCATTAGCACACAGTCATTTCCAGTACTTCTCTCCAGCTTCCTAGATCATTACTTGAGCTCCGAACTAAACCCAGCATCATAATTAAGCTCTCTCTTTCAACTTGAGACCCTATAAAATTGTGGTCTAGTTTATTTCAGCAATCTGTTTGTGCCTTATGTTCTGACTGAAGGACAGGTTTGGTTTTTCTAAGACTTTGTTATTTTAATTTTGTTTTTACAATCCAAACTCAGCAAAGTGTTTGGTTTCATTTTATTCTAGACTGAACTTGGCTTTAGTCCTTCTTTGACTTTCAGTGTCAAATACGGCAAGACTATGCTTCAGGATTATCAGGCCCAAGCCAATAGATAATTACTAGAGGAAGAGGAAGGAAGAGAAACAAAGATAAACAAAGTGCAAACACGAAATTCAGCACCTTTTTCTATGTAGGGAGTCAATCTAGATCCCCCTTTTTCTAGGAAAGGAGCACCCAAGCTTTTGGAGCTTTCTCTAATGAGTGTCTGGAACCAAACCCCCAAATACTTGATTTGGGTGAAAAAGAACACCCAGGAAAAGAGTAAATATTTTAGCAAAACCACTTTTTCAGCAGCTGAACTGAAACTTGCCATACTCCCATAGCGCCACATCAAACTGCTCTAAATGCTTTCAAGTTCTGATTAGCACAATCCAAAAGAAGGTTCAAATACCTGCCAAGATAAGGCATTGCTGAATCTGGAATAGCAGTTCCAAAGGTCACACATGAGTTTGTAGAAGCTTTCAGATCTCACATGAAGCTACTCGCTCTCGGTGATCCATGATGCAGGTCTCATAGCATCAACATTTATCCTGTTTCCTCTCAAAGTTATTTAGGCTGCTCTTTTAAATTTTTTGGCCAGCTCTGCAGAAAAAAAAAAAAAAAAAAAAGCTGGATTTTGGCTGATAGTGAAATGATGCTTCCAGTCAGTCAAGTGAAAATCTTTAACTCTTGAATCTGGCTCATACCAGGGCACTAGTTATAAACCAACATGTTGTGGAGTCAGAAAGTAAAAACAGGAGCTATTGAAAAAGCAACTTTCAGCACTGTTATGGTTTGAGAGAACCCATAACAATCTATTGTCGTTAGACAATTATTCTATCACCCAATGACCCCCTCCCCACCCGGAAAGGGGAATCGGGGAACACAAAAGAAACACAAGGGTTGAGATATAAATAGATTTAATAGACTAAGACTAAATAATTAACAATAATACTAAAGAACCAGTATTAATCCCGATACTGATATAAGATATACAGGAATTATACTCAACCAATGATATCAGCAGGAAGCTGTGAACTCCCAGCAGGGACAGCAAATGGCGGACACTGGGAGCGCAATGGCTTCAGGAGGAAGGGAAGGCCTCAGGGTTCTGGCACCGGGGCAAGGAGTTGTCTGGACCTGCCGCCATCAGGGAGAGAGAGCCAGCTACGTAGCAAACTTTTCTTATTTATATTGAACGTGACGTTCATGGTATGAAATACTCCTGTTGGCCAGCCTGGGTCAAATGCCCAGGCCTTGCTCCTCCTTGTCCCTGCACCTGGCAAGGCTCGAAAACACTAACCTTGAATTCCCACAGAGCCTGGCTGGCTATAAAGTAAATATTTTCACAAATTCAGACACTAGAGTCTTCTAAAAGTGCAATTTTCCCCAGCATTAGAAGAAAAGTTAGTCCTGTGTCTCTCAACCCAGGACAATCACATGCAGAGAAATCTCAGGGTATGGGTTTGGAGGCTACTGCTGGGGTAAACAAAGGTTTTCCTTCTGCATCGTCTCATTTCTGCCACTTCCCATATTGGAGGCAGCAGATGGAAAGCGAGCCGGGCATTAAAATGCTACCTAAATCAGGATTTTCTGCTTTCATGCAGTGTCTCAATTAATCAAAGTTTTGCTATAAAATTCAAGCGGCAATGCTCAAAGCCAAGTCAAGTCATAAAATATGAGCTGATTAATTTCCCTCTAATTTGTATGATAATTAAAATTCCAACTTTTAATTCTGTTAATTGTCCTCCCACAAGGAGGTTGATTGGGCTTTGCTAATACATGCTGTGAAAATGCACTTCCCACAGGTCTGTCTTTGTTTCCTTTAAAATGTAATGCTTTTACATAATTATCCCTTAACTTCTATAGATAAATGTAAGCTTATCTCTGGCCTGTTTTGACACAAGCCCCTGTGTAACTTAAGCTGTGTCCATAAATCAAATGCTGAAAGTCATTAGGTGTTTCATCAGAACATTGTGCCTGTGTGTGGTTCTCTGTGCCTTTTAATGAGCAATTAAACTTGCAAAAGACAGAGGGGTGAAAAAATCTAGAGTAAAAAAAAAAAAATTAATATACACACATTCTCCCCTGGAAGTCAAATATCATAGAATCATAGAATGGTTAGAGTTGGAAGGGACCGTAAAGATACCGTAAAGATACCAACCTCCCTGCCATGGGCAGGGACACCTCCCACTAGAGCAGGTTGCTCAAAGCCCCATCCAGCCTGGCCTTGAACACTTCCAGGGATGGGGCAGCCACAACTTCTCTGGGCAACCTGTGCCAGTGCTTCACTACCCTCACAGTAAAGAATTTCCTCCTAATATCTAATCTAAATCTCCCCTCTTCCAATTTAAAACCATTACCCCTTGTACTGTCACTACATCTCCTGACAAAGAGTCCCTCTCCAGCTCTCCTGTAGGCTCCCTTCAGATATTGGAAGGCTGCTATGAGGTCTCCCCGGAGCCTTCTCCTCTCCAGGCTGAACAACCCCAGCTCTCTCAGCCTGTCTTCATAGGGGAGGTGCTCCAGCCCTCTGATCATCTTCATGACCCTCTGCTGGGCCTGTTCCAACAGGTCCATGTCCTTCCTGTGCTGAGGACTCCAAACCTGGACACAGTATTCCAGGTGGGGTCTCACGAGCGCAGAGTAGAGGGGCAGAATCACCTCCCGCAACCTGCTGGCCACACTTCTCTTGATGCAGCCCAGGATCCGGTTGGCTTTCTGGGCTACCAGTGTGCACTGCTGGCTCATGTTGAGCTTCTCATCCACCAACACCCCCAAGTTCTTCTCCTCAGGGCTGCTCTCCAGCCATTCTCTGCCCAACCTGTATTTGTGCCTGGGATTGCCACGTCCCAGGTGCAGGACCCTGCACTTGGCCTGGTTGAACTTCATGCGATTTGCACGAGCCCATCTCTCAAGCCTGTGCAGGTCCCTCTGGATGGCATCCCTTCCCTCCAGTATGTCGACTGCGCCACCAAGCTTGGTGTCGTCAGCAAACCTGCTGAGGGTGCACTCTATTCCACTGTCCATGTCTCTGACAAAGATGTTGAACAGCACTGGTCCCAGTACCGACCCCTGAGGAACTCCACTCGTCACTGGCCGCCAATTGGACATTGAACCATTGACCGCAGCCCTTTGAGTGCGGCCATTCAGCCAGTTCCTTATCCACTGAGTGGTGCATCCATCGAATCCATGACTTTCCAATTCTGAGACCAGGATGTCATGCGGGACAGTGTCAAATGCTCTGCATAAGTCCAGGTAGATGACGTCTGCTGCTCTGCCCTTGTCCACCAAGCCTGTGGCAGTATTGTAAAAGGCCACCAAATTTGTCAGGCATGATGAAGCCATGCTGGCTGTCTCCAATCACCTCTTTATTTTCCATGTGCCTTAGTAGAGATTCCAGGAGGATCTGCTCCATGATCTTGCCAGGCACAGAGGTGAGGCTGACTGGCCTATAGTTCCCTGGGTCTTCCTTTTTTCCTTTTTTGAATATTGGGGTTATGTTCCCCTTTTTCCAGTCAGCGGGAACTTCGCCAGATTGCCACGATTTCTCAAATATGATGAAAAGCGGCTTAACAACTTCATCCGCCAGCTCCCTCAGGACCCGTGGGTGGATTTCATCAGGTCCCATGGACTTATGCACCTTCAGGTTCCTTAACAGGTCTCGAACCTGATCTTCTCCTACTGTGGGTAGTTCTTCATTCGCAGAGCCCTTGTTTTTGCCTTCCATGACTTGGGCAGTGTGGTTAGAGTCCTTGCCGGTGAAGACTGAGCCAAAAAAGTTGTTCAGTAGCTCAGCCTTATCCATATCCTGGGAGGCCAGGTCTCCCGTTTCATTCCAGAGAGGGCCCACAACTTCCCTAGTCTTGCCTTTGTCCCTGACATATCTGTAGAAGTTTTTCTTATTGTTTCTGATGTCCCTGGCTAGATTTAGTTCTGCCTGGGCTTTCGCTTGCCTGATCTGGTTCCTGGCCACTTGGACAGTTTCTTTATATTCTGCCCATTCTACCCGTCCCTGCTTCCACCCTCTATAGGCCTCCCTTTTGGTCTTGAGCTTGTCCAGCAGCTCCTTGTTCATCCTCACAGGCCTGCTGGCTATTTTGCCTGACGACTTCTTTTTTGGGATGCACCTCTCCTGAGCTTGGAGGAGGCGATCCTTGAATGCCAACCAGCTTTCTTGGGCCCCTCTCGCCTCCAGTTCTTTCTCCCACACTACCCTGACAATCAGATCTCTCAGGAGACCAGAGTCTGCTCTTCTGAAGTTCAGGGTAGCGAGCTTGCTGCTCACCCTCCTCACTTTCCTATGAATCTTGAATTCTACCATTTCGTGGTCACTGCAGCCGAGGCTACCCTTGAACTTGACATCCCCCACCAGTCCCTCCTTGTTGGTAAGGACAAGGTCCAGCACGGCTCCTCTCCTTGTTGGCTCCTCGATCTGGAGGAATAACTGGATAAAGACGAAATACACGATATAGCAGGCATCCTGCTTTCCTCAGTCCCAACAAACGGCATGAAAGAGCAGTCAGAGGAGAGGTGAGCAGAGCTGGCACCTGCACACAACCCAAGTGCTCACTGGAAAAGAAAGTTTAACTGGTAAAGCTGCAGTCAATCTATACGGCTTGTGTTTCTCTGGCTGGCTAGAAAATAACCTAATCCTTTCTTTGATACACCTGAAGGGAAAGTCTTACCAGTTTTTTAGCGTACAATACTTATTTGCACACAGGGAACACCTGCCAAGTTGTCTGCCATGAATTAATACAACGTGGCCATTGCAAAGAAGCGAAAAAAAAAACCTCAAGAGTCATCTGTGGCCACTGTTTGGCTCTGGACACATTCAGAAGTCCAATCTACAACAAACTAAAACATAAAAGCAAATAAACAGTCAATACGTTCTAAAACTCTTCAGCACAGTGGCTTCAGTAAATGCTCTAAAGCCATATTCCTAAGGAAAAAAAAAATTATTCCTGCTTAATTTATGTAATAATTCAACAGGTTTCAAGATGAACAGTCATATCTTTTCCTTGCACTTCTTCCTGGCTACAATTTTATGACTATTTCTGATCTCATTTAGCACTGACTCACAATTGCATCACGCTTAGAGACAGACATGCTGAAAAACAGGAAAAGCATTAGGCAAATCCGCATTGTCCATCAGCAAAGTATTGGGGCAGCTGTAACACTGACTAAATACAAAAAAAAAAAAAGAATTTGGCAAACAGAGCAGCATTTTTTAAAAATAGCTTATAGAGCTAAAATATTTTAATCAGTTCTTTGTATGAACGTGTTGCATAGACAAGGATTGAGATAAGCCTACAAAATCCATCATCGTATGCAATCTAACAGTTTTGTCTGGGTATCAGTGTTCATGCAGACTCAGAATAAGAAATGAAGATTTGCCTTCTGGCCTTTCATGTGCCTTGAATTTTTTTTTTTTTTTTTTTTTACACTTCCCTGGCTTATGCCTTTGACCGTATGAATGGACACCATATCATAAAGCCTCCAGAAGTGGTCTGAATTCTCCCTTCCAGGATAGACTACCATTCACAAAGGGGGCGCTGCCAGCTCCGGCACTGCCCTGTTCCCGAGCCATTCAACCCCCCAGGTTACAATTATTGTATTTCAAACAGGACCAACAGTGAAGTTGTGACTCGGGTGATGGGTGATAGACATGGAGAAGCAGAGTCAGAGCCCTTCCCCTCTGGAGCAGCAGACAGAAACAGCTCGCCCCTATTCTCTTAAACCTCAGCAGCACCACAGTTCTATACTGTGTAAGAATACTAAACACCTTCTAGGCCTGGACTCCTTATCTGGGACTTTTTCCATCTTCTAGAGCCATTCCTTTGACAATGCAAAAGCTATTAAACCTTATTTTCCATGGAGAATTACACTTTCTATACGCTCATTTACCCTTCATTTAACATACTGAGTGCATCAACAATATCAAGGCAACGCAAAAATGTAAAGGGGGGGCAAGGAAGCTCTTGCATTTATTACCCTTTGACTCAAACCAATATAGGAATATGCTAAGTGCGTTACACTAATCATATAGCCCAAACCTTAGCAGATAAGACAAGAAAATCAATTGTAATTTCTTTGGCTGTTTTCTCATATATTCTCAACCTGTTAGCAGCCATTTCTTTTCAGAGAGCAGTCAATGAATATTTAATGTTGGAGCGCAGTGCCAATTTTATCTGCCAGCTAATAAAAAAGCTGCTTGGTCATGGGTGTAAGAGAAGAGGTCTATTTTAGCCTGTGTGGCTGGCCGGCTGTAATCAGAAGGATGACAATTTTAAATTGGGAGATTAATGGATAATTTGGAATCACTGTCATTCTGACACAGGCAGTGACCTTTTCAAATTGACAGATAGCTCCATTTCACCCCAACCAGCTACAACAAGAGATTGTTTCAAACAATTGGACCTAAATGCCAGGCTTAAAGGAGGCCAGGGATAGGGATGTGGCAGGGCAGTTTATAAGTAAAATAAGCCTTCTGCAGATTAATGAAATAGTTAGGAGGGCCATCCGTCCAGCAGTTCCAATTCTTAGTTTTTAGCTGCTGCAGCATTAGCAAGGTAAAAGGGACTGACACCAGAAAGAAGAATGCTCAGCATTATCTTTCCAGCAAGGAACACAGTAGAGCTGGAACACTGAACCATCTAGAGTCTGCCTGAAATTATATTACGAAATAGGTGAAAGAAAAATTCTGTGGACATTTGTACCCATCCTGTGATATTGGGCAGTATTGTTTCAGTAGTAACATACAGAGACATATAAATCACTTGTGAGAAAAATAAAAACATAAAAAAATACACCGAGAAACTCATTTCCTGCTAGAGACAAGATTTGCTCAAGAGTCCTGAAATAATGGACCTTTGGAATAAGTTATTGCCAAACACAGAAAAACTATTTTTTGCAAATTTGTGAGAGCTATCCCTTAATACTTTCTCTCCCCGAATCTTTCTCAGTATTAAAGTCCAGTCTTACAACATAACTTTGGAAGGGAAGTCATGTTTATAAACAAGAAAGCCCAAAATTAGTTGTCTCTTGACAAACCGGGCGTTCCATTGTGCATCGAGTACACACTATGAGTAGAAATTTATTCAAAGGGTGTACTCTCACATTAATTTAGAATCCTATTTTATAAATTGTTTCTGTACATAAGGCTTTATTTTAGCCTGCAGAGGTTCGCTAGATGTGGATTAGCATTTCCTTTCAGTGACACACCAGCTGTCATATACATAGTACGCTGATTTTTTTAAGAAGAGGAACGGGTAGAATTTCAGGCCAGCCAGTCCACCCTCCCAGTGATCACTGCTGGGAGATCTACACTCAGCTCCCACACTTCTCCAGCCTCTTATCCTTATTGTCACAAACAGTTTTTGAGCAGTGATTTTAAAACACTGAAAACTTATCGGCTATTTTGCAAATGCAATATCCCCCAGAGCACTGCTCCTGGGGGGAAACTGAAAGCCCACCTTGGAAGCAAGATGAGGATGTTACAAAGGAATATACTCACTTTCCAGCTGATGGAAAAGGATGTGTGAGGTGGATGCACGCCACCACCCATACTGATGAAAGGTCTCACAGTTACTCCAAAGTCAGCAGTGACTACCATCTGTTACAGCTAATTTCAGCTTGTATCCTCAAATGAGGAGGCAAGTCCCAAATGCGGTGTGAGATACAACTCACAATACCATGCAGATTACACTGCACGCCCCCAAAAATCCTTACTCAGTTCAGTAATGGGGCTAACCTGAAATGTTGCAGGTAGGAACATATTTTAGCTTCACTGGGAAAGTTAAGTAAGACACAGTTCTTAGGGAATTCTGCTTGCTACCGCTAGCTACCTAGAATAACAGACCCTGTAACATACTTAAAGTGTAAAAATAGAATAGAATATTTCAGCTGGAAGGTACCTACAATGATCGCACCTAGTCCAACTGCCTGGCCACTTCAGGGCCGACCAAAAGTTAAGGCACATTAAGGGCATTATCCAAATGCTTCTTCAACACTGCCAGGCTTGGGGCATTGAGTGCCTCTCTAGGAAGCCTGTTCCAGGGCTTGACCACCCTCTCGGTAAAGGTATGCTTCCTAAAGGTCTAAAGGTCCTGTCTAAACCTCCCCTGGTGCAGCTTTGAACCATTCCCATGCATCTTATCACAGAATACCAGGGAGAAAAGATCAACCCCTCCCTCTCCACATCCACTCCATCAGGAAGCTGGAGAGAGCAATGAGGTTACCCCTCAGCCTCTTTTTTTCCAAACTAGAGAAGTTCAAAGTCATCAGACGCTCCTCATGGACATTCGTTCCAGCCCTTTCACCAGTTTGGTTGCCCTCCTCCAGACACATTCAAGGACCTTCACATCCTTCTTAAATGGTGGGGCCCAGAACTGCATACAGCAGTCAAGGTGAGGCTGCATCAATGCTGAATACAGCAGGATAATCCCCTCTTTTCACCAGCTGGTTCTGCTGTGCTTGATGTCCCCCCCCAGGATGTGATTTGCCCTCTCGGCTGCCAGGGCCCGCTGTGGGCTCATACTGAGCCTGCTGACGACCAGCACCCACAGATCCCTTTCCGCAGGGCTGCTCTCCAGCCACTCCTCTCCCAATTTATACTTGTGACCAGTGCTATTGCAGACCAGGAGCAGAAACAAGCGAAATCGTCATAAGAAGGTAAAGCAGCCATAAAATATCCTGTCCTGACAGATAGGGAAAAAATACCAGCAAATCTGCAATAAGATTCTGCACATTTGAAAAATCAGGCTACTCATTTACTACTGCAAATATAGAATGAAATGCCTGTGCAGAAGCAATATTTTTGCAAAAAAAAAAAATCTTTAAAAATTGATAATGCACTTATGAAATACACGTAGCAGATTCCTAACTAGCTATATACCATTTCACCTGGCTACTACAGAACAGGGATCAAGTGTAATATTTAGCAAATTTAGTCAAAAAGAAGAAGTGATACGCAGGCAGTTCTGCAGTTCATGCAAAGTGCACTCTACTGTATTTAGTAAGGTCATTATTATCCATGATTTGTAAGCACACTGAGAAATACCAGCTAACAGACTGGAAGTTTAGTTTTTCAGAATTATCTGGGTATTTTCAAATTTCAGCATGATTTCTGGAAGCAGGAGCGTTTCATAGACAAATAGGGGAATATGGAGTAAATTCATCACAACACTGTGATAAACCAGTTATATATTCAATATGCACTAAATCTTGTAGGTAAGCTAGGGATGAGTAAGTGCAGCAATTATTACGAATAAGAGAAATGGGAAAACTCCAAATTTTTGATAAAGTGACAAGCTCTGTACTACACAGATGAGTAATCAGAAAGTTACACTGGAATTGCACCGTGTTAGGTCTCAAAATAGAGCAACACATCCCCTAGAAGAACCACCGCAGGAAGCACTCGGAGCCAGTGCACTTGGCAGGGCTACTGTCAGAATTCAACAGAAATCACTACGTTTTGTCTCACTGATCCCATCCTGCCCGTGCACCTGAGAAAAGAACTGACCTGAGACATCTATAGAAGGTTTGAAGCAAAACAATTGAGTTTATCATTTCAACACCTGTATTTAAATGACACTTTTGAGTAATGCAAGAAAGATAATTCTGAAATTGGAAACAGCTGAAAGTGATGATTTTCTTTTTACCTCACAACTAAAAGCAGGGAATTATTTTCAAATTTATACTGCAAAAACAAAGAGGAACATTTGTGACACTCCAGTGCTGTGCCACTAGAAGCATTTATTCAAAGTCATGCAACTAGAAAATAGGCCACTACAGCCAAATAGCTTCTTTTAGAAATAGACTGGTTTGAAGATAGTTGGCTGCAAGCAGGTTACAGAATTACACTTTTCATTTTATATTACTGAGACTGGAAATTCTCTACTTTACTGTTTCTGTAACTCATTAAAGCATTTCTGCAATTCCAACTGAAGTAACACCTGAAATAATCTGGCACCCCATTTACATACACATTTTTCAATCACAATTTCGTATGAGAGCTCTATGGCATAAAATGACTTCAGTTTGTGATGATTCTTTCATTTGATGGCCTCTGAAAATAATCCTGTCTCAAGCAGACTGGATTACCTAAGAAGTTTGATTTTCTGTTGTTATCAAAATACCAAAACAGGTTTTGAAGAGGAAGAACTGGAATGAATCCTCCAAGGTCAGACAGATTCCACTGTATTTACAAAAGAAAAAGGGAAAAGTAAAAAAGAACACATGTAAACAAAAAAAAAACCACAAACACAAACAAAACAAACAAAACCAAAACAAAACCAAAAAAACCCAACCAACAAAACAAAGAAACCCAACCAAAAAAACCAAAACAACCAACGAAAAGACCCCACACTAGAGAATATTGGTAATATTGTCTGGGACCCACCAGGATCCACCACATCCCAAGCCAATGGTACAGCACAGAGCAAGACCGTATCTTGCAGCAATTGCACACAAGCCCAAATCCTTACTCACAGGGTTAAAACCCTGAGTTTTTAAATGTGGTAATATTGTTATTAAAGAATTATTTGATCTTGGATGCTTTGACAATATCACATAGAAAATTGGACATTTGATACACAGGATTTGTTTCCTCCTATTTTGAATGGACCTCACAGATCACCTGGGTTGAGGGCTGAAACAAGCTCACACCTTTGAAACTAGGATAATTTCTTCCTTTTCCTCCGCCTCCCACACTGCTTGGTGACCAAAAGCAACTCTATCTTTTGCAAAGGCACTGTCTGAAATTTTAAAGTGGGCATCCAAAATTAGAGGAAGCTTGAATATTTTGGCTTTTGCCTGGTCCTGTCTGTAAAACGGAGAAAATCAGCACATAATCAAATTAGCCCCTGCCAGATTTAACGACTTAAGCTGAAGTTCTCCTATGAAAACAGCACTATAGAAACTCATGTAAAAACAGGTTAATGCTGTATTATGCCTCCTCAATTGAGCAGTGAACAAGGCTATGCAAAAGTTAGGTGTAATGATGTATTAAAGTACAGCAGCATTTTTAAAAATATATTTAAAAAAACAAGAGGAGGAATTAATTTTTGGCTTTTTTGTAATTTTTGATAGCAGAGAACCAGAACGTTTGTTTCAGATCTCACTTTCCATAGAACATTGCCAGCATTTTAGCAATCATTTTGAACCCAATCAGTTATCATTCCAAGGGAAGCCAATCCAGGATCCTCCAATCTAAATTAATGTTCAGTCATCAAGCAAAGCAAAACAATTTATTTCATGGGTAAAAGAGCAACTTGCTAAGTCTTCGAGCACAATAAAATGTTTTCCTACAGAATTAAAAAATTGATAGTATTTCACTTACACAAAAGAGCAAAAAAAAATGAAGAATATTGAAAGTGTTTCAAAAGATTTCTTTCCCCTTTGATATTTAATGGGTATTTTTATTGCCACGCTGAATATAAGACACTCTCTGGACACATCTGACAGCATGTTCAATTATATGTTGATAGAAGATAACATTTCTGAATTAGAAATCACAAAAAGGAAGGTTTTCAGCACTTTTGTGTGGTATTTTAGCATAATAGTGCAAAAGTAGCCTTTTTTCCTATATGGCAAAATCACTACCCATTTAAGGATCAAGTATAAGCCTCAATTTAACAACAAACCAGGAAGCTTAACCGTTTCAAACGCTGTAATATTTGGTCTAAACTTTGGCCCTCAGACGCAGCAAGCAAGGACAAAGTTCTGGAAAGCAATTGAAAAAAATCTCCCTTTCATTTTGAAAGGTGAGTTAGGCAGTAATAAGCCTCCCCAAAACTTTCACAACGTTCACAAGCCAGTTTCCAGATGAAAGCTAAGGTAATATCCTTAGTAGAACAGGGTAGTAAAACGGAAGAGCCCAGGGAAAAGTAGTTCTTTTATAATGCTACTCCCCCCTCACCCTTAATCTTAAATATTAGGAAGGCTAATGCACCTTTCTCCTGCTGAAACCAAAGCCTGACACCCAGCCTGTCATTGAGGATTTGTGTTCGTAAGTTGTTCAATGACAGTATTTTTCTTCTTGTACAGAAACTTCTCATTCCACTCCTGAATAAGCCCAGAGCGCAGGAGCTGAAGCCCAGGGAATTCTCCTGATCCCAAATGTCTGGAGAGACTGCTCCTTCCTCTACAGCCTCTGCTTCCCCAGGGAGGAAGCAAAGTGGCCACTCAGGACAGGCTGCTTTATTGCAAAGGCAACAAACAGAACCCAGCTGAGCACCAGTAAATTCATACCCACTTTCCCCTTGTCGTTACAGGCTTCATGTAACAATTCTGCTTTATAATTAAAAACTTCCATAGATAATAAGAAATGCAACTAAGCAATTAACAATTTCCCTATTATACTTACCATTTAATTAGCATTTTACGAGGATTGTTTGTTAAGAACAAGAAATATCTTTCTGCCCCTCTCAAAATGAACTGTGCTTTCATGTGGGATTTGGAAACACAGGCGAATCCCCAAGCATTTGCAATTGCAATCCCTAAGAGCGATGCCGACTGCACCCGGGCTCCCTCCCGGCTCGTCTCAGTGGCTTTGGGTTCTACTGGCTTGAGTAAAAACCTGAACCAAGCCAGAAGCACATCAGATCCTAATTTCAGCTGGCATTTTGCAAGACTTGGATAAGTCACTCGACCTCTTCATGCCTCACAACACAGCTTGAAAGATTCTTGGAAAGCCAAATGTTTCAATGTAAAGCAGATGCTTCACGTAAACAGCTTTTGCCTGGGTAGGTATGCGTGCCCACTAAGACTCATTCATTCACTGAGAGACTATACTGGTGGGAACCGGCTTTGGGAGCTCTAAAGCCAAGGTGCAGGATTTCACATTCTACCACAGTAATTTAAAAAAACAAACAATAAAAAAATCACTCTGGCTGGACAGATTTATTAGTTTCAATTAAATGAATTATGATTGCATCACTTTTGTACAGTAGCTATTACATATGTAAAATAACTTAACTCACTTCAGAATTTTCTACCAAAACTATGTCTATGCTGTCAGACGACACAATTCCTATTAGAGTCAACAGGCTTATCTTTAAAAAAAAGTCCCTCTTACTTTGGCCATATTCTATTTTTCTCATGAGACACGCATTTTTTTAATTCCAAGACACTTTACTCTCTACTTAAAATATTCTCCGATGGAAGTCCTCTTCAAGCAATTCCAGAAACATGCATCTTCTTGACCATTAGAGAGAACATGCCCAGCAAAGAGAGAAAGAAAGATGTAAAAACTATATTAAGGAGAATAAATTGGAAGCACTGTAAATCTTGACGCATATAAAAGTTTTTAAGCTACATGGAAAATAAATTGACAGAGAAATAAGGTAGTCTACTAGGGACCAAGGATTAAGTCAGTAAAGGCCAAATCAAATTGGGCCCAATTGCTGGCTAATGCTGTGTGCCCTTTTGCGATGCATAATAATAGTCTTGGTGGTATGCGGGAACCCTGACTTAACATTTCTTGCTAAAGGGCTTCCCACAATTCATAGAAAGAAAGGGGACAGGCAGTTAGACGACCTTTATTGGAACAGAGCTTGTAGCAAAAATCCTCTCCCCAGACGGAGTGAAAACAGGATGGGTAAATACCCCATTTAGCTGCAATATGCATCACATCTGACCTCTAAATGTAACCAAGGGCCAGTTTAGAAACTTGAATATATGAAGAAAAAAAAAATAAAATCACCACCACCACCTGGAAAACAAGACACCACACAGACATCAATTCAAAGATATCAAGAGTGAAGCATCTAAACAGCTTTGTGGTTTGGCCTTTACATTCCTGACTACCTGTAGCAAAATTGCTCATCTCTAAGCACAGAAGAAACTTTCCAAATGTGTTACAGAGCAGAAGAGCAGTAGCAAAAGTCTGGCCTCTCCTGCATCAGCACCATATTGGACAAAAAAACCAGCACATTGGAGCCCAGAAAGCTTCCATAAATGTGGTGACTCGGACTCTGTAGCCAATGAGCCTCCCACCCCGAGTCTGCAGGGTCACCTTCATCTCAGGAACTTATTTGTGCCAGGCATTCTGGCAGAGTCACAGAGAGCTTCCATACAATATACAAACCCACAGGGCACAAGGACTTCCTCCAAGCTGAGGACTCTTTGCTGTCCAAGGAGATGCTGTCCAAGATGTTCTTGCCAGAACAGAGGTGACCCCATCATGGATCCTTCACAGCATGTACCAGAGCCACCAAAAACGCTACCTGACTGTGCTTCGGAGGGAAATCATTATGGACACTAAGTTTATTAATCAAAACCTATTACTTGGCAAAAGGTGCAGCATTTCATAGCACAGATTACTCAGCTCTCCCCTTATCATACCAATACTAACCGTAAAATCAAGATGGTCATGTTTAATCAAATATACAAATACTTTTTAATTATACAGTCGCCTTGTAATCTAATCTAAGTAGATTTAGCAGAGCCAAACAATTAAAAAAAAAACCCACACCATAAATAAAACTAACAATATACTGAACATAACAGAATGCATCAACTTCCAATGAACTACAATTCCCAGCTCCTATTGTCAGAACTAGTTGTAGCAGATGTTATCATGTTCATTAGAAAAGAAACAAATCAGAAATCACTATATTAATCCCAGTTATTTTTAAAATATTTATATTTTTAGCACAGGACTTCAAGCTTATTGGAGGAGGTCAAGAATTATGGTAGTCACAATTTCCTCCCCTCCTTAGTTCTAATTATCAGCTGAAGAAGAATTGGGGCTAAATTTATTATAACTATGCCCACTAGAGAATTCTCTCCTCTGACTCATGAGAGATGCCTGCACTTATTCCACTCCTCATGCAAACATGACTCCAAAAATAGGCCAAAATACACTCCATGGATCTGAGACTTTTGCCCCAGGAGCCCCATGCCATGCTAATAAAATCAATGGGAAATTCACCACTAACTTCAAACAAATCTAAGATCAAGCACAAAATTGTCTTTTAAGATTTCATACTTAAGTAGAAACTTGCAGAAGATCTGAAGTTGCTTTACAGCTGTTAATAAATTAAGCCCTATATTATTCCTGTCAACTTGGACATCTCCCATCTGAGCGATAAGGAAGCAGAAGGATTTCTAAAATTATTTTCAAAAGCAGCTACTAATTCAGTACCTGATTGTGCACAAGATATTTGCAATAACATCAGCTTCATTTTTAAGAGCACTGGCACATACAAGATGATCGTGACCAAGTGGCTTCCAAATGATCAGGCCCAAATTTTCTAAAACTGTGGCCTCTATAACTATGTATGTCAACCTAGGCAACAAATCAGTGGTCACACTTGGAAATGCAATTGTTTATGACCTCACCAAATCATGCACAAAAATATTTATGGCAGATGTCAGCCATGGCAGTTACTACACTCCCTGTAGAGGTCATTTTTCCTTCTGCTACAATAGAATTTGTTCTTGTTACTTTGCATTTGCATTGCATTACAGCAAATTCAGGAGTGCCTGTTTTTATGGTTTTCTCCTCCCCCAATTACGCCTTTCCGTTCTTTAACCAGCCTCCAGGGTACTAGTAATCATTCGGGGTCATTCTGTACATCTGCGTGCTAGTAAGATTCACAGTTCATCCCCTCATGAAATACTTTTGACACCCACTTATATAAGCCCAAAATAGGACATTTAATAGTAGATATTATCCATCAGTTCTGTTTTACATCATACCTGTCATTAACTATTACCCCTAGTAATCTAGTGGAATAGGGGAAGGGCCATGGAAAATTACAGACCCAAGATAGGAGCTTGGTAAAGTAGATCATGATCCAATTCCTTCAACCGAGACAAAAGCCTTTCACATAATCTCTACAGGTTTTGCTTCCTTAGACACTTGGACTAGACAAGAATTAAGGTAGAAATCATAGTTAAAGTGTAAGAAACGATCCACCATGAAACCGAGGCAAGTGCCAGGGAGAGGTTTACTAGCAAGGTTCCAAACTATGAGGACAGATGTTAGAGACCATGACACATGTTACAGCACTACATACAAAAAAGTAAAATTTGCAGGTATTTTTAGCCAGATGCTGCTTGCTCACAATTTACTTTTTCATAACTTCAATGATAAGTTGCTCCTTTTCAGAACAGAATTAAGAGACCTGCCATGTTACTAATGCCCATGGCACCAATGTCAAATTTGGTGTTTAGATTTTTGTCCAACACTTCACAGCACTTACCAAGCTTAGGTAAAATCCTTTCAGACCACCTTCAAGAATACACCTTTATCTGTTAGGCCCTGAAAATACAAGGTATCTGCCAATAAAAAGAGTAAGGAGAGCCAAAAAAGACCTAGAGGCATCAGGTGCTGTTTGTGAAAAGGGGCTGGGACATTGGAGCCAGAGCAGGGTCATACAAGCAGATCTGTGCAGCCATACGCAGGTTGTTCCTGGGCAGTCCACCAGCACAACTAGATGTCATCCAGGTACTGCTGAGAATCCTAAAGACATGACACATCCCTCACCTTATTGCCCACCAGTGTCAAAACTCAGCAGTGGGCCAGATGGGGAACTCTGGAAAGGGGAGAAATGGGCTGATGTGTATCACGCACTTCAGCAAAGTCAAATAGTCAAATGGGCCCCTTACCACAAAAAAAGACACTGAGGGGCTGGAGCAAGTCCAGAGAAGGGCAGTGAAGCTGGTGAGGGGTCTGGAGAACAAGTCTTATGAGAAGGAGCTGAGGGAGCTGGGGTTATTTAGCCTAGAGAAAAGGAGGCTGAGGAGAGACCTCATCGCTCTCTACAACTCCCTGAAAGGAGGGTGTAGAGAGGTGGGGGTCAGTCTCTTATCCCAAGTCACAGGCGACAGGACAAGAGGAAATGGCCTCAAGTTGTGCCAGGGGAGATTCAGATTGGTTCAGTAGAAAAAATGTTTACACTGAAAGGGTTATTAAGCCTTGGAATGGGCTGCCCAGGGAAGTGGTTGAGGCACCATCCCTGGAGGTATTCAAAAGATGGGTTGACATAGTGCTTAGAGACATGGTTTAGTGATGGGTTTTTATCAGGGTTAGGTTGATGGTTGGGCTAGGTGATCTTAAAGGTCCCTTCCAACCTAGACAATTCTATGCTTCTATGAAACGCAAAATGCTGAACTTAACCCACGTACCGCCACAGGTTAGGGATGGGCTGGCTAGGAAACAGCAGTGCAGAAAAGGACCTGGGGGACCATCAGTTGAGATATCAACACTTTACATACAAAACCCAAAATATTTTCTCCATAAAACATCATGTTTTTGTTTTGGTTTTCTTTTTTGTTGTTGTTTTTTTTTTTTAAATTAAGCAGCATCATGTTTAGCAGATGCTGAGTGGGTGGCCAGGTCATTGTAAGAAGCAAAGGTTTCCAGCAGCAAACAAGATTTTGCTGCTGATGAATATCACATAAAGTCAGCAAAATCTCATAAAAAATTTTCTGTTTCATGTAAAACTAATGGGAAGTCCTAGCTTTTTGCTTGCCCTTTGGAATTTCTTACATGGCCCTGGACAATGCTCCCAACAAGACAAGAAATATCCTGCCTCCGAAAAGTGAAAAAGGTTTTCTTTTTATTGAAATCATGCTTACTGTTTGCTTTGATAATCCACTCTGGCATTCCTTTTTTACCATCTCTCAGTTAAAACAATACCAGAACAGGACTTTTAACCTCAACCAACCAAGTCTCTTCCACCTTTCAAACACCCGTAACACCAGTGCAGCAACACTTGCTCACAACTGGCCTGTTTGTAGGGTGAGTAGCCCCAGGTGATCATTGGCAACCTGCTCCCACCCTAGGTATAGCACTTACTTCAGCAGACGGAGTCGCAAACACTTCCCGGAGTGACCTGCGACCTGTCCAAAACAAAGGCTTGGAACATCTTAAAGCTGGAATCTGCAGATGGGAAAAAAAAGGGAGGGCAAAATCATTTGCCCCCCATTTATTTTTTTTTACCATCTCAGGAAGAATTACACTAATCATCACGTAAATCATAATCTCAAATAAGGAATGAAACACTGTAGGAATTAACAGTAAACTTAGGTGCATGTGCATATTTGACAACTTCAACTGTTATATAGAGGGGGAAAAAAAGGACAATGTATCAGACTGTACAGAGGAGTGCATACTCTAGCGGCCAGATTTTGAACAACTATTATCTGATATTCTGAAAGAAACACTACCGTATTTGGATAAATGGACAAAAATTCAATGTCACAAGCTTAAATTAACCCACATGCATCAGAATAACATACGAATTCGATTAAGTAGAGCTAAAGTGCAGAGAGCTGATTTATTTCAGCTCAAGATATCATCAGGTCCGCTACGCTTATAAAACACATGTATCATCTACTAGGAAAAAAATGTGCAAAATTTAGCAGCTATGTATTTTGAGGGCATGCCCTCCTATGGCATCTTACGCAACTACAGAAACAAAGCAAGAGTTCGGAACACACAGACTACACTGGAAATATATGAAGAACAGGAGAAGCAAATTTCAAAAAAGCCCAGAGTGAAGAAGCTTAGTACGCCTGTTAACTTGAAAGCCTCGGTTCAAAGAAAGAAGTATGATCAGCTTTCGCTCCAAGAGATGTCCATAATGCCCCAAGGCAAGAAAAATTGGGGCAGTTAACACTCAGTAGAAATAACAGACAACTGAACATTAATTCAAGATGTGAGAACACTAGATTTAGGTTAAAGCATATTTGCTGCAGGGTAGGGAAAAGGATGTGTTTAGTCTGTAGGTAAGGAACACCACTTTCCTGTTCTGTACAGTCTTTTAATCCTTATATTGATAGGGAATGTAAGAAATACTGAAAGACCCAGCCTTTTCACCTTCTGTTCAGAGATAATCCTAGACCACTGCTTTGGATCATCTTGCCTGAGTTTACACAAGACAGAGACCGCAGGAATTGTCCAAATTACTTTTTGCTTAAACATAAATACATTGTTCGATTCTGCATTTTACAGCTGCCAAAAATTAACATCATGCCAAAATTTAAGACATATTGTCTTTCAATTTTTTTTTTTTGCAATAGTATGTAACAATAAGAAGTCTCAGCCTAACTATAATTAATTTTAATATGAACTAGTTGAATATAGCTCTGCTGATGAAGCTTCAACGTATTTAGTAGAGAAGAAGCAAACTCCTATTTTTGCAAAAAGCATTTTGTTCAAATGATCCCTGCCAGGCTCTGTAACATTTCAGGTCATCTGCCAGCAGACAGTACAAGCCTGGGGAGAACAGAAGTCCTGTGGCTGGGGAGGTCTCTCCATGGGTAAGTCAGTAGGAACTGAAAAAATACTTAGAAAGCAAGTGCCCTGGATAACAGGGCTGCTTTTCAGCATTGTTAGCTATTTTCTGTATTTATTTGCACCTACAAAAGGCTACAAAACATCTGCAAAACTACAGTAAGGGCTGGTTTGTGTGAAAAAGATAAGCTATTGTTTTATAATGGAGGTTCTCTCTTTCCGCAGCACAAAGTAAGAAATTGGTACTGTGGGCTTGGATGTGGCAGTCCTGGCCACAGCTCCAGAACTGGTGACAGAACATCCTCCCTGTGAAACAACACATTACTCAGTAAACTGGACATTCTCATTTCTCCGTTTAGTATCTCATGTCTTTAGTTAGGAGCCTGTGTCATGGGGATCCTAAACCTTATAACAGCACAAACAGCCATGCACCTTCCACCCTCTGCATAGTTACCTTCATTCAGTAGTTACCTCTATAGTAGATAAAGACAAAGTATGAGACGTTATCACTACTCGCCTGCCGGTCAATAACAAGCAGTCAATACAGTATGTTCTTACCAGAATGCTGAAGCACTTCGTTGCACTTGGATGCTAAACTATTTTCAGTGTCAAATTGGGACATGAATTTCAGGTCTACTGAATAATGAGATCTGTGGGATATACCCTTGAAATAGCTCTTGCATTGATTTCTCAGCCTAGCAAATACCTTTCAGTTTGAGAAAGTCCCAGCAGATAGGAAAAAGGTTCCCCACTTCTCCCAGCACCAGAATTTGTACTTTAAGAGTAACATATGAAAATTCATTACTGCCAGTTTCCAGTGACGCTCTCCCTCAGGAAGCAAAGCCAGAATCATGCACTGTAATCAGCCTTGGACTTTTAGTCTTCCTATAAAGATTTACTGGATTATTTTTCCTTTCTGTCCCACTGTTGTCAGTACTACCACAGAATTCCGTAGAAGAGTGCACGTGACATATCAAACTGTCTCTTTCCAGTTTGGGATTAGATGTCCTTAAAATCTTATATTTTTCACTATGGGAAATACATCATGTTCCAGTTGCGCTCAATTAAATGCTACATAAACATACAGAAGATCCAGCACTAACAAAGTCCAAAAGAACAAATAAATGATCTCTATATTTGAATGGAAAAAATTTCTTGGGAGAGGAGAGTTGGACTGTCATTCTTGGTTGATCTCAAATATCTTATATTCCAGTGCTATTCCCTTACCAAATAAACATATTTTAGCACCCTTAACCACGCATCAGGGTAATAACCTCATCTTACTTTTTCTGAATAGGAAAATCAAGTGTTCTTCAACTCAGAAGAATGCTTTTGCCCCCCTCATTTCCTATTTGGCAAGGATCATGCCTACCAAAATCAACTTTCCATTAATTTTGCTGCCTCAAGACATCTTGAGGCTTCTCACTACTTCAGAGAACTACTAGGTTCAGAGAATCGCGTGGAGCTAAAACTCCAAAAAAATACTACTGCAGAACTGACGACCAGCTGAACCGGGGGGGCTGACTGATTAAGAACAATATGGAACAATACTAAATCCAAGTAACCTGATATAATTCAAGATTGTATACCTGTATTTGTGCAGGGTGAAGTAACTAAGCTTTCTACATTCCTCTGAACTCGGTTACCTACAGAGCCTGTGGTTTCATGTTTTTCCACAACCAGCTGGCCAAAAATCTCTCTCTCGTTTGCAAGCTCAAAGCTAAGACTGATGCACTTCAGCTCACTTTCTGCCATATGTTTCAGTTTCACAAGTTCGGTCTTCCATTCGCGGAGTCTGAGTGCGGGGTTTGCTATTCTGAGCACTTCTGCCTAATGAAAAGCTTGTTTTCTGTTGAGTTGTAGCAGAAAGATCACAAAAGCTCCAAGACTGTCAGATTACAAGTTCTGCAGCTTGCATTCCTCTGATGGCTTTTAGCTTTGTGCAGCTCAAAAGCGCAGCTCAGGCTGTGAGTGCACATGCTGTATTGACCCAGGGCTTCACATACGCACTGAAATGAGCTCCTTCTTCTCCTTGGCAACAATAAATAACCTAATAAAAAAGACACAGTGTCTTATAAACAGATTGTTATACTTTTGCAGAACTCCCCAAGGGCCAGCAGATTTTGACCCAGCAGACTGATATCTCCAGGCATATCAAATTTTAAAATAAAACATCCGGCACCTCTATCAAAATATATATCGCTTGCTTACACAAACCACGTGTCACCTCAGCCACTTCAGAGTGCTCCGAACCTAAAGTCCATCCAAATGAGAACACAGATGTTCAGAAGTGGCCAGTGGCAGGGTGACAAGAGGCAACTTTAAAAAAGGCTGCACCACGGTTGCCAAGAGGAAAACAGAATGAATTTACACGTTTTAAAGCAGGCTCAGCTGCTGTATTTGTTCTCTGTTTGCATAAAATTGGGTATACAAATACAAAAGAAATTAGTTTCCAAATTAAAAAAAAAAAATTTAGAGTGATATGACAAAATTAAAATAGTTTAAAAGAACAGGGATCAATTCTACACAGTCTCCCCCAGTGCGAGAGATGGGGACCATCAAATGAAGTTACATGCTACAAGTTAAAACACCCAAACGAGGGGAATATTCAGATTACTAGCAACTGATCTCAGGTAAAAATTACATTAGTCCAACCTATCTCAACCATTCATTTTTGGTCTTTCATCTAATTGTACTAGTGCAAGACCATTAAGTTAATTAGGTTTAGAAGACAAAGAACACCTCACTTCCATCTGATGAATCCACAATGAAATATCTTTGGCGATCAGCCTTTTGTTCATGGGGATGATTCTCCTTGGCCAGGGCAGGATCTTTCCCTGTCCCCAAAGACTTCCCCTATCTACCATTCAGGACCCCTTTCTTTCACAAAACAAAATATTCATAAACTGCAATTATATACTGTACTCATGACTCAGTGATGTTAGCTACTTTTTCAACTTCTGAGAGTTTCTAAAGAAGTAAATATCCCAGCTTCCTTGTCACATTTGCTTTGATTAGTTAGACCTGCAATTTAGGAAAAGAGCCCAGAATCTCCCCCCCCGCCCTTCCCATGCCTCAGAGAGGTCTGATACCTTCCTGTTCCATGGCATTACGCCTCCTTTAAAATAACTGAAAAACGCAGAGCTGCCAAGTTGCCTTCTCACATTACAAATTCAGCTCCAAATTTCTGTCCTCCATCATATCCAGCTCTTAACATCACTAATTCTAGGTTTCTCTCCTCTCCTCCCTCCTGCTGTTAAAAGTACGTTTCAGATTATTTTCCCTACGAAGGAGTTTGCTGTAGAATCATAGAACACTTTGGGTCAGAAGGGACCTTAAACATAGAGTTCCAACCTCCCTGCCATGGGCAGAGAAACTTCCCACTAGACCAGGTTGTTCAAAGCCCCATCCAGCCTGGTCTTGAACACCTCCAGGGATGGGGCATCCACAGCTTCTGTGGGCAACCTGGGCCAGGGTCTCACCACCCTCACAGGAAAGAATTTCTTCCCAAGATCTACGCTAAATCTCCCCTCTTTCAGTTTAAAACCATCACCCCTCATCCTATCTCTCCACTCCCTGATCAAGAGTCCCTCCCCATCTCTCCTGTAGTCCCCCTTTAGGTACCGGAAGGCCACTGTAAGATCAGCCTTCTCCAGGCTGAACAACCCCAGCTCTCTCAGCCTGTCCACCAGAGGTGCTCCAGGCCTCTGACCATCTCCATAGCCCTCCTCTGGACTTGCTCCAACAGGTCCATGTCCTTCCTGTGCTGAGGGGTCCAGAGCTGGATGCAGTACTCCAGGTGGGGTCTCACCAGAGCGGAGCAGAGGGGTAGAATCCCCTCCCTTGCCTTGCTGGCTGTGCTTCTTTTGATGTAGCCCAGGATGCGGGGGGCTTTCTGGGCTGTGAGCGCACATTGCCAGCTCATGTTGAGCTTCTCATCAACCAACACCCCCACGTCCTTGTCCTCAGGGCTGCATTCAAGCCATTCTCTGCCCAGCCTGTATTTGTGCTTGGGAAGGAAATACAACTTAAACTTTTCATCCCACATTTCTAAGTACTGTAGACATTTCTAAACAATGTGGTATAAAAGTACATTTGGAATAAGAAAGAGAGGCTGCTTGTATTTCACTTCAGATTACCATTTGCAACTTCAGGTTCATTTTACAGCTCACTTCACCAACATTTTCTTCAGTTGCCAAACACACTCATGCCATTGTTACACTGTAGAACCTAAAAATCCAGCTGTACACACTAAGACCCAGGTGTCAAGACATATTTAGAAGGATAGGAACTAATGGAACTGATGGAGTTGCATACTTAAATACCGCAATGAAACTGTGGTTAAATTTTAGACATGAATTAAGACAATGCAGAAGCTAAAACCACTCAAGAGGAAAGTTTTCCATGGCCTTGGCTCCACTGCCACAGTGCTGTGACCCTTTGGATGTTGTCAGTTCTTGAGAATGTCAGCATAAGACTCATTACAGAGCAATCTGCATGAAATTCAGTGACCTGTGACACCAAGTGGATCAGACTAGACAATGTGATTATGTCTTCTGTGAACCTCCTATGAGAGAAGGATTAGATCCTCCAATGAAAAAGACTTGACAAGGCCCCCACCGCTCTTAGACCAGAGGTCTCACCATCAGTGCTTCCCAGACATAAATAAAACCCAACCTCTATTTCAAGCATCCCTGAAAGTTGCCCATGTTACTTTTTTTTGCCAATTTTTATTTTCTTTTGAATATTAAGGACCAGAAAGAAGCTTGGGATTTTTGTTCTTTATAATTCTGTTGGAATCAAGGAATGGAGAAGTGGAGAAGCTGGGAATTTGTGTTACTTGGAATTTAGGCGTGACTCAGAAAGGTGGGATACTCCACTTGGCAGAGTACCCTTGTATTAGAAGGAACCTGTAAAAGGAGTGGCTCTCACAGTTCAAGCTATTCAGGTTTGTGCCCTGAGTCTGCACAGCCAGGAACAAGACACACACACGTTTTCCTTCTCAATCAATAGATTGTGCTAGTGATCATTAGTTCTTCCATCATTGAGTTTTATCCATCACAGACAGAGAATTTTCTATATGAGACTATTTTTATTGTAAGCAATATAAAAGAGTCTTCTGGCAAACGGAAATGGTGGAATGACATTTGCTACATTTAGCAAATGGGAAAAGTGTGACTACACAGATACAATTTCAAGTACATTCAAAGCAGAAAGACATAGGCCAGTTCTAGATTGCACTAAAATGTTCAAAGGACAATGAAGTATGAAAGATTCACAGAAAAGAAGCTGTGAATTATGACAATGTCTAGTTTTAAAACACTCTGGTGAAAGAACTGCCTGAGTTTTCCAGGATCCTTGAAAAATTAAAGCTCAGCAAAACAAAATTACCTGTATTTCTCTGAGACAAAACAATTGCCCTTTTCCATTTAGATTTGCTCCTTTTAAGAAAAAACACAGAAAAGGAAGCTGGTGGAATCAGGCTACTTTCAAACTACAAATCCATCTCTGCACACACTGGATACCTGCAGAGGATAGAGGACTCTCCCCTGGGCAGTGAGCCTCAGAAAGAGTAATCACTACTCCAAGCAGAGAAGAAAAACTGCTGCTACGTGAAAATAAAGCCTACAGTGCTTCATAAGGAAATGCACAGTAACAAGTGGATGCATAGACAAAATTCCTACTACAGCCTTCTCTCAACAGATCGCAACTGTACGCACCTGACATGGCTGGGGAGCCACCCAACAAACTGCTCCTGCAAGCAGTCTGGGTTGATTCCATCACTTTTAATGAAGCAGTGGAGCAGTTCAGAACTCACAGTTCACCTTATCTGGAAACAACTTTACTGGAGGCAATCAAGAATAGTTTTATAGACAATAACCAATCACAGGGTCCCTCAGATCCCACGTTAGCCTGCTTACAATGACTGGTAGTCAACAAAGCTATTTCTCCCAGCCGGGCAATTCTCAGGTTGGGTATCCAGTTGACAGTGCAAACACAAGCAAAATGAGGCAACATTTTCCATGGGGGCAGGGGGGGCAACATGCAACATTTTTTAATCTGTGACCAAGCTAAACACGCATGAACAGCTTTTTGGTTTTGGTAGCAAAAGAGAAAAGGGAAAATTGTCCTAACTAGAAGGCGGCGGCAGCCTGGCTGGCTGTACCTATGCTGGTACACTTAGCCAAGTGCTGTCAGGTGCTAGCCACAAGGCAGCCATTCTCAAGGGGAAGCTGTTGAGGCCTGTGACAAGCAGCAGGATTTATCAGTATGAGTCCAGCTGTGCTCCAAAGTTTTTGCTTCGGCAGCTCAGACTACATGGGAGTCCTGGCCCCAGCTGTAATCCCTACCTCTCAGTCCTAGGCCCACCAGGAACCACACCAGGCCTCTGAACACAGAAGGAGAAGCACAAAACTGTTCTGACTTACTGCTGCTCGAAGTCCTCATCTCCCCACCTTCTTGAGACTGTTGTTTTAAGTGATGCTCCTACACATCCCTAAGTCCTGAGCAGCCCTGAGGTACCCAATGCTAAGAGCATCTCGGTGTGTGTTCCACAGCAGCTGACTGGACAAGCTGTTGGCGACCAGGCCCAGTGGTCCACATCCAAACCAAAGTTCAACTTATGGCTTGGAGTCTTTGCCCTTTCAAGTATTTTCCTGTATCACTGTGTGCCAAGGAAACGAGTGAGTAAACGGAGAAAGGCAAACAGTGGAGGCACTGATTACAAAAGTCTATTTCTGATATTCTTAATGTGCTTAGTGACATCATCCATCACAGCTAGATGTTAGATATTTAAGTTGCACAAATTAAAAGCCTGCTTTTTGCCCTAGGCATATTTTGCTTTTTAGCGCATCTCATTAGCGTGGTTTCCTTTCATTTAGGTTTTGGTCTGAAAATTAGAAATTAAGCAAAAGCTAATTTAAGCAAACATTTCTGTACAGCCGCTTGCTGGCATCTGAGAACTTAGGGGGCTTGAGAAGGGTAGGGAAATAAGGGCTTTCTGTTTATCAACCTCACCACAAGTTTTTTGATGCTAAAATGTTTAGGTTCTAAATACTGCAAAGGGAATATTTATTTTCATAAGAAATACTTCCATGACAATTTAGAGGTCTGAAGTCAACATATCTACCCTCAGTAGCCAATTTTAATTGGCAATATCCCTTTAAAAACAAAGGGCCCTAGCTCCAAAGAGGTGCTTTGAATGAGAAAATAAATTTGGTTTTGAGAAGTTCAGATGCCTGGAACCTGACATCTTCAAAGCAGAAAGAGTTTTCCCCAGAGAATAAGCTTCCAAAAAAAAAATTATAAGGAAAGGCCAACAGGGTGTTGGGAGAGAATCTTGAGAACCAACCAGAAAGCTTCCAAGGCTGTCTACATGAGAGAATCAAGTCTTCAGACTACAAAACAATAGTACGACATAAAAAAAACCCAAACATTTTTGTCTGTGAAGCTAATCAGCCTTAAATTGAAGATGCAGAAAATGCTAAGTATTTGAGTTAAGTGATGAATCAGACAAAGCTCTCACCCCCTTCTGGCTTCATTATGTATCAGACAGACACTCAGAATTATATTCTAGACACTTCACTGTTTTACATTAATGACACATGAGCCTACATCCCAAAGATGCTCCATGGGACTTAAGTGTTTAATGCTGCTGAACTTTTCTCCATGTGCTGCCGTTGCAGAAACATTTTTCTCCTCAACAGTGTGCTACAAACAGCATCTCTAGAGGTGGGCACCAAATAATGATCCTCTTAAATTCAAGTTGCACAAGTTGTTCCAAGTTCCTTAACTATCCAGTAAATTCCACAATGCCACGGAAATCCAGTTCAGGGCTGATGCTCTGGAGGATCAATTAAAAACAAAACAGCTAATTGCACAGAGCTGGTGTTTTCCCATCCCTGGCTTCCTTAAACAAGTAAAATTGTTTGAACTCCTCCCTATAGACAGTCATATGGCAACAAATGTTTTCACAGTGGTGCAAAGTTCTGGGGTATCTCTCACCGAGCAAAAGGATAATTGCTCATTTGGGTGTGCATTACAATGTTTTCAATCTGCATTAATTTATCCATATCAGGAAGCTACGTGTAAGTGGTCACATCTATCAGCTCCCCTCCCCTGCCTCACAAATTTATCTTGGTGAAAAGCAATTACTCACTTCAGCAGAAAACTCCTTCAAAGAGACATCCCTGCAACTGAAATCCCACTTGCACAATCTCCCACTTCAAAAAAGGCTCAAACACTCGTCAGATTTTAAGTCACACAGAGGAACAGAAAAGATGAAGTCAAAAGCCTTTAACTGTTGACTACCTGTAATGCAGAGGTATCGCAGATATGAGAAGGGACTTATTTACAGAAGCTTTGACACGGTATCAGAGTAGTATTGATGAAACATCCTCCCACCCGTCCCATGCCTAGAGGCACCATGGACTGCTTTGTAATAGGCTGAAAGGATGCCATCAGGTTTCATAGCTGTGAGTTATTCTTGAGTTGCCAAAGAGTCCTCTCACTCAGAAAATAAACCGTGCTGGCATGAAACTGCAGAACTTCACTGGGGGGAGTGGAACGTAAGCAGCCCCAGACGAGGAGCTGAGCCTGTTAATGTTATCACTTTCATCCTCAGCCTCACACACTAAACACAGGAACCGACCTGCGTCAGAAATTCATTCTTGAAATTTTGAAGGGATAAATAGCTCTTCCAAACCAGATTTAGGTAGCAAGGCAGCCCCGCAAGGCTCTCCCAAATCTCTGTTTGAAGCTGCAGAGGGTATTTCTGTGCAGGGTGTGGGAGGGTCAAGAGGCACAGACAGTACTGAAAGGAACAAAAGTTTAGCTCACTTTTTGTCCAAATTTTCTCTGCTACGCTCAAAGGGAAAATAAGACAAGTAGAGCTTGCCAAGATTTTTTGCTTACTACATTTGCTTTAAAAATTCTTAGTTTGATACCTAGATTATTCAAGTATTTGGACTGAACACCAAATTTGAGGAAGAATACAGTTCAGAAGTTTAATTTTTTTATTTTATAAATAAAACATTTTGGATATTATTCCCAAAGCTGTTTATATCTTAAAAAGAAGAGGAAATTGTTTAATTTAAAAAATATTTCTTTAATGTCAGAACATTTTGGATCAACTAGAAAGGACTATCTACCAGTTCCATAGCCAAATACTAACAACAAAACCCCCTGCTATTTCAATAGCTCTAAAGAATGTGGATTAGAAAGACAGATTGTATACAACGCTTTATAATTTTTGGAAACGTTATGAGAAAAGCTGTAGGAGAGCTACCTACAAGTAAACCCATAAATAGACGTGGCAACTTGTCCATCGCCGCTGTCACAGACTGGCAGGCTGTTTTCACAGGTCCCTATGACTAACACTTTGTAACACTCTGGTTTTGACCAGGGGAAGTCACTGTACTGAAGCAATCCCAGAGGAAGAGGAAATTTCTGGACATTTTGGGCAAGAAGTTTCCCAGCACAGGAAGGATTTTTATTTTTTCTTTGTGGCTCCAACAACAGTACCCCATTTTGGTAACTTTCTAGCAGCACTGACAGGCAAATTTAAAAGGCTCGAAGTAAATAGGTGATGGAAATAAAGTCTGAGAGTTGATTCAGGAGTCTTATTGGCTTTGTGGTTTGGAAAAGTACTTTAGATGTTTCAGGCACGGAGCCCATTGACTGAACTTGCAAGTTAAACTCTGTAAATCCAGATCTCGTGCTGAACACACAAATCCTCTTTAAAACATACTCCTGTAACTGGAATAGTCTTTAGATATAACCAGTGTGTTCCCCAAGGGCTGTTTGATTTATTATGACTGTATCAGTTGCAAAAAAATATTCTCTTCCTAAAACTTTTTGTCATCTTAAAGCTCAAGCCATGCCTCTACTCAAGGTAGCTAGCTGAAGGGGGAGGGGGGGGGAAATTAGGTCAAATCATTCACAAGTTTGAATTAAATTCAGTGCTGTGTTTGCTGTGGGATTTAATTGTAAAGTTCCCATTAGCAGTAATGTGAGCTATGGGGATAGCACATAGAATCACAGAATCATTCAGGTTAGAAAAGAACCCTGGGATCATCGAGTCCAACCATCAGCCCCACTCTACAAAGTTCTCCCCTACACCACAGCCCCCAACACCACATCTAAACAACTCTTAAACACATTCAGGGATGGTGACTCAAATGGTAGAGAGATGACTTGATCACCCTTAGTTGAATCACACTGAGAACTTATCCGCTACTGTATCAGCAGAGATGCTGGACAATACGGGTGTCCACAACTGCCCAGTTTGAGCCAAAACCTACAATCTGCCAGTTGCAAAGTAATTCTGTGGATGACAGTACAAATAGCAGCAGCCAACAGTGTGGCTGTTCCAGGCCCAGGGTCAGGCTCGTGTGCCGCGGTTCAAAGCTAGTGCCACACCGTCTCTTCGCACTGTTCTCCTCGCAGTTGAAGCCTTCTTCACGTATTTGTTGCCAATAATACCACAAAACTTTGGTGTTTCTTTCCAGTCTCTAGGATGTTGCACAGAGCAGAAAGAAATTAATGCAAACAGCTGGTAACACGACTTTCATTTATCCCAGTGAAAAATAGGGGTAAAGTTTGAGCGTGGAACAGGTACAGCCAAGAGCAGAATTACATCCAGTGTCTCTAGTGCCTAACTTCTCCAGAGTACCTCCATGTGTGGTGGATGGTTTTGCTATAAATTTGACACGATACCATTGTGAAGATAAGTTTATAGGAATAGCAGTACTTTAATAGGGGTTTCTAATACCTGTTTTTTGAAACCATCTTTTTAATGGATTTTGGTCTATACCTGAGGAATCTGCATTTACACATGGAGCTATTTAAAACTCTTAAAAAAGCTTTTAATCTTAATTCCAATGAACAGAAGGGAAGGAACAACTTCATGTTAGATCAAGGAGATGGACCTGTAAACAGTAAGCAGCTGAGTTTATTTTTTAGAAAGATGTCTTCTGTTTTCTGCTCACAGATTGCTCCAAAAACATATCCCCGCTCAATTCCCAGTCTGACTGACTTCTAAAGCCAGTTACATTAAAGGTTCAGACTTAGTTAATCAGGCAGACAGCACCACTGTCCCTCTAGCTCTTCTAACTCCTAATCAAAACCGTTCCACAGTTGTTCTTCATTTAGATACAGAATAGAAATATCAGATTTCTACAAAACCACAGAGAAATCTCAGCAGCTGTTAGTTTCTAGATTAGTAAAACGTAATTGGAAGGTAGGTGCTGATCCTAACTCATTAGCAGAGCCTGCAAAAGTAGTGTGGATGACTGCCTGCCACGCTCCTCGGTGCAAATGTACCATTAAAGAAACACTTTCTGAAGACCAGAGATAACAGAGGTCACCAGCATTAGGATCAAGGTTCCAGATAATCTTCAAATTAAAGGCCTTCAGGTGCAATGAAGTCCATCTGGCACACATCTGAGTGATAATCTAAACATAATCCGCAAACTGAATGCGGAATTAATTATAACACTGAGGGACTATGTAAAAGAAGTGAGATTACTGAACTACTAATTACTGAATGTGATTACCCTGGAAACAGGCCAGCTATTCACTTCATCTTATCACTGTCAATTCTGCCTTGGACAGATGCAGTTTTGTTGAACTGGTGCTGGATCTCAAATCAAGCCGCTGCAGGATTTGGCATGCAGTAGCAACCTTGGCTGAAAAGGCTGAAAAAATGACAGCTAGGTAAACTAGCCAAATCTTTTGGTTCTTCAAAATATCGACTTCTCGGAATAGGCTGCCTCACAAGTATACTGCCATGCTTCACCAAGCGCTACGTAATGAAAGAATAGTCGCATTCTTACAGTGCTTTGGCTTTTTTATTACTAGCTCCATCTTAAACAGATCATACTAAAAAATATTTTTAAAAAAATAGGCGAAAGTAGCAATTTAAAGAAAAATCTACAAAGATTCAGGTTTGATTAACATCAGGTTTAGATTTATCGCAACTGGTTTACCCAGGCCTAATGCAACTAAGTTACATTATTCTAAAGTTACTCAGTTTCCTGGCAGTGAAACTCCCTACATCTCCAAATAAAAGGTCTGTTCTTCACGCATTCCAGGAATTGAGAGAAGCACATTGCTTAAAAAGAAATGATCCAAAAATACAGCAGAACAATAGCCTGTTCAGTTTCAGTAAGTTAATTTGTGCAAAGAAACTTGTTAATAGGTTTAAAATAAACCCACATTTGATTCATATAATTTATGACTTGTAATATAGAACTATGGAGACAAAACTTGTTTGTGAACGCATTACAGTAATGCGTTAATCTTTCTTCTCCCATCTGAAGTCAAAGTGGAGCCCTCCATTTAAGTCTCTCATTGCCTATTGTATTGGGAGTTACTGTTCTGCTCATACCCTCTGCCTCCAATAGAGCATTTTCTCAAGAAACACTGATGAGCAGTTTATTAGCAATCCATCTTCATTTGAAACACAAGGTGAGCAACACCAAAGTACTATCTTGCTACACCATTTTAGCTCAACAGCTTTCCCCTCATTCCAATCTCAGTTCCCACTGATTTAAAGCACCTTCTTCTTCCTAGGCAATATGAAACACTGTCACAAAAAGTGCACTGAAGAGCGAGGGGATGAAAAAGGGACTTCACAATCAGGTCCCAAAGATGATGAAAAGTCCTATGTTCAAATGCAAGAGATCAGGACTAAGATTTTGGCAGAGCTGCACTTTCACATTTTTTTCGAGAGTACTATGAACCATGGGGTTTGTTTTCTCTTCATTTCAAGGCATTTCCCTGCAACTTTTTCAGAAAAGTAGTAACATGGTTAATATTAAGAAGTACCTTTATTTAGTTAACCAAGAGAGATTATTCTTTTTCCCCACTTGCATGTTTTTCTGCTTTGAACAGCATCACTTTCACCTGGAAGTGAAAGTCTGAAAGTTTTAGTCTGAAATCACCGAAATGCAGCGTGCATTAAGTGCCACACAAATGTACAGTTACAAAGCCCCCCTCTCAGAAGTTTACAATCTTAAAAAAAGACACAGGAATTATAGTTTCTCAGTCATCTGGTTACTCTTTTCACAGGCAAAGAACATGAGCATGAAGAAAACCAGGATTAGTCTGAAGCTATGAGAGCTTTAAGAACAGAGCCAAGGAAACAAGTCAAATCTCCTGAGACCCAATTCACTATTGAACTCGCAGGAAACATGTTAGCAATATACACAAGCACACATTTTTAAAAACACTTCAGAGAACTTTTATGGGCTACTCCCTTCAAACAAAAAACCACTGACTATGCTTCCTGGTATGGCCCCCCTTTTTTTCCCCCCCACCCTGTTTCTAAAATTCTGGAATTATCTGATTTGAGCATTGCTTGTTATTTAAAAAGGAAGAAAACTTTGGCACAGTACATATTCTCAGAAGGAATCTCACATACTTTCAACAAACTAGATCAGTTTGTAAAGCCCCCAGGGCATAAAAATGGAAATAGAAGGCACTTGAATCTAAGCAAACAAAAATACAAATATGCTGTAAAATGAGCATGGCCTTTGCAATGATTGTGCTCATAAAATTAAAAAAAAAAAAAAAAGGCAAATAGTATCACCAGATTCACCCCCTTACACTGACAAAACACTCCACAGCTCTGAAATGCCAGTCAAGAATCCACAACCCATCTCTGACTCCCAAGTCGATTCCCTTCAGCTTCACTTACTGAGATTCAATACCCTTCACAGCAACTACAGGCCCGAGGTTCAGACACGTAACCACCACTCTCAGCAAGTGGAATCCTGAAGGAGACTTGCAGGGCAGGCAACTCACCTTAGTCTACCACAGCTACAAGCGGGACTGATGAAAGGAGATACCCACACATGGGCTGAGGCCTTTTCCCTTTTCCTCTACAAGAAGAGCAGAAGAGCACATGCGAGTCACAGGGGTCCCTGAAAGTCAGTCGTAGTAAGGCATAACCCATGTCTGAAGCCAAGACTGACCATCCTCTGGGTTCAAACTCTGTTTTCTTTCTCCCCTGACCCTGGAGGTCCTGGTGGACATCAAGTTGAACATGAGCCAGCAATGGGGCCTTGCTACAAAAAAGGCTAATGATATCCTGGGCTGTACTAGGCAGAGTATTGCCAGCAGGTCGAGGGAGGTGATCCTTCCCTTTAACTCAGCACTGATGAGGCTACTCCTGCAGCACTGGGTCCAGTTCTGGGCTCCACATGAGTACAAGAGACATGAACACACTAGAGAGAGTCCAGCAAAAGGCCATTAAGATGATTAAGGGACTGGAGCACCACTGATTAAGCACTGGAGAGAGGAAAGGCTAAGCAAGCTGGGACTGTTCTGCCTGGAGAAGAGAAGGCTCAAGGGGATTTTACTAATATATATAAATACCTGAATGGAAGGTGTTGAAAAGATGGAGCCAGGCTCTTTTCAGTGGTGCCTAGTGAAAGGACAAGAGTCAATGGGCACAAACTGAAACACAGGAGATGCTGAACGTAAGGAAATACATTTCTACTGTGAGAGTGACCAGAACAGGTTGCCCGTGGAGGTCACAGTCTCCACCCTTGGACGTATTCAAAAGTTGTCTGGACATGGTTCTGGGCAGCCAGCTCTGTGTGGCCCTGCTCGAGCCCTCTTGCTGGGGGATAAGACAACCTCCCTTCCAGCCTCAACCACTCTGTGATACATCTCAGTATCCCAGCTAATGTTAAAGCTGAAAAAAGGAAATCACACCCCCAGGCACATCACATTGAGTGACTTCAAGAAAAAGCAACTTTGGTGCTTGATGCTGAGAGCTGCTGCCCACATTTGGAGCTCTGTTGAGTACAACAACAGGTTACGTGTGCGCAGCAGCCCACTTTCACTGACCTACAGGCTCGAGGCCTCACCTATACAAATGCTATCAGAGATTGCACAAACCTTAGCAAATGGCAAGGAAGAAGATCCTGCTTTGGTCTCTTGCACTACCATGCATGGCAGTAGCAAGCTGAAAGCTAGTTAGACCCAAGACACAGAAGGATCTACAGTAACTTCATATATGAATATAGATACACATTGAAAATTGAGTACAGTAAGGACTGTAAGACAGTAATGATTAGTCTGAACAATACATTGTTTGTGCTCAAAGGTCATTTTGTCTCCATTTGTCATTTAAATGCCAACATAACAAGCGATAGCCACACATCAGAGCTCTCAATAAACAGGAGCAACTTCCTCTTCAAACCTGAGCAAGAAGAAATGTCAACAGACCAGTGAACTGCAGAGAGGTTGTAAAGAAACACACTCCTCCGCACACACACACTGCCCCGAACCGTTGGTTAAGAATAGTTTTTAAAATGCAAATTAGATCTCCAGATAGTAACAAATCATTACAACTAGAAAACCTTTCAGCCCAGTACTTTAATTTGAAGATGACATATAGTTTAATGTCAGTGCCATAAAATATCAGTGCTGTTTTTAACTTGCCGTGCTGCTTTCCCATCAGATTTACTGCAATGGAATTGAACCAGGGTTATAAAGAGCATGAGTAGTTAAAGAAATTCTATTTGATCCTGGAAATAGTTTCAGAATGGACAATTAAACCCATTTTTCCAGCAACTTAGATGGTCTCAGCAGTCAGTGTTGTAATTTGTTGTAAAGTCTACCACACATAAAATATCGTGGCTATCAGCTTCTAGCTTTTTAATGGTGTGATGCTGACCACAAAAGCTCTTTAATAAAGCAAAGCATAAAAAGACCAGAAAAGAGAACATTTTTCATTTTCATTTTTCAAAACTGAAAAACCTCATCCTCTTGAGATGAAAGGCAACCACTAAGAGGCCTTTAATATTAATTGTCTGTGATGCGCAATTCAAACATTCCTTCAGGAAAATGCTAATCTCAGAGTGACATGACACCAAGCGGGACTGCATACAAGACTTCTGAGAAGTCTTCTTCTGTGGTTTGGGCATAAGGCAGAAACATCTGACAATTGTTTGGGTTTTTTTTAAGTCTGGAAGGAGCATTTTGTTCCACCCTGACATAACCTTTGCTATCCTACAGAGAGGTTATACTTTTCTTTCTGCAGACTTTCTCTCACCTGGAGTAAACTCAAGACACACTGTGAATTTCTGTACAATATCCAGTGCAGACAACTCCTTATCTCAGTTGTCATGTCTACATACTATGACAATGCAACATAGGAAGACACATTCCAAAAGGGAAATACAAAGGTCAGTGTAAGAGGAATTCTTAAATATATATATATATACACACACACACAAATATGCATAGCACATATGTATGGGTATATAGTATTATAGAGGCAGAATGAACCCACATTCTTCCCGTTTCCAAGCCTGAAACTCTTAGTAGCAACAGATGAAGAAGTTCAACAGGAGAGAACACAAGACGGAACGCCAGACTGAATTACTGTGGACAGTCATGCCATGTGTTGGTGTCACACTCCAGGGTCACACTGTAAGTCTACAGACTGGGAAAGACATTTGAGGTAGTCTGTAAGGGGAAAGGTTTTAATTCTAACTGACAAGCTGTTATAACCAAGCCTATCTGATCAAGCAGATACTGCTTCAGAAATATGTACTACATCTACCCCAGAGCCCACGTAGTTAACACAATTGAGTCAGATTTCTGTAACGATTTAAGTTTAGAATAACTCCAAGTCACACCAGATTAACAGATCAGAATCTGTCCTTTTATAACTGACACATTCGGCAGCTCGTTTAGTGCCTTGCCTGACATACAGCACTTCTGAGAGCACACAGCTTTTCATCTTCTGTTGTCCTCTCCAGCTGGGTCAAACACAAGTCCCTCAGAGCTGCTCAGGTGGCCTACCAAGCCATCTCTGCCTGCTGATGGAAAATGCCATCAAATGCTAGTATTTTCCAGTTGGCTTTGAAGGTTACACCTATTGTCAAGCACTGCAGTAGTCAGGCATGACACTGAAAACTGAAATAGCTGTAACCTGTGTGGAATAGAAAGAAACAAAACACAGCTGTCATTTTTAGGGCTTCAGCTCTCCCACAATAAATTCCTGCCCCCCTGCCCTTAGTTCAGATGTTTAAATTCTTTTAAGTGCAGCATCTTGGATTGTCCTAGAGCTACTTCTGAATTTCATCTGATGTTTGATGGGGTTCACTATTCAAAAGTCACATTATCAATTTTTGACATCCAGGGAGGGAACTGTGCCTGGAGGATTTTCATTCTCCATGCCAGGACGAAAAACACAGTCATGAATATCTTCAGGAAAAAAAAAAAAAAATTACATAGCAGTCCCCATATATGTATTTAAAGCTCAGTTAATTTGAAAGCTTTAACTGCCTAAGCATTAGCATCTAGCTACCATGCTTATTCCTTAAAATTATTCTCCCCTTGACGACTGCTCCATTTTCCACGGGTCAAAGGCTACAATTTAACCCGAAAGAGAACAGAATAAAACCAATCTACAGAAAATGTAAGTGGTAAAATTAATTCACTGTCCTATTTCAAAATACTGGAACACTGATTTTTAAAACCAACTGCACTGATTCAAAATCTCTAACTTACTGTGACATACAAATGCCAGGATCTACTCAGGATTAGATTCTAATTCTACGGACCACACAAACACTGGTCAGAGTATTAAAAACTGTAGGCAAACAGCAAGACAAGGAGAAATCAAGGAACGAAAGAAACTACAGCAGCCAGCCTGAGACCTATCAAAGTAAACTATAAGCCAAAGCATTGTCAACAATTTTTTTTAGGCACTGAAGGAAAGTGTTTCAAGGCCAGAAATCAGGAAGTAGCTACACGAAGCCCCATTTGGATGAGTTACTAGAAAAACTGTTTTGCAGAGAATCTACAAGGGAGACTTTTGTGAAGTTCACAGCGTCACTGGAGGATGCAGTAAGGGCTTTGCAATGACTATGCGACTTGAGGACTCTTCACACTAGTGCTGAGGAAGCTGAGATGAGGCTTTACTAATTGTATGCATTAACTTCAGTCTTCGCAAGACTCTTCCACTCAGAATATTTGTTCTTGACAATCCCCTCCTCCCCTCAAGCAGATAAAGATTTTTGTCAAAGGCTGAGTTTGTTCTGTGAGTCAGTAATAAAATGCTGGGTGCCTTGTATTGTGTACAATAAAGATATCCACTTAGTACTGTGAAGCATGAGAGAGTTTCCATCAGAGATGGGTCCTCATCTTACTAGATACCAGAGAAAAGGCTTAAACAGTCCTTCACTTGCTGCTTCAGTGTGTTCCGTAACTGAATTCCCCTTCCTCCTACTTTACATTCCCTGCTCATTTTCTTTCTAAGCTGATGACGCTAATGATGTTTAAAGTAGTATCACATTTTTCACCCTTGTCTGTGTGGGTTAGAAATTGGACAAAGAAATTCTCATACCCACTTCAAGAATATTTTATTTCTCTTATCTTAGTAGCATGCATTAGGAGTGTGATAAAGTAGTCTCTACTATCAGCACTTTCCTTAATATTTAGATGAGATCATTTTGACTGGCAAGGCAGAAGCAGAACTTCCAGATGAGATCATTAAAAACGATGCTGTTGAACGTCAAGGAAATCTATTCTAAACAGGTCTCATTATCACACAGGCTATGGACTATCATGAGCAAATCTAAACTACATACAGTGCCAGCTTTCCTTTCTATAACCTAGATACTGACTTGTCCCTTTCCTCATCCTTTCCTACCAAAGTGCTCTACTTTCCGATGAAATCCTACCTTATCCCAGAATTCTGCCCATCTCTGGCCTCAATCCATTATTCCTTTCAGTGAGTTTAGCAATCCGAAATGTGTTAGATGACAGTCCTGGAGAATCAGCCTAATACATCATTGTTTAAGTGCATGATAAATAGACAATCATTAGAGTCAGGTTTAGCCTTAGACTGTAAGATTAGATCAGAATATAGCCTCAGCTACATTCTGAAATGTTACCTTCCAGGATAGGTTCTCTACAGGCCTTCTGTTCACTGGATTCTCAGAAACCCACCGAAACAATGGAAACAGAGTAAAAGCAAAGTGTACAGTCTAAAGTGCGAGTGTAGTTTGTGCACATATTAAATATAAATTGAAATACAAAGCTCCATTAAAATTGATGTTATAGAGCAAGGCACTCACAAGACAAGAAACAATAAGCTCAGGTCAGACTCAGTATAAAGTATACAATCCACAGCACTCCTGATTAGGCTTCTACATCCTCATTTGGGTTCCAGGCCAGCACCAAGCCGAAAGGAGACTCCAACTAGGTATTAACTTAAGCACACACCACTACTGTGTTTGGCTGGTTTAAGTTCTGTTTGAAGGCTGCACAATTCCTTCACCCTCTTAAACCCAATGGAGATGAGCACCTGCCATCCCCACGGAGGTCAGTGATAACCACGTGCACACACACGTGCAAAGTAGCATCACATCCAGCAGACATTGCTTTGTGTGTCAGCACTACAACCTCATACTTCAGCTATCTAGGATCATGGGGAAAAAACATCATGTGAGAAAGTTTAATATTGCCAGGTACAGCAGGGATCAGGAGAGAGATTACAAATTCAGCCTTACCTTTGCCACTTCTCCAGTGCTTTTGACAATTCTTAAAATAGCAGCCTTTGGTGAAAAGTGTAAGACTTCACCTCTACAGAAATAAAGCATTGATATTTTATTACTGGTGTGCTTTCCCACACAAGGTGAAAGAATGTCACAGTAGATCTAAATATATTCTGCATTTAATACAATAGCTGTGCCTTTGTAACATTTTATAATTTAAAGAACAGTTTTCAGCAAAATTACATCTCAACTATTCCATTTTTCTTTGTAAGGAAAGAGCTGCAGACCATGCGCCTGCCCTTACAAAAGTGCAACTCAACAAATACAGTATAGAGAACAGAATTTGTTGAAAACACTTTTAAAACACTTTAAAATAAAAATGCTATGAAAGTATGACCCTTTGTCTTTGTAGCGGTATGATTGTGTCAGAGAAAATGAATTCCTCTCCAATTTATTTATTTGCTAGTACCTTAGCAGATTTTAATTTCGTTGACACCAACAGATTTGCACCTAAAAAAGATAAAAGCACATCCATTCTGCTTCTCACACAAGCTTATTCTAATGCATATGAGGGCAATTACTTCTTGACAACTCTCTGATGAATAACTGTGCTCTTTCCTAAGCTTGTCACATTGATCACTGGCCAGCAATACAATTAATAAAGTATTGCTGTCCACATAGCACATTAATAACTAGCCTGAACTAGAGGTGGCAAGTCTGATAGATCTAGTGCATTTTAATCTTTCATACCCTGCCAGCTCAGAAGATTAAAGGAAATCTCCAAGACAATCTCCACATGCCAGCACTGAGTTCCATGACATCCCAGCCAGGGTTACAAACTTGAGACCTAATATTTCATTAATGCAACTCAGTTGGACATTTCAAGCTTCGTTTCCAAACATCGCACTGCCTTGTGGCCAAAACATTATTTATTTATTTCTCCTTCCTATTTATACTTCTGAAAGGTAAAATTGATTAAAGTTGTCAGTTCAACCAGAATTCATTAGAAAATAATGGCCATAAATTCAGTGCACTCTGAAGCGTTGCTTAATAATTCCATAACATTTAGAATGGAAACAATCAATCTAGGAAAGGTCCCACCTCTTCAATACAGGAAAGGATGAATTAAAGCTTGGTCATGAGCACCAAGTCAGGAGCTTTCCCCCACCGTATTACAATAATTTTAATTGCTGCTTTTACAAGTTGTGCCAATAAACAGGCTTTAAGCACAATATTTTTTTATTTCTAGGATATATTATGATCTTTTAGTCGAGTCCTCAGAAGACAACAGGTTCATTTGATAGAAAAATATTTTAAAGAACACCAAGGAGCTGTTCTGTCATCCTTGGAAATATCCATGCTTCCCTTTTCCATTATGACAAAATTCCAGTTACATCTCAGGCCTTGGACCAACATCCACAAGAGGTTCTCTCCTATTGTCTATCCTCAGCTTTGCCCAGCTTCCAGTCACCTGAGGCTGATCTTTCCTGGCAGCCACAAGGAAATATGACACAGCAGAGATTCTCCACTGGGATCAAACAATCATCCTTCAGTCGCACTAGCTTTACTAAGCAGAAGCAATACAGGGGAGTCAAAACAAGATAAGAAAAAAGAATGCAGTGTCTGTCTCGATATAGAGATATTTATAGAAATATGAAAGGCAGGGAAAATGCTTGAAAGCACCTCACTAGTCCTAAATACTAGTTGTCAACCAAGACTAGTTAACGGGTTTAAGTGCTGCAAGGATCCACATCTCGGCCAGAGCCCACCAAGCAGAAGGGCACTGATTCACATGCTTCCAGGTACAAAGTAACAGGCTGTCCCACAACTAAGACTATCTGCCTTCAAACGGCACTTCAAATCTTTTGCAACTCATTTCCAGCTTTAGAGATTTTGTAATACCAGTACCTGGCACAGAACTGTTCTTATCCACACTGTTCGACAGAGAAACACAAAGATTTTAATAGCTTATGTGTCAGTAAAAGAACTACCAAAGGCCACAAAAAAATTAAAATACTAGTGAGATTCAGAGTATCTAATCAATCCACTTAGTTGAAATTCCTCCTCAATTGTTTTGTTAATAAGTTAAAAAAAACCTTAATATGAGAACTTTAATTCCAGAGAAAATATGTAGCCACCTAAGGATCACAAAAAAACCAAAGAAAAAACATTTTCTTTCACAAGAAGATATGCCAAGTATTTGGAACTGTTTCACAGAAATTAGACAAACTGGTCACTGACTGTGGAAAAATAAGAATATCATATCATTCCACATGGACTGAGCACTGTTCCCAATATATTAGCTCATTATTTCAAAGGTGCATTTTTCAAACCTGAAGAAAAAAAAAAAAATAGTGCAAAGACAAAGAGAGAATATACTAACACAAGGCACACTCAGACCTCTATGCGATTACTATAATCCAAAGATTACAATTCCATGATCAAAAGGATGAGTTTGTCTGAAAGACAGAAAAAGCATCAAGATGGGACAAAAATTATGGGTGGGGTGGAGGGTGGGATTAAATAAGATACGTAAAGTGCTACACTGGAATACTCACAGCCTACCAAAAACACTTAGAAGAACTTGGCAGCAGTATATCAATACCATGTCTACAGCAACACACCAAGCACTAAGTTAAAGCTGTTCAGTGGAGGACAAATTACAGCAGCAAAGCAAAGGAGGGGAAGGGAAGCTGCATCTGCAGAGGACAGTAAGAATAATAAGTCACTAACACAAGTTACCAGCTGAAAACTCTTGTTTACCTGCTTTCAAATCTGTGCCTGGCACGCTTTAGTTGGTCCCAGTGCAGACCCCACACAGCGCTGGCAGGGCCCACACGTGACACCAGGGCAGTATTCTCATGTACACTGAGCTGATTCTGCTCTTGCAAGCACTGGCAAGTTTGAGACCTCAAGTAAATTAAAACGCAGAGAGGATACGTAAGGAGGCATAATGAAATCTACTGTAGCATTTCACTAATGCAACCATAACGCTTCCAGGAACTGAGGTTGCCTCCCTGTTTAGCACAGCGTTCTGTGATGCAGGCCATGCACAACTTAGATCTCTAAACAAGTCTCAAGTGAGTTAGACCTGTGTTGTCCTGCATTGCAGATACTCTCTTATTGCTCTCTGAGTTATAAGTGGTCTGCCAGGATGGCCAGCAGTCCCCTGTGAAGACGGGTGGAGGGGGCTATCTGACATGCTGCTGCATGAAACCATTCCAACTTTCTCTCGAAGGTTTCAGAAGAGCACCAGGACTATTCAGCAAATCACCTCAGGCAAAGACCAGCTCACCCCTGAAGTCTCTCTGTTCCAGCTGATAAGCACGGTCCCACTGAAATATCTCCTCCTCCTTACGTTGTCAAGGTACAGAAAGCCTTAGGATAAAGCTTCCTAGGCAACCTAATGTGCTGCAGTCCTGTCTCAAGGTTATGGCTGATAGCAACCTGCTCAGCTGTAGAGAGAGATTTGCTGTCTATTAGACTATCTCACTGTGAGCTAAGCCCAGCTCACAGCCCAGGAATGTATTATACCCATAGGCAGTTTGCTAAAGATGTTCTCAGGCTCCTAATAGCCCTTCAGTCTTCAACACCTTGCTTCACATTGCCAGGAATGGAAGCTGGGCTATAGGGCTGCCTTGCTATGAGATTTTTAATTATGCTTTATTTTGTCTTTGGTTTCAAGGGCATGTTTAACACCCTTAGGCTAACACAATGGGATATCTTATTTGTCTATTTACATTACATTAGACTAAAAGTGACATAGCAGAAGCAATGTGGATTTTGGAAGCTTCTTCACACCATGTTTTAATAGAAAAGTTTAATAAGGGAATCCTGACTTTCAATAATGAAATGAAAGTTTATCAAAGTGGCATAATATACTGGCAGTGGATTGAATTACAGTTTGCACTTAATTACAAAGGTGGCTTTCCTAAGATTACCAATGCAAATTAGCTGTCTCTTTCCTATGTGCTTAAGCATTGCAGGACCAAAAGACATTTGTATTGTAAATTGTGAACAGAAAGACAGCAGCACTCGGTCATAACACCAGTTAAAATCATCTGTTAGGAGTGTGCCTAAAAGCATTTTCCTTATAACGCACCACTTTCCCCGCTTAATGTAGCGGTTCAGCTGCAGAGATCCATTCTACCATGAAATTTAGCATGCAGCAAACTCGTTTGGGGAAAATGGTATGCATGTAAAATGTCACTAGGAAGGATATCATGGGAAACAATCTTATAATCGCCCACCGAGGATGGATAGATAGGAGCTGGCAGAAGGTATAACCGAACTGACATTTCTCTAAGATGGCAGAAGCCTCAGGAAAAAGGTATAGAAATACCTGGAATTTAATGCCTAGAGATTGTGCTATCAAGTGCTCTCAGCATAAGCAATATACGGGCAGCAGGAACTGGTGAGAAAGCGTAATGATAAATGCTGGAGTTAAGAAAGAGGAGACTGTTGGTGGGAACCATTTATCCATCCGCCTGTGAGTTAATGCCACCAAATGAACAGTGGCAAAGACCTATGTCTAGTTTTATACAGCCCTGTTCTCCCTATTTGGCCCATTTTTTTCCCCAAAGGAAGAGAGAGAAAATTTGACCTTAGGGAGCTAAGCATTAAAAGCAACATTTAAAAACTTTTCAAAGGAAGCAGTTAAAACATGTTCTTTCCAAATGCATTTGTTCTTTCAGTTTTCTGAAAGGTCTGTTGAAGGCAGTTGTCACAGCAGGAAAGTCTCAAAACATTATCTAGCAGTGACCCTTTGGAAAGTCAGAGGAAGAATTTTTTTTCAAGGAAGTCTTCAGAGAGAAAAGGTACTATGCAGCGATGACAATGGAGACTGAAGTAAACGGTAGCATTCTACCTTTCATCAACATCGATGCTCTCTGCAAGCCCCAGCAGAAATGGGTCCTATCAGCTCATAGGAGTTTGCTGCACTGTCTCACTCTTTTTTTTTTTTTTTTGGTAAAGACAATTTTTAATCAATCAAATGTGCTCAGAGAAATTAAACCAACCCACTATTTCTGGGAAGGTATGGTCTCGATATGAGCTTGTCAGCATTTTCAAGAGCGCTTGGGACCAACTTATAGAATCATAGAATGGTTAGGGTTGGAAGGGACCTTAAAGATCATCTATTTCCAACCCCCCTGCCATGGGCAGGGACACCTCCCACTAGAGCAGGTTGCTCAAAGCCCCATCCAACCTGGCCTTGAACACCTCCAGGGATGGGGCATCGAGCAGGAAAATATGTTTTGAGTTGATTTAGATTTTCATTTTAATGAGTTACCATTTGTTTCAAAATGGGAATACTTAGGAAAACTGGGTAATTGCATTGCAGAACCTTTGTCAAACATCCTCTCTGGGCAGGAAAGTAACAGATCGCAATAAAAGCAGTGATACCCACTGAGCCACGTGTCCTATCAGTTCTGTGGTTTGATGCCTGAGGCACCTCCAAGTCTAAGGTAGCTGAGACATTGTTAGGCGTTCTAGCACAGCTGCTACAAAAGCCTATTTTCATAGCTGCTGCCACATGCAAAGAACTGAGAGGCAGAAGGTACCTCCTTGATTGAGACCTGCAGTCACTAAGGGCCATGTTCACAAAAAGCATTAAAATGCAGAATAAAGCATCTTTACTTTACAGCATGCTTACTGCCATAGGACTCGGTTCCCCAATGGCTAGACAATTCTCACTTTCATTAGGGCTTCGTGAGGCCCAATGTGAGGGGTAACTGACAGGACCAGAAACAATATCCAATAATATGAAGGTATCTGGATGAAGTTGGGACGAAAGCAGCATGTGAAAAGAAAGCGTATTTTTGAAATACCATAGAATGGTTAGAGTTGGAAGGGACCTTCAAGGTTGAGTTCCAACCCCCCTGCCACAGGCAGGGACACCTCCCACTAGACCAGGTTGCTCAAGGCCCCATCCAGCCTGGCCTTGAACACTTCCAGGGATGGGGCATCCACAACTTCTCTGGGTAACCTGGGCCAGGGTCTCACCACCCCCACAGGAAAGAATTTCTTCCCGAGATCTAACCTAACTCTACCCTCTTTCAGTTTAAAACCGTTCCCCCTTGTCCTATGGCTACGCTCCCTGATAAAAGAGTCCCTCCCCATCTCTCCTGTAGGCCCCCCTTTAAGTACTGGAAGGCTGCTATAAGGTCTCCCTGGAGCCTTCTCCAGACTGAACATGCTTTTAATCACCAGCTGAAGTAAATTCATGCTCGCCTTCAAGGATTCGTTCAAGTGATTTTTGGTGAGCAAAAGCCCTTGTAGGTGTCAGAAAGTCTTCTCTCTGGAAGAATTCCTCTCTGGGGAGATCACTGGAAAAAGGTCTTCAGGAGACTGGTGCAACTCCTACTCTGGGACACCCAGGTGATGGCCTGAACAGTCAGATATGTGAGTTCAGCACCCAGAACATAAAAAGATGGGAGCAAAACCCAGAGTCAGTGAGGTACCCAGTCAGGTAGATGCTTCCTGAAATCTTTACCTCAGTGTCTTGGGAAGAGGGAGACTATTGGCAACATAGGGAACAGGTAACATTTCTGAAAGGAGGTGAGAAGAGTAATTGCTGCCAGTGACTCAAAAGCAATAACATCAAGCAGGTGTCTCACAGCCTGTGATGTGTACTATTCACTGAACCTCTGTTAATGACTGGGGAAAAAAGAAAACTAAACTAGGATGACACAAAAGCCATTTTCCAAACAAAAGGGGAGTGTGGTGGTTCAGATAACGTAAGTCTGCTCTTTTTAGGTAAGAGCTAGAATTGTCTATTCTGTCTTCCAAACTTAGCTCAGGATCAGCCAGAAGCAGTAAAATAAGTGCTCTAAATTTAGTGCCAATGACTCACTATAAATTGTGATAGGTTTCTTTATGCTGCTCACCATTTTATAGAGTTGCACTGAAAGTTGCCCCTATACACACTAAGATGCCTCTGCAGGAAGTCTTGCTTACAGAAAAAAATAAAATACAAATACATAGGCACACTGCTCTTGGTGCACAAACACTCTCCCTCCCCTCCCACGCAGTCCATACTCTGGAGTCTGGGAGACACTGGCACACATCCTTTCCAACATCCCTAGTGTGTCTTTAGCTGTCCCACAGAGTACCATGGCATTGCATGGACGTTTGCAGCACATCAGGTATCTGATGGGCCTAAAATATTACAGCACCTCACTACAATGAATCAGGTCAAGGCCATGGCTCTATTTTTTCCACTGCTTTGCTCATGCTGCCCTGTTTTATGCCTTTGCTTCAACAGCCTAAGGCACTATGGAACCACCGCAGTCAGGAGAAAAATCCCCACTACAGATAAATTTTCTTTCAAACAAAACGAATGCAGTACTATTTTCAAGAGTGCAGAGGTAAAAATCAGAGAAAAACTTTTTGGCTGTTTGATAAAGAAAAACACCTAAAAATACATAGAGTATATGTACTGCCAGGGCTTTGAGTAACCTGGTCTAGTGGAAGGTGTCCCTGCCCATGGCAGGGGCATTGGAACTAGATGATCTTTAAGGTCCTTTCCAACCCAAACCATTCTGTGATTCTAAGATTGCTCTGAACAACTCAGCAGCTGCAAGTTGACTGTAGGCAGACAGCAGCTGATCCCATTTCTTTTCTCATGTCCTGAAAGTCAAAAGTGCAAAAAAAACCAAACAACCCCATAAATAAGAAAGTGAAAACAACTCTAAAAAGCTCCTTTGATATTGTGGACAGCTACCCAAGCACACTGTTAGTGACAGGATATATAAGTGTCCATATAAGTGCACAGTCTGCCCAATACTTAAAACCCAGTAGAAAAATATATCAACGAAAGGCTAACATGTAGATCATTAACATGGTTAATTACATTGTTAAGGAGGACAGTTGAAGTAGAAAAAAATGCAAGAAAATAAGGTGCATACAATGGGAAGACTGCAACAGAAAAGTATCCACTTCACTTTCTTAAAAGACTTGGATATTTGGAAAGAATATTCATGCATCACTGCTGATAGACAGTGCGAGTTTGCGGCTGGTACAGCAGGCTCCTTCCCTCTGTACTTTGGTTTGTAGTATTTGCTGTGGAAAGGCTGGACACTTCACCTACAAAGATGCACGTGAAGGATGCTGATCACAGTGTAAGACAATGTCCTTGAAAACTTAAGGGATCTTCATTTTTCTTTAAGTGACAAACCAGGATTTAATTCCCAGGGTTCTTGCAAATCAGTGTCACTGACTCATACCTTAACCTAAAAATCTTGCCCTTTCACAAATTTTAGATATTTGCATTTTGGACAGGACCAGCTGCCAAAACAACAAAATTTAAGCAATTAAATATGAAGTTACAGAACTATTTAAGTTGAGAAAAAAAATCATAAATATTAAATTAGTGAAACTAAAACAGAATGAGGAGTGAAACAAGTCAGTCACAACTACTAACGGCTGAGATTGAGCACTTCATTCTGCTGCACTATTAATCATACAATAAATGACTGTGTAGTCTTTGGAATAGCTGGAATACCCTCTACCTGCCAGTGTGCCATGGACCAGCAACCCCCAAACACTAATACCCGACCCAGAGCTGCAGATTATTGCTGCTCAGTCCGCATGTAGAGATGGCAAGGAAAGGACGTGTCATGGATGGAGCCTTTGTTCCTCATCCAAATGGAGAAAGTCCAATGCCCAGAATCCACTATCAGTTTAGAGTTTTTTCTATCACTCTTGGTCCCTATAAATACATTCACAGGCACAATTTAAAAGTCATTTCTTTGTTCAAGAAATGGAACACAACAGCAGGAAGACATTATGCAGTAATGCACTAGGGCAAACTATATGTAAAGGAAACCTGCCAAAATGAGTTTTTCCTCCTTTTCTGTAAGGCAGCAGAATTTTTCCTTAAGCTGTCTCACTTGAGGGCTTATACGACTACACAGGAAAGAGAAAAAAGTGTTTTTATTTTTTTTTCCACTCTTTGAGGCTGCCATCAGCTTCATTGCCATGACACCAAACCTCTGTTTCTTTGTGAATACACAACTGTGTCACACACTTCCGGTCGGAGTGGCCAGGCGCACTACTCCAGCATTATTTCCAGGGCTTCCAGCCCTGGTGCTCTCTGTGAGGAACAGACACCTGACTGTGGCACTGCAGAAGACATTTTTCTCTCTTCTTTCCCAGGGCTGTAACCATCAGAATTCACAAGTTTCGCTTTGTTTCTCTTCCATACGTGGCTTTCCTCTCCAATTTATCATTCACATAATAGAAGGATGCCCCTAAACTAAATACCTCAAGTCAGGTAAGGTAATACAATACAATACAAATTCAAGTTGTCTTTATCTTCCCAGGGCCACACAATGTGTAAAAAGCTTTTATAGCTCCAGATGCCTATATTATTGAATTTAAAATAAACGCTGCACTATTTCTAGTTCCACTGGACAACTGGCTTGATGTGATGTATCCTCACACGAAACACCATTTTTCAAAAAGAACATTTTCACTGCAGTCTTAAAACAGAAAAAAACAAAAAACTAAACTGATAAAAATCTGTTTTGAGACCGTGCAACATAAATTAAGTTAGCACAGCAGGGGTTTCACTGTAATAATTTAACTTGTCGGTTCACATCATTGATTGACTTGAAGAATTCATGGGGCTTAACTGATCAATATTATAAATGGTTTGGATGGCTCTGCAGGAATAGCCCAGTCTTAATTTGAGGTCAGTTCTTATTCCTTTTAAGTCTCATTAGCAGGAGCCAACATAAATCCAGAGATGTGAGGACAAAAGCAGAAAGCTCTGTATCAACAGCAAGACCAGCAAAAGAATGCCGTGTTAAGTTGAATTCTATGCATCCTACTGCAATCTCTTTCAGGTCTTTGGCAAGAAACAAAAAAGCGGATAGAATCACTGGTAATAAGGAGGAAGAGTCCCCTTTTTCTAGGAACCATGTTTTCTTTAGTTTGAATTGAAAAATAAAATCAACCACAGGTGTACCAGACTAGGCTCTCAGCTGGCACTAAAGGCCTGGTTCTAATGAATTCTGCAGAGACAGCCAATTTCCATCACCTGAGGTGATGAAATGGCATACTTAAACAACTGCTGCCCTTCACCTTTCCTTTTCTCAAGCAATTCCCTGAATGCCTGTCCCATGTCGTGACTGTACAACAGACTGCACAGACACAAGCCAATTTTGCATGAGATTCCTACCACCAGGAGCAGCACTGCAACACCAGCTTTGGCACAGAGCCACCAACAAGTCCTGTCCCTAAGCCCAGCCGTGCAGACTTATCCCTAGAGCCCCAGCCTCACACGCTGAAAGGCAGTGCAGCTTTAGGGAAGCCAGAGCTACACAGACTGTGTGAACTGGGGCCCACTGCCCTGTTACCAGCTTAAAAGTTATCTTCAGAAGAGGGGCAGTTTAGCCAAAAGTCTAGAGTAGTCCCTTTGAATACCATTTTATTTATCCAGAGTGTGCAAGAGACTGAAGAGTGCTGCTTTAGTCTTTCCTGTCTCCCTCCAAATGGCCACATTTAATCATTCCCAAAGGAAAGGAACTCCCCAGCCCAAAATGTCCAATGGCTTACTGAATGACTGAGCAGAGTAGCAGTATGTGAACTTCACTAAAATCAGTGAGAAAATCAAAGCTGTCAGGTAATTACTGAATGTTCTTCTTCCTCAGCCTAAGACATCAGAAACTTCTTCAACTGGAAAAACTCTTAGAACTACAACTCATGGCTCACTGCCTTCAACCCACACCATGCAATCATCTTAACGTGGAGTCCAAGAAGGAAACCAACATACTAACTAGTTGTGAATGCTGGCTTGCAAGAAAAACTTACTACGTAGCCAGAGAAAGTAGCACCACAAGCACCCAGAAATCACGTTCAGGTAGAGTCATCAGTCTGCGGACAGATTCTTCTGCAGCGCAATAAAAAGAGAAGAAACATGCAAAGCACTTCTAATTGAAGAGCCAGTTGTTGGAGGCCAAGTCTGTACGCTGAGCAGCTGTAAAAAAAAACCAAAAGTTGAACTTCATAAACTCGAAGGCTAAAAGCTTTGTTATCTCTAGAGGGAGGCAGTGAAAAGCAATAGCGCATGGTAGTGGACAGCACATTAGAAAACTGAACGCATTCAACAATCCTCCCATTTTCCCCATCTACTTGCTCTGTCCATTTATGTCAGACAAAAGATCTGCCTCACAACTGAGACACTCAGGTCCTCTGAGAAGATATCCCGATTAAAAGACAATTGAACAGGATGGAAAGAATGACTTCCATGGACTGTTATTCAGGTGCATAGGCAATATTAACTGATGGTTACAAACGTGGCTGAGCTTCAAAGGAAGAAAAGATTCCTTAAAAACATAACAGGGCATCAGCTGCAGCTACTCAAATCCAAGAGAATTTTGTAAGCATCATTGCATCTAAGCTCCTGATTTTCCAGTGTCCGAGACCGAGTTAACATTTTAACAGGAAGGCCACAGAAGCATTTAGATTTTTTTTTTTTTAACTTTGGTAATTCCATATGTAACAGAAGCACATTCAAGATATGCTTCAAGGTCCCTGCTTCCAGTTTCAACTATGATGGACTGCTTAATCTGTTTCATCTGTTGCAGACCAACTGTCAAGCTACAGAAAAGATTGCCGAAGCCAGTTGTGAAATATCACTTTGCCCAGCTAAATCAAACATCATTTGTTTTCTGAAGTAAGGCTGATGAAATCATTTTGATGATCAGAGTGCCTAGTGCTGTAAATGAGCATAGTTTCAGTCCTTGACATTACAAATGTGGCTTCATCCCACAACAGTATTCACAGCTCATAGAGCGTGTGATTTTTCAACTACACAAGGACAGAAAACCAAAGCGTACGTCTTACAGGTGGTGCAGAAAGAACATACTGAGAAAGCCAGAGCTTCACAACATTCAGACTGGTACCATTTTCATTCAGGTAAAAATCAACATTTAGATAATTAACTTTGGACCATCATTACATTCATATATTTAGAGATGCCAGTTCCTATTCTAAACTATTTTCCTTATTAACACAATGTTTACATCTGACAATCTATTTCCTCTGTGTTTATCGCCACAAAGGCCATCCCAGTCACAGCTTATCCAGACTGCACTCTCAGCCTCTGCTATCCATATCTGTACACAAACTCTTTTCTTCGTGCAACAGATTCACAAAAGCATAGGTTATTGCCCACCCCCCCCCCGCCAATCATAGAATCATCCAGGTTGGAAGAGACCCTTGGGATCATCGAGTCCAACCATCTACCCTACTCTACAAAGTTCTCCCCTATATCATATCCCCCAACACCACATCTAAACGGCTCTTAAACACATCCAGGGATGGTGACTCAACCACCTCCCTGGGCAGCCTGTTCCAATGCCCGACCACTCTTTCTGTGAAAAATTCTTTCCTAATCTTCAGACTAAACCTACCCTGTTGGAGCTTGAAGCCATTCCCTCTCATTCTGTCATTAGTTACCTGTGCGAAGAGACCAGCACCAACCTCTCTACAGTGTCCTTTCAAGTAGTTGTAGAAAGTGATGAGGTCTCCCCTCAGCCTCCTCTTCCTCATACTAAACAGTCCCAATGTAAGATACTTGCTCCAAATTTTGAACGAGGTATAACAAACTCAGTGCCTCAGCTCTTCTCCTACCAATTCACACATCATACAGGCCTAATATGAAATGGACTGTCACTTAACCTTTTAGCAATACTTGCAACAAGAAAAATGCACGGGGACCTCATCATAAACCTCTCACAATTAAGACAGAGAAAAAGGCATGCAGCAACCTCATACACATCCACTTTTCAGGTGAAACAATTCTGTGATACACAGATTTCTAATCGTTCCCATAAATAAAGGGTAGCACAAAGTGTTTAACTTCTAGTTAACACCACAGAATACAAAGCTCATTTGAAAGCACCACTCAAAGCCAAGTTTTTGTAAGGTATTTTGCTCCCAAGAGAGAAGGCTTCTCCTGGTGAACGGTGCTCCCCTCTGAAATTTATTTCCCCTGAACTGAACACTGCGCTTAGAAAAGTGATCAGAATAGGATAGCTGGGAGGAAGTTTTAACTTCTCAATATGAAAGCTCCTAGATACACAATCTGAGACAGAAACATGACTCCTAAGGTGTAGGCACCTTTACAGGAATAAGAACTTCCATACGGCCAATTTTCACTGGCTGCCGTGGTTCAGAACTCCATTGTGGAAAGCCCCATCAACAGATACCTGCTGTGATGTCTGTTGTAATAGGGGGAAAAAGTTGGCATTTCCATTAGAAGTGTCCCATACCCATAACTTTCATCTTGCTTTTTATTGCATCAGTACTAAAAAAATGACAAAGGAGACATGTGGCAATGTAAAACAGCTGAGTCCCTCCTGGCTAGTACTCCCAAAACTACAGACATTAAGACTCCACTCTGATATTAAGACTGCTCACAGTTTAAAAGCAGTGTGATTATATGGATCGAGTGTAATCAAACCCCTGGGCAGTACAATTTTCCTTCTGAACCACTTCGACCCCATACACTGCTTCTTTTTCAAGATACTGTATTATCCATCAAGTACTAACGGGTTCTTCCTGATATTCCCAGCTTTAGTCCTTACATATGGCTAGCACTACTGCATTCCTACAAGATCTCTAGCATGTACTAAGGACTCATTCATGCAGGTGTTAATATTTACCCCATCATCTCCACATAACAGTGTTGTATCATTTTACCCTAGTTTTACTCACTTTCAATAGTGTTTGCATTAACTCCTTTCCCATAAGCAATATATCTTTTGCAAGTTCCTATTCAGCACATTGTCCTTAAAATCATAAAACAGAGAAGGTAACACATACGTGCTTTTGGTTACAGGAAAATGAACTAGTTAGCAGCCATCTAGTTTTAGATACACTATCAAATGGGGCTAAAAAGAATTTATCATTCAATACAGTAAAACCAGACCCCATAGAACACTTGAAAAAATACGATAGTACAAAAAATAAAAACCCCATTCATTAAGTTCTATGGTATAATCTGAAAATAAAGTAGTTCTACAGATAATTACCAAATTTCCATATTTATAAGAAGATGGCACATATGGGGATAATAGCACAAATGGAAGTACCGCTTTCCTATTAATATGGAAATTCAGAAATTATTGGAGTTATCTGTTATAAATCAACTTTCTCATTTTTTGCTGATGGAAATGCCATTTATGCACTATATTAAATTCCAAAATTCCTAATGCAACTCCCCTTTTACTTTGATAAATCAGTGTAATGGTTGTCATGCTTATCCTCAATTTTGGCAGGAGTTCTGCTCTTAGATTAAAACGGGCCAAATCAATACTTGGTGCAATACCACTAAATGTTTTGGAATTAGAGTGGGGAAGGCTTTGCTCTCACAACCTTGTTAGTTGCTTAGTTCAGCAGCCCAGAACAGATGCTCTACACCCACAAGATAACTACATTATTCACTTAAACTGACCAAAAAGCATGCCATGGGATTCCAAGGCAAATTCTCATGTTCTAACAGTGTAGGAACAACTCAGCAGAAACTGTCAAGAACAAGAGATTTTTCATGGATTTGTTTTTAGAAGAAGGACCGCATGATGCCAGCCTATCCTATTGCATAGATAAGTGCAGCACCGGATGCTTTCTTGTGGAGCAGAAGAGCTCTGTCTGTCACTCACCTAGCGATCGGTCTGTAGATGTTGAAATCACAGTATACTTTCAAGTGTTGGCACCCTAAAGACATTCTTTCTCTTTCCCAAAAATGGTTACACCATTCTGCAACACCTCTAGAAGACACGGCAGGTGACCTTAGATAACAGCTTATGCCAGGACCTAAGATGGGTCTCCTGCTTATCAATTAACTTAATGCAAAAAAGTTCTCTTTAACAGAAATGGGAATTGTTATTTTGATGCTGAGTGGTGTTCCTCCAGTTTCTTCATGTATAAAGCTTTTGCTTTCTCCAAATCAAAATCAGAATCTACCTGGCTTAGCAATTTGCTGCTTTAAATTAAGGTGGATACTCACGCTATTGATGTTTGTATTTAGCTATTCATAAGGCGAACCACAAACAGGGCAACAAAAAGCTCAGAAGTTTACAGGCTTCCCAATGGGGTTTCACGTCTCCCAAGATGACACTAATTTAATCAAATGTTGGAAGAGAATCCCATCAGGCCTTTTCAGGTATCATCTGCTTGCTGCCCAGCCTCTAAGAAGTCATTGGCTGGATGAACTTTACAAAAACACGGCACCGTTGGAAGCAGCAGCAGCCCAATGTCAGCAGTAACACCCTTCCCCATTTTTCTGTAGCACTAATTCACACATAAAAGGTGAAATGCTGAAGCTGCATCCATTAATATCAGCTCCACAAAACTGTCTCTGTGGGGGACTTTTTCACCCTGCAAAAGTCAAATAACATGCTGCTACTTAGCAGTAGGGCCTTGGTAAGCGTGAATGAGGAAAGACGGCTCTCATCTGTTACGAGGACAATTTTATTCTTCCCAGTGAGACAACTAGAAGAAAATTTGACTATTATCCTATGCATTATTAAGCTCAAAGTGCATCCCAAGATCTTTACAGGACCCTCAGTCTACCTGCTCAGAAGCAGAGCTCTTCCATCAATGTTTCTTTCTCCTTCCAGAATCCACAGTCTCTTCTGCATAGTCCATACAATGCAGAGCAGGCAGATGGGACAGACGGCCTGAGAGTGCCTTACAGCATTGTAAGATACATTCTCCCAACCAAACCAGTTCCACAGGCAAGGCTGCAAACAGTACCAAAGCCCAACCAGCCACATGCTCGTCACCACTCTATACCTAGGTCAATTTATAATCTCACAAGTAACGCCTTATACTCTTCTTTTTCACTCTGGGTGTGTTTTGACTGTGTGACTTCACGAGTTCAACCATTACCTTTCCCCAAAAGTGACTTCAAATGCTTTTAAAGCCATGTCCACATTTGAGAATGGAAGATTTCGAAAAACCACTCATGCACAGGTTAATGGGGAGCCATAAGCCCTGCTGCTACCGCCTGCTCACCGTGCTGCTCTGCATCCTCAGCCAGAGAGAACCCTCAGTCACGATTAACGTGGCTTCCCCTCCCACCACAGCACTCTACAGAAAAGCATATGCCAAAGCTTAAAGGTCAAACAGAAAAAATTGCAGGATGATGACATGAATAATTTGTTTCAGTAATTTAGTAACATTGGTTTGTTGTGATTATTGCTACAAACTCCTTTCATATTTACAACTGTGATCTTTTTAACATCTGAATAATTTATAGCCGGCGATCAGTGATGCGTGTGTCAGAGAAAATCAGGAAAATTAGCTCCTCTAGTGTTCCCTGACTTTAAGAGAACATATTTTCCTATCCAATTATATTGTTTCTCTGTGGTTTGCATTTTGAATAAACAGAATTAACCATGCCAAGAGATTCTGAATACCCATCTTGAATGAGAGCAGCAAGATGATCTGCAGCTGAGAGGTAGCCATAAAGACACACCCATTAGACATTCCAACAGATTCCACCTTCCTTTCAAGAATCCAGAAAAGGTCAAGAAAATAAGTAGAATTGTATTTTTCAGCAGGGTACCAATTCACACTGTCCTGCCGTTTCAAAAAAAAAAAAAAAAAAAAACAACAACAAAATACCAGAGGCTTTGCCTACACACACAACAGCTCTTAAGCTTGTTATACAATAAACTAAAAAAAAAAAAGAAGCTAAGGAAGAAAATTACACCTTGTGATACTCACTTTGACTGTATGCAGCCATTACAGGCAACAGGGATCCTGAAGAAGAATTTGAAGGGAAGGCTTGTAACTTCACAGATCCCAGAATAGGTGTTGTTCTATGAGTATTGCAAGATAAACCACTAGACAGATGGGGGATTGGTAGCACTAAAACTGAAAAAAGTAGAAGATTTGGGAAGGAAAGTTTTATAAAAGGGCTTTAAACCCTGCAGCAAATACCAAAGGATCTTTCACTATCCATCCTGTGGGTTGACATCCTCCTACAAACTCTTAGGCAAAGATGAATATGCACTGAAGATTGCAATACATGTGCCCAAGATTTCCAAGTAACTGCAATCAGCAAGTCCAATATAGTTTGGAGACAAGATAACAGATACCAGTGATTTAAATTTAACATGTGACATGTCTAACAGACTCACTTTTGCACAGGAAAGGTGATCTACCAAAACAGAGGCTAATTTAATCAAGCTGCAGTCATGGCAAGCAAGGCTGGAGGGGATCTTTTCTCAAGAAACGGCAGTATCTGGAACAAAGTTGACAGCAACGTGCTTAAGGGACTCAGCAAAAATGCCTATTCCAGCCTAGAGCTGTGATATTAAGGCTTCCACTAAACAGCTCAAATGCAGTGTGTGCGTTGCATTACAATTCAGCTCCTGCAAGATCAAGATAGGGACAGAGACAAACTGACCTCCAGGGAACTCTTATGGGCACAACGCCTCCGACAAGGTAGCATTTTCCAAGATCAAGGTGTTTAAAAAAAGTAATAAAAAAATCCCAGGTCTACTTCCCTCTCTACCCACACAGAAAACTACCACAAGGTTTATGAATTGTACCTCAGAAAACAACCACCTCAGCACAATATTCCCCACTGCCAACCAAGTGACAGCCCTGAGTCAGTGCTAATCCCCCTCTCTTAAGAAAGGCAGAGACAGAAGCAAAAGTTGCACAGGCAGGACCAGGCTCCTCTCAAATTCAAGATGAAGCATAAAACTGCCTTTGACTTGACCCTCACAGATATTCCAAGAGCCTCTTTCTTTCTGCTAGGCTTAGGCCAAACCTCAGTCGCACACTCTCGAAGGCACTTGCCCAGTCACTGCTTTGAAACAATGATGCATTATGGAAAGGCCAATCCAGTTCCCATAGCACAATTTCCAGAGAGTAACAACCTGGAGAAGGTGCTGTCAAAAATTCCTTATACAGATATATTAGAGGAAGCATTAGGTATGACCCTGCTACATTTGAAAAGCAGGAGAGTTCTAGCACATTGCAGAAAAAAAAAAAAAAAGAAAAAAAAAGCAGATTATGACACTTATGCTTTAGCAGATGAAAATCAGAAAGAAATACGCTGATCCTACACAATCTCTAATATAACAAATAGAAAAGCAAAATACAAGATGTGTGGCCTAGCAGCTGCAGTACTTCGAGCTGCCAGAGACAAAACTTATAGAATATTCCTTTTGCTGATTGAAATCTGTAAAACACACTTCAACATCTGTTAGAACAAGATGTTTGTTTACCACATTCCCCTACAAAATGGAATGATGTTTCTTACCTAATGTACTGAAGAATTTTTAGATGAAAGAGGGATGTTTATGAGATCCATGCAGGGTATAATTGAAAGAATATTTCCGGATAAAGATACCATATGTTTTGTATTTCCAGTGAACCTATAAATATCTCTATAACAGTTTGGGGCCATAAATACCATGATTGGGAAGAGTTTTATGCATTTGCTTAAGGCTTTTATTACTTTCAATTATCAGTTTGCTAACAGCGTCTCATTTTCCTCCCACTACATAGCAGTATTCCCAAGGATAAATCCTGAGATGTCAATAAGATCACCGAAATGTGTACAGAACTGAGCAGCACTGGGGCTCGTGAAACAATCTAGCTTCCACAGGGCACAGACAGCAATTCCTTCCCCAGCCCCAAATGTCCCGCGCTCTCTAGAGTATGTGACCAGCAAGATTTATTTGCCGCCTCGGTCACTGGGTGTGATGGGATAAGCCTTGAAAATGCAAACCTGCAGGAAGTCCCAGCTGCACGGCAGAGCTATGTAATGCAATTCTTCCGGCACAGCACATCTGCAGGAATAGTGGAATGTGAGCACAGAGAAAGAAATGTAAGCTCCTAGAGAGACAGAAATGATGCTACCTTGCAAGAGATCGCATAAGAAACTTTTATTGGCTTTATAGAAAACAATAAAACAAAAAACATACAGAAGTGTTTTCCAGATCTTACCATTACAAGAATTTTTTCCCTTGCTATGACCAGGGGAAACCACCAGCATTTTAGGGAAAAATGGCATTTTCACTATTTTTTTTTTTGGTATTATGGTAGTACAAAAGCTCTGTTTGCCCTTGTTTCAACAAAAAATATTTTACTGTCAGTCATGTTAAAATCTGACTTGTCCACTACCTTTCCATTCCCTCAGAAAGATATTGTCATAAGGAAAAGGAACCTTTTCAGCCTTTGCTTATTCCTTTTTCAGCTTAACTTACAAGATGGTTTTATTTCACTGATGTTTCAGGTAGTTAAAAAATTAGAGAATGTCTCTGCACAATTAATATGAGCATTGCAATTTATATGTGCACTGTTCCATGGTGCCACTAACGTTATTCAGATGCATGAACATCAACTTTTAAACACTGTTTTAAAGAACTCAATAATATGTGTCCGCCCAATACAGAAACTACTGAAGTCAGCTGGAAGAGCGCACAGTTGTGTGCTTCACTAAAATTTTACTAATGCCACTATAATTTGCAGTTCTGCTGATCTCTCCATTTTTGTACAAAGATGACCACACGGCCCAGACCTTTACCAGTTGAAAACCAAAAGCGTACGGCGGCACTCCACCAGCTTTGAGGGATGTCAAGAAGTCCACCAGTCAGGAAGACAACACTGTTCCCAAACACTTTCACGATCAGAATTTTAGTTATTTTCTTTAAGCTACGCAGAGAGAGAAAAAAAAAAAGTAGAAAAAATATATTTCTGGAATTGAAGCCCAAATTCAACAAAGTACTTCATCCAGAACCAATGGCAAGTGAGGAATTTAAATAGGATTCAGAGTTTAAGAATTAAATTCCCTTAGCCTGTTTCCCGCAGTCCCAGTTTAAGTATTCAGAAACTCAAGACTGAATATGCAAGCTCATTTCCCGCGCAGTGCAAAAATATGTGCAATTTTTTTTAAACTTTCTTTAATAATTCTCTTATTTCAGGTGATAGTATGGGACTATAACAGGCATAAAACAATGTATCCATGTATCTGTTCCTAATAACAGTTATTCAACATTAAAAAAAAAAACCCTTTAAAAAGGGTAGAAAGGAAGACCCTAGGAACTACCGACCTGTCAGCCTCACCTCTGTGCCTGGGAAGATCATGGAGCAGATCCTTCTGGACGCCATGCTTGGGCACATGGAGGACAGGGGGATGATTCAGGACAGACAGCCAACATGGCTTTACTAGGGGCAAGTCCTGCCTGACTAACCTAGTGGCCTTCTATGATGAAGTGACTAGGTCAGTAGACAAGGGGCGACCTATGGATGTGATCTATCTGGACTTCTGTAAGGCCTTTGACACGGTTCCTCACAACATCCTGCTTGCCAAATTGGAGGGATACGGATTTGATGGGTGGACGGTTCAGTGGATAAGGAATTGGCTGAATGGTCGCACCCAGAGGGTGGTACTCAATGGCTTTAAGTCCAGATGGAGAACAGTGACAAGTGGTGTCCCTCAAGGGTCCGTCCTGGGACCAGTACTGTTTAACATTTTTATCAAAGACATAGACAGAGGGATTGAGAGTACCATCAGCAAGTTTGCAGATGACACCAAGCTGTGTGGTGTTGTCGATACACCAGAGGGATGGGATGTCATTCAGAGGGACCTGGGCAGGCTGGAGAGGTGGGCCCAGTTGAACCTCATGAGGTTCAACAAAAGCAAGTGCAGGATTCTGCACCTGGGAAGAAACAATCCTCAGTATAAATACAGACTGGGGGATGAGGTATTAGAAAGCAGCCCTGAGGAAAGGGACTTGGGGGTGCTGATGGACGAGAAGCTGGACATGAGCAGGCAATGTGCTCTCGCAGCCCAGAAGGCCAATCACATCCTGGGCTGCATCAAAAGAAGTGTTGCCAGCAGATCCAGAGAGGTGATTCTGCCACTTTACTCTGCTCTGGTGAGACCTCACCTGGAGTACTGTGTGCAGGTCTGGAGCCCTCAATATAGAAAGGACATGGACCTGATGGAGCGGGTCCAGAGGAGGGCCACGAAAATGATCAGGGGGCTGGAGCACCTCTGCTATGAGGACAGACTGAGGCAGCTGGGGTTGTTCAGCTTGGAGAAAAGGAGGCTCCGGGGAGACCTCATAGCGGCCTTCCAGTACCTGAGGGGGGCCTACAGGAAGGCTGGGGAGGGTCTGTTTACAAAGGCCTGCAGTGACAGGACGAGGGGCAATGGTTTTAAGTTGGAGAAGGGGAGATTTAGATTGGATATTAGGAAAAAGTTCTTTACCATGAGGGTGGTGGAACACTGGAACAGGTTGCCCAGGGAGGTGGTTGAGGCCCCTTCCCTTGAGATATTCAAGGTGAAGCTCGACGAGGCCCTGGGCAACCTGGTCTAGTTGGGGGTGTCCCTGCTGACTGCGGGGAGGTCGGACTAGATGAACTTTGGAGGTCCCTTCCGGCCTGGACCAATCTATGAATCTATGAACATCTACTTGTTAAAGACAAATCCTGCCACCATTACTCAGAAAAAACAGCAACTTTGTAAGTAGCTCTTCATTTAATACTGCTCAAAGTACTACTGGCTCATAAGGACACAATATTTTCACATCATCATTTTGATTAGATTTTTATCAAGTGTTTAGGTCCCATTGAACAGAGCTCCCATACAATCTGAGTTCTGCAGGGTTGCGATGCCACTGCCAAGCAATAACCAGCATCCCAGCCTAGGGTGTCCGTCTCTCCGGAGCCCAGGAGAGCTATTAAAGCAAGACAAATGCCAGTGGAGTGTTTTGAAGAGGACAGCAAAGTCACTCCAACAGAGAAATATCTGGTTTAGGACTGAACTCTTTTCTCACTGACTTAAAAGAAATTTACAATTACTGCATAAAAAGCAGAAAAAAGCACTTTGGAATAGTGATTTTCCAAGACAGCCACAGTTTCCTAGGAAAAATAAAGTTGACTGAACTGACCTAATAGCAGCAAATTAGGACTGGGTTATTGCTGAGCTCAGCCAAGAGCCCACTGGAACACAGGAGCCATCACTGAATCCCTGCACCTTGTGACTCACAGCTTCCAGGAAATTAGAAGATCTGCAAGGTCTAGAGAACACTCCTGTTCACAGACAGCAAAGGTAATCCCCCCTGCAGACCAGGTCCTACAGCTTTCAGTGAGCCAAGATCCTCTACCGCTCTAAGCTCTAGGAACCAAATAGCAATCATCTAGGTAAATCAACACATCTAATGAAGAGCTAACAAGGACAGTCACACAGAGGGTGAGGAAGAGAGGGTAGAAGTGTAAATGGTCTGTGCTTTATCTTGTTAGATGCATAACTATGGTGCTACAGGCACAGACGGAGACATATGTAGAGAACTGACTTAAAGCGAAAAGTTTGAGATGAAAGTCATCACAGAAGGCTGGATGCCCACAGGTTAGAAAATAGACTCCACACAGGTCTTAGGCTAAAGTAATGTTGTTACTCTTGGTCTCTTTCCACACCTGAAGACACTCTGGACCTACCTGCAGCAGCTGTGAAGCAGTGGGCTTTTCCCATTTGTTAACTGTTCCCTTCATGTGACTGCTACATCAAAACCACCTGGAGACTATTTGCGCCCACAGGAAAGAATGACACCAACCCAGACTCACAAAAAGCCCTGCCTAAATGAGGTGTATCTGACATTTTCCCAGTGGCCCAGGCCAAACTGAAGAGTTATGAAGAACACAAGCGGCAACCCTGTTGCCTAGCAAATAAGATTTCAGGGGACTAGAAACCACTAAGAGCAGCTAGATACATTCTGCACATGTGTGCAGCAGCTGCCTCAGCTAAACATCATTCCACAGGGCCCTTCCCTGGACAAGCTTGAGCACAGGCTAAGCCTAGCAGGATCTCTTCCATTCACAGACAATGCTGAAGAGGAAACAAGCCCTGGACACCTACAGCCAGGGAGAGCTCACACAAAGGTCAAGGTCTAACGCAGCTCTGAGCCACTGATGGGATTTCTATATTGTGGTTTCCCAGATACAATATTAAAGAAGAGTTTTTATACTCTGCCTTGTATTAAGTCCACCTCAAGGGATTACAGTCTTTTGAAACAGACTGTCTCAGTGTAATATTTCAGAACATTTTCTCTCAATGCTAGATCAACTTCATGTTACTCATCTGCCATATTTTCTTCCAGCATATTTTCTAAGCATTTTTTCTCCCATCAGTTGTTGCAGTCCTAAGTCACAAGGCCCTGTCTTCATACCGTTACATTATGCGCCAAACTTACAGCTCCTCTATACTCAAAGAACACGAGCATTACTACATACTTGATCAGCATCTATGCACCGATGTACCTACCTTATATAAAAGAAACCCAAGTTGACATGAATCAAACCCTATAAACTCCTTTAAAGTGATGATGATCCAGCGTTTATCAAGAACTAGTTCTTTTAAGCCAAGGTAAGTGATGAAGAGGAAAGCTAACAGCCTAGGTCTTCAGACTCTTAAAGGAACCCCAAATGACTCAGCATCCCAGAAATGGAGTGCTACGCACTGCACAGGACTGTGAGTTACCCAGGTGCAGTGGTAACAATTCAACAGAACAAAATGGAAGTTTGTGTAGAAACCTTCAAAGTCACAACAGAGAAGAAAGAATAAAAATTACACTCACATGCTATTATAACTGTTATATCCCTTGCAGTTAGAAAATACCTTTTTCCATTATGCGGATTGCTAATTGGAAAAATACATAAAATAAACTCAGAGCCATTTTCCTTCATTTTAATGTTGGGCAACAGCCAGACACACACCCCTCCTAGAACCCTGCCCACCATGGCAAGGAGAGGAAGAGCACAGTTAACTATTTCCTTTCAAAATGGGATGGCAGATGGGAAGGGAGTGAGCCTGAGTACTGCAGAGACGAGCTAGTTTTCTGCTCGGTAGTGGTATCATGTAGGTTTGCTACTTTGGCTTTTCTAAGCTTATGAAGCTACTGAATAACTGGTATATTAGGAACACGCACATATATAAATTGTTTTATCCCTGTTATAGGTAGATATTCTTCTTCGGTAGATAGTCTCCTTCTCAATATAGAAAAGGTAGCCTAACTCATCTTCAAGATTTGCTGCAAAGTGAGCTATCTAGTACAAGCTACCCCCAGACTAGAGGTCTACCAATCAATGCATATCATAATAGAAGGATCAACAGCAGAATTCTTTTTGTCTTCCAGGTATGCCAAGTTCATTTGTTTATGAGTTCTCTCCCTCCCAAAAACATCTGTTAGTTGGACCTCCACACATGCTACATACAGTCTTTTTTATTAGATACCATCTGGGAAATAGAGATGTCACCTTCTACAGGTAAATTGCAGAGAAACTTCTAAAGCATTAGTAATCCAGTTTACAACTGCTTCATGGACTTCTTAAGGCACAGTTTCTGCAAACCTATGCTCATATATCATTAAATGCTCAGTGTGTACAGGATTGGTGTATGCAGAGAGGATACGTTTCCAGTTACTTGTCCCAGGACAGACTAGAGGGGGTATGTACATCAAGAATTGAGCCTGTAACTTCCATTTCAAAATTTTATCTTCACTTCTCAAGCTCAAAAAAAGAAAAAGAATTTTTTTTTTTTTTTTTTAAATATCAATCTAAATCAAAAGTCACAGAAGTTTGTAGAACCTTGACATGTCGACAAGCCATTAGAAAAAGAACAGATATGTTGAGTGCACAAAGGTTATTCTCTCTCTCCGGCTAAATAAGGCTACTCGAGTTTTTCTTAGGCTGCGATGACGTGCTAGAGCAATGTAGTCATTTCTGTGCTTCCCTTGACATAGAGATCATATTATGCTCTGAAAAACAAACTGGGGATTCAAACTCAGGAAGAGCTCTAGCTCTTTTTACAATGAGCTGTACCAAAAATGAAGCTCATCCTGTTGCTCTGAGCCAAAAGCTGAGTGCAACCAAATGGCTCAAACTCCTATTCAATGCACAATACAACACAAAAGGCATCAACAGCTCCAGTGAATTGTGCAAGACTATTTACATAAATGCTACTGGACTTACATATTGGTTTTAGGGCTCCATAGGCAGCACAGACTGATGCAGAAACTTACAGAAGAGGAATATATATACTCCAGTTTGCACTTGTGGATCCCATCCCACTGAAGTCAAGGCAAGCCTTGCTAGGAATTCTCTGTGTGCTGCATTGGACCTAGCAAATACAGGCTTATTAAGGATGACTTTACTGAACTGGTAATAACCTAACCTTGAGGTCAGAGATAAAATGAGTCTCTATGGCTGAACGATGGCAACTAGGTCTTCAAAGAAAAAAAACAAAAAGCCTGCATCTTTCTTTTAAATGCCTTACTGGAATTTGTTAACCTGGAGGGCAGATTTGATGTGTTTTTCCATGGAGAAAAATGAAAACCAGTTCTGAAAATAGGAGTTGGTTATCAAATCAGAGAATGGTTGAGGTTGGAAGGGACCTCTGGAGATCAGTAAAAGTAGAACTGAATTGGGGGGTTAGGATGTTGACCCCTGTGGCCATGTCAGCACTATAGGGCAGCTTGTGCTCTGGGACAGCATGCTGTTAGCTTACTCTGGCTTTGTAGCAGTAGCGTTCCACCCAGAAATCTAGCTAAACTGAAGGTGAAGGTACAGTGTAGACCACTCAAATAACACTTGCCAAATGTAGTTTGAAGGAGGAGGAGCCAGTGAGAAGCTCAGATTACCAGCCAGATCTGGGCATTTGGACTTCAGAACTAGGAGTCTCAATATACAACTACCACTCAGGAGACAGTGCCTTCAGTGTGGTCTGGCAGGATAGTGACAGAAGTGATGTCCTTTCCTTTAACAGCATTGCTGACAATGCTTTGGTATCATGCGGCTATAGCCTATTGCAATAGTTATCCTTTCATTTTCACTGACTCCCTCACATCCCTCCTTGAAAATGACATTGGAGAGAAGCCAAACAGGAAATAAGATTTCTAGATCTGCCAAAATCTCATTTCATTAGTTTGGATATTGAGAAAAACCACCAGTGTTGTTTTTCTTGAAGTTGTTACACCGTTCATACACAAAAATTTATACACCCTTTAAAATAGGTGCAAAACGGCCAGCAGCAGGAGAATGGCTGTTTCCCATATACATTCTTTGTGCTAAATCCAAAGCGTGCACATTTTTGAGGACGTATTATTTCTATTCATCACTGTGCAAGACTTGACATTGCAATGACTTAGCATTGCAATTGCCTCAGTGCGATGCAAGCCCTAAGGCACGTTACCATATTGTGATCCGTTATACCAGGTTAATAATCTGGAAGCAGTTTGTTCCTGTTAAAACATCAGAATAAAGATCAGACTGTAATGGTTATTTGCTCTAATTAGACTGGAGATGGAACGGGCCTAGAAAATTCTGGAGGCCTGAGACAGAACAGAAGAGAGTATTTCTGAGAACTGTTTTGAATCATTGTTGCACACTAATTTTGGCTTCAGTGTGCAAGGCTTCAAAACAGTCCTCCTTTAAGAACACTATTTATGGAGCACTAATCCAACAGTACAGCTTCTGAGTACATCACTAACCCCCTTGCAAGAGTTTTGTAGAACTAATTTATTAAAGAGCTGGATAAAAGAGCTCTTAACAGATTAAAAAAGTTGAGCTTTAAAAACATATTGAATTTAGAATGCTCTTTTCTATTCCTCTGCTTTTTGTCTGTGGATCAGGAAGCTTCATGAAGCAGAGGCTTCTTTTTCGTAGAATTTATCTGCCTACCAACTACCATCTTGGAATCACAATCAGTTGTATACTATATCATAAGTAATTACACAGAAAGTACAATGACAAATAGATGGTCAGGATAGTAAAAGAACAAGCAGAAATTCCATAACTGTTTCAAAAAAAGATTGCTTTCTGTAATTATAGTACTGTGAATATGAAAGGATGCTTATCTTTTCCCATTTAAATCGGGAGCTTCTCATATAACCTTTTTTAGTGCAGTATAATATCACTTTTTAATGGCCAATACCTCTTACTGCCTCTAGTAAAGATACAATTCTGGTACTGAATATAAATTTAGGAGGGCATATAAGAGATACTACCCAGCTCAGTTAATGCTCTAAAAATTGGGATCGACTGACAAGTGAAACTTCTCTTTGACCCATTTTTTTCTAAAGATTTGCTCAGCACTAAATACCTTCACATAGGATATCATTAGCTCTAATGAGTTCCCCACTACTGCAGCTAAGAACAAAGCACTTAATTCGGGAGCAGACTTCAGCTGTTCCACATAAATTTTAGACCTTAGACTAAGAAACAGACATTACTAACAGTCATGACCAGCAGACAAACTAAAAATACTTCCTCTCACCTAAAAGCAAAGCTCTGATTTTTGAAGGCTTTTCTATTGAGAAACTTAGGTAACCAATTCAGAAGCCTGAGGAAAAAAAAAAAAAGAAAACCATCTAGAGTCTGTATACTCAAGACTTAAGGTACAGAGACATCATGCCATGATGTAAATAACATAATACACTGAGATAAGCAGGCTTACACCAACACACCCGTATCTTTCCCATGCTGGCAAATCCACCTACAGAGATGAAAAGATCTTGCTTTGCAAGAGTAAATTTATGGAGCAGCCCCAAAACTAGCAAGGGAGGGACAGACAAAGGCAAAGCTCGCTGCTACCAAGTCTGTCATCTGCCCAAACGCAACAACTTGCATCTCTGAAAAGCAAAAGGTAAGCAAGCAATATGTTCATTAATATGAATGTGCAGTGAATAGACGAGCAACACTTCTCTAACATTTCAGAAAAGCTAAGCTAGAAGTGTTCTCATCAAGAAACACTCTTAGCAGTACAAATGCAAACACCGTAGGAAACAGAAGAGTATCTCAGCCTAACCCAGGAGAGCAAGGGAGGGGAAAGCAGCCAGGTTCTGCTGTTCCCGACTTCAGAAACATGATCCTGCTTTAGCTCATTTGTCTTTCTAGAAACATATCGGCCAAGAAATAGAGTCAAATTGTACTTGTGGCAACCACTCAGCTTTCCTAGAAATAGCTGGTTGCCAGTGCAAATAAAGAACTGAGCTGCTGCTGGGAACACAGTTGTACTAAAGCTTTTCTTTTCACAATGCGTTTTTCACTTTTACAGAATGTTTAACAATCTCAAGACTTTCATAATCCTTACTAATTTCGATCTCCCTTGGAGACTGCAATTCACACACTGAGAAACAGTGGGACAAGTGAAGAGAAAACTTGAAATATAAAGATAGACAAGAGACAAATGGTAGTTCCACCCTGAATTAAAGGGGAAATGATACAGCCACAAAGAAGCACTGAGCATGGAGCAGATGAGATTGCCAGTCCTTACAAAAGCTCTGAAGTCCACTGTGAAAGGTAGGAACAAAAACTAAGCACTACCGCATCATGTTCTTCACTTCCAAGGTCCAAGACAAGTCTTGGAGAAATCCTAAGCAAACAATAGGAAAAAAGACTAATATCAAATACATTCCAAATTGCATTTTTTTTCTCTCTTGTATAGGTTTCCAATTGCATAAAAGCATTTTGCTAGAACTTTTAAAGAGCTTATTGGATGTTTAAGACGAAACCAAGAAATTGTAATTAATTTAAGAGTTGTTCTTATTTTGGAGATGGAAACAAAAAATAGCACACACCTTCATGCACCTGGGATCCAGAACCAACAGAAGAATATCAGTAAATGTGTTTTTTTCACATCAAAATACAAAACCAGCACTTTAGGACTAAAATTACCAATTGCCAAATCCTGGGAGAGACGGTAAGAGAAGCTATAACTTGGACAACATTGTGTTTCATTCAACAGCGTGACTGGCTTTAACAGATTTCACGGAATCACAGAATCGTCAGAGTTGGACGGGACCTCTAGAGATCATCTAGTCCAACTCCCCTGCCAAAGCAGGATTGCCCAGAGCACATCACTTAGAACTGCATCCAGGCGGGTCTTGAAAAATCTCCAAGGAAGGGGACTCCATGACCTCCCTGGGCAGACTGTTCCAGGGCTCTGTCACCCTCACCGTAAAGAAGTTTCTCCTCATATTTGAATGGAACCTCCTATGTTCCAGCTTGTGCCCGTTGTTGCCCCTCGTTCTGTCACTGGGAACCACTGAAAAGACTCTGGCTCCCTCCTCCTTCAACCCACCCTTTAGGTACTTGTAAGCATGTATCAACATTTGCATTGTTGATACTGATGCTAAAGTTGTAATAGCTTCTTCTCAATAACTGGAGGTCACCAACAGAGTTAGGGATTTAGCACTGACTTCTGAATAATGCAAGCTGAAGAACTCTTAGAGAGACTTGGTCAAGCAGAAGTTTTAAATGATCGCTTGATATATTGCAATCATAGCTCCATCTATCACATGTATATTACAGGGGAGTCAAACTATGTATAAATACAACAGTGATTGATGTAGTCAAACATTAAGAGTTGAGGATGTTTGCCTTGCTTTGCAACACACCAGTGTATCTGAAAGTAGTATTTAATCTATTAAACAGCTGGCTCGGGTGCAAAGGAGAACAGATTCTCTCTTTGCTTGGATGACACTATACCTCCCACTTCAGTGATTCATTCCTCTTAGCCTTGAGGGAAGAAGCCTTCTTTCCTGGCTTATAAACAGATTTGTGAGGTATCTGGCAGTACTGGTGATCTCTGCTCAAAATTCCTTCCCGTATCCTGCTGCCTCCTCAACTCAAGCAGGCTCTTAGAAATAGCAGTAGCCAACCATAGATATTTTTAATATTGTTTATAATTTTGTTGGGAGATAATTTTTTTTTCAATCCTTCAAGATTTGGGAAAAGGCCACGGGTTTAAACTGTGTCTGTTCAAGAGCTAAGTATGCTTTCTGTGTTTCCCGCGTTACCCGCCAGTCCAGGAATTCACTGGTACAAATGTCTCACAAGTGCCAGTGAAAAACTCGGTCACAAGATTTTCACCACACATTACAGGAAAGCAGCATTTTTAAAGCACTGTTTTTTTTGAAATTCAGATGCTAGACTAAAAGTATTTCTTAATGACACATTTACATGCTTGATGCTAAAATAAGAACTAGCCAAAACATCTGCATTTTTAATGAAAAAAATGATTGACCCAGTTTTTAATCACACAATCTGGTTAAAACCTTCATGCTTTTCAAAGAACATAGTGCTTTCTGAAGTTGTTTACATTTGCATTCAGTTTGGTTGATTATTTTTCCTTTCCTTTTTGGCAGTTTTCCTTTCCACTGTTTAAAAGGAACTGGATGATGTGATAAATGGAAAAACCCAAACAAAATTTCAACCTGAAATTCACTTGAAAGATTTATCAAAGATTTTGCAAAAATAAATGGTTTAACCACTCCGATGAGTTATTTAAAAATATTTCGTCTCTCTGGATATTTATACACATGCACACACACTATATATAATACAGAACATATGTTTGAAGGTACCTCACTTTCATCCATCTCTGTAGCACCGTCTTCACAACTTCACTATATCACCACTGAAAATCACAGCGCTATATCCAAGATCACACAGAATTCTTGAATAGTGAACACCGATTCCAAGTATCAGAGACATTAGTGCTCTCTTGGGCAGTTCTTCCCTACTGATAATAGACGTACTTTCATCCTGACCATCTGAATCAGTGAAAGACTTCCAGGAGCAGCTGCTCCAGGGAACACGAAGAACTTTACTCTGTGTTTATCAGTTAATTTGTTCGGAAAGTAGTTTCTCATCTTAAAGAGCTTTACAGAGGTGAGTTTAAGCTTCTGCTTTGTTTTGGATCATACAATCATAGAATGGTTTAAGTTGGAAGAGATCTTAAAGGACATCTAGTTCCAACCCCCCTGGCATAGGCAGGGACACCTCCCACTAGACCAGGATGACACACTTTAATCTTTCTCTGCAAATAGAAGCATAACACCGATGGCAGGAATACAAATGCCACAGATTATTTCTTCAATCAGATACAGGAAGCACCCGGAGAAGCTGATAAAGGCACAGATTACAGCATCAGCACTAGACATAGGACTAGATTTCTGCTGCTCTAGAGGCCCTGTTTCAGGTTTCTTCCTAGAAAGCAACAGTTATCAAACACTAAACCCTCTTTTAATAAGGTCAAGTTTGTCACATGCTGGTTGTTAATGACAGCATTTTCAGCCTATTAGCCTATAAAAAGGAAACAAATTTGGGAACTCATGCAGAATATAGGTGCTGAGAGCTGGCTGAAATTTCCTCAGCCAAGCTGGTTTCATCGGGTGGGACACTAATGGATCATGACTGAGGGCAAGAGAAAGCAGAAACAGGGACCATCAGAAAACAACAAAATACTTGTCCTAGGAAAGCAATGACAACAAAAGAACCATAATTTCTGAGAGAAACAAATTAGATGTCTTTCCAAATCCTTCAGGACAAATGGCATGATTAGAAAAAATAGTTGCTCCCTAATGGTAGATTATATTCTGACCTTACTGTTTGTCAAAATTAAGAAAACTGAGGTTTGCTTTCAAGTCAACATCCAAGCCAATGAAATGATGGGGTCTGTATATCCCTGGTCAAACATAGTTCCAGCCCTGACCTGAGGTGTGAATGTTCTCATTTCTGTTAATCAAGCTCCTACTTAAATTCATTCCCAAATGGAAGAACTGAAGTCCTGCAAAACTGCTGTTCAGAGAAAAATAAAATAAAATCTAAATAGGACAGTGGACACCTGCCTCTGTGACACCTACAGTCAACCTTTACATATACAACACACAAGCAGACAGTAAAACCACTTTAGTATAAACACGCACTTGGAATATTTAATTCATACAACTTTAGTGTTTTTCCCCTAGATGCCTACATTAGGTGGAGATCAGGAACTTATTGCATGGCTGAGCAGGAACTGCAGCCCATACTGACAGAGAGAGATGCTCCTCACAGTCTCCTGATGTGTGCCTTTCCAGAGAGGAGGAAAATAGGGCACTGTTCCCCCCCAAGCAGACTATGTTTATAGTGCATGAAATTAAAACATAGACACTGTCCTTCCTTCATTTGGAAATTTTCTCAGCTTCAGGGGGAACTATATAGTCATCAGCCAAACTTGTGTAATAGCATGATCTGTTCTTAACTTGCTAGATTTAAAATACAAATGCTTGCTTAAAGTATTCCCCTTAAATCATTTAGCATCTCCCTGTTACGACAGTTGCTTGCAATGACTCAAATCACTGTCTATCTTCTGCTGTTCTTGGGGTTGTGGGTTTTTGCTGCAAGTCATGCACTTTACTGGAGCCAAATTCCAAAGAAACGAGCATCTGCTTCTGCCACCCTTTACCTTGTGTAACACAATGGGATTGATGGGATAGATTGAGATACAGTGAAGGGTTGGTTGAACTGGACTAATACAACTTAATATGAATGAAAATCAAAACAGTCGCAGCTGGATTTCAGTTCATGCCTCATTCAACACTAGCCAAGCACAAACTGCAATGTTTTTTTAGGCAGGCTATAAAAAATTCAAATTGTTTTTGTACTGTGACTTCATCATATTGAATATTTAATACTTATAGACAAACTTCAGGTAAACGCTCAGGAGAGATGACCTCCTGCCCCGATATAGTAGAATTATAGTTACTTCCTCCCTATTGAGCGGCTTCACGTTTTCTATAACTGTTCAAGAATGGGAGATGTTCTGGGGTGCACCACTGCACAAGTATGTTTCTGAAAAATGAATAAATGATAAAAATGCGTGTGGCTAAACTAGACTTGAATTCAATATGTTTATGAATATTACTTTTGCAAGAGATTTATGCATTTAATTTGAAATATGAAAAACTGAATTTGTTGGTTTGAAAGATCTGAAGTAAATTACATTTTTATATATTTCCATTTTCACTTTTTTGTATTTTCATTTGCTTTCATACTATAAAAAAAGCACAGGAACTCTTCTGACATTCTACAAAGGGCACTCGCTGTGATCAAATATAATGATGAAATAAACTATAAATCTTACTTCAAATATTTGACTTCAACTTTCTGAACTTTGAGATCCAGAAAGACACACCATTACTGGCCTGGATATACTATACCTATTTTTATGGCTTCACCATGGTAACATCACAGTATCTCCCAAGTACACAGGGTTTCCAGATGCACTGAAAGTATCAGTGCTGCCATTTTTTACATCCAACAGATTGTAAACCTTCTAAGATTAGCTACTGACATTCGTAAGTCTTTGATATCAGTGTATGACAACTTAGATTTATAAATTAAATATTGAAATAACTCAAGTTCTCCCAGAGAATAGAGCAGTCCATTCAGATATACAGGCATCACCAGAGTTCCCCTCTTTGCTCTGCGGTTTTTGTCTCTAGGTACTAGAGCATGCAGATGCACCTTTTAGATAGGCAGATTTTTAGAATAAAAAGGAGTTTTGCACTGCCTGTTAAACATGAGGCTGCATTAATAAAAAGGTATTTTTAAATCTACATCAAGCAGAAGAAGAAGCTGGTTTAGACTGTAATTATTTCCCAGCAAAAAGTGTGAAAAGCTGCTCAAAAGTGTCAGCTTGCCTCTACTTCTGCCCCACAACATATGGAAAGGCATAGGGTGCCTGATGCAAAGCTCAAATCAGGTTATCTCCATTGATTTCAGGTGGCTTTGAATCAAGCTCTAAACTAGAGAATGTTAACTGCATTTAAACAGCACTCAGTCACAATACACTACAAAGGCATTTAAGCAGCAACCAAAGAACAGCATGGAGAACTGGCTGTCAGACTTCACAAAACATGCCAAAAATACTGAGAGTTTTATTGCAAAGAGGGTGAGGATACATCTCTAGGTCTTAAATTACACTTGCCTTGTTAAGTAAATAAGAATAGGTTGTTAGTACACAAACAGCTGGGGAACCCACCAGCTCTTCAGGAGTTCTGATCTGAAAGGCATGTGCACCTGGTTGGGAACTTGATACTAGGTGTAAATCACAGGATAGTCTCCTACTTCAGTAAAATATTTACTTCCTTCCAAGTGCTCTGGTGTAGGTTTGATTTAGAGCACACTTCACCTGGGAAATTCAGGTTGCAGGCACCACACCTGGGTATCAAACAGCTTCCTTTCATCTTGTTGAAGTAAGTTTGCCTGGAATATGTTGCTGTTAAATATGCACTTGCAGCTATGAACTAGCAGCTCCTGCTAATTTGACAGAGCACCTTGTCTCGTGTTAGGCTGTCTTGGGACCTGAATTTTGAAGCACAGCTTTTTAGCACCATTCTCCTTGGGAGATTTTGCAGTGAGTGGCACACCACTGGTATCCTCCATCTGTAACTGGCATTTTACTTTCTTGGATGCTATGGTTCTCAGTTGTCACTTCACCCTCACTGGGCATATCTGCTACAGTCTGAGGACTGTGCAAAGTGTGCTGTAAGTGTTTATTATATTCATAGATATCAGCCTTGTACAGATTGCAAAAATAATATCCCCCCCCCCACCCAAGTACTTTCAAGCTTTTCAGGCTCTTCTTGCCTTCTGCTCATCCTGAAGTTTTTCTGTCCCTAAAACGCTTTGACCACAATATGTGAATAAAGCATCTAAGTCAGAGTGTGGGTCCCTTTAGCTGTCAGTGTCCCAACACTTTTCTTGTCCTGGCAAAAACTAGCTGCTGCTAGAGCATCCCATTCAGACAGCCTTGAACAATGAGTTTCCTTGAATTCAGTAGATTGTTTCGGCATATTCCTATTTATGAATATAAAGATGTTATAGTAACACCTGCTTGGATTGTCCATTAGCTGCCTCCAAAGATGAAGCGTGACAAGGTTCCTACCACTTCACAACTGATTAAAAGCACAGCAACTGTTTGTTGTGCGTAGCTCCAAAAATCAGCATTCACAGTTTGCACTGATTCCATTAAGTATCACAGCAGGGTGATGAAGATCAAGCAGCACAAAAGAAAGGAGCATCCCTCCCTGTGAAATGGCATCCTAGAATCTGCTTCAGATATTAAGTATTTAAAACAAGTTGCCTTTTAAATTGGTTTTGGTACAGTATCATGCAGCCATATAGGATCTGTAAAGTTGAGAAATAGAACAAAAAGTTATATGCAATTTGCAAGAGTTGGCAACTTGATCACTAGTTTGTATGTTGTTTGTCTATTGTCCTGAAGATGAAGGTTGGGTCAGATGATGTAGATGACAGGCTGAGAGGTCTATTGCTGATAGCCTTGCCTGGAAGGTCATTCAAAAGAAGCATTATTATTATTAAAAGGCCAGCTAAAAGCGGTTAAAGAGAAAACTTTCTTTAAAATATTCTCAAGTCTCCTTATGCAGTTGCTGTCTCATAAAACACTAATTTCTTCTAGCAGGTGGTTACGGCTGTTTAAGGCTTAGAGTTTATTATATAGTCAGAAATTCAATTCTGCTTGAACTTTATCCAGAGAAGTAATTGGTTCTTATGCCAGATCTCAATGTACCCCTAGTAAAGGAAAGACTGGGACCTTAAATAGCTAATCTCTGTTCTTGCTGTTTTATTTTATATCGTTATTTTCATACTGGTCATGTTAGTACAAACATTCAAACACAAATGAATTTCTGCACTAGAGAGCTGCATTAGTTGTAGGGATGGTGGGAAGTTCTCAGGCCATCAACTGAACTTGATAGCAATCACATAGTTCGTGTCACAAGGCTGTGTGACATGGACTTCAAACACACTTTGATAGACAGCACTCACTTTACTTTGTGATTAACTACAAACTTGGTGACCTCTTGGTTCAAGGCTAAAAACTCCTTATGTCAGTCAAAACTGTTTCATTACATTGTACATCCTAAAGCCCTTTCAACCTCCTGCACGAATATCAAGTCCTTCCAACCACTGCTGATCTACCACATGTGATATTTGATGCCAGAGGCAGACAAGGTAAATTACATGCACACACAATCTTTTTTATGGTTTTGGGTTTAAAGCCCTACGTATAGCACCTCTGGCAGGAGGTCCTGAAATGCCATTCCTGCCTCTGCAGAAACCTAGAGAAGGTGGAGTATCTTGTCTTGGAAGGCAGAAGCTAATCTGGTCATCCCAGGGTAATCCAGTTGGAAGGGTCTAGAGGGGACTACTAGGCATCCCTGAATGGGGATACCCTTGGGAAGTAGGTAAATTCATCACTGTACCAAGCCCTTAAAGCATAGGATCCAGTCACAACTCTCACATTTTCTTTTCCAAAAAGGCATTTTCAGGCTGGCACTGTGGGGTGAATATGGGGTAGCTATTTCTTTAAGATAAACAGGTGGCTCTTCTAAATCCCCTGATTTGGCTCATCCATAATATAAAGAGAGCATCTGACAGCACATCTGCTCCACAGCCAGAATGTGCTACAAGAGCCACCTGGCTTTGGGGGAAATAGGCTGGACTTTCTGGTGTTCTGTGCAGTTGTGGCAGCTTCCAAATCAGGATGAAAGCTCATCCACACTAGAATGCCTTAGCAAAATCTGCCTTGGATTCAGTTCTACAGGAGGGAGTTACTCATTGCACGAATATCTTAATTTTTTAAGGCATAAGACTATGTCCATACATTTGCTCTTACTTTTTCTGCTTAGCTGTGCTAAAAGCCCTTAAAACTAGACCTTTACCGGAACAGGTAATTCCCTTGCATAACAAAACCCTAGTATCTGTCCCATTTCACACTCAGCAAGGCTGCTGTTCCACATCACAACTCTGCCTGGCAATCGACCTGGGAGAAACACAACTGATGAATAATGAATGACTGTAAGAGCCATTGAATAATAGGGCTGCTTAAGTGAAATGATAAAAGATAAATATGCACTCCTTGCACATCCTTTCAAATACCATATGTTTAGGAATTTGTTCCATGCAGTTTTCTCAGCCCCTAGCAGGTATTTAGGGAGACTACATGAAAGAGCATGCTGAGGACAATGGGAGACCTACCAGTCTGACAAAATCACTTAATGTACAGGTCAGTTTAGGCACCACCTTTGAAGAAACAAACTAAAGCACTTTTCTGCACTCAGAGAAGGGGAGGCATGACAGTATTTTCCTACATTAGGAATAGTCATAAGCTAGCCAGGAGCTCAGACTCCTGAACATAACTGATTTTCAGAAGTGGTTTCCAGATTTAAGGACCCAATCAACAGGCCTCCATTAATCTTTTGGCTTATTTAGAATATGTTATAAACATGACTTCCATTTCACTCTTTAATATGGTTAATGTGGATCAGTTTTGATGGGTAGCAACATCATTTACAACCTTTAGAAAAAATCAGACAAGTGCTACTTCTATGGTTTGGAATGCAACTGCTGCCCATACTGAAATCTACCTTTATTTCCAGGAACTCTTCTCTAAAGTTCACCTTGTCTTTTACTCCTCTAAGCCCACTTACATATTGCAAAGCTAAATTTGCTATCTCTACCTAGCTGTCAATTTTCTCCGCAATGGATTTTTTCCCTGTAATGGTTCTTATCTCTCATTCTCTCCAAAAGGACATGCTAAGTTCTTCCTAATCGTCCATCATCACTTTCACCCACATATTTATTCTTCTCCCAAAAACTCTGTCAAAGGAAAGCAACATTACTGAGATCTGCGTTCACACTGCTCCCCTGAAACACATCTTATTCCCGTTCTAATGGTGTGTTCTTAACTAATTGATTTTACACAGATTGTGAAGGGAAATGGCACACTTGTCTGGAATAAAAATTACTTCTCTGGTTAGTAAAATAATATAAACAACAAAATAACCTTCTAGAAAAAGTATTAATAGCCACAAGCACGTAAAGCTGTGGTCAGGCATTGAAAAATTAGAGTGGATAATTAAGGGCCCACAACAATACTTTTTTGGTCTTGAAATGCGTCCTTTCTGAATGCAGTCATTTTCTCTCACAGATCAGCACCTCTGAACACAAATTTGGGTTCCACCCGTGCTTGGTGCTAAAGAGGATTGTGTTGAAATGAGCTTCAAGTTGGGTTTAGGCAGTTGGTTTTGATCATTCTAATTAGAGTACACTTTTTGAGAAAATATGACCTGGCAATAGAACGCAGCACTTTTATTTACGCAAAATCCAAGGCAAAACTACTGCTGTTGAGAAATGCACCAAATCTCACTGCCTGTAAGCCATTCTAGCTCGTCATTCTGCTTAAAATCCTGTTTGGGCCTTGAGTGTTGATTTGGCTTCAGTAACACTCACTCTTAAGAAAATCCAATCTCAGTCTGTTCTGCACCTTCTTTTGTTTTAATCAAAAAAAGTTGATAGGTTGAAGTGACTCCATTGTTCCAATAGTGCTTCAGGAATTGTTACATATCTAGAAATGCTGTCAAGGAACACTACTCAGTCTGTGAACTTAAAAGAGATCCGACAGCAATGACAGCATGATCACTGACGTCAAGATTTTGGGAGAGCTTTTTTAGTTTTTTTTGGAGAGGAAGTGCATTCTTTTCCCAACAAAAATATAGGGGAGAGTTGAAGGCTTAGATTTTAAGTTCATTTCAGTGGTCCCTGAAGCTATTAAATACCTATATGAACACAAGGCTACATGACTTGACCATAATCTCTGGTACGCTTACACGTAGAACCAGGACTGAATCCTCACATGGTGCATTACACAGGTGGTTCACACTTAGTGAGCTGAGCTTGTCTGAGTATTTCTCCTAATGCCAGCTTCTAGAGGACAACACTGACAGACCAGTTTTGAAACTGTATCCTACTAATGCATTTGAGATTGGCAGTCCTGAAGCTGAAATCTGACCAGGGACATTGGCAAAATTGAGAAGACTAGGCAAATTTAGTAACTCCTGCCTTGTGCAATATTGTTTTGTTAAGGCTATGAGCGTTATTCCGAGACAGAAAGATGGACTGAAATGGATGGCACAGTAGGAAAAAAAGAAAAGCCATTATCCAGTGTACAGGTCCAGACCTGAATGGTTATGGACCAGTCTTCATTTGATGTGACTAGAGTTGTATGAATTTACATCTGCAGAGAAGATAATATAGTTCATCTTGTAACATAAATCAGGCCTCCCTAAGATGATAGCACACTGGTAACAGGCCCCAGGGCTATTACCTCCCTGCCCATTCTGCCCAAGAATTTTTTGCTTAGACTTCTGTCAGTATCTTGTCAACTCTGGCTTAAGAGCTGCAATGACAGAGCCTTAGCTATCCCCTTAAGCAACAGTAATACACGCTATCATTACTTCAGATTCTTTTTCTGATGTCTAGCCTAGACTTTAACCCTTATCTGAAACAAACAGTAATCTTGGCCAATGTGAGAGAAAAGCATTATTTACTTGTTTCTGAATGGCTAAGTTTCCTCCGTCTTTGTAAGGTATCTCCTCCAAGTATGCTTTTTAAGTATGTCTCCTCTAACACTGGGACCATTTATACTAGTCAGTCGGTTTGAATATTCAGAGTTTGAGTATCTGAACTTTTCTTCAGATTTCCACTCAAAATTTGAGAAGTGCTCCTTGGCTGATCCTTTATTTTGCCTGAAAATGTCTCTGAAATCTCTTACCTTTTATGCTGCTACTTCAAGCTCTCCTTGAAAGAGCTGGCTGCTAAAGCTGGCTCTCCTGTCCATGACTTCTAGGGCAAGTGGAACAATCACAAGTCTGCAAGAGAAGACAGACCAGTTTTGAAATTCTGCAACTGTTACTTGTGCATGGAGTTTATTTGTACAAATCCTTCCCTGTGTTATAGTATTAGTGCAGCATACGTTTGCCAGAGAGCACCAATAGCCACTTTCTGAGGTCTTCTAACTCAGTGATACCTACCAGGGAGAATAATCTATCTGGAAAACAATTAACAATAAGGTTGGTGTGGACTTATTTGGCAAGGAATTTTTAACAAGTCTATTGTTTGGGTTCTCTTTGGAGATAACTCCTTCATAGGAGTAGGATTAGCCCTCACCTTCCCATGAATAAGAAATAAATTGCCTTTCACAGCTCTCCCACCATCAGTGTTAAGCCTCACGCTCACCAATGGATTCATTCTTTCAGCACAAGTGGGTTTAGCATTTGTGAAGATAGATGGATAGAGATCCCTCTAGCAAGGGAACTGGAATTTGCAGCACAGAAACACCACACTGCTAATAGGCATCTCTGGAGAAAAAGTCAGGAGCTTGTGCCACTGCAGCATCCTATAGTTTTTCTAAACAATGGAAACTCTTCAACAAACTCTTCTTGTTGCCCTGTCTTTGAATAGGTAGCATTTTAGCTTAAGACAAGAAACATATTAGAGCCCTGACTGTTGGAAGCTGTTTTAAGATGACTCCAACGCTGCTCTGAGTTACTGCACAGGCAAAATTAGGCATTGAAGGTATTTGCTCCTTCTGGGGTGCATCTTCCAAAGGACACTGCATTTAATTTCCCCTTTCACTGAGACCAGCATTTAAAAGGTTTCTGTCAGCTAATAGCTGGGATATCACTGAGTAATTTCAGAGAAATCCAAAGGCTGCCATCACAGCTATCACAAACACTAGTCACTACTGACCTGGCTTGATTGAAACCAGTGACAAAAGACCAAGAGTCTTAATCACTTGCTCCCAAACTGCCTGGCTCTTTGTGTTACAAAGGAAGATAAAAAGGACAGACGCATTTTTGTGTGATATTCCTCAGCCCAAGGTTTGTTTGTATACACCACTTTTTGTTTTGACTGTGCTTTTGCTGCACATGCCCCATTTTTATCCTAAAGTACTGCTACTTTTTCATTCAGTTTCCTGATTTTAGGGAATTCTCCTTTCCTTTCTTATCAGCAGATGAGCTCACCTCTTTTTTTCTCTCCAGTTGCTAGTTTTTAATTTGTGCTTTCTTCTTGCAGCTGCATTTTGGGCTAGTTATATGCTACCACCTAACAACAACAAAAAAAATTTCTGTGCTATTTCATCTCCAAAACATGAATTTTTTTTTTTTGCAGGAAATGAAAAACCTAATGACATATAATAGTAATATCTTTTGAACCAGCCAGGACAAAGCCAACTAAATACAGCTACTTATGCCACCTATTTACTTCTTGTACAGACTGGAGCAGCAGCTGTGCTCCTATTTCCAATTTTATACTACCTTCCACTTGCAAATTATGGGTAGAGGGAATGGGCATTGCCTGGCCCTACCACAACACACAAACACAACAAACAGGAAAACTGACCAAATTAAGTCCAGAGAATTGAAATGTTTCTGCCCAAGAAACATTACATTGGAAAAGCCTCGATCAAGCCATGTGTTTACCTTTATCCAGACTTGAAAATCTCAGTTCTATTAATAGATTATGCAGCAGCTTTCTGCATTTATTAATAAAGCTGCAAAGCTATCTTAACAGGACTGCGCAGATAACTGCCAAAGAAAAGGTCCACTGCAAAGAAGCCACAAATGGGAAATCTGATCTTTGCAACCTTGGCACTCATAGAGCTGCACAATCAGGGGCTATCAGCAGCTCACAGGTTCCAACCTTAAGGTTTCCAGGTGATAACTGCACAATCTACTGAATGCACATCCCATGTAATTAAACATTAAGGATAACCTAATGCCTCCTACCCAGTGGGGTCCAAAACCCATTGAAGCCTGCCTCTTAAAAAGTGTGGCCAGAACACATTTTACATGCAAATCTACAACCAAGCTCCCTGTAGGAATTGTGCATGCAATTTTGACTTTTGCTTCATGAAATACTTTTTTCTGATTCTGTATCAACACAGCCATATGCTGTACCTCAAACACAGAGACATAAGGTATCCTCTGCCTTTGGACATCCCACACACAGTGAGGTGCTTGCAAAATGCTCCCATATCGTCCATTCAACTTGAGGTACAGCATTTATTATGAGAATAATTAACAGGCACACGTACGAAGTTCATCATTCTAAGTGTAACAATTAAAATAGAAAAAATATCTTATACACTAAAAGAAGTAGTAGAGCTGACATTTAAAATACCAGGTAAGCTGACTTCAAGGAATCAGGTCAAAATTTAAAAATACCTTTATAAGTAGCTTATTGAAGTCCAATAAAACGAATAGGAGCTTTAAGTATATTACAAACTCAGACAGCAGAGGTTAAAGTTGGTGTGCAAAGAAGGGCTAAGTGGTTATAAGCCATGACTGAACTACTCTGGCTTGAAAAGTTGTTTTAAATAGAAGCAATAAGAACATTTTTTAATACATTTTAATTAAAAGCATTAATAATAGCATTCATAAATGGTAAGACTTGTCTTCTCGGGTGACCTGCACATGGATTAGCCCAGTCTAGTGGTGTGTATCACCACTTTGCAAAGCTGAGCTAGAGAAACTGGTTCCCAAAAGGTGTTTTCTCCTATGTATCGGTATGATTTCAGGGGCACGTTCCAGGATAGGTTGTGCTACAAGAAGCCAAACTATGGATTCTTCCTCCAGAAGAATGAGAATGGAGAGAATTAACTTCTTTTTGAGCATATGAAGGGACTACAGAAGTCATTATCACTACCTGTACAACCTCTTCTTCATCTCAGGAGAAAGTAGGTAGGTTAGTAGCCTGCGGAGAAAGAGGACCCAAGCTCTTACTCACACCAGCTGGTCCAGATTAAAGGCACCACACCAAGCTCAGAGAACAGCTTTCTGTGGATAGAAGATGTTCAGTAACAAAGCCATTCACTGAGCTTAGAGGATAAGTGGACACTTAGATGTATCCTTACTCTGGAGGGCTGAACAATTAAAGCTCAGAAAAGGTGATTTCATGCCCTCGTAGCTTTTACCTGGTACACTGGGTGGCGGTGAAGCTCATTGCCAACAGCAGCCTCATGGCAATAGTTCCCACTGGAGGTAAAGCAGGCTAGAAAGGACACAGTCAGCTTATTGCCAAAGACAACACTCCAGGTGCAGCACATTGTACTGCCATATAAAAATACGGGGCAGCCTGTCAATAAGGACCTCTCCAAGGAGGCCCTTCTCAGTGTTGCATAATGGAGTAGAAACACCTCGACTTTTATAAGTAAATAGAAATTTGAATGTTGTGCAGTCTATGAAAATTATTTTCAAGCTTTTCAAATGTAAAGCCACTTAAACTTGTCTGCGGTAGTCTAAGCTTTCAGTGCTTTCCAGCTAAAGGGTGAATGTCAAAGCAAGATCTTGGTGGTGTATTATCCTGCATACTTCTAGCACAAAATATGATCGCTTAGTTGGGAAAATCATGCAAGATTTTAGTTCCTCTTCAGACACTTATTACAGCTGAAATACTCTGCAAACAGTAAACACAGACCTCTTCAAGAACTATGTTCTGTATACTTATTGGAAAAGTCAGGATAGACCCCTGTGCAGTCATCTCAGCTCCTGATTGAATACTTCTTAACCTCTGCTTAGGCTTTTAAAACCCCCAAAAGAAAAGATACATCCCTATTGAGAATGAGCTCTAAGTTGTAACACCTAAGTCTCTTAACTAAATGCAGGACAATTAAGTCCCAGAATGCTCTCACACATCTTACCATAACTATATTCATCAAAATCTTTCAGACCTGCACAGCAAACCCTGTTCTGCCCATCAGGATACCTCATCTGTCAAACTGCTTCTCTTAACACAATACAAGTGAAAAATACACATTCTTAAGAGCAAGAGAAATGGGGTAGCTGGGTGTTTACACTAGGAAAGTAATGAACAAAAAAGGCACAGTTAAAATTGCAAACATGACACCAAACCACAGAACAAGATGAAGATGTGTTGGACACGGAGCAAGAAACTAAGATTTTTCTTTAAAGTGTTCTCTGAACAACACTGCTATACCATTCATCCTATAGGTGATGATTTAAAATGGGGGGTGTGCACCATGAGACACCCGAACATTGCAATGAATGCAGATCATGCCATGAAGCTCTGGGTTATCAGTTTGGGTCGCATTAGGGTAAGAATTTCTGTGAGGAGATAACAGCACCCAGTACAAGGACGGAGAAGAGAAGGCAGCAGTTGTAAGGGCAGCCTAAGAAAGGCCTGGGAGCCTCTGCTTCGGCTAGTTCCTCAGCCTAAATGCAAAGAAACTTTTCAGAACTTTGCTCAGAAGTCAGAACCCCTTGTTGGACTAGCACTGAAACTTGTCAGGCAAGGACCAGAGTTCACCCTTCAAAACAGCACAAAATATTTGTTTCCTCAAAAGCATAGTGAGGAATTATACCTGGGACTCTGTACCCTCCTGAGAAATCTCCTAGCCATATGCTTAGAACAAGGAGAAAGAAAAAGCCACCATTATTATAGCTCCTACCACTACACATTTGCTTCTCGATATTCATCACAACTAGTCTACAAATTCCTGAACACAAAGACTGAATTTAAGCAGTGCTGCACCAGAAGAACAGGAGAAAGGATCCTGTAGATTCCCCAACAACAGGGCTTCACCTACCTGAGTAAGGGTTCAATCTGCTGCATCCCTAATCCCCCAGGGTTCATGGGCAGATTCTCCCATGACTTTAGTCTACAAAGATACAGAGAGCAATTCACACCTCAAAAGTACATTTCATTTGACAGGCTGAGTTGGAGGTGTTCAGCCTGGAGAAGAGAAAGCTCCAGGAAGACCTTATAGCAGCCTTCCAGTACCTGAAGGGGCCTACAGGAGAGATGGCGAGGGACTCTTTGTCAGGGAATGTAGTGATGAGGGGTAATAGTTTTCAACTGAAAGGAGGGAGGTTTAGATGAGATATTAGGAAGAAATTCTTCACTATGAGGGTGGTGAAGCACTGGCCCAGGTTGCCCAGAGAAGTTGTGGACACCCCATCCCTGGAGTGTTCAAGATCAGGCTGGATGGGGCTTTGAGCAACCTGCTCCAGTGGGAGGTGTCCCTGACCACATAAGGGGGGTTGGAACTCGATCTTTAAGGTCCCTTCCAACTCTAACCATTCCATGATTCCAGACTGCATGCAGGTTGGGCAGGTATGGCTGCTCTAGCTGTAGCTACATTTAGAAAGCTCTTACAGCTAGGACATAGGAGTATTAGTCTTTAAGCAAACAAAGACTCTACTGGAGTCCTGATTACAGAAACTGAGAATTAGAAAGATACTGGTCATGCTTGAGCTGCTGCTGCTCCCTAGAATATACAAAGCATTACTTTGATCCTTGGGGCAGTGCACTTGCTTTTTAGCTGGGGCCTCACTTCAGTCAGACCTTTGACATCTCACAATAGCAAGCAACTCTTGGAGGAATGCGGGAAGCTTCAGGACTCATTAGCAAAGTTTCATGCCTACTCATGAGGGGGGGCTCACCAGTTTAAGAGCTGCCTTAGGGAATATCTGCTGCAGTCACAGATATGGGTAATATAGATATCCAAGTTAAATTTAGACCACAATTGGTACCAGGCTACCTAGTTTAGCGACAAGGGCAGAGAGCTCTGCAGGAGCTAGCATGCCTAGCAGGCCTGCGGGTTATGCTTTTATTAGCAGATCTTATGCTCTCTTAAAATACATCTCCTCAACTCTTCCAATATACTGTGTGGGAAGAATATGCCTCACAGTAACTCAACTGTTAAGTGGATTTGTATGCATACGTCCCACACAACTTGAACATTTAGAGAATTTCCCACCATACCCTCTTTTATATATATATATATATATATATATATATATATATATATGTATCACTGCATTAACTAAGTCACTGTTTCAGAGTTCTTTCCTTCCGAGTCTGTGCTAGGCCAACCTCTGGTTTGTTGCTAACTGGCTATCCACTGCAGAACAGCTATTATGATGTTACCCTTTTGAACTACTCTATCCACAAACGCAGAATGGGGACAACTGTCTTACAACCCATCCCACTTTTCTTTCAAGGCTGAGATTTTGTAATCATGCAATGAGAACATCAGAGAAGGTACAAGGTTTCCCTTCCCCCAGCATCCCTTTTGGGGACTGCATCTTGTCTTTTCCCTATTTCAAAGGGAAACCATGCTAAAATAGGTGTATATAGTGCTTTCCTCTCACCCTCTGCATTGACCAAGAGAAAGGAATTGGTTCAGTGGCAGGATCAAGAGAAATCTAATAATCAAAATGGTGGCTCTGAAACACCCCACAAGTCAGGCAGGATTAAATGATGCAGTGTGCTATAAAACAACTGGAATACTCAAGTCATGGGAAAATTACTTAAATGATGTCACCATGGTAGATCAGCTAAGATCAACTGAATTATGGCTTCCCATCTGCTGTTGCTCATGCACCTGTAAAAATGGCTTCCTTGAGACACGTTTAAAGGGCAGACAGCAAGTCATATTTTTTGCTCTTTAAACGTAAATTTAATGTATTCATTTAGCAAACTCCAATCGTGCAGATTGCAAAGATTTTTATGTATTTGCAACACTGAGATTACTATTACATTTCTTGGTAGCATGTATGCTGCCAGTACACATCTGGCATATAAACTGCAGATGAAGATTCACAGATGGCATAAAGTACCTAAGCAAATGGTTTGCCCAAACGTAGATGTGGATGAAATGACTCCGAGTGCATTGCTGGCAAAGTTTTGCAAATATGTGAAGCTGTACATGGTATTTCTCTGCAAACAGTTTTCAGGCTAATGCCTTTACCCAACACTTAAGGAAACCTTCAACAGCAGTTGATCACCACCTGGATTGAATTTGTATGACTTGACATTTCATATAGCGTCTAGATATTAGATTTCTAGAGACAGACTTCTGAAGGAACAATGTTCATAACTTATGTGGTTCTTTCTTGCCATTACACATGCATTTACCATAATTACTTGGACAAGCTGAGCGAACAGTTTCTGTTCAGGTGACCAAAGATGTCTCTGCATTTCACTCCTGTACACAAATTGTACACACCTTACATTATAATGCAGGTTTGAACAGTGTGTCCCAAATGTTTAACCACATTTGAAACAAAGGCAACTATAACACATGAACACTAATTAAATATTTTCACCTGTGCTAACACATGAAATGGATGAGGAAAACTGAAAGCATGTGGCTAAAAAGAAATGTAAACCTTTATCAAAGAATGGCATTTTGAGTTTACTGCTCACCATCTGCTGTATCCACTTTGTTTCTTCTGTTCCTTCATCTCTTACAAGATTAAAATAATGTTATTTTAAACATAAATCCTATTAAATAAACTCTCCTCTATACAGTGTCTCTAATCAAGATATATTGATAGACAAAAAAAGCCCCAAAACAAAAACACAAACACAGTGGGAGAGCTGTGCCTGAGGTTCCAGGATTTTGTCCTTAATGAAAAGCTTTATTCACAGGGTGGTTCATTCTTCAGGAGAAATGGCATAACTCCCATCTGGTTGCCATACTGCAGCAATTTGGCAGAAGGGATAACGGATGCTAGGACTCCAAACTGCTCCCACACTCTTTTCCCTGTCTCTAAAGGGAGTTGCACAGAGCCATCACTGAACTGTTAATGGGTGCAAGATGTCTATTTTCTGCAACACTGAAGACTGTGAGCATGTGCAGGAAATGAGGGGTGGCAAGGCTTTTACAGCTAAAGGAACCACTTAAAATTCTGTTAGTATTCAACTAATGTGTATTTTCCTGCCTTCTCTCACTACTAAGGCATCTGTATTCCTTCTCATTCTCTCAGTGTGGCCATGCAATGGCTTGAAACTCAAAACAGACTAGCAAAGCCTGTAGAGTGAACCATAATTGTTCCTTGTGCACTACCAGTTACCTGGGGAAGATTCAGATCAGTCATGGCGCGAGTCTGGATAAATCACAGCTCACAGTAATCAGTCAGCTTCAGCGCACAGAAACAGACACTAAATGGGTGTAAGCTGAGGCACAAGTGGGTGGATTTCTCAGCCAACCAGGTCTTCATTAGGCATCATAATCTACACTGGATCTTCTTTACAGCACCATGTCATTACTTATCAGCCCTGAGCAGAGACTAACACTGAAGGCAGGGACTGATGACTGTACATAAAGCTCACCGGTTCCAAACACCAGTGTAAGAGATGCAGAAGGACTGAGGAGGGAGCACAGCAGGTCTTAAAATCTGCCTGTCAGGGAACAGTTAGAGCACTTCAGCTATACAAGATGCTATTATCTGGATTTATGCAGGTAAAACAAGTTCAAAATCATTAACCCGCCCATCCACAAAGAAGCTTCAAATGATATTCTGTGAATGTTTTTGTAGTGTCCAATTATGTTTTGCAAGAAATAAAATAACTTGAATGTCTAATTGGCAGGTCTCATGCAACTAAGAATTGCACCAAACTAGGAACTAATAATTTTTAGGGTATCTAAGGAGGCATCCGAATGACACATTAATTTCGGGGTGGAAGGAAACTTGCTGGAATCCTTCAAAGGGTAGACTATTTCAAATTTATCTGGCACAAAAATAAGTGTTCCATATGCAGAGCAGCCCCATATGAATGCCCCATGCATTTTGGGTTTAAGGACAACACTAAACAGAAGCAGTTCACTGAGGTGTTGGTAAACTCTTGCTTCCAGTAATACTGACTCCTCCAAACCAAAGCCACTAGGTCCTAGGATAAACTTACCCATAAAGCTTTCTCCAAGAGGTATAAAACAAAACCCCCAGTAGATTTAGCATATCATTTAGGTATCAAAGAGGAAAAAGCTGAGCCGTTTTCTCTTTCCCAGAAGGGACTAATGACATGAGCACAGGGACTTTTTGGCATTAATTAATCTGTTTTATTCCCTTAAAGCAAGTTAGAAATTAGAATGGGATAGGAAAAAAAAGTTTTTTCTTTCACTCTGTTAAATGTTCTGTAAAAGCTGATATAAGGTTGGTTCAACCATATACAGCATCTTTTGGATAGATTTGACTCATATAGCTGCTTCCCTCCAGGTGGTGAAATTCAAGAATAAATGTAGTACTGTGTTGAAAACAACAGTGACAAGCTGTAGTCAAACTCAACTCCCCTTGGTGCTAAAATTAATGATGGATTTCCTCCATTTTCCCAGGATTGGTCTGTGATGTTACTATTGTTACAACAGAAAAAAAAACAACTACCTGAATTCTTGCAGAAATGATCCAAACTTTAGGTCATGCCTATAATAAAATTATGCACCTAAGGGTTCCCCAAGTTGAAAACGAGGAATGATAAAATTAAAATAATAGCAGTGCATGTAATACAGTTGCTCACCCATGCTTCCTACTTTCTGACATGACGGCATAGTCTGTAATTTAGGCTATGCTGTGTGTTCTTAGCAACCAGATGGCAGTAAAGAAGCCTGCAGGATTTTGTGCTATTTCAGTCCGGGGAATTGCATTTTTATTCCATGAACTCTACTTCTTTGGCTCCAGCTCAGACAGTTCTGGCTTTTACATGCTTTCCAGTGTGGAGTACTTTGCATGACCTCCTTGAAAACCAATGCTGTATCACTGAGCACCATCTGTTGGGAGGTGCTCTTCTGAGCACAGCATAGGCTGGGTTAAATCTAATCTGCTGATTTTGTGGTGCTGTTGATGTGAATATCTAAGTCAGTAAGGCTTCCCCAGGGACCACCTTGTGAAGTGGCAAAGCTCTGCATAGAAATGCACATCCCAGGAACTACCTTAGTACCATAGTTCATCAGCTGCTCTCATGAAAGGCTGAAAACTTCAACAGGGACCATGCTGGGACATGGTGCAGCTCTTCCACCAACCAGCCTCTTGCCATTCTCCACCAGCATTTCTAACAATGCAATACTCTTCTGCAGATACCACCCAAAGTCACCAACATTTTAAATAAATGCTTGCTATTACAGCCAAAACTACCGGATTACTGACTTAGCTTGGTTTCCGTGAATGAACACAAAACTAATTTTGTAAGGCATCCAATTATTTATAGAAAAACAGGTATTTTGCACATGCAGAAACTAAAATGAACATTCATCCTGTGAGACACGAGACAACTGTCGTGGATTTCTACTGAGCAACTAACTTTTTTCAATTATTGCATTACAAGCTGATTAGGAAACCCGTACTTTGACAGATGAGACACACTGTTTCAAATCAGCACAGACTTCATCTTTTCCGCCAGAAGTCTAGCTTGAAATTTTTAAAATTTTACTGAATTATTGGAAAACTCTCCATATATATGTACACTGACATTTTCCTAATACCTGCATGCTTCTAATATGAAGCATTTACATGCTTCAAACTTAAACAATTAGTGTGCAAAGATGAAATCCAGTTAGTTCTATTCTCTGGCTGTCCTAGGCTCTCTGAAAATCTTAGTTGCAGAAATTACATTCTGTGCAGGAGTGAATGACATATCACATTTCTTTGAAAGTAGCACATAACCAAATTCTCCTCAGCAGCTGCAAATCCATTTCTGCTGAAACAACCAAGTTTCTCTCCAGATTCTTCACTATAAATTTCCCAAGAGATAAGTAGATTTACTGGTACCCTAACTCCTCATGAAACAGTAGGAAAAACTTGAACAATTAATTACATAGGCTGCTCTGTGTTGCTGTAATCTAGTCCCAATGCAGAGAGATGAAGTCAGATTCCCCAGAAGTCAAAAGTATTTATTTTCAGGTTAATTCCTCATAATCCTCCAAGTATTACTCCCTGGCTTGCCAGAGCTCCTCCTTACAAACCTGTGACAAAAGCAGAGCAGCTCAGAAATGCCATCCACTACCTCCATCAAATCATGACAACCTTACTCACTGATGCCTGCCAATATCATGTTTTAAGTGGTGCTGCTGAATTCCATTCTGCCTCAAACATTAGGCTTGAAATGAAGAAGCTTTATGAAAAGATATTAAATCCCTTTGCAATGTCCATAATTGCATTAGATCACTTCTTCCACTGCAGCACGCCTGCAAAAGAGCATTCAGAAGTTCACTCCTAGGGAATTACTTTAACACTGAAGAAACCTTGCAAGAAGTGCCATATAAAATAACACCTGGAAAAGACATCCTGTCAGGACACTCAGGAAGAGAAGTCTGGTGATGTGACCTGGCACTCATCTTGGAGTGATCATTAACCGGTGAGAACAGAGATGGAGCCAGACAGTCCTTTCCAGCTTTTACCAGGAAAACTTTCATCCAGGAGGCACATAGGAGTCCTTGACTGTTCTCAGTCTTTCAGTGCAACTCAGAGGGAAGGGAAGGGAAGGAGCTTGTGGAAACTCCTCCAGGGTTTGCAGAGGCTCCCACACTTGGGCTGGTTGGGAGAAGTGAGTACACAGAATGATCTGCTTCTCATGGGAATGCAGCAAAGACAACTAAAACCACTGGTAAAAAAATGTGATTCCTGAAGTATCCCACAATCCAGAATTATCTTCAATGGAGCTAAAAACTATCCTCTTCCCATATAATGTGATCTTTCTACTAAGGGAGGGGAGCCTGACCACACTGAAGCATATATGCCATATATATACCAATATCCATACACAGTCTGAAAAAAACAAGGTATTTTGCACACAAAGCTTTCCAGCACTGTTGGTCTATTTACATGTATAAGTTAACAACAACTTGTTTGGAATACTCAAATTTAAGGTATAAAATCCTGATTTACATGTTTAGGAGGTGAGATTTCATTCTCTTAGCCACTTACACTAGCTGCACAATTTATTGACTGGACCTTCTCTTTCCTATTTCTGAAAAATCTATGCCATTATAGGCTTTCATCACTCTATCAATACTATCTCCTATAACAGTAGGTCTTACCAAGAAACACTCTATCAATCTTCTTGTAACGTTACCTTCACTCTACCTCTTTCTTGCCGCTACAAATGAATAAATGAAGGAATAACAAGAATCTGAAAGAGGCAAGTAACTTGTCATCTGATGCTGTGGCTAAAAACACCCATGATAAAGGTACTTAATTCAGTACTAAGAGAATAAAGAGTGGCAGAGGTAGAAAAGTTTAAACGGATCTCCAGTAAGGCTTTATGCAATCCAGTAATGCAATATGCTGAAAACAGAAAAGATTGCATCAGCTATTAATTGTTTTGTCCCAGAACCTTGCCCAGTCACAGTGCATTCTTCCTAACCTCTGCCCTATAGCATCATTTCAAAATTCAAAGTTAGGGTAGAAACTATGTAGTTCTGCACAGTTTTATTTTTGGATGGCAAAAAATGAGTGCTTGGAAGATAAGGAGAAGGGAAGAAAGCAGATGGAGAAAAATGAAAAATGAGCTCCAAAGTATGCATCATTTTCTAAAGTAGTTCTTATATTTGTTCCACAAACAACTTAGTGCTACCTTAGGGTTTGCTTTATGTGCTCTGTTACATTACTTTATCACCAAGAGTGTTAACGTCCCTTTTATGAAATATTCAGAGAAAATTATATTGCTGCAGCCTACAACTAGAGGCTATAAAACTTGCTAATGTAACAAGTAATATTGCAGTTGTCTCAATAATTGTAACTTTAATTAGCATGTTAATACAGTTAACAGTAAGCCCAAAACTTGTTTAAACTAAGGAAACTGTAAACAAACTACCAGGCTCTGTTAGCCGAAGTGTTGCAGTACATCCTGAAGGTCACACAACAGGGATGAGCTACATAGCCATACAGCCTTCTCCCACTCAGCACTGCACCTGCTTAAAGCCCTGTTGTGAAAAGGCTCTACCAAAGGATTGCTGTTTACAGTTGCATTTTCTGTGCTTCCTGTCTTAATAGCTTACATCACTGTTATTAATTTTCAGCCCAGAACTCCTAGAAACATAGAATCACAGAATGGTTAGAGTTGGAAGGGACCTTAAAGACCACGGGTCCAGTGGAGGGCCAGGAAGATGCTCAGAGGGCTGGAGCACCTCTCCTATGAGGACAGGCTGAGAGAGTTGGGGTTGTTCAGCCTGGAGAAGAGAAGGCTCCAGGGAGACCTTAAAACAGCCTTCCAGTACCTAAAAGGGCCTACAGGAGAGATGGGGAGGGACTCTTTACCAGGGAAGGAAGCCATAGGACAAGGGGTAATGGTTTTCAACTGAAAGAGGGTAGTTTTAGACTAGATACTAGGAAGAAATTCTTTACTGTGATGGTGGTGAAGCACAGGCCCAGGTTGCCCAGAGAAGCTGTGGGTGCCCCTTTCCTGGAAGTGTATAAGACCAGGCTGGATGGGGCCTTGAGCAACCTGGTCTAGTGGAGGTGTCCCTGCCTATGGCAAGGGGGTTGGAACATCTCCAAGTTTACATGTTCTCACAGAAATAATGTTGTATAGATCTATCACTCTTTTAAGAAGGGTTGTTTAGTGTTGGTGCTGAAGAGAGATTTTGGGATTTAAGAAATATCTGAAAGCAAATGAGCTCCAAATAGATAAGACCTTTATACACAGCTACTAGTTGAAAAAAGTGTGAATGTAGACTTCTTGCTTTTCACAAATTTTGACACGTGGCTGAGCTGGTTTAGCAAGTGCTCCTTGATATTTCGAAGAATTTAGATTACAGGGCCAAGATGCAAAAAAGTTAATGGCATCACGCACAGCAAGTGCAATCTTCCCACCTGAATTATCCTGCACCGCTAACTGGCTCAAGCATTTTTTACTGTCTCTTGGATTTAGAGTTACCATATTGTATTTCTACTCCTAAGGAAAGACAAGATGAATAGCACTCAGTCTTTTCTTTCACTGCTTCATCTGTGTCCTCACACCGCTCATTCAGACACTGCTTATTCTGAAATGACCACGATGGATGAAAAACATCCAGAAAATCCTTAGTCTAGGCCACAGAGTTAGAATAAACACCCGACCCTGAAAAACCTACATTTGATTGTATGGCATGCTACTGGTACACACAGAAGCTTTACCACAGGATCAATGAACTTTTAACTAAAACTCTTCATTACTAGCACCAGCTTTAAAAAGGAAGCTGGTGCAGTTAGTTTTGGAAGGGGTACACAGAAAGATCTAGCAGTGATAGGAATCAAAACAAGACCTCCTGTACCTCAGTTCACTGCCTTCATCTTCAGAAGCCCAACAAGAAATCTGCCCAGGGCACAGGACTCCAGTTCCATGCATCACATTTGAGGAACAGGGTCAGCTTAATGTGAACCAAGTAGTACTGCCAGATAGCAAGCCTCTGGCAACCAGTAACACCTCAGCTCCATGAACAGCCCTGTTGATTTCAGCACTGGACTTGTAAAATACGAGAATAAGCACAGGATTCACCATCTGGCCCTCTGTGGATACCCACAAGGCCATAAAGCTGCTGTTCCTGAGGAAAATTTAATTTTATGACTTGTTAATGGTTTTAGATCTCAAACTTAGCATTTGCGCAAATGCTCATTAAATTTAATATTGAACCTGGCTCACTAGCTGTATTGCCACTTTTTTTTTTGGTCAGAAATCAATCCACCCCTTTCTAGCTTGTCCAGTGCCCACCTCCAGGCTAAACAGTCTCACTTGCAGCATTACTACCTTATAGGAGAACAAGCTTGCAGAACTGAACCCAACTATGGAAATAAGTTTCAGATAATAGTCCTACAAAAAACTATGAGAGGAACATCTTCAAAGCAGGGGGTCAGGGAGGCGGTGAACTTTCTGTGTAAGCAGAACATCTGAAAGCAGAGTTTATAAGTTCAACACCTTCAGCATGCCTGGGTTTTAATCTTGCTTCAGCTGACTAGACAGTAGAGCTGAACTTGTGATCTAAATAAAGAACTGGAAAACACCTTTATAAAGGTCTTAAACCATGGCTGTTGAAGCAGTGACCAATAAAGGGATCTGAATGATTGTACCTCCCACACCTTTTTTATTACCTATTCCTCCGAGGCTGGCAATTAATTGTTCCTTGCATTGATCCAGTCTGCCACCTTGCTTGACAGGCTGCTACAGCACTGCCAGCATTTGTTATGATCCCAGTTACACTCCCTTGCCCTATTTTTGCTTTGAATGGGCTTGTCTGTAGCTACCACATGCATTTCCAGCTCCAATTTCCATTCAATAACAGAAGTCTAAGTCAGGAAGATGCTGGCTGCACGTTTATTTTTCTCCTTCCTGTAACTCTCCTTTGAAAACGGTCCTATATCTTCAGCTGTAAAAGCCATTATTTTTATCTACATCAGGAATGTTGTGCTAGAGCCTTTTTTGAAGTGCAAATAAGTGACTGATTCCCTGCAGTATGAAACCTCAAGGAAGTACAGGCTAAAAAGTTCTCTCAGGAAAATGACCTGCTAATAATTGTCATTAATTATTCATGCCTCACAGAGAAAACAAGTAACTGACCCAATATAAAAACATAATCGAAACCCACACAGAGAAACAACAGCCATGCACTAGTCTTAGAAGCTGCACTGTTCCACTTCTCCATGGATCATCATAACATACAATGACCAGTCCTGAAGTCTGAAATCAACATTCACCAAGAGCGTAAAAAGGTTGAACTAACAGGGAAAGGTCTGTTGCAGAACTGCCAATTTGGGTTTAATAAGAACTCTTTGAAAATTCAACATACAGGGGCTTTCCCATCTCTCACTACAGTCAGCATGTAAAAGTGCAGCCGAGTCAACTTTTAGATAAGGCAGAAACAGCGAAAACTCATTCCTTGCTCCTTCCCTAAGACGGGCAGAATCCCATGCGTGTGCTCCAAAAGTAAACTCCTGGAACTAGCTAAGACTTTACGCAGTTCCTGTGTCCTTCAATCTGGACGCTGAAGTAAAACACAGTGCCACATGCTTTTGCAGTTCCAAGAGTTATACTCAACCTTCTCTTAACTTCCTCCTAAGTAGATCAATCTGCAACAACAAAATTCTGCCATCCAACTTAGTGGGAGCATGAAATTAATATCAATCTTCAGGGTTTGTAAATTCTTGGTCTTGACTAGATCTCTAGTAGCCAGTGATTATGAATGGCTCACTGCAGTCATCTTGATCTAGTCTAGCTTTCAAAATGAATCTGTGAGAATGGAAATATCAGATAACCAAGATATCAACTTCAATTTCATCACTAGTTTGTCTCTATCACTGCAGGCATACTAAAAATGCGAGCGTGAAATTATTTGGCAGGGGTACCATGGAGACCATCAGCAACATTGACCCGCATGGATACCTCAAGAAAGCAAAAGAAATACTCGTTATAATAATGCTTGCTATGCTCTATGTCGTAAGTCTTCAACAGCTCTAAAATTGCTATTTACCATTACTTAGTGAGATTATTCTTAAGAATATCGTAAAAATCTGAGAAAACGCTAGTAATAGCAAAAGGCATGTCTGAGTGTACAATATTTCTTCATCCTGAAGTATTGCCTGAAGTGCTACAAACTAAAAAAGTAAAGACCCAAAGGCCAGGCTCCCTTAGAGCTTATTTTTACAACTCAGTTTCTACACCAACCCTTCAGCTCCCACTGCACAACTGGAATCATTCAAAACTGAATCATTTGAACAATTCTCACAGGAATATTAGGAATAGTAAGATTCATTCCCGCCGTTTGTCATGAACAGTAACCAGAGCTGTGACCTAACCTGGCCTTCTTGCTTCACTAAGTACAAACAGACCCATTCTTACTAAAGAATACAAACTTTTCTCTCCAGCTTTTTCTCCCAGAGGACACAGGCCATGGGAGAGGGTGAGCTAATTTTGTCAGGTCTTCATGACAAAAGAGTCAAGGTCAGTTCACCCTGCACAGATGCTGCAGAAAATGTCTGGCAGTACATGATTTCTGACATGTGAAGCAGCACTGCTTCTGTTAATGTGAGCAATTGTACTGCATTTTTTGCCAAGGCCTGAATTTGGCTTTGCACAGACCAAGAAACAGCAGCCAGCATGGCAGACAGAGCAGTGGAGTTTCTTCCATTTCATAACATCTGCCTTACCCGCTCTTTGCGGGCCTCCCACATCTGAACCAAAGCCTGGGAACAGTCTCCATGTGTTCAACTCGGTGTCATGTTAGAGCGCTACCCCCACTCCTTGATAACCTGCCCACCTGAGCTGAGTCAAGGTAAGGCCAGCTTTAAATGAGCCAAAAAGCAGATCACTGATTTTATAGCTTTCCCCCACTGCAAACCACTCTGTTCCTGAATTCCAAGTCACTTTGTTTAGATCAAATTGTTTATGTTGGCCTTTAATCATACATTAAAATAATGCGAAAATATTCATCCATATCCCACAAGTCATTAGATGTAAAAGCAAAGGATGGTTTGTAACTCTTAATACAATTCAAGGACTGTATGTGCATTGGGCATCATGTTTTACCAAAGACTGGTAACTTTTATTTTAAATGCTGAGTTTTCCGCATAAGAATGCAGCCAGTGAAGGAAGGTAATTATGACTTGCTAATAGAAACCTTTATATTCAGCTGACAGCAGTTACACACCAAAAGGTAAAGCCTGGACTACACTAGTAACCCAGTGAAGTAAATTTTTTTCTAATATGTGCAAATCTATATGAAATGTTTTAATTTGTAAATGCAACTTGATTTTAAGCTCATATCTGCCTAACTTAAAAAAATACCACCAAAGCACTCAAATGAAGCCTGAAGCCAAGGAATGCTGCATTTAACACTTTCCATACCATAATAAAAATGTGAAAGATCAGCTTTTATTCAAGTCAACTTCAATTTGTACTCCTCTTCTATAAAATGGGAATAATCCCAGAGAAGCAAAAGATTATTTAAAAGTTAACTTTTGTGCTTCCATGGTGATATGTTATAGAAAGCCACAGAGAAATCCCTGCTTTCAGAACAAGTTTGAGAGGCATTAAGTCAGAAAGCTACACGCTGAACATCACGATAACAATTTAAAACACATACATAATTCAATGAGCAACATTTGACTGAAGCAAAGCCCTCTAACTAAAGGAAAGCGTTTTGGTTTTTAGTTTTTTTACTTCAGCCTTCTTCTCTGTAGAAAACCATTCCTTTCTTTAGACCGAGTCCTCATAGTAAAAGTCACAACACCAGTTTCCCTATTCTCATCACATTGCACCTAACCCCAGGAGTAGCCTGTAACAACCTGCCAGCTTCCTTTACAGAACAGAAAGCTAATTTCTAGTTTGCTGCTCTTTAAAGTAGCAATGCTAATTGAGCCAATATATGAAATTCCACTTCCACATAAACCTGTATTAAATGCCCTTCTGATTTCCATTCCTGGATATTTATCAAAATGCATGCAGTTCAGAGGGATGTAATTATACTCTCCAATCCAAAAAAAGGAAGGTGACAAGAGACATGCCCTCATTTTATCAGTCAACCATGTAAGCTGAAAGGTACGATGAGTTCTTCTTATAAAAGACACTTCTGTCTCTGGGTGGCCTCTGCCCTAAGAAGTAAAGGGACATTGATTCTGCATAATTGTTTGCACAGGTACACTATCCAATTCAAGGATGGGCATTAAATGGTTCCCTTAGCAACAAACCTTATCAGCATTCTTTGAATATGAAGAGGGGATATTTTTTCCTATAAAATAGTTCCTTCTGCTTAACAGCAGCAGACAGAAAACCGTTTTTGAATTCCTGCTTTGCACAGAGTTCTTTTTATTCCAGGCTACATATTAAGCAAGTAGTGGTACAGCTGAAGTAATTTGAAAGAAAAGAGAGCAGCTCTCAGCTACAGGTTACCAGACTCTTGCTACACCACTGTCCCCATTTTTGGGGATGTCTTAGGCCACATCATTTCACCAGCCACTGCACAGCACAGCCCCACAAATGCCTGCTGGGGCCCACCTATGCAGATAATGAACAGAAGAGCAGGGGCAGGAATGACTGCATGGAAAGAGGGAATCTCTCATGCTGGCTTTGTCATTGGAGACACTGTAATGTCAAACTGCACTTTAAACAGTTCTACCTGGTGAAGACAAGCCTTGCATCAGGTTGAAAGCTCAGAATTCGCATCAACCAGAAATGTAAATTTTAAAATCAAGACAGCATATATCCTTTCAGCACCAACCTAATCTTTAAAAAACTAAAATATGGGTTCTTCCTGAATGGTACTGCACAGGTGCCATTCATCTTTAAATTCTTGGCACACTCTCTCCTTGTTTAGGGATTTGATCAAATAGTTCTCATCAGCAGGCCATTGCAGTGGCTTATGATTATACCTCTTTTTATTTCTTCAACTTAATTATAATTGTGGCTTTTTGTTTCTAATGCACAACAGCCAAGCATATGGACACATCCTTTAAGCAGCTGGGTTAATGTTGCTTTCGCCTCTGTTTCACTCTTCCAAAGCATCTCCCTTTATAACTGATGGAAATGTACCAAGATGCTGTTCTGAACACAAAGCCCTCTTCAAGGCTTGCTGCCTAATGTTGCATTGCTAAGTAGAAACTATTTGTGATAAAATAAAGACAGATTCTTAACTACTTCTGAATGCTAAGTCTCATGCTGGGTAGAAACATTCTGTGCATCTGTCAGCACGGATGCTTTTTGCACATTTTAAATTTCAGAGCACTTAAGACACAAGCCATACCTGCAGCTTTCACTGTCACAGAGTGTACTGACCCCTTGGTCCAGAGGCTGCCACACATGAAGCTGGGTGAGGAACAGATTCATCACAGCATCAGCACATCATTGCCACATCTCCAGATGGAGACATTTGCTCCCTTCTCCTACACAAAGCATGACTATTGATGCAGAGAACATCAAATGAATGGAAACAGCATGGAAGAATGGAAACAGCATTCTTCTGGCCAGGTATCCCAGAAACCTGTTCTCTAACACTGGAAAACACATTCTCGCCTATGTTTCAGTAATTTTGCTGCTGCTGAGAACAAAACACGCTGGCAGAATACTGGAGGAGCTGTATGAACTTGTAATTGCCCAGAAACCAAAATACAGCTGGCAGGTCTAATTTTAGTCCACTAGCCCTGACAGTGACCTGTTAAACCACCCAGCTCTTGTGCCCAGAAAAGTAATGCAGAAAGAGCTTTTTTTTTTTTTTTTGCCAGAAGCTGCTGTGAGCTTTGCATTGGAATTAAAAAGGATGTAAAATGGTAGAAAGCTGATGAAGGACCTGGCGGCTAAACTTGACCATATATAGTGAACAAACAAATACACAAAGCAGAACTTGCGTAGTTGACCCTCAACTACCAGTGCATCAACAGGTCCTCTGCTTCTACTGTGGGAAGCCTGAAGTGAGAATTATCTTCAACTCTCATACCTGAACTTTAAGATACAATTACAATATATAACACACCTCATCAAAGCCTTACTAAAGTATAGTAGCTACGGAGAAAAACAGGATAGAAAACTCAACATTACAAATTAAGAGCAGCGTCCAACTTTCAGTTTAATCATTTGACATTAATTAACTTGACCTCCTTGCTACACATACCAGTAGGAGTCCAGTCAGGCCCAGTAATTTGGAGGTCCAGAGCTCAAAGAGCAGTACCAGTCTTCTGGTAGGTTTTGACAGTACACATCAAAGGCTGGTTTTGACAATAGGCATCAAAAAGCAGATCTTGCAGTACAGCAGAGTTGCTTAGAAATGGGAACTCAAATAGAAGTAACTAGAGCCATTTTTCCTAACAGCTCAGAGTATTTCTGTATCATAAAGCACTCATAAACAAGGTCAGGCACCCCTTGTTTCATTCCACCATATAATCACTAGAACTAGGACATTCCTGATGGATACTTGTCTAACCTGTCCTCAGAAATACCCAAGATAGATCCCACAGCCTTCTTGAACAGTGATTTTTTGCGTCTTTCTCCTAGTATTAGAGATCACCCTTTATAAAGTTTAATGTTTCCCTTTTTGCTGTGTAAATCCTACGCAGGATGACTACTTGACCTAGCTACCAAGCAGACTTCTTCACAAATTTTGTAGCATACATTACTTGTAATTAATCCATTTCCAGAACCTGGACTTTTCCATATCAAAAGCAGGTCTAACATACATGATTACGCTAATGTGAAAACATTTGCCACAAACATGGCAGAGAAAAATTTCTCTTGCTTCCCAACCTTAGCTGCTTCTGAAAACACAAGCATGCCCAGAACTTGGTAAAGAATTATGGCATCTCCAGTGCTTTAGCCATCTACAGGGAGCATGCACTGGCTGGTAATGGAAAAAGTGCCATTTAAGAGGTCTGGTAGGTTTGCTGAGTGAAGTCTAGCTATTGGCATGTTTTGCTTCATACAGAATCACAGAATTGTCAGAGTTGAAAGGGACCTCTAGAGATCATCTAGTCCAACTCCCCTGCTAAAGCAGGATTGCCCAGAGCAAAATTACTCAGGACTGCATCCTGCGTACAAGCCTTCAGAACAGTTACAGTCTGGGAAGGTCTATCCACATCTTTAGTCCTCTTAGTGTCTCACCTTAGGTCTGAAGGACTAGTTGCATCCATGCATGGGGAATGTGCCATCTACAGTGCAGTCATACCAGCACAATGGGTTCAACTTCTATGGCAATAGGTCAGCAGAGGTTACAGCCACCTACGGGGTGGATACCAGTTTTCCTATATATCTGTAGGTTTAAAGAGTAGAAAAATACTCAAAAAGAAAGAACGTGTCAAGTGTTAAAATTCTGAGCTGACAGGACTTGATGCTGGTGGTAACCTAAGAACTCTTTGCATCCAGAGTACACAAAATACTAGGTATTATATATATCTGGGAATTATGTTTAATTGGGAATATTTTCCTTTTTTTAGGAAAGTCAATAGAAATTTGGGACAATGCATCTAGAAATAAGGATCAATAGGACTACCGATGATTGAAGGACCTTTTCCCTCAGGATCTTATTTCCTACTTGATTTGATATAGCTGAAGAACCAAACCAGCCCAGATTAGGGGTTGCACACCAAGGGACACTGGAAACTATCATTCTAGAGTACAGGACCCTCTGCCTGCAGTCCTGGAGTCACATCAAGATAGAACAGGATGCAATACCAGCGTAACAGATGTCAGGATAGCATTCTGCACCTGCAGGTACCACACGTGCACCTAGTCATGAACATGACTAACATCAGTATGGGCTGGTTCTACATGATCAGAAAATAAACCACCAATGGCAAATATCCACCCTACACAGCTAAAAAAAAAAATTCAGGAAGCTTTTGATTTTTATCAGATAATAGTAACAAGGAGTTTAGATATGCAACTCCAATTCATTATACACTTCAAATATAAGCAGTGAATTTCACATCAACTCCCATCAGTACCATGTTTGAGGCACAGGACTAAGATATCTGATTACTTACAAAACCTGTACTTCTCACTTTGCCATGCTAAAGTCAGCCATTAAATATCTTCCAATTTTGCCAGACTTTAGAAGACTTAACACACTGCTATAGTTTTTTTACCCTTATGGTGAAAACAAAGGGCACTGGAAGAAAACTGCAAGTCTTATAGTTAGCTTTGGCAAATTTGCATCTTGAGCTATCTGGAGTTTCTCCTAAACACACATTGCTAGAGCTACATAAGCTTCACCTTTAAAAACAGACACGGAATTCTAAAGGATGCAGAGGGGACAGAAAATGAATGCTTAATTGTAAAGATATTTTGCCACTTTCTTTTTCAGGCAGCCTTTCTCCAACTGTAGAATTTAGCAAGCTTACTTGGAGAAAAGGTGTCCAACTCCCTCAGACACAGCACCAATTAGTGTATCTTTCAATTGCTGTAAATTAGACTTGTTTGGTTATCCTATTTGCATAAAAATCTAATGGGCTTAAGGCTCAGTCTTAATTACATTTGTCATTTTCAAAGAAAAAGTTCTTGGAGAACTATCTGATTTTAAGAAAACTTCCTTGCTGTGTGGTGCGTAAGGCTGGTTTGTTCATCAAGCTTCCACTGAGGTTCAAAAAGAATAGTGTGGATAAATGTATCCACCCACTTAGCTGTTAAGAATATATGCAAAAGTAATGCAATTAGACAATACTAAATACTTTCCCTTTTATAGTAGGGTAACCCAAAACATCTGATTTAGCAATTATATTTTTCCTGATGAAAATATAACTCTAGAAAAGACGTTGTTTCTGCAAGGGTATATAAGTTAAAAGTACATATAAAACTTTGGATTTCTTCACATGCATTGATTTTATTAGACCTCTTGGCTTTAAGAAAGACGCATGAGTTAGAATTAAATTTGCTTCACTTACAGCATAATTGATTTCAGAAAGGTATTGAGTTTTGTTTGATATGCTCTGACTTCCAGATAAAGTTGTCAGTGCAAACTTATAAAAAAAAAAAAGGTGCAAATCACCATGCTGGCAGTAGCCAGAGCTCAGCCAAACACTGCTCCACAGAAAAGCACCATAAATAGCGTGAGGTCAATGTATAAATGCACAGATTACATCAAAAAACAGAAGCCATGAAGCCCTATTTCCTTCAGATCTCACCAGTGAAGACTTTTTAATACGTTAAAGATATCATCTTAAATGCAGGTTTTAAAGTTTCTCTCCTTGGCCAAATCTATTGATTCCAAAATTGTTAGTAAATGACTTGGACACAGGGAACCCTGTTTTCTTCAGAAGAAAAGCCCAGAATAAGTCACTTGAAATCTGGCAATTTATTTCAATGTGAAGGTTAATATAACCATATATGGGCACCTCAAAAGAGAAGCTGTAAGTGTAGTTTGCCTCGCACATTCCTGAACCTTCTAAGTATATTTTAATTGCTTGCCTCCCAATTTGCTCCAAATATTAAGGACTAGCAACTTTCTGTAAAGACACCATTGCACATACCAGTTTTTAGCTTAGATTTACCTGATTACGTTATTTTTAATAGCAAGAAAAAACTTAAATTACAATTTAAGATTTATTACAGTGGTTAAAATTCAATATATAAATACACAGGACAAACCACTCAGATTTCCCCAACTACTTGCCGATGTGACATTCAGTAATATTATATTCCAAGTTACTGGGAGACATGAAAAAAATATCTGAGTGATCTACACTGTGCTGTTTACCACCAGCTAATTGTTTTCTACTTATCTTTTATTGCTTCCATGCGATATCCGGAATCCAGAGAAACCACTTTTTTTCAGTTTATACAATATGCACAACTATTTTTCATTCTTTATATATTGTTTTGAGCCAAAATTGATCTGATTGAGCTCTTTCAGTTAATCAGTTTGCAATATGGACTGAGATTGAAGTATTAACCAAAATTTTTCTTAGCCTAGTGAAAATACTTTTGCATATTTTGTTGCTGAAAATCCTCAGATGCATACTTTGCCTTAGATTAGTACTTACTATAAGGAATCCCTAAAAGTTGGAGCCATCCCATGAGAAGTCTTATATTTCAATTCTTCAGTGTAGAGGCCTAAATTTCATTTGAGATACAGAAGCATCACAATGTGCTTTCCTGACAAGCATTACACTACGATTTTATTTGCAGCCACTTCAGCCAAAAAACATCCAAACTTATACAGATATGGGCTGTTTTGCTTACTTACCCATAATCTCAAAGATTGCATTATTAGCTATCGGCCCATGGAGGGACTCTGCTGCACTAATGGCTTGACAGTGTGTGCCCCCAGAGAGCTCACAAGTGCGAAGGTGCCACTTCAGCAACTGTTTCCCAACACTGCTTTTATAAAAAATTGATCACAATCAAGAGCACTTTCTTTCTGAGTTTACAGCGTTAATTTTAATGTCCTCTGGTTAGCAAAGCAAGGACATCACTGGTATCATACCTATTCTATTTCTCAAAATCTTTCACTTTCACCAAGATATATATGTATTGGAAAACAATAGCTTCATTGAGTAAACTACATTACTATTGCAAGCAATATGCAGTGTGTTCCAAGCATCATATTTATATGGAAATTAGACTTCCCTTCAAAGAGGCATGTTTCTATAAACTCCAGTCGGTGTCCACTGAACCTAGACATTTCCCTTAAAATCAATGCATTTAAATTTGAGATAATATTTTTGGCTTGTGCCTTTCCTCACAAGTTGTTTTACTAAAGCAGGGACTGGTTACTGGTTACAGACTGACCTTTTTCCTGCAAACAAATTGAAGCAAATGGAGTATACTTTGATTTTACATTGGACAACATTCTACAGTGAAAGAAGCTGATCAGAGTATGAGTGAATCATGGCACAAGCAATTCATATTAATCCCTCAAAAACTTCAGCACAGGAATAACACTAAAAAGGCAGTCGGGAAAACAAGCTAGAGGGAGTCTCAAAGGCCTCTCAAGCTTTTCAGTACTAGAAAATTAAGTTTTCCATTTTTACTTTAGAGAGAACTCAGTTCTATTAAATGAATTCAAAACTCAGCCTTTTGCAAGAATAAAGATGGACCAATTCTTCAGAACAATCACGAGCTTGATACAAGACCAGTGGCAGAAAAAGGTCGCTTTAAAACAGAGTGAATTTTCCTCATTCTAAATGTTCAGGGCCTGATCTAAACCAGAAGAGTTCTCAGCTGCTCCACCCGGAGACATTCCAGAAGCACAAATTACTCAAGTTTAGGAATATCCAAGCAAAATGTCTTGCTCACCTGACTTACAACAAGCAGATAAAATAAGGATAGTCAGTGGCTTATAAAGAGAATCTTGACACTACTTCAGTTCTTCTGCACAGGGAAATAGGAATCACCTGCCAGCCCAGTTGCACCCAAACATTAGAGCAGTTTTGCATCTTCCCAAGACAGATAACTGCACTCAATTTAATAGTTCAAACATTTCTCAAACATTTACCAGACAACTCCCAAAACACAGCAGCAGATTTTTACAATATCGCAAGAAAAAAATGGCTTCAGCTTCATTTTAAAAAGGATCATTTTAGGAGATGACAAAGTCCAATTGGCTTACTGGAGTTTTATCAGCAATGTCCCACTGCAAACAAAAATGTTACAGAACAGCATTAAGGTGAAGACAAGAATAAACAGTACATTGTTTTGCTCCTCTTACTGTTTGACTGTACAAATTAAAGAGAATATATTTTTCTTAAGTTTTAAGTTCCCTGCTATTCCTTACCTTCCTTCACATAGTATTTGCACAAGAGCCATGAATCCTACTTCCTGCTACTTGAGTTGTCTTCCTTTTGAAATCAAAACACAGTAATACTGCATGAATTAAGAGCAATTTTTCACTATAACAATCTCGTTTATCTATTCCTAAAGCAACGGAGTAAAACAGAGAAGATACAGAAATAATGCCTAATTGGGATTAGGATGTTTTCTCCACAGTTACTTCTCAGCTTTTCTATACCAAGGGTGACCAGACAAGCTGGAGAAAAATACAGCTTGACATCTACCCAAACAGTTCTTAACACACACAGGTGGAAACAGATGGCAATGGTTTTATACCATCCAGGTACTAACTGCACAAGCAAAGGGCTTGTAGACAACTTTGGTATGCTTAGAAATAATTTCTTTGTCTTTGGAAATTCAGGACAGTACCAGAGAAGTATAACAACCAGCCGCTTGGCAGAAACACTTGGCTAAGTGTCTCAGTAGGATGGGAATATAAACTGTTCTTGTTCGGGTCAACAGCTTCCCGCTTCTGGGACCTATTTGAGGTCACAGGGAGTACTTTTGACATTCACTACAGAAACTAAAATTAAGAGATCAGTTGTATTAACAGCATTTTACTACTACAAAGCACTGTGTACTGCACTCATGGCATCTTTTAACATTCAAGTAGAAACTACACTGTACTTTGAGGCTCATGGAAATAACTTCCAGGAGTCTTGTCATCCTTGTCATCTCTTTCGTGATGTCCCAATTTGTCAGCATTCTCTATATATGTGGAGCCACCGCCCACACTGGAGACAAGTTTTAAAACTTGTTTGCTATGTTTTACAACATGCTAAACTTCACATCAGACAGTTTACTGGACGTAATACTTCCACATGACATATGCCGATACATGACATCATACATACACTTGCATATACATATTACAATAATGCCATTTTTGCAATTAGACTGGAGATAATCCATGCAAGAACATTACAATAGATATTTACAAGCAGATTTAAATTATACCAACACACACAAGCTAGTAACACATGGGAAGCAGTGGTGAAGGCCCATACCCAGGGGAGCCCTCCCCAGTGGAGAGCCAGAAATTGCATTTCAAATGAGCCCCTGTGTAGGCAGGAATCTCCAGAAAGAGGGCAGATGTGCTCACCCAGCAAAATGGAAGTCAAAGGGGAGCAACAAAAATTGAAGGAACCAGAATTTATATAAGTGTGAGCCAAACAGAAAAGGCCTCTATCAACTGCAAGAGTGTCTCTGACAGGAGAACATGGCAAGGTAGACACAGTGAAGATAGAAAGCAGTCTGACTTTCTAGAAAAAGCTGAAAAGGTAGAAAAAAGCCTAGCACCAAGCCAAAGAAACAGGCAAGTTGGACTGAGAGCAGATATCTAGTATTGGGAAGGAGTCTAAAGCAGGAGATTAGGTTAAAGGCTAGACACAGTGTGAGGGAAGAGATAGCACTGAATGCAAAAATAAAGGTTTAGGCCTTGACCTGCTTGAAATGGGATTTAAACTTGATATATATCACCGCCATTCAGTGGTAGCTATTCCAAAACTCAACTTATCCACTAAGGAAAGTTTTAGTCATCGCACACAACTATTCCCCAGGCCTGGACATTAGCCAGCCAGTCCAAAAGCTACAGGCTTATCTAATATAATTTTCAACCATTGACTTCTTGTGACAACAGGGGGGAAGGAGCAGCAGGGAGAGAAATCACTGAACAGTTTTTCTTGTGATAATACACGAGCTTTTTGTGTCTTTATAGAGTTCAGCTGCCAGCTGGAACATATACTGCAGCTAGTACTTGAGTTTCTGGCCTCTATGGTTAAACTACCCACAGCTTCTATACAACTAGTTTGCATCAAAATACTCCAAAAGCTGGATTTAAAAAATGGGCTGAAGAAAACCCAGATGAAGCAAACTGGCACTTGTTAAGAACAGGGAGATCACTTGTGTTCTCTCAGCTCAGTGCCACGAGGTTGCTGGTTTTAAGAGCAAACCACGCTCTGATGTTTAAGCAAAACATTAGAGCATAATCAGATGGTGGGGGAAAAGAATACAAGTTTTATACTCCTATCACTTTCATAGGCTTTTTATTATGCTTAAGTAAAAGCATTTTTTGTGACACTGACTTTAAGTGACCTTTCTAGAAGACAGCAGTCACTGGTGAGTGACCCACCACTATCAAAAGCACATTAACATTCAGTTAATTCTGCTCAGCAAGACAGCACCTTATCTCTTCAGAAGCAGAAGGCTCATAACTACCAGAATACAAACCCTTCAAGCTTCATTATTTTAGCAATTGATGCTTCCTTATGGTAAATATGTTAAATGCTTTAATCCTTTAAAGAAACATTTTTTTTAAAGAGAGTATGCATACAATAGCTTAAAACATTTCATCAGCCCTAATCCACAGGGTAGAAGCAATATATTTGTCTTCAGAAGGACTCAGGTTTTTAAGAGAAAGCCATGAATCTTACTTTTGCCCTTATCAGAGCATGGCCAGACAATCAACTGCAACTCTACAGGTTCACTGCGCTGAAGACAGCTAGACACACGGGCTCTGTCTGGCCCTGCAGCCCAGTCTGGGTTCACATGTTCCAAGATGAGTCACTTAAAATCAGCGACTAATGGAAATGCCTTCCTCCCAGCAAAGCTTCGTGACAATTCTCCCCATTTATGCCTTCTTCCATCACTACTTTGATATTGAGGGCTAAATTTGCAGGTTGGTTCTGCTACTGCAGAGCACAGTTTTTATACATTATCCAAGTCCTCAGGCTAGTTTGCCAGACTATTTTGCTGGAACTTGTGCCCTCTTTCACTCAAAAGAAAAATTCTTCCTTTAAGCCAAGATGAAAATGCATGCCCTTTCTATACTTTTCTGCTCTGTGGCAAAAGAATCAGTAAATGGTGGAGTCCCTTTGAAGAGGTTAACTGAATTAAGAGGAAAAAAAACTAAGAAACCCTGATCCTTACATAAATACATAAGAAATCACTATTTTACTTCAGTGTGAAAATGGTCACATAAATCACATGTACTATTTCATTCCCATTTCGTTTTTATAGAACAGCAAAACACAGAGAATAAAACAGCCTTCCAATGTCAAGACCATCCTGATGCACATCCAACAGAATGGGTCCAAAACGCCTCCTATGAATCAGTTCTGGTTTAATACTTAAGAATTCAAAGTAAAAATTCACGAGCCTTGTAAATGTCCCTAGCTATAAATAGATTGGTAGTAAATAAGGCAGCTTTAGTTTTAGACACAAAGAATTTGTATTCATAATACTTTGACCAATGTTAATGAAGCACATAACTGAGATTGAAATCAAATGCCTAACAATCAGAAAAGCAACTGTGACCTGTTCCAGTATTGATCAGCAAAGGTCAAATAACCCACACAGGCTAATGCTCCCAAACAAAACCAAGGATCCATCCCACAAAAATCAGTGATCTCCATATATAAATCCAACATCAACAGTTCATGTACTCTGAAAAGTACAGAATACTCTGCTTTTGGCCAAGCTATAGCCAAAATTCAGGGTTCTGTAGAATTACTTGTATTCAAACAAGAAATACACAATATCTGAATTTTAATAAAGCAAAAATAGTATTAATACAATTCATATCTCTGGAATAATCTTAGCTATAAGTTAAGTCAACTTCTAGTAAAAAAAAAAAAAAAAAAAAATCGCTACAAACGTGGCAATATATTGAAACAAGGGCCCAGGGAGGCAGTAATACCCACACCCTTGGCAATATCCAAAATGTGATTGGACAAGTTGCTGAGGAGCCTTCCTCAGGATGGAGGAGGAGTTGCTCCGGATCTTACTGAATGTGCTTTAAGCAGAGGGCCAGAGAAGATGACAGGCAGACATCCCTATCAATTGAAACCACTCTACCATTTCAGAACTGAAAGTTGCTAAAGTTCTAGATCTCTACTCTGAGTATTCTTGTTCTTTGAAGCAAAACATGATCAAGAGTAAGAACATTTCATCTTTTCTTTCCAGTCCTTATAGCAGTCTAGGCAGTTCTATACATTATAACACATACCTACTTGTGACAGACACTTATCTCCCTCAGACTAACACTCCAGGAAGTTGACAGGGCCTTTAACTCTAAAATGCAGAAGTCGAACGCATGACTCTGCTTTCACAGTGAAAAGCCTTATGCTTAGAACTCTTTGGGGCTGTGCCCCCAACAGTAGAGGTGGGATGTGTCAGGTATACGTGATACTACCTATAACAAAGACTGGACTCTGTTGCATGTTGTTACACATCCCCATTAGTGCAATCGTCCCACACAATCCAAAGGTTACATGAAAAAAATACTTCCTGAGTTGTAGAATAGAGATAAGAGACAGGAAGCAAAATGCTAATATTATTAGTCTGATCAGAGGAGTAAGTTTCATGCGAACAAATGCAAGTGTCTTAAGCCAAACTAATACAATTTTACAACACAATTTTACAACTTGCATGTCTCTTCTCCCAAGTCACAGGCAAGAGAACAAGAGGAAACGGCCTCAAGTTGAACCAGGGGAGGTTCAGATTGGATATTAGGAAATTTTACACTGAAAGGGTTATTAAGCATTGGAATGGGCTGCCCAGGGATGTGGTTGCAGCACCATCCCTGGAGGTATTTAAAAGACAGGTAGGCATGGTGCTTGGTGACATGGTTTAGTGATGGTTTTTTATCAGGGTTAGGTTGATGGTTGGACTAGATGATCTTAACAGTCCCTTCCAACCCAGACAATTCTATGATTCCTTTAAAGGATAGCAAAGTAAGACATGAAGAAGAACTGCAACAAGACCAAACTTCAAGTTTTGGGCAAGCTCAATGTGAACCGAGACTAAGCATTCTAGGGTACCTGTCCCCCAGTTGTATGCTTTAATTTATGTCTTGCATGTTTTTCATGTTTCATACATTAGCTGTGGAGCTGCCAAAATAACACCATCAAATCACTTTTGTGTTTAGAGAGCAGACGTTGCAATTCAGATTCCAGACTGAGGCAGAAGGTGTTAGACCTCAGCAGTAAGCAGAGCTGGTTCTTTCCATCATCCCCATCCAGGAATACGCTGCAGCTTCCCTCACTTCCTACCAATGAATTAAGGCTGCGTGACTTCTGGAAAGAATCCACTTGGCAGTTACATAAAGAAAAATTTCATTTTAGTTGTCCTCAATAATTCCCATTCCCCTTCAGTGTTTATTACTCTCAAGTACCTGAAAATAGCTACTACTGATTTGTACAATTACTTTGTTAGGGCAGCTTTTGAGAGGGAACTGTAATTGCTATTATGATACATCAGCTTTGATGCAGATACTAGGGTTGACTAAAATTCAAGTTGTGATCGTGACAGATCTCTCATTATCCAAACTATAATGGTCACTATCACAAGGTGGCATTGCTCTGCAGTCTATTTTTTTTAATTGTTTTAGGGGGTGGTAGGCACTGGTAGGGGGGTAGAATATTTGGTTCTGTGCTTGATTATTTTTTTTCTAAAGCATGTAGACAAAGTATATGTGGATATAGTCCTAAAATGCTAATCTGCCAAGATGTTTCACAACCTATTTCTACAACTCCTTGTCCCATATTTAAAAGCAAATAGAAACCTAGCTATAACTTGAATAAACAAACATCCAAGTTTAAAGAAAGTTCTGCTGCATGAGGTCAGACCAAAGGTCCACGCAATATCTTTTCTCTCCAGCATAAGCCAATGGCAGACACCTCTGAAGGAACTGGGAAAATATGTAATTCCCTACACATTCTCTCAGTTTGTTGGAATCCGAGACTCAGGGGTTTCATGGAATACCCTGGATAGATTATCATCCCAGACATGTAAGTGGATTCAGATGATTCTTATAAGCTTGTCATCCATGATATCCCAATGACAAATTTTTTGTTTGACTACCCTGAATAGATTTTCCATCTACAAACTGATCTCTTTTTCCAGGATGCTTAAGCAAAATAGTGGTTTTTTTTAATAATAATAAAAAAAAGCATGGACACTAACAGAATGATGTGCTATTTCACAAATGACCTCATTCTGTTCACAAAACTGATCTTTGCTTTCTGTTCTTTAATTATACTTTTTTTCATATGAAGACTACTCCCCCTTACAAGGCAGCAATTCTAGGAGCACTTGAATGGCTTTGGCTATAGCATTTTTGGACATCCAAGCCACCTATAACAGCCAAATTCCCCTTGCCTATATAATCAGTCACTGAGATTTCCAAAGCTAGACAAGACTTCAGTCAAACCCATGGTGGCCTTCTACTTTACAGGTAAATTCATGAGCATCAGAAAAAGGTAAGGAGTAAATAGATTATTTAGACACATGAATGAGAAAGGATGTTCTTCATGCCCCAGCTCCCAAATACCAGAAAACACTTTTGATCCCTTAAAGAAGTGAACTGGGAGATTGAAAGACTGAGAGAAGCAAAGGGCTCTGAATAGTAACTACAGCAGCATACGTTACACAAATCATGAGGCAGTGAGAATGCAGGGTCAGAATGCCAGCAACTTCTCTGCAGGGGCAAGGAACCTGTGCGTATGGGTACAGCCAAAAAAAAACCTCACAAGTAACTTCAGTAAAGAGCTTATGTTCAACTCAAGTCTCAGTTCTACTTTCTAAGTTAAACCTCAAATTTTAGAGCCTCCTAAGTAGCCAACTGTAATTATTACCACTTGTTAAACTTTGCACTGGATATCCCTACAGACCCATGTTTTCTGTAGTTGAAAGAACTTACATAATTCTAGGAAATTTTTGCCTTGGTCCTATTACTATTTTTCTTTCATCAATCTTTGCACAATGGATATGTCTGCTAACTCACCATATTATTATCATTTGATTAGTGCTAACATTTGACACCTTAAAAAGTTTTGCAGTGTTCTAGTTTAGATCATAATGATGCGTTTTTCCAATTAGTGTCTCAGATCTTCTGAGAACATGGAAGGTTAGAGCAAGAGTTGGTCTAGTAGGGAACATTTGACACTGACCTCTGCAACCTCGAGTACATAATTTCCCTTCTTTGCTCTCTTCCTCTGCCACCTTGACTGCAAGCTCTTTCAAACAATCACCACACCTTCACAGAATACTCCTATTCAGTGTTAGCTGAGACTTCTAGAATGGCAAGAAACAGCACTTGTCTGAGACCTCCTTGTGCTGCAACTTACACAGCTACACCTTAAAGGCCATTAACTTATACAGTTTTCACATGGAGGTTATTAAAACCAAAATGGCTCTTGCCTGGGGATAATTAAGACACTCTGTTAAAGGCCTATCAGCCTGTGACCAGCTGCTGAATTTTCAGTGGCAGTAACAACTATAAGTTCCAGAATACTGGGGAAAAAAACCAACCAAGTCAACAGCTCAAATATTTCACAGCAGAACAGGATTACATCATGGTTCAGTACAGAAGGGACAGTTACACCAACAATTTGATAAGGCCAAGAAAGAACATCACATCTCAGCATATCTTCAGGAAGTCCTTATCTTTCTGCTCAGAATTTAAGAAAAAACATTCATTTTCTGCACTCTCAAGTAATCAGCTTATAGCTTTCCCTTTGCCGTACAGTAGCTCAAATGCCCCAGTGATTAGTCAACTCTCCAAGGTAAATGGAGTAGTAGTGACTGGATTTTGCCTGAAAGATCTTGATAAAGCCAACTCTACTCAAAGAACTTTAGAAGAAAAACAATAGTGGCTGTTTTATTATCAGAGGAGTAATTAAATGCAAGCTGGATTTAGCCCTACATCTGAGAAATCAATTGGATCTTCTCATTTTCTCTCAATTTACTTTATTACATGAGTGCTGCTCACTCCAATGTATCAAGGTGAAGAATTAAAGGGCAAAAAGCCTTAATTAAAAGTGGTTTAAGCTAAATCCTTACTTCTAACAGTTTAAAAAAAAAAAACATGGAAAAAATCAGACACAAGGCTGCTATTTGTTTTCTATTTCACCTTATAGGGATGCAGTGCAACAGCCAGAAAAACAAGCCATATACGATGAGTCTACCTTGTTTTATATCCCCTCACAACTATTTAGGCATAAACTGTAAGAAAAGAGAAGTAGAGGACATACTCAGAGATGTGAAAGATACTTCCAGAAGTATCCCAGTCTACTTAACTTCCATATAGCACTTCTGTCTCTCCTCTTTTCAGGAGAAATTGACAATTTGCCGAGGTTTTAGAGTATGTAGTGTCACAGCAAAAAAATAGCTTGAGATATAAATACAAAGCTTGAAGAAAAAGATGACGGTAGGAAAGGGAAGAGCAGCAGTCCCACTGCTTGGGGAAGTGCATAGGGCAGACCTGCATGTCTGTCCATTTCACAATCCTTGGCAGGGAAGGAGAAAAAGATTCCAACTCCACTGTCTTCATGCCCCTTAATTCCTCCTGAGCCTCAACACTATACCATTCCACAGCCACCGGTTTTCCCACTCCTATCCTCTCCTGACTTCATCCTCTAGGCTTTTCAGTCCACCCCCTAGACTTGCTTGTTTCTTTTTTTCCTTCTCTTGAAGTCATGAACATTTCAACCTGCCTGTCCCATGTTCTTACCGCCTCTAAATATGTACAGTTGGGTACTGACAGCTGACCTTAGCCCTGTGTCTGCCTGTCCTTGCAGAAAGACATTGCTTATGGGGAAGAACTAAAGAACCTGAACACCAGCAGCCCCTGCCAAAAAAAATCTACCTAGAGAAGTATCCAAAGGCAAAAAAAGAGCACTTGCACAAGAAACCAGATGTGATAGTTTTCATTGTTTTGGTTTTCGGTTGGGGTTTTTTTTGAACACTTTTCCTCTCTAACTAAAGCTGTTATGCACAAGCAGGCTTTATTTTTAACGAGACAATTATTTCCATGCAGGTACAAACTAGATTTCTTGGAATTTTGAACAAAAATATTTATATTGAATGCACACAACTTCAGATCTCCTCCCTGCAGGTCAGGCTGCATGAAGAGAAGCATCAAAATGTTCATCTCAGATGGCCAGTTTCTATTTGCCTCAGCACTCTACAGGCAACAACTCATTTTTAGTTGAAATTACACACCATTTGCATTGTGTTATTCAAAATTGGCTTTGACCCTCCAAACTTGGACCTTGCTGTTTTCCATCTTCTTCCAGTACTGGAAAAGAAACTTTTCCATGGGAACAAAAATCTTCTGAGGCTTTTTGCGCACTTACGCAGAGGCTGATTTCATAAAACTATAAAGGGCAGGTCCCCAGAGAGAAAATATTGCTTTCAGTAGGATGCATATGGCTCTGTCCCTACTTGAAGACATAGGAATTCATGCACAGGCAAAACTTGTCATGAACTATATATGAATTTTGTTTACCAAATTTGGACAATCAGTGCATTTCTAGCTGAGGAAAAGGAAAGGCAAAAAAAAGCTGGGTTTCTGTTACTTTAACACAGCAACACTCTTTAAGCAGAGTTAAACAGCTGAACAATTAACACAGCAGAACATTCAAGTCATGTCATTCAAGCTGAAAAACAGACCCAAATCCTAGATGGGCTTCTTACCCAGAAGGTCCTACGCCTGCATAGAGCAATTAAGCTTTGTTCAAGTTAGTGCTTGCATTTGCACTAGAAAGGCTGTTATGAGTCTTCCCAAGGAAGCAAGCAACGCTAGGGAAAAGAGAAAAAGCAGCTCCATTGTGTAACAGAGGCATGAGATTCCCTCTCTGAGGTCAGGTCCAGGGACCCAATGATCTTGACGTGTCCTTACTGCAGCACAAAGCTCTCAAGAGAGTAGTAACTCTTTCACAACTTCACATAAGACTAGAGGAATCAGGGCTCACATGTGCTCTGCTCTGTGTTATGCTTTGTCTTTAGGGGCTGTCACACAAAAGCACGGGCATGAACTTCACACATTGCCCCTCATCATGTGTTAGTATTTCCTTATGTGACATCTCTCAGTAGTGTTGCAAAAAGATAACCAATCCAGCTCTAACTGCATGTTAATAAAAATACACAGCAGTAATCCAGTTGCAGAGCAGTATTGCTGCAGCTATGCAACTTCCAGGAACATCCAGGCACCTTTACAACGCTGTATCATGTGAGGTAGATAAACCCACTAAACCCAGAGCACCTTGATACACATTTAAACTAGCTAAAGCAGCAGAAGGTATTTAATCTCCTCTTATTGGGTATGTCTAATTTTCCCACAATAATGGAATATTCAGCTCACTCATTTTCTGATGACAAGTAATAATGAACAGGGTGTTAGAAGAGTCATTTAGTTAAAAAAATACTGAAGCTTAATTGACTTGTAAGCCCTGTGAACTGTACATTGGTAGTTGGATGATGGGTGCTTAAGGACTCCAAATAAAAGGTGCTTCAGGTGGAAGGAACTACCTTCTCCATAAGGTGTATTATTCTTCATCCGTTAGGATGATGTGTAACTAAAATGCAGTTATAATCCTACCTTATTTCCCCAAAGTGTTTAGGAGCGCTAAACAGTTACATAACTCACAGATTAATAACCACACAAGAGGATGGATAAGGTTGATAAAGCCAGGGACGCCTTTGCATATTTGGTAAAGCTGCACTGAAAACAAACCCTCTGATTCTGAGGTCGGTCTTGCTGCTTTATTTTTAACTGGGGCTGGGGGGATTATTTCATGCTTCAATAGTTACACTAATAGAACTGCACTGTGCTACTGAATGAGATTTTCCTAGTTATGAACACCAATGGCTGGAACAGTTGGGCTAATCTGAATTAACCTATACAGCATAAAAACACTTGAGTTCATGAATACAAGATGACATTAGCATAGATTCTTAGTGAGCCAACTCGCATTTAGACACTGTAAAAGCCTGGGGTGGGGTGTGGGGGTGGAGTAGGGAAGAGAGTTAAAGAATTCAAACAGGAAAAAGGACCCAAGCTACATTTATGTTTGGAGACAGCTGTAATTTGTGTGCATGGATGTTAGCTAGGTAATTCGCTGGTAAAATTCTGACAGGGAAAATAAAAACCCAAAACAAGGAAAAAAATTATTACCATCGTACAGATGCCAGCAGGAGGTCAGCCTTCTTCAGGTAGAAACTCTAGGCGAGGACTCTGCCAGAAGGAATTTAACCAACTTAGCAGCAGGGTTTAATTGCTCCATGTAACCGCTCAACATCCTAAGCTTGAAACTGAAGCAGAAACACTATTCTCGAAAACTATACTATAATGAAGCAGGACACGATACTTGCTGAAAAGAACAGTGATAATCCCTTTGTTTGCAGTGGACCAGAAGAAAGCAAAAATACCTGCTTTTGCAATGGCTTCTGTAGCTGTCTATTATTGTTCCATAACACACAAAACCAAGGTAGATCCTGGTGAAGTAATTAACTACATTCTCAGAAAACACCATAAAAATTCCAACTCAGAGCAATCTAAGAATAACCAGTGTTCTTTGCTTCTTACTTCAGAGCCTGTCTTGCTGAAATTCGTGACACAGCAGTTGACACACTACCTTTTCTACAACTATACCTCTCTGGGGAAAGTGGCAGCAATACAAGCACTTCTCTGAGCTATCTTTTTCAAACAAGAGCAGCCACTTCTTTAAACTGAGACCTTTTTCCTTCTCTTATGAAGAAAACCATTGTTTGCTGCTCTGTGATGACCAAAATGAGAGTCTAGGATCTCCAGGGTGACACTCTACCAGAAATCTGCACACTGATCTCTTAACCCTTAAAGAGCCTTCCCTTCCATCCTCCTTCCGAGGACTGAACATTCATTTACTCAGCCCTCAGATGAGCTCTTTCCTTAGAACTCCACTTAGTCTAAACTGCCATTTTGGTGATTAATTGCCTCTGAGTTCAATTGCACTTTGAAAGATGCTTCCTCCTGTTGTGAAAAAGGAAGTCCACAGTGTTCACCTTGTTCCAGGGGAACATTTGGACACTTAATTCTAGAAGCTGCCACTTAAGTTTTCAAAGCTGAGGGCACACCACCTACCCAGTAGGAACTGAAGGGCTTACTATACACAGCCCTGTCATTAACACATATATTGGCAGAGCCAAGCACTTTGTGCATTAGATACTTCAGAAATACTCATTTGAAGTCATATATGATGAGTGGTCTGTTTAGATATTTCAGGCTAAGAATTTTTAAGTCTCAGCTTCAACTGCTGTTTCTATTACTATTTCTGAGTTGTGGGGCTTTTTTAAATTCTGTATTACTTAATGGCATATACAATTACCCCATCCTTCCTGGATGACTCCTAAACTTACTAGGATGATTCCTAAAATGTGATGACGCAGTTAGGCATAAATCCTTGTGCAAACACATTTGCAGAAATACTGGGTTTATTCCAACTAGTCTGAAAATGTGGTTTCTTTGCTTCAGGCCAGTTACTAACAGGTGATGAGGATACACAGAAACTAGGCCACACCCCCAGTATTAACCACATGAGCAGAAGCCACATTAAGCCATCAACCACATGGAGAGAAGAAGGAAAAAGGTACCAGAAGAGCTGCTATCATGCTCTTTAGATACCTTTCAATGTTTGAATGACTTTACACAGATGACATTAGGTTGGCAGCCTGACTGCAAGAAAGGATTTACATGTACATTTTTTCCCCTGCTTTAAGTTCAGCTCAGATAATCTGAGAAAGATTATGTAAAGTTTAAGATATCCTTAAGTCAGAAACATGCAACAGAAGAGGGCTGTAACTAGAGCACGTGAAGTTATACCTACTATAAGGGGTTCAGCGTAGCAATCATAAAAAGATGTACTCTTAACTAATGAGGTTTTCTGAAAAGGAGGAACTTGATCACATTCGTGATACGAAGTGGGAAACTGATTATGATTTGGCATTTACTTGCTCAGCACAAGGTCACCGATGAGATTAAAAGACAATGAAGGAAAGAACAAAGGGGGAAAATTATACTAACTGAGCTCTGAAATAGCAAAAAGTTTTTAAATTTAGAAATATGCAAATAGGTTACTGAAAAATGTATCTGGATAACAAAATCTGCACTAAAATATTAGAACTTAGAGTCAAGAATTCCTAAGTCAGGAAAGACCCAGACTGAGTTACATGTGCAATTACAAATCCTCCCTTGTCTGTTTATAGACAAAAAGTTAGTCCTTAATTACACAATCATCTTGTTTCTCTTTCCTTAACAGAAGCCATACCTCATTGAGCACATAACACATAGATATGAGCCCAGACAGTGACTTTGGTCTTATTCAGCAATAACTAAACACAGCCCCATCCCTTTCAATACGTGGAATTCTCCCTAATTCTCTCTTAGTGCTCTTCTTATCTGGGGAGATGGGATATCTTGGCTTTTTCTGTACCACCAGGCAACAGTTTGCTGTACAGAGAACTGTCTGCAACTCAACTTATGCAGAAAGTAGTCAAAAACCCCACAACTTCCGTGTTCAGAATCTGCAGAAACTGAATTCAGGATTTCGGCTGCTGCGCTGAACAGGAGATTAAAACCTAGACGGTGTGGTGGGGGTTCTTACTCACATCCACTAAGGAGTACTTTAAGGAACTGGGTATTTTACTACCATATCGGAAAAGGACAAACCTCGAGGTCATTTCAAGCGTTGTCCACCATTAGAAATTAGACAGTCAGAAACTTCCAGAATGAAGACTGCTAATATTAGTTACATACAGAAGGGATACACTTGTTTCTGTCCATAAACTGAGCCACAATCAGCACAAAAGTCTTCAGATATATAGGACTACCGCATTAATCCATCTAAAGAGGATACTACTATTCTATTTTGTTGCAAACCAGTTACCCCTAAATTTCCATTCTGCACTTTTAGGAAATATTGAAGTTTTCTTTTTGAGATAACTACTTACCACTTTGAGAAGACTGAGAAGAGGTACAGATGAAAATGTGATGCTACTTCATAATTTCATTAGGCTTCCCTGATTTTTGTACTGTGACAATTGTCCTCTACTTCAAAGCTAGGCACCTAAACAAAGAGCACTTGCCCTGACTTATTTACCTTATTCTCATTTATTTTGTTTAAACTACAACTCTTCAAAGCACGGATCATTGCGCATATCCGCAACACATGAAGTTGGAGCGTAATTCAACTTGGAGTCAAGGTATTACAGCAAAAGAAGTCTCCTACCTTGTACAGATGGCACGTCACAGTAAATCTCACTCTTGTTTGTACCAGAAAAATGGCAAGCATCTTGGGTTTACCAGCAAGACATTGAGAGGGCAACTAAAAGCTTCACCATGACTTATCTTTCAACAATATGGAAGCAAAAACAGTTTTAATAACTAACATACAGAAAGCGTTCAGGAAGACTGCCAGCACAGGTATTTGATCTTTTCCATAATATTTTGACTAAATCACTGGGTGATCACACAAGCCTTACTTAGCAAACAGGGCCATTTATAGAAAATAAAGAAATAATGAATTAAAACCAGACAAATTATGATGCCTCCTCTATGACTTTTCCAGCACCTCAAGGAGACTGACAACTTTAACAATGCCTGGATCATAAGGCCATGAATTAGGCTCAGAGTAATTAAGGGATGTTTACATTTCTTCCATGACCCTATACGTCAGTCAGATTCCACCCAGAAATTGCAGTGCTGTACTAATTTGCTCTGGGGTCCTTACAAGCAGTTGACTTACTCTGTGTGAATAAGGGGGACCCAAAGATAAAAGCCCTGATCAGTATTCTCAGCAGAGTAGGCAAACAATGCCTCTCACAGAAAGACAAGTTAAAAGAACTATTAGCCAAAGTAAACTGCTTAGCAACCAAGTCACAATCCTTCTTCAAAACAGATTACCTAGAAAGCTTAGTTCAACATATTTGCCAGCTGAAAACATGTCACCTTGTAGGTAGATGAAAAGCAGCCACCTTCCTTCAATGTGATATATGTTTAAATGGTGTAAGAAATGCAAAATATACAAGCTCCTTCTGGTATCAAAAGAACATCCCCTTTCTTCCATGCAAAGCACAGTACACACCAAAAATTCATTTGCAAGGAGACTGCATGCAGGAAATAAGTTTTGAAGTGCTTGCCATCTCAGCAGGCAGGTAGGAGACTGGAGTATTTCATTTTGAGTTGGCAATTGTGATGTACACGTGTTCAAGAACTAATGTTGAAACGAGACATAGAACCCTAGTGCTTTATATTCCAAACAGCCAGTGTTCAAGTGCTACCATTTATCTCTCCAAGCTTTTCATACAGACAGTTTTTGAGCCTTGACTTGTACAACATCAAGTGTTTTATACTCACAGGTACAGTGTTCAAGTCTTGATTTATATCTCAGTATTTTATACTCACCAGTACACTATTCAAGCCTTGATTTATAGCTGGGTTGAGAGAACCAATTCAGATAAAATACTGTTCAGCCAAACCTTCACCCTTTTCCTTGAGCCAATACAAAGACTAACCTTTTCTGTAGTCTCAGAGAGCTAAGCCCAACTTTTTGTTCTACTTTTGTGGCAGGTATTTCTTTCAGAAGAATCCCAATTACTCTCTGGTTTCCTCTCAAGATTCTCAAGAATCTAGAGAAGAGCTGCTAAAACTTTAAGGTCCTGAATCAAGCTCCTTGAACATTAGGCTGTTTGATTTTTTTCCTCTCACAAAAACAGAATTCAGTGGGTAAGGTAGTATCTGTGCAATTCCCAATATTTCTTCAGACTACCTCCCAATTTAGGCTGTTTTAAGAAACATAATTGCAGCCAATGTCTTTGAACACCAATCATTACAGTTATCTTATGTTAAGACTACCTGGGTTTGCAAGAAAAGCTCAAAGATTTTGAACATTATGGTTTTTAAACCTAAAAAAAATTCTATTTACTTGAAAATGAAAAAGTTATTTATATCTGTCTTTAAGCCTTTCAATCAGAAGTTTCACTTTCAGCCAAAAAAAAGAGAATCTGATGAAAACCTGAAGAGTTGTTGCCCAGATTTATTGTGTTTATCTAACCATGAAACCTTAACCATAAAACCATTAGACCTAGAAGGAATTCACTTTGACGACAAGAGTTGTATTAGCACAGATACCAACAGCCTCATAGCACCATGGCCAAACACACAACCCATGCTTCCAGCACAGCTTCTCACTTCAAACTCAGGTAAGGCAGGCTCCCATGGCTGTGCAGTAAGTTTTTAAAGCTCAAAATTTTTTAGGAATTGAGTTTTACCAGACATTCACTTTTATATATAGAACCAGCTAATCTGCAGCCTCAAAATGCTTATTTTAAATGATAGGGGACAGGACTGAGGGGAGTGGTGTTAACCAACAGGTCTGATTGGTTTAAAAAAATGAAGAAACATTATTCTCCAGATAGAGAACCTTTTCTTAAGGGATTCTTTTTGCAATAAGATGATTACAACATTCTAAGACCCTGACACCACTCTTCCCCCGCTTTTTGTTGCTCTGACTGAAAAAAGTAGTACCATACCCTAAGCACAGCCTCACACAAAGAAATGAGGGCAAAGAAATAAACTTCAGGAAATATAAAGAGGCATGTGAGTTCAAAGACAGGAAGGTCTAGCTTACACAAACTTCCCCTGCTCTAAAATACAGCTTAAAACCATCCAGCAAGAGGTAACAGAATTGCAGATGTATCTCTTCCATCTTACTTCAGTTTTTCAGGAAAATTTGTCTTACACTATCATCCCATGTCAGCTCCTTACTACTGACTTATACCCCCATTGGGAAATTTCATCTAAGTTTGATTAAAGAAGAAAGCTCACCAAGAGATGATGTTCCTGCCAACTTCACGTACATAAGCAGCAATAGGGCAGATATCTCCCTGCTAAAGGGAAATCTCCAGCCTCAGTCAAACCTTTATTAGGCACAAAATGTCTTTATTTCAGAAGAACAAAAAAAAAAAATTTCCCTTCTGTCTCCACTTTCATTAAGCAGAATCTGATCATGACAACAAAGCCACAAAAAAAGGTTTCACAAGATGTGCTCTTCAGATAACTGCTTAAAAAAAAAAAAGGTCTTAAATCAATTCCAGAAGACTGGAGGGTGTGTAGGTGGAAAGGTGTGGTGCCCATGAGGAAGTCAGAAGAGTTTTCTTCCAATTACTGTTTTCACACAGAGCACAAACAGTTGACTTATCATTGGTAACACTGAGGGGTTAGAAACCATCTTACACTAATTGGCTCCCACTAAAACATACGCTTCATCTCAGACTTGCTTTAAGAGACTTCCATCACTGTCCTTTCACATACATTACGTACCAAGACAGATTTGTGCTCAGCTGTACCGAAGGGGAAGAATGACAGTAGAGACACTGAGTTGCTTAAGTCACAAAAGATGCAGCAAGCCAGCCTGGGATGTGAACTTAGGCCTCCTAAAGCCCAATACAAAATCTTAACTGCAAGACTAATTTATTGCTTTTCTTACTCCCCTCTAGCAGCTTAGTTCCCCAATTATAAGAGAACCCATTATGCAGTAGCCTCCTCCTCCCGTTCTCCAGAAAGTGCTTCTGAAGCTATTTAAGCCTATATTCCATAAAAACCTTTGAATGAATTCCAGGTCATTGCCACCAAATAACACTGGATTCAGATAGCACTGTTTCCTCCAAGGTAATTTCCATACTTTAATTATCTCATAGCTTGAATCATCCTCTATTAGAAGCCCACAACAGAAGCACAACTCACGAAGTAGTGCATTTAAATAAAATAGAGAATAACTCAAAATGTATTTGCAGGAGTGTCCTTTGCAGAATCTCATTTGCACAGACTCAGAGGATGAAAAAAATTTATTTTTGTCTTCCTTAGTCATGTTAGCTCCTTTTTAACAGAATTTTTTTAAACACAATTACTCAACTGCAAGATCCCTGCAGGACATTTTAGCTCAGTTTAAACATCTTGAAATACTTTCACTTACTGCAGTTCTCAAATTTGCACTTTGTTGGGGACAACTGTTGCAAGACGTATGGCCTGTTCAGCTTGCACATCTCCTCTTGGAGCACACATTAATAAGGCCAGAGATGGACCCTACGTACTGAGGACACAAACCAGGAGGTAGGCAGTGCCCTTGGGAAAACAAAAGTTAAAACATTTGGAAAAACTGTGCTGTGAAGTTTCAGGTAGTTGACTGTCACTGACAGAAGGTACCTTGCAAGTCGTTGCAGAGCTACAGAAGCAAACAAGAAGAACACAAGAAGTTCACAAGCCTCGATCTCCAAACTTGTCCGATTCAGCTGGCTGGTAATTAACAGTAAAAAAAAGGATAAAAGATGAGAATAAGTCTGATCTCCATTACCCTTTATGTACATTCTTATACCATTATGTATCGATTGTACCCTGTTTAGCAACAGTCTGGAGATGCCTTACATGCTAAAAGGACTACTAAATACAAGACACTGAAGATTAGACCCACTACCTTTTAGGAACTATTTTCTGTAAGACATACTTTAACTACTTAAAGTCTCTTTTCCCAATAGGGGGTCGGTCTCTTCTCCCAAGTCACAGGCAATAGAACAAGAGGAAACGGCTTCAAGTTGCACCAGGAAAGGTTCAGATTGGATATTAGGAACAATTTTTACACTGAAAGAGTTATTAAGCATTGGAATGGGCTGCCCAGGGAGGTGGTTGAGGCACCACCCCTGGAGGTATTCAAAAGACGGGTTGACATAGGTTGACATAGTGCTTAGTGACATGGTTTAGTGATGGTTTTTATCAGAGTCAGGTTGGTGGTTGGACTAGATAATCTTAAAGGTCCCTTCCAACCTAGACAATTCTATAGTTCTATTGTAGGCCATAATCTCTCTGTATCCAAGTACCTACATTTTACACAAAGCTGCATGTAGTTGCCAGGCAGCACATTTTATATCCCCCACCTTTGGCACACAGGTCACTTCTTGCTAGTCTTTTCCACCCTTCTCTACTAGCCTAGAAGGTCGGCTCCATCTTTCCGAGATCTTAATATTCTGCAGTACAAGTGAGGTGGTGGCTTCCAGGCCAGTGTTGGGGGAATAGAACTGGGAATCTGCAAAGCCCAAAGCCTGATTTAATACAACTTCAGCAAAGATGTAACAAAGCACCATCAGTGGAAATTGGAAGTACCAGGGTGCTCTGTGAATGGGGTGCGGTGGTGAATGACTTCGGTTTCAACATCCCAGATGGAAGACTGGTTACATAAGGATACTTGCTTGCAAAATATCCCTAAATGCAGCGTGCTAAATCCAATGCTACTCTTCCCTATAGGCAGATCCACAGCTGCTGGGAAGTGTCATTGCACAGCTGTCACTGTCACTAGCTTCAGCAGAGCTAGGAGGACACTTTAGAGCAGCTGCTGCAGATCTGCCCCAAGGGAGGGAGAGCTGTGTACCCTCCAAATGGCTTTTCTCATCTCCCTCCTTGCAGCTGGGAAGCACTGTGCTTGTGCTCTACTAGATAATATTGTAGGTGCAGTGCTCTGCTTGCTAGGCCTTGTGTTGCTACACGCTCTGCCTCACGCGTGTTGGCAGAGACCAATATAACATCCCCAGTGTGGCTGGATGGCTCTCCTACCACACCAGAAACAAACGCTCTTTTTAAAGCTCCTTGGGCACAGGGCTGTCTTCAGCAGCTCATTTAACTGCTTCAATTAAGAGTCCCAAAAGGGATCTCAGCATTTGGCACATAACTGTAGCTACATTTCTTTCTGGATGCTGCAGTTTACCAATAGGTAGAAGAGGGCTCAGCCAAAGGCTTTTGACAAATGCTCTCTGCCAATGCAATACTCAAGGGCTGGAACCTGGCAGTCACTCGGCAGGGGATACATACAAAACTGTAGATGAAGCAAGCGCAATAGCACTTAGCACCATTAATGGCTTAAGCAGCAGTCATGGTTTTTCATAATTGCGCACACTGGCTGGATTTCCTAGATTCCTCGAAACCTGCAAAACATCATTCGGGGTTGTTTGACACATTTTTGCCATAGACCTTTTCAAAATTCCAGAGACCAAGCAGTCAACTAGACACAAGATCTACAGAAAGGACTGAACCTTGCTGACACCATTTTAAATATTAGCAGTCTCCTGATTGATTTTTCCTGCCTTTTGAGAAGAAAATTTACCATACTGTATTATATAAAAGATTTCAGGTGGAACGGCTCCCCTTCTAAGCACTCAGCAACAGAAGCAGAGGCATGAAAGAATATGCAGACAGAATTCAATAGCAAGAAATCTAATAACCTAAATTTTTTTGCACTTTGCTGTTAGTAAGCAGACCATTTACACTTTGCTTTGCACATAGATCTCAGAGCACGCCTTTCATGACAATGAATAAACACAACCACAGAACAAACTGCAAATTGGAGATAAATAAAAAAATACAGTATCAGAGAAATAAAATGCAGTAATGCATGATTTAATAGCAAGAAACAATTCTACCCTGTGGCTTATCTTTGGTTTTCCTGTATAAATACTAAAACATGAGAAAGCATGTCCCTGGGCAAAAAATTTCCAGATCAAAGATGTTATGGAATGCTCCAAGGACCCTGTCTCGCTAACAACACCGGAATTTGAAAGGGCAGCTAATAGGCTGAGCTTAAAGGGGCTAAAATCTCAGTACTTACCTATATGAAAGCATGTGATGAGTCAAACTTGGCTGCAACCTGTTTGTACCATTTCACAAGTGCAAGGCAATAGTGCTAACCCCTTCACAAAGCTGAATCCAAGACAAGGTCTAGCCTTCTTGGCATATTTACGTTGCTTACAGGACATTGAGTTATGGGTGGTGCAAACGACAGAAAACATTAATTTTTTTTCAGTCTGCATGGGGGAGAAAATTCTGCAAACTGGTCCCAACATTGAAAAAAAAAAAAAAAACAGGGCTTGTATAGATTCACATCTTCCACCTGCACCAAACTTGACCTTGTAACTTTCTGCTCCCCTTCTAAGTCTAGGGGAGAAAGCAGTAACAGCACTCAGATGTCACCATGAAGTAGCAATGGGCTTCAACTGCAATGTTAGTGTCCCTCTGCCATCTGAAACTTCTGATTAGGCCTAGCGCACCCCAATATTTAAACAGCAGCTATTTCTTCTCATGCATTCTTTAGAGCCCCTTCCAAAACAATCCCCATGAATACTGCCCAAGCTCATGTTCAGCAGGCAGCTTCTAATTAACCCTTAACCTTCATCAAGCTATGCAGGCATTTTGTCTGAACCAGAGCCCAGTCCCACTGGTGCATCTCTGCAATCAGCATTTTAATGTATACAGCTGTACAACCATTGTGCCTCTTTGGAGCTCAGTAACAAATGTTTACAACCTACATGAACTTTTGCTGTTGTAGGAACCTCTTACAGAAGAAGGCCAAGTAGCAAATAACGAAATACTTCAGTTTCACTTGTTTCTTACTCTTTCTTTAGAAAACTCCCTCTGACACCCAGCTGACACAATACATACATTGAGAGCAAAGTATCCAAGTCATATTCAAAGCAGGCTGGTTGGCAAATCACATTTGACAGCCAACAAGAAATAGAGATACATCCCTTTGCTACGTTGATTATCACATAACCAAACTGCCAGCACTAATAGGCAAAGAAACCTCACATTTTCCATGTTTAGGACCCCATTTAACCACTTTTCCCTTTCCCAAGTCATTTTGGATGACATTTCCCGCAAAGACTGTCTCAGACTTGGGGTTTTTCTTCAAGCCATGCAGAAAGAGCTTATTTGCTCAATGAAAAAATACTGTTTTGTCAACATTTTTAAACAACTGTTAAGTCAAAAAGCTTTTATATCCATCTGCTTTTGAGCAGAGACTGGAAATTATCAAGCTGTCAGGAATGTTTCTTTTTCAGCCCTATAAAAATCTTTCAAGTTTGGCAGTGTTAAGCCTCTATAAAGCTGCAGCTTGCCCATGCTCTGAACTGACAGGTTAGAATCTGGCAGCTCGATTTCCTGAAGTTACCATCTGCCCTAATCATTCTTCAATCCAAGATTGAGTAGCATTTTCCTCACAGTTGCTGCCTTCAGTGCCTATCAAGCTGGACTAAGGAAGAGAGGACTGAATTTATGCATTTTTGTACTCATATCAATTTTCTGGCTGTTTGTGCACAGGACAAAAAGTGCAAGCCCATTCTAAACCAGAATTCATGAACTGTAAATCAGAGTCTGAGTACAAAGGTAACTTTTTCAATTGCATCTTCCAATTCCTTTGTGCCTTGAAATCACTTTAAATTCCTCCAAAGACTAAGAGAGTCTGCATTTAGTTACTTTCTCTCCTGCCTTTAATGCAAAGGACACCAAGACAAAGCTGTAAGCCATCAGGTAAATTCTTAAATATCTATTTTAAGTGCTTGGTACACAGATGTGAGAGCTTTGAAAACACAATAAAATTCTGCAACAAAACAAACAATAGAGAGCCTTTTTATTTCAATGCATCCAATTAAACCACTTTACATGCACAGTTGCAGGGACAGAATTACTGATGACAATAACATGCATTTCTAATTAGACAGTCGCTTTAATTGGCTCTTGTCATCTTATGTTTGTATTTCTCAGCAAGTCTGTCAGCTTAGCATCATTTTAAAATAATAATTTTTATAAATTGTACCTATTTTCACTGGGGAGGAAGGGAAGATATGGGCCAGATATTCAAACTGCTGCACTTCAACAGGAGTTAGCAAAGTGTTAGTTGCTAGTTTTTCACCCGATCACAATTCTGAAAGTGTGACATTTTCTGCTTCATGGAAATGTGGGATATAACATTCGCATTATGTATACGTAACGAAGAAAAAAAAAATCAACCTATACCCATCATGAGTAGCATTAGGCACCATAGAGAATCCTCAGCAAAAAAAAAGGTTCCCACAGAGCAAGGCTGCATTACCTGCAACCAGCAGAGTTGCAAATACCTCAGCAAAACTGATAGAAGCACAAGAGAGATTAAAATGCCTATAGAAAGTCAGCAGTTGAGTTAGCAAATACTTCACCACCATCCCTCTTCCTAAGGGGTTCTCTGATGACTTACTCAGGAAAAGCCTGGACACTTCACGTGGGCAAGCCAACAGCTCTCTTCCTAAGCAACTGTCAGACCTCTCCTTCCTCTCGTACTTCAGTCTCATGTCCAAGACTTACTATGTTTGTGACAAGACCAGCTAGCTTCATTTCTAGGTTTAGTAACTCAAAACCAGCATTGTTTTCCCCTACAAACTTTCAACAGGGTATTTAGAATGAATAATGTGCAAGTTCTTTCCTGTTTAATCACATATCTTGACAAAATTAGTAAGGTCTCATTATGTAAAATGGAGTAATATCACTTCATCATTCCAGAGCAAGTCTTCAGAAAATATAGCATTTAAGAGTTCAGTTATTTTATTCTAGCTGAAGTCTCAAATTCATCTTCTTCACACCCTTAATACAGCTAGAGTCACATCTTGTCCTCAGATACCTCCTGAAAACACAGTTTTCAGTTTCAGGAAGAAAAAGGCAGCAGAGACTGATAATGAAACATTCCTCTAAATCCACAAGGAAGAAAGGACAAAGGCCAAACTGAAACCCTAGAGTCCAGATGCTAGAATTTATTTTATTTTTTATTTTATTTGAGAGCATAAATGAGTGGCCTCATTCCTTTTACTGTTACGGAATTCCCTTATCAATACTGAACCCAGGTAGAATATGCAAACAACCCCAAAAATAGTAGTTTTGCTAGTCAGCTGTTCTTGTGACTTTACTGCTAGAACCATGCCTTTGAGCTCCTTTGGAATGAGATCAACAGTGCCACATCAGCCCCTTTAGATAGCAGTTATCTTCCATCATGAAAACAATGCACATAATTAAGCACAGAGTTTGCTTGCAATGAGTAACATCTGCTCATGAAAGAAGTGTCTCTCTCAGCTAACCAGAACACCTCCTGTGCTTTAATAAAATGTTTCTACAAGGTTATAATTTCTTAGCTTTGAATAACTTGGGTTTCCTATTACACCTTCTCTTCCCTCTCCTACATGGGTTCAAAGTAAACAAGGACACAAAATACACACAAAGTCTAAACAACCTACAGTCTGGATCAGCATCCAGAATCGCAAGGCTCTCCTCCTTGCATCACCCTATGCGGAGGATTAAATGTGTACCTATGTGTCAATGAAAGATCTACAGCTGTTACCATCACTTATTCATACCTGTTCAGAACAGGAAAGAGCTCAGGGAAAGTATAAGGTTTAACAGTTAGCATGAAGCATGACACATTTTTTGGCCTTTGCTTGTGGCCAGACCAGGGACCAGAGTTTGAATCCAGTGTTGTCCACTGAAAAATAAACAGTCCCTGTTGTTCTTTTGAACTCAGGAGCTAAACTCATGGTCCTATACCCAAAGCATTTCAAGTTAATTTAAGACCTTGTTTCCTCCCCCATGAAAATTCATCCAAAGAGTAATCAGAAATACTAGATGAAATGCTCCTCCACCACTAAGGGCCCATAGGGAATCTGCTTCGAAGCTCCAGAAGAACAAACACAAAAGCAAGCACAAATTCATACAGCATGCATGGCTGGAGTGCTAGTGCTGATGCTAAGATCAGTTAGTTGACCTGTACATATGGAGAAGCTTCACACTTTTTGATTTGTCTTTTCTGAAAATAAAAAAGTGATAAAAGGCAAAACCCCAGAAATTTTCTGAACATGTCTCAGATTGATCTTTTCTGGATTGGAGCTCAGGAAATGTCAGTTTTGTGCTTGACATGGCAACTGATAAGTTCTGTGACCTGGGGCAAATCACTTTCACGCTTATGTCTCTTCCTCACACACACTTTTTAGCTAGTATGTGCTTCAGACAGAATGTGTCTTTTAATATGAGTATATACAATGTCCCAATAAAATTAGGTCATCATCAAGCTCTAACATCAGCTTAAGCTATATTTATACAAATTCAGTCTTCAGTGCTGGAAGACTGTTGAGACATATTGAACTGCAAGAAAATGCAAACTGGCTTTCTTAAGAAACACCTGAAGTTTTATGAGCTGAGTATAAAGTAGTAAGAAATCCCCAAACTATAGTGAGTTATAAAATTGTTTCTTTCATTTGTCCATATGTTTAAGTATGTTGTCTGTTATTCATTGCAGTTTAAACTGTTTCATAAAATAACAGGTTGTTTTTATTATCCCTTTGGAATGTTCCATAATTACTCTATAGAGGTGAAAGGATTTATTAATTACACGTAATTACTGTTGGGCAAAGATGTATTTGCATAAATTAAGAAATATTTTTAACTATTCAGAGAACGTATTTCTTTTATTTCTTTAGTTTAACATTTACAGAGTAATCATACCTATAATAAACAAACCCACTAGAACAACAGGTACTTGGATAGGTTATAATAGGTGTCTCATAGTATCATGTCAAAGACCCTTAATCTTTTATTGGATCTCTCTCACAAATCCCTCTGAGGCAAGAAAGTGTTGTTATGCCAGTTTTAAAGCTCAGAATTTGAGGCAAATAAACTAAATTGCTACGTCCCACCCTGGCTGTCCCAGTCAGGTGCTTAGAACAGGATGGAAAAATCCTCTTCTGTCTTTTAACTGTTACATTTGTACAGGACCCTGAGTCTGCTGCCAAATTTCATTTGCAAGACAGGGCTTTCAGATGACATAAGGAAAAACTTATATATTATATATTTTTTTATATATATGCACACACACCCCCCCTCCCCTCCAGTGGTATTTTCCACTCCCAGTTCTGACTGATGGAAGGTTGACTACCCAAAGACTAAACAATTCTATTACACTCTTTCTTCAGGTATTTATTAATCATTTTATTAATTAATAAGTTTAGGATGAACCCTGAGAGCATTTGAGATAAAGGAAGTAACTACATAGCAAGAATATTAGGAAAATAGATACATTGCACAAATTCCTGCTAAAGTTTATCGCCTCAGAAGGACATAGTATCAAATCGGCAAGACTGCAGTAAGCATGACTTGTCCTAAGGTGGGTACTGCTAATAGCACAGCATGTCCTCAGAAGCTTAATATGGCCTTTCAAAAACCTTGCTGTTAATTAACTCCACTACTTGCAATGCAAGACAACAACTGGAGGATTGGCCTTAAGCTACCTATTCAAGGTCACAGAAGAAGATTTCTGAGAGCTCTGATCTCCTCTGATTCCAGGATCACAAGTCTTGGTCTTAAGATGGCACTTCTAGAAAACCTGACCTTCAAGGAATCCCTTCTCCACAGTTTGGGAGGCTTCTCATTTAAACTTTTGAAATATTTTAGAAACACTATGGTCAGGGAGCCTTTACACCATAATCCAGGATGTTAGACTTCGCATACTCAGTAGAAAAAGGCCACTGCAAATAACGAATTAAGGTGTTGAAAACTATTGCCTGAAGAATCTCTCTCATTGAGATTTACAGGCAGCCCAGAGTAAGATTCCTGTTCCAGCTGTCTCCTCCATGCAACTAAGAAAATGACTGCACAGAGAAAGGATGCTGCAGTCTGCAGCAAATACAGTGGGAACAAGCAGCATAATTGGGCCATCACTTTCAGTGCCAGGAATGTTCAATTTCATTTTGCTTACCTGACAGAAATCAGGGCTGATTCAAAAAAGTAGATTCAAGCATTACGTTTGATTTCCACTCAGATTCTGTGAAAGAAGGGGCAACGTGGTAGTGAATGAAAACAGAGAAACTGAGAAGCAGCACAGAAGAAAATACACAAATAGACAAGTGATTTGTCTCTGTGTCTTATCACACTACCTTCTAATAAACACACAGTGCACAAAGCCTCAAAGTGTTAGTCATGGTCATACAAGTGAAGAAATTTCATGAGATGCCATCAATCTCCTCTCTCCCTAATGTTCTCAGAACTCACAGAGATCCTAATCATTTGCCCTATTACTTTTCTTCCTTCCTTGTGGAGGTATGAGCAGCACTGCAAAATTCCCATGCCTCTCTGCCAGTGCAACATTGTTCTTGCTTTTTAAAAAACAAAACAAAAATCTGTCAATAAATGTCAGCATAATAGAGCAAGACCTCAGTGACAACAAAGGAAATTAAATTGGTGAATTTCAACAACTACTTTTGTTGCAAAGATTTATGTGTCTCCTCATTTGAAGCAGTTTCACACCTCAGAGTACTACCTGGAGGAAGCCAAATTATCAGAAATGTCCCACCCACCTCCATGAGCAAAGGCAGATTCCAGCTCCAAATAAGGCACAGTTCCTTCAGAAGTCAGAGACCAGCACCTTGGCAGTTCCAAGGTACTTCAGGACATAAAGCACTTTCACATATATGTCTGTTGGCTAGAAAGCATTCCCTAGCAAGACAGGCATTTTGCTTTGTTCAGTGTTTGTGTAACAGTTCAGTGTCTTCATGCTTTTCTTTGGTCAATTATAACAAAACCAAACCCTCCAGGTTACAGCAGGAGTTTCCAGACCACTTTACTGAAGTCATCTGAAGAGTTCCACTAATTATTTTGGTCAGTCTTATCTATATAATTTGTACAATGAAAGCCTGAGGCTGTTTCAGAGCTTTGCTTAGAGTTCAGTGGTGAAAGTAATTCAACAGAACTTCAGGATCTGATAATCATTTTGGCCAGGACAGTTTTAAAAAATTAGCAGATCAGCTTTTATCTGTTTATTATTACTAGTCCTAAGAGTAGCAGCAAAGGTGGGGGTTTTTTTAATAAGCAATAGACACTTCAGTGTCTTCCATTTTTAGCTTGGTGAACAGACAAATGAGTTATTATTTCAGAAATTCAAATATTATTAGAACCATTAGTACCATTTACTAATTAGACCAAAATTTTAAAATGAAACAACTAGAATCAGCAGGTTTACAATAGAGGGCTTATCTCCAAAAGTAAAGCTCCTTTCCCATGCATTCAAAACAGCATTCAAGGGGAATCAAGACAAACTAAAAGCCCTAAGACATTAGTCCTTGCAAGAGATGGGTCTTCAGCAGTAGTTACTCATAGGCTGGTGTAGCCAAGGTAAATTTCTCTCCTGAGACAGAATATAGCTATTTGATATCAAATGGGACTCCACCATTAGTACAGCATCAGTGAAATTCCACTTTTTAAATGCTAGCTAGGAAAAGCATTGTAAAGAAGTGATACAATCTAAACCACCATTTAGTTTTACATTGCTTAGATATATATATCTCAGAAACAACTTAAGTTTTCAGAACTTCCTCAGAAGTCAAGATGTAGGGTCTTCTTAATACACCCTTCCCCACATTCAGAAGTCTCAGTTTCATACCATCACAGTGGGAAAACAAACTTAAATTACGTATGTCATTTACATGTCAGAACATCATTGTCTTATAACTTCAAGACTGCTAAAAAGGCAAGAGGAGTAATAGATTGTACTAGGTAGAACCTTTTGCTGTTTTAACGATGAACATACTCCTACATATGTGCATTACTATTGCAGAAACACAGCTTGCTGTATAGCTTTACAACACAAGTCCAACTAGACTATTCAGATGGTACATTAAATGCTTTCATTTTCATGTATAGTTCAAAGTTTGAGGGCCATTGCTCTAGACTGAAGACAATTTGAAAATTGAACCATTTTGTTCATTCATTTATTGATAAATGAATTAAATGATGCTTTTTCTGCTTATTTTCCTAAATGGCTTTTCTGCCTCCAAATCTCTATACCAGCAATTACAAGCCGCTTAAGGGTAAGAGGGGGGTGGGACTGATAGGACCAGAGGAAAGGGAGGGCTAAACCTGCATACCATAACTCTAGCAACTTCTGCTTGCCTGGTGAGTCATATACTTAAGACTTGACTTTGTCTCTTCAAAGTGATGTTTATAAACAGCCTCCCCCTTACAGTTTTATCAGTTTCCCATATGCTGTTTCTAACTTTACCGTTTTTACCTTCAAAACTCCTTCTAGAGATTTTAGGATAGCGGGGGCTTCGCACACCAAAAAGCATTCTTATTTTACATCTTTCTTCTCCCTCTTCCCCTGCTACTGTTGGATAACCTTGCTCCCAGGGCTTAATCTGATGGGGGCTGTTGACTTGTTTCAGTATGTTGGTCTCAAGGTGAGGGAAACTAAACAATCACTTCTAATATAAATCAGGCAACAAAAAGAATTTAACCTGAGTGATTTGACAAGGGAATATATACCAGGACTCACTATTGCTGTCCATGTTCTGTAGTTAGAAGAATATGTACACAAATTCCTCAAAAAAAGTGTGCCTCACAGGCATTGTTCTGTCTTCTCATGAAGGCTGACAACAGCTTGTTAACATTAATTGAGCAGAACCTGAAAGAATGCTTCAGAGCTGCTAAGTGTTAAAGCAGGCAACTCCCAAAGACAAATTCTAAAACAAGGCTACGGATGAACGGTCACATACTCTACTACATAGTTTTCCCTCATAATATCCCGTCTTTCAACAGCTCTCTCGTATGTCACATATCTCTCAGATGGTTTCACCAGTCCTTTGTAGTCTTACATTGACTATTACCAAGCATTGACATCACTAACAAAATAGTGTTCCTCTTTAGAAAGGAAACAAGATAGAGGTGGGTAGTTAGTTTACAAGGAAAATGAGGACTTCTGTGCTATCCTGAGGTTATCAAGAAAAGATTCCTGAGAAGGACTGAATTCCACACATTTTAAACCATTTATCATCAATTTATTTAGACAAATAATCAGAAGTATTTAGAACCCTTATGCTGTTGTTCTGATACACTGCAGTGCTTTAGAAGCTGTCTTATTAAAGCCTTCACGTGTATCCAGTACTCATTGTCTTACTGTTGGCCTACAGGGTATCAATTGTGCCATACAAGCATGCCACAGCAGGGCATCAAACACGAACAGAAAGCTAAGCCTTCCTCACTTGCCACTCTAACGGGTTCTTCAGCAATGACAAAGTCCATTCAAGCAGCACCATGCTACTGGCCTCTGACACCTGGGGAGAGAAAATTGCCAGGTCAAATCACTGCCTGCTTAGTATCAAGGAAAGGCAGAATTATGCAATGAGGTAAGATTTGGCCTTGCAAAGATAGTGGTTATCCACGTTCTTTCCCCAAGAAACCGATACTCTAACCGAGTAGATAGTATCTGAAACTTTTAGCAGTGGTCTCCTTCAGAGAAACATTCTTGCTTAATTTTAAGCATTCCTAAGGGGGCAGATGCACTGAAGTTTGCCAGAGGCCAAGCTTTACACACTTACTGGAAATGCTAGTTCTCTTTTCAGACCAAAACCCAATAATTACCAATTTCTATACAAATTCTCAGATTTGTTTCCCTTGAAATTTTATATATAAAATATACCAATAGAGACCAAAAGCAATAGATCAAACCCCAGTTTTCATTCCTTTGCTACCCCTCTCCTGGAAAACCAGAAGGGAATGTTAAACTCTACACTATAATCAAGTGGCTTGAAAAGCATGAAAAAACACTTCTCTCCCTGCAGATATCAATTTTGCACTAGCTTTGGCTTCTAAATCTTATGGGAACAGAAGGGTAAAGCTAAGATTAGATACAAGAATGCGTGGCGTGTACCCTTGTTACCAAAATGCTGCAATTCTTCAGCCAGCCAGGTTACTTTCACAGCAAAATAGTCTCCTTAAGGGAATCCAAGATCAACAGATATTTCATAAACAGCAACATCTACATTCCACATTTAAGCAATTATTCCCCTCAACCCCTGCATAGCTACAGAAAGGACTACTGCCTTCAGAAGATTTTTCTATAAAGCAATAATGTCTATTAATAGACAGGTAGAATATCCTAAAATTGTGATTACACTGACAGAACAGTGTCACATCCCAGCAGATTGCATAGCTTGCTTCTCTATATATCAATTTACCCTTGCCTTTAACACATTACCTTATTAGCTCAGCATACGAGACTGGACTCTGATCAAAATTATGTTCTTATGTACAAAAGAAAGATCTGAGAATTTATAGGAGACTAAGTTGTTTTTGCTAGGAGGAAGCTGATGATTTATTATCATGAGCATTTTTTTGAAATTTTAGACAATGTTGCCTATCATCCAGCAAATTACTGTTAATGTAAAAATTGTGGTAAACTCAAGCAACTCAACTAGATTTTGCATGGGTTTCCCTTAACTGGGCAGACAAGCTGGCTTGGGTGCTCACTTGACAATTGCAAATGCCAAGGCCCACATTCACTAAGGGCTACTATTCTAAGCAACACCTGGCTTTACAGAATCATTGTTAAATAAAGCCTCAGAGATTCCATGAAAGAAAAGTATTCTTGACAAAATACCCTATGGTTTCAATGTCCTCACTTCATTCTATACACTAAGACCTAAATTTACTTTCTGTAACACAGCATTCCTGATTCAGCACAATTACATTCCATGTACAGAAATAGCAACACTCTTGATACAAGTAGATTTTTCTGAGATTCCTCACCGATGCACAGCTGATTAGGGCCACTGCATCTGAAATAGTTTGCCATACATAATTACCACACCATACTATGGTTCCTGAATCATCCTTCAAGTAGTATTTTCTATAAGAAGAGGTTTGGACCTTGTACAGCAAAACCAAGCTACTTTTGGCCAATTAAACGTAGCACTGTAAATCTGCTTTCTGATTTGCCAGAGAAGTGTTTCTAGTAATTTGACAGCTAATAACGGAAACATGCACATACCTGCAATGCTATGTGAGCTTTGATCCAACTACTGCCAAAAACACCACAGGTGAAAATTAAGTTATCATATCTTAATCCAGCTCATGTTAGCAGCAGTACAGAGGGAACTAACAGTTTTTACTAGCCTATGTATAGCCCAGATCGTTGTGAAGAACACTCTCCTTGGATGTCTGTTGATTTTATCCGCATGCCTAGGAGAGACCTTGGGGAACACAGCGGCAGACAACTTTTTACTTATGAATCATAATATTTTTCAAGTGTTCAAGTTTCACATAGGTTTTCATATAACCTGTGTGCAAAGCTGGAAGCACACCTGATAAATGTACTAAGGCTCACTTTTCCCAAGAGGAAGGGCAGAAATGGCCTGGACCTTAAAAACATTTGCTACTGTTACACGAGTTGCTCAGCGCAAGGTCTGATGCAAAGATGAGAATCTTCCACTGATTTAGTGTGCAATCCTATTTCCTTGATTATTTGTTGTTGTAGTTCATGTATCACCTAATAATCAATATGCCTTTTCCACTCCATCTAGCTACAGCAGAACCACAGTAGATTAGTCAGCTTCAGAGCCATGTTGTTTCACAGAATTACAGAATCTTCTTGATTGGAAGGGACCTTTGAGATCATAGAGTCCAACCAACACAAAAAAAAACAACAAACAAAAAACAAAAAACAAGCAAACACCAAAACCAAAACAAATCCACACAAAACAAACACCCACAACCACACACTAACACACCACACCCACCCACAAACAGACACAAACCAACAATCTCAGGCACTAGAGCATGCCCTGAAGTGCCATGTCTATGCATTTCTTAAATACCTCCAGGGATGGCGACTCCACCACCTCCCTGGGCAGGCTGTTCCAGTGCCTGACCACTCTCTCAAGTAAAGTCATTCTTCCTAATATCTAATATAAACCTCCCCTGCCACAACTTCAGACCATTTCCTCTGGTCCTGTCATTATTCCCTTGGGAGAAGAGGCCAACACCCACCTCTCTACACCCTCCTTTCAGGTACTTGTAGAGGGCAATGAGGTCCCCTCAGCCTCCTCTTCTCCAAACTAAACATGCCCAGTTCCCTCAGCCTCTCCTCATATGACTTGTTCTCCAGACCCCTCACCAGCTTGGTGGCTCTCCTCTGGACATGCTCCAGCAGTTCAATGTCCTTCCTGTAGTGAGGGGCCCAGAACTGAACACAGCGCTCGAGGTGAGGCCTCACCAGTGCCCAGTACAGAGGCACCATCACTTCCCTCCTCCTGCTGGCCATGCTATTCCTGATACAGGCCAGGACGCCGTTGGCCTTCTTGGCCACCTGGGCACACTGCTGGCTCATGTTCAGCCGGCTGTCCACCAACACCCCCAGGTCCTTTTCTGCTGGGCAGCTTTCCATCCACTCTTCCCCAAGCCTGTAGCATTGCCTGGGGTTGTCGTGACCGAAATGCAGGACCCAGCACTTGGCCTTATTAAACCTCATCCCATTGGCCTTGGCCCATTGATCCAACCTGTCCAGATCCCTCTGTAGAGCCTTCCGACCCTCAAGCAGATCAACACTCCCACCTAGTTTGGTGTCATCTGCGAACCTAAAAATTTGACATACAATACACAGGTCCTTCAGGGATCCTGTACATATTCTAATAACAATGACTGATTTTCTATGTGATGCCTGGTTACTCAGAGCTAACTGTTTAGATTTCTCTGTGAGGCTAAGCTAAGCTTTGCATTAAATGAAAGCATCTCCAGCTTTCAGTTTGAGTAATCATTTTGTCTGAAAGCAAAGAGAGCAGAGGTACTTGCAGAAAAAGCAAACCAAAGCAATAAGCTCATCCAACAACAGGATGGTCAACCAACAACTGGCTTGTGAAATGGGGGGCAATATGAAACACTGGGCAGTTCTCACCTAAGCAGAAGCTGGAGCTACTTTCTAAGCAATTCTCCATATGGCGAAAATGCATGTTGTTGGGACAGGCCTAAACTGTAGTACACAAAAATAGCTGCTGACTACAACAAAGCCCAATATTTTCATTAACTTATTTGAATTGATGTAGAAGACATCAAAGCAGATTAGTTAATGCTTTTCCCAGCTTCAGTCCACGTAAGGTAAGATCTTATTAAAGGTGCTCCAGTCATTCAGTCTAATAAATTACTGACAGACTGCCTTATCTAGAAGAGAGGTGATAAGGCTAATAACACATATCATAGGAGCACAATTACTAAACCTAATGATAAAGAGAAATGTAAAGAGGAGAATCTGGAAACCTTACTTCAATGATCAGGAAGTTACACACCTGTAGTCATCTGAACAGTCAGTGACTGAGGTCACAGCAAGGCAGAGTTGAGAATGGTGGAAGGTTCAACAGTCATGAAGATTTAAGAATGGAGCCATGGCGTAAGACTATGATGTTGATATAATTCTGGAAACAGTTTGACCTAAATGTTAAAAGAAAGCATATGGTGATGAGAAAATCTCCAGTCTAAACCTGAATTTCTGACCTCCTTTGCAGGTACTATTTTCTCTGCAGCCCACTTTGTCACATCTATCACTGTACAGACTGAAGTTAGAGCTGTTTTAGAAAAATATCCTTGACAAATGGCTAAAGAGAATATATAGTGTATCTGTATTTGACAGTATATGGAATAACAAGGCAAATACAGGTCAACTACAATGATTAACGAAGCAAGAGAATCTGCAAGTAGAGGAATAATTTCTGTAACATAGGCATGATGGATCATTGAAATATTTCAATAATATGATCTGTACAGGAAAAAAGTAGCAAAATACCTGGAAATTCCATGCAGTATGAGTAGATAAGGGAGGTCCAAACCCACTAAAACCATACTCACAGAGTAGGCTTGAACTGCTGTGCTTCCTAGAGCTCAAGGATGAGCACACAAACCCGGAAGGTAATTGGGCAAGCAAATATTAGTCAAATACATCTTTTATTACTGTATCAGAGCCCAAGAATCTAGCAGACTCTACAGTAAGAAGAGGAGGACCCACTGCTTGAACTGGGGTTCTACTGGGCTTCAAGTTCCTCTTGCTCATAAAAGCAGATCAATATAACATCAGGCAATTGTCTAATACATCAGACCACCTTTCGATGGTCCTTATTTCCATCCTAAAAGAAGATAAAGATGCTTACCCTCTCCTTAGCTTCTCTTATACTGGAAAAGAGTTAGAGGAAACAAAAAACTTGTAAGCTCTTCCTTCTACAAGAAGGAGAGTAAGTACAGTGGAACTACCCAAGCAGCTTTTTCTGCAGTATTTGAAAGACATATTAACTCTGGCTACAACAGGGTGACAGTCTTCTTATGTCTTAAACATTACACTTACTAGAAGATACACTGAACTATTCCCTAGTTTACTGCTCATATGACAAAACTAACTGTAGTCCAGGGAACAGAAAGCTACAATTTTTAACCTAATAAAGTAATTCATAGCCAAGATGCACTGATAAGGGAAAACTGTACTATGAGGGCCTCCTGGATCCCTAGTCCTGTTGTTTCAGACAGCCATGCAATACAGCCATTTCTCTAAATGTTCCACACTGCAACCAACTCGTTTTGTGCCACTTTTACCATGAAAAAAATTGTTCCAAAGTCAACCAGCTGTTAGGTAGGAGTCTTCTAACTTGGCAACAAATGTGTCTTCATACTTGTTTGCACCTGCATGCTCTTGGGTCATCTCTTACCAGTTGCCTTCATTGCATCTCTTCCATTCTCAGTTATCCCTAATGGTTTACAGTTCACAATCCAGCATTCATTTCACTGAGCTAAACATTCCAAACAAAACTATCTTCTCTTCATTAATCAGATCTGTTCCCTACAATATCTTAAGAGCTTTTCTCCTCATTTATTCTTATTCTACTTCAGCTCTTGAAAATAGTTCACAAAAATATGTACACTGTATTCAAGATGAAAATCTCAGAGATCTTAATACAACTGCACTAATTTTTTCCACTCTAAGAGCATCACCAAGATTCAATGAGGAACTTATTCTCAGCCAAGTTCTACATCTTACTGACTGCTTAGACTCCTCCAATTTAGAAGCAAAATGCTCAAGTCCAGCTCAACTCTTTCCCTAAGTTCCTAAGTTTTCATTGAAAAATTGCATTATGAGGGATGTTCCCATCCCAATAATTCATCAAATCACTTGGTTCATTCAGCAGAATTCTCTACATTTATGCCTGCAGACCTCTAGCTCAAAAAGGTCTTTTCTATCTCCCTCAATATATAGATGTATGTACTGAGAGTAACCCTAGTGCTGAACTAAGTTGTTTTCATCAACAGCACAGCTGTCCCAGGCCCACTACACAGTCAACTGGCACATTCAGTGGGCAGTGTGACGACAATATTTTGTGCTAAGGCACAGGAGGATGTGCTGGCTGACATGGTACAAGATGAGAACTGCATTGTGTTGGACCTACTAGGAGGAAAATAAACAGCCTTCTTCCCTAAGCAGGCAGTAGCAGATAATTATTCATGATGAAGATAAAGGGCTAGTGGCACGGCACTAATTTCTGCCCATGGTCAAGTTTTCCTGTCCTGAAAATAATTATCATTGCTCTCCAGCAACAGGGGAAATGCTTATTTAATTCATCTAAGATCAGTAACTTATCACAATCAATAAGCTTTTTCCACAAATGAAAGAGATAAATGTGACTCCAGGCCTACAGCCAATTCTACTGTTCTTAATATAATTTTTTGCATGTTTCAACTCAGTTTGGCAGAGGGGAAAAAAACCACATTACCAGACCTCCTTTCTAGCCTGTGTAGCTGTGCCACTTGACTAAGGCTACAAGTATTCCTATCTATTGTATATGCAAGAAAATGGTCCTGTAGCTTGGGATCTCAGTCTGGTGATTTTCTGCAGACGCACAGGTGTCTTGCAATACATTAGTACAGTAATTTAAATTCCCAGCTCTGTGTATCAGAAACAGACCACTACCAGGACCACTGTCAACTTGTGAAGTACAATGGCATTTCAACAAGCATCAGAGGAAAAGTCTACCTTCAGTAGGCCTGACAACCGTGCACTTTCAATGCCTCTGATGGCAGAACTGGGGAAAAGCACATAGTAAAGTAGTCAGTATGCTTGAGTACCATGTTTCTGCAAATCACAAGGCAAATTAGAGATGCTGGAGCCAGACAGTAGAGTATCTGAAAATGTTAGCTACAACTCTATCCATTATTGAGGAAAAGCAACTTCCACTTCAAGAGAAGGTAGTTTTAAGTTTTCCAGTTAAAATTTTAAACTGGGGAGGAGGTAGAACACAAAATAGAACATTAGTATTTGGAATACAATTTCCCAAAGAAACTTGCAATTTTTTGCTAACTCATAAACAGACACTACAGTGTCCACCCAGGTTGGTAGCAAAAACATATCAGTTGCTAAGCAGTGACAAAAGAGCTTATTTCCACTATACAACTTGCATAACAGTGAGAATACAAACAGCACCACAAAAAAAAATTCTTTTTGACAGAAAACGTGCTTTGAGATTACACTTATTCTGCTAATCTTTTGTCAGAGCACAGGCTAGCTGCCGCCTATCCTAAAAGGCTAAGGGCTTCAGGAAGATCTGAGAAATTCATACACAGCCATGAGGCAGAGGACCACAGGACTACCAGCTATTTCCTCAGTCCATATGCCCTGAGTTTGATAGCCTACGATATACATGCATTGACTTCAAGTTAACCCTGGAAGTGAAGGCAACTGCTGGATGCAAATAACATCCACTTCATAGAGGGAAGACAAAGCATATTATACTGGAAATGAGCTATCAGTCACTTCAGGATGTCTCCCCTGAAAAGGAGCTCTAGACAGCTTTAAGCAGTAAAGGTCTGATCCGAGTTGGTAGGACTTTCAGGTTATACCAGTTAAAAATCTAGTGCAATGAATTTACTGAAGTGTCCATTCTCAAACACATTAAAGGCCTGTTCATATCTCCTGTGCATAGGTACAGAATCTGTAAAAACAGAACTGTTTCATCCCTCTGAAATTTTACACAAGCAGTTTAGAGAAAAATACTTCTGCACAAACAGATGTCTCTAATCATTGGGTCAACCTCCCAGCTGGTGCAAGGTAGACAGCCACCAATACATTAGCTGCAGACACTGCTCACATGCGAAAAGGTGCACCAAGTGAATATTTAATACACCTGAATTATAGTAAAGCAGTTCTAAATCATAACAGAGGTTTTTTTTTTTTCCTCTAAATTTACAAGAGGATACTTTCAACAAAGCAGCAGCAAATATATTTCAGGAGATACAGTGAATAACAGAGTTCCCACAAACTGACTAGCTGTTAATTCCTGCAAGTAGAGACGCTGCTCTTGTACTGATCCAGACAGGAAGAGACCAGGATGGATTGACTTTGACAAATATAAGTTATTCAACATATGCTGGCAGGAAATGTTTACATCAGTCAACCACAATTCTGCCAGGACTGCTAAACATCTTGTCAGTCTACACAGTGAATGTAGTTAACACAAGGTAAAACAGAATGCTGGGGAACAAATTTAAATAGATCACTTAAATTGGAACTAACAGTATTTTCAAAACCTAGGCAACAAATGCTCAGGCAGATCAAGTTCTCTAACTGCTCACCCCTTCCTCTCTGAACCACCATCCTCTCTCGGTGTGTCAGTAATTTGGACATTAGCTTCTAGACAAATGTTTCTAAATAGAAGTGACTTAAGCTTTACTACCTTAAAAATATTCAGCCAGCTACATCAGCCTATTAGCCTTACAAAGCAGGACAGAAGGCCTCAACGCAGATCTTGCCTAGTCCGCAGAGATGATTATGCTACAAAGATGCTTCCATTGTCCAGCAGCAAATCAGCTACATTAACTGGGAGCACCATCCCCTCTCTCCCAAAGGCAATCTGTCTGAAGGGTGTAAATCCATTCCCTCCATCACTTGATCTAGTGCTTTATATACAAGTCACCTCTTCCTATCCTTATTACACAAAAAGGTGATATTGCAAAAACTCACTGCAGCACCAAGAACAGGAAGACCCTGAACGAAGTAGGTTCCAGATGCATGGAGCTGTACTCTTCCCAACAGAGCAGGATGCAAAAGGCTGACATGCCATTTCAGGATCAGGTCTCAGACATCATCAGCCTCTGACCTAAGGCCTCTGTCCCACACAATTGAATGAACGGACTACAGGTGCTCTCCTTAAATAGGATGTACTTAAGGTTAATGGCTGGCTGTATGTGCTGACAGCATTTTTTAAAAAAATGCATAATGCACGACAAGCAATGTTCAGAGGAAGACAAAAATAGCTCTGTATCAAAGAGGTTTGTTCTGTATTTACCTCCAAGGGCAAATGAACATGCTGGTCTTGCATGTAAGCAAATCACTTTTCCTTCTAGAAAGATGTTTCATCAATTCTCCTGCAGAAAAACATCTGCCAATATCAATATTCATTGCGAAACACACACACAAGAAATACTCCTTAGCCAGAAGATATAATATTATAACTTTTCAATTAAAGGTCTGTCTTTGAAATAATAATATACTTTGCTTTTCTGTGACACTGGGCAGATGTGACCTTTTGCCAAGACTCCAAAAGACCTTAAAGACTGGGACATCCAGCTGTTCTGCATTTGATTAAGCTACTTCTTTTTATGTGACAAGGTGATGTCACAGTATGGTATCTCCTCATGAGACAATGAAGGGAAGTGATCACAGCTCTGGTCACTTATAGGACAAACAATTTGGTGAGTATAGCAAGCAGGCAAGCTCAGGAAAGCTCAGTCTTCTGGCCACTGTCTCTTAAGGAAGAAGGATCAGACTCAGGGTCTGAAGGTGTTCTAGGACTTAAGATAAACACTGGTGAGAATCTGAGCAGAAAACAGACTTTTCCATCCCAGAGCAGGGAAGGACAGAGTCAGCCTTTGGAGTCCCCAGCAAAACAGTGCATTACACCAAAACTGGAAAGCCATGCTAGGCCAGTACTGCCACAAACTGATGATAAAAACCCACCTAGTGATAAACCTCAAATGTCTTGCTTTTCTGCATCCAGGTGTGTTACCCCAGCCAGATATTTAAACTTGCTACTGAAACCTGGTACTACCAAGGATCAGATCCACCCTTCAGCAAACAGCTGAAGACAGCAAGCTACAAAGGGTTAAGTACATAACTAGGTACTTAGTTTCTAAGACTGATTAGTTTTCAGGTCTTGGGATTCTGCTAGATTGACAATCTGAGTAAATCAGTCAAAGGCAGTAATTCTGATTAAGGCTAAGGCTAACTACTACCCATGGCTCCATGTTGTTCTGGTAACAGCACCTGAGATGACTTTCTCTAACACCCTTGAATTAACAACTGTGGTTATTTGTTCAGCTTGCACAGAACTACCACCAGGACAGCAGGTGTTTCTTCTGCATTACAGTGTTTCTTGAAAGCTCTTTGGGGACTACCCTGGGAACTATGCAGTAAGGCAGCTGGCAGATGACAAGAATCTGGGTAACTATAGAGAAGCCCACAAAAAAAAAATCCCTCCCTAGAGTGCTCAGCTGCCTCACAGATGGAAGGAAACAGTATGCAGTATGACTAGCAAGATGTCCCAAGTAAAGGTGCTAGGAGAACCAAAGCTGCAAATCATAATGGTAAGGGGTAAAAGGAAAGAGGATCAGTTGAGTTCTGGCTGCTTTTGCACAGGCTTTTGAACTCATGTAGTTCTAAAGGTAACACTCCCCACCCCATCACCTACTCTGAATGCTGGCATAACACTCTATAAAGCTTTGTATAATAATTCCGCATTATATCTGATATTTTGGCTAAACTAACTTTGAAAAAAGAGGCCTACTTCTGCCAAAGGAAGGAAAAAAGTTTATTGGGTTTTTTTAAAGGAGTCAGACAGCATGTGGACAAGGGTAAAAGCAAACTCAGATTTTTCAAAGAGTTGTGTCAAGAGCCCAAAGGCTCTTAAAGAAGTTTAGTGTTGCAGATAAAAGGCAACAGCCTTAAAGCATTAATAACTGACTAAAAGATAAGCAACAAAGTGGGAAGGAAAGCAATTTTTCATTATAAAAGTTTACTAGTGTGGTCCCAGATGGACCTGTGCTGGAACATGCACTATTCAAAGTATTCAGAAGTGATTTGAAAAATGCTCCGAGGAATAGGGAACAATGGAAAATAAAGTGACATATTAATGTTTTCTGTATAAATTCATGGAGCAAATCTTATCTTGAGCCTTTCCAGTTCTCATTTCAAAATGGGTATAACAGAACTAAGCCAGTATAGAAAAAGCAATGGGGATGAAAGATATGTATTGAATTCCTGTATAAGGCTTGATTTTAGACTAGGAGCATGCCATCTAGAGAGAAGATATTAGAAAGTAACATCATAAACAGCTTTAACAAGACAACTAGTTCATCATAATTTTACTGCATGCCTTTTATTTTTCCTATTATTACAGAAGGTTTAAAAATTCAGAAAGCACTTTTTGACACGACCCGTAACTGCACTTGAATGTATTGCCATAAAAAGGTTGTGAATATCAAAGGCTGACATTTTTTTTTTTCCTCTTCCACGACTTTGCCTAAATACCATCTCTTCACTTTCAGTCCTAACATGAAGATTAAAGGATGCTAGTCTTTTACATTGGTCCTAAATAGCTGGATCTGAATGACCAAAACTACTCTTAAAGCAATGTTGTCATGTAATTAATATCTGTAAACTGGCTATAGATGGAAACCTTCTAGTTCCTTCATCAATTCTAGCAGTGAAAATTGACCTTCACAAACAAGCTTCCTAAGAGATCAGCACAAAGCCACCAAAGCTTCACCTTAAGGCAAATAACTTCTATAGGAGGGGGATATGGATGGCTGCCTGTAAAGTGTCTTTTGCTCTGACCTTGGACACTACACACAATTTTCAAAGGCTCATGGAGCAGAAGAGAGGCCTACATCTAACTTCTCAATATTTCCCTCATCTCTAGCAAGTACTTCAAGATCTAGCTGGAAATTATTTGACAGATGGCTCGAGGAGGAGTTATGGGTGGTTACTATAGAAAGGCATGTACTTATCCTCACAACAGTTTTACCTAAAAATCCTCTGGGAGTGCTACCCATTTCCAAGACATACTTGCTTTTGTTGCTGCAAATACTAATAAGCCAGAAACCAAAAGTATGTTCACTACTGCATTCATGGAGCATAATAGAGAGGTATGATGAAGATAACAGGAGGAATAGTACTCCTACCTCTTTCAGCTAAGCAGGATATGGTACCTCTGCTCGGCCTACTAGAACACACATAGGATTGATGCAGACAAGCCCCTTCTCTCAAGCGCTTTTCCTCCAGAAAGTGAGGTAGTCCTAATAGAAAGTCTCCTCTCTGCTTTGTTCTCAAATCTAAAAGGCAGAAGGGAACAGGTAATAAAGCCACACTGTTGCTAGTTCAACAGTAAGGTACTTGAACACCACCAACCACCTCTTGAATGAGAAACATGAAAACAGTTATGATTTCTGAATTTTTGCACTACCCAAGTGGTTTGTGACACTGATATAGAAATATTTCAGTTCACCTGGGGAGCACCTCTCCTCTTGACTCTTATTGTTCACTTTATGTCAATATTTCTTCAGCAATAAATCCTCTTATCTTTATGCAATGCAGTTTGGTAAAGCATTCACAGCTCAACATGCTTTTCAGCACATTCATCACAGAACGCTGAGAAGGCTTTACAAATTTGACTTGCTACCTTCACAACACTGCCAGCCAGCCTTTAAGCCAGCCCTACTAACAAAGCTGAATTCTAATAGTAAATGCTGTAGGTAGCAAGTCACTGGTGTAGAACCTCTACTCACTGCAATTTTCCCAGCTGCTTTTCTACAAGTTTGGTTTTTTTCTTCCTATATGTACATACACACTGCAGTCACACAACCCACTTTGAACAAGCTCCCTGGGGTACTGATGCAGAACTCGAAGAAGGCTCTTTGCCTCACTTCTTGGATCCTTTCTGTTTCAAGTCCTATACAGTCAGAGAAAGCCATTCGCAGACCTTGTTGCTAAATTACAGCAGCATTAACATGCCACTTTAACCTAAGAAGACATATTTGTGTTCAAGCTCTTCTTACAGAAAATCCTTCAGATGAAATCTGAAGCACTACTTCAACATAGGAGGTCAGGATTGCAAGCAGGTTGGCCCTCATGGTTAAGTAGAACCATGTCAAACCTTCTTTGTTAACATAAAAGTGTTTTCATTTTGATCAGGCTTTGTGAAATGAAAAGCAGCCAGAGAAATCATCATTATTTGTCCTGAGTAACATGCTCTGGGCAATCCTGCTTCAGCAGGGGAGTTGGACTAGATGATCTTTATGGTCCCTTCCAACTCTAAAAATTCAGTGAAATTCAGTGAAATTTGTTGCTCATACATGGCAATACAGTAAAGAGCTATTGTTTATATTCCAGAAGTCATGGAGGCCCAGCCCACCTCCAAATATAAATACTGGACCTTAAATGCAGTCATTCTTTAAATACCTGCAAATAATAGTTGCAATCATCTTTGCTTCCCAAGTACTTGTCAAATCAAGAGAGCTGGCTCAAACACAAAATTCTAAGCCATTCAACACACCAAGAACAGTTCAAAGTAGTACAAGCAAGTACGTATTGATTGAGGATTCTATTAACAATACAGTACAGCTAGCTCAGCTCAGACACTACCAGCAGATCACCCTATTCAAACCTACCTGAGTTCATATGATTTCCTCCAGTATATAAGGAGCAAGCAAGGCACAGGGAATTGGAGTTTCACTGTAAAGCTGATACCCCAAAGCATGTATTTAACAACAGAATAAACAGGATCTGACAGGCTCTGCTGGCCTTGGAAAAGTGAGGTTAACATGTCCCTTGCCTATTTTTTCATCCTGTGCACCCTTTCTTAACCACTTTTCTATATCCATAGGAAAAGGTGAAGGAATTTTAACATATTAAGGCTTTGATTTTTAGCTTGGCTTTTCCTGGATAAAAAAAACGGTGGTGTATGTGAAAGTAGAAGGGGCAAGGATTAATATGCATCTCTACCAGGAAGAGTCAAGACTTGGTAACAAAAATTTCAGCTCAAGTCAAGGCAGCATGTTTTCATTTAATTCAGACACCAGTTTCCACCAGCTACAGACCAACATTTATGACTCTTCTACCTTATTTTTTCCTCTATTAGCTTCCCCAAATTTTAGCCTTCTAGCTAATATTTTTTCAGTAAGGATGCTGGAAACAGCAAGAGTTCACATGGATATTTCATTCACTTTTCAGGTACACCATTAGCCTGAATTCTAACAGTCTTTATTAAAAATGGTCTTGGCACAGGTCAACTCTACAATTCATTTATGAGTATTAGCATAGTCTTCTCATATCCCATACTCCTTCGCTTTCATTCCTCCAGAATAAGAAATGCTGCCTTCCTCAGAAAATCTCCCAGGTTCAGAGATTTAATTCACATAAGCAACTGTATAACTCCTGTTTGAGGTGCTGGTCTAACACAATGTTCTGCTTCACCCTTTAGGACTGGGAAAGGCCAGGGAGGCTTTAGACTAATGCAATAGCAACAACTCCATGTTTCAGATGGACTTGACATTGCAAGACACCTCGAACTACACTGTAATACAGTCACCTTTCTCCTCCCAGCTGACACAAAGCATGTGCCCATCAGCAGAGCACACAGCTGTGACCTCTTTTGCCTAAAGGTGTCCTGACCTAAGACACAGGCTTTCAGGACACATCCTGGTCACAGGAGAGTGTCTAATGGAAACATAATAATGATCTTCTAGATACATCTAGATTTAAAAAGATTGTCTCCTGTTCAGGTATGGGCTACATGACCACTCCCAAACAGTTTGTTAAGCTACATCACACCTTCCCTGCTTGAACAGCCAGCTGAAAGCTTAAGTACACTTAAGACAGCATCAGTATTCACCGCAGCAGCTCTCATGATTGTAACTTTATAACAAGATATAACTTCAGAAAAATAAATAAGAGGGAATCAAGAAGGATGCAAGAGAAGAAATTCAACTACATTCCATAGTATAACAGCAACTCACCCCTCTAGTTAACAGCGCTGCACCAACTCGTAATGGCACAGGATTTTTGGATAACGTGGTCACCTCTACCACTTAGACCTGGGCTGCCAACAAATCTAGCTGTAAGCCTGCCTTTACATCATTATTTCACTGAATGACTAAGCCAAAAGCTCCTATTGGATTTAATGTTATCAGTCAGTTAGCAGCAACAACAAAAAAGGCAGAAGGTCATTTCATTCCTGCTTGCAGTTGAACTAATGACCTGTTATTCTCTTTCTAGCTGTTGCCAGTCACCTCTTCCTGAAGGGTCCACACCTGCAGTTCAAGTATTAAGTGCAGGATACAAACCTAGAACCAAGCCTAAATCCCCTAAGTGACTGGGGAGACTTCTTTCTTTATTAAAACCAACTTTCAACACAGATCATTGCAGCAAGCCTGCCACAATATAATAGGAAGATACGGTTAACTGCCTACCTAGCCATCCACTGAGCGGTCTATAACACATGGACCTGTCTGCTATTCCTATGGGTTATCAAGCCAAACAGGTCCAGGCAAACAGCTAGGCCCTATTTCCAACTCTGCCTCACTAGGACAGACTCCAAACTCAGGCTTTTTAATTAACCACCTTCCTAGAACACTTCTCCCTGTGATGTATTATATGTGTAATACACATAATGCAAGACATGTTTTTATACATGTATATGAAGCAATCATATATTTAATAAAGTATCAGAAAAACCTGTAACCCAAGCACAACAGTAGGACCTTTTAAACAGCATTGTTTAAAATATCCAAGTTATAAATAAAACATTAAACATGAAATGTACCTTCTCCTTGCCTGGATTTGCCCCTGTATGTCCAGTTTGTCTCAGGCTGCACAGAGTCCTCTCACAACTCCTCTTTACTCATGGTATCAAGAAACTTGCTCTAGTGTGGGGCACAAATTCCCATACCAAATTATCAATACAAAGTTTCTAATCCACCAGTTACCCTCCCCTCCTGCCCTGGTCAGTACTGCCTATGTCTGATATGCAGGGAAGCATAACGATTTTTCTGGGTAAGTACCTTTTTCTGGCCTCTCAAGACACTCTAAGCACTACAGAAACACAGAAAGCTGCCACAAAGGCCAACCGGTGCTGGTTCTTCCTTCCTGCCATCAGTGTAGCACACAATTTCTGACACGTAATACAATTCATTGGCTTGTGCTTTAAAAGACACAGGATTTCAGGTTATTGCTCATATACGTGTGCAGAGGACATACCACAGGAGCTTTCAAAACCAGGAGTAAACACTGTCAGATCACTCATCTAGATGCTCAAGATGCACCATTGTGCGGCTGCAAACCACTTGTTTGTACCGAGTCAGAGGGCTATGAAGGGCAGCATCTCTACAGAACATGTGCCCAGCCTCAAACTATGGAGACAACCTTACAGGCAATCCTTTACAGAGGCCAGGCTGATGGGGCAGCAGCTGCCAGAGACCTGGTACCTGATGTTATGAAATAGTACTTTCGAATTACAGCAGCAGCCACTCATGATGTGGGTGACTATAAAATTTCCACTTAATGCATGTTAATTGGATTAGTATTTTAAAGACATGCTCACTGCCCCCATACTAATAACAAATGAGTTCTCTCTAATTATTATTAGAGTAACTCCCATACAAATTAATGATTAGGCCATTAAGACTGTGCAGCTGAATTGACATTAATTCTCACATTTGAGCAAATTAGCTAAGTGACATTATAAAAGGAAATTCCCTTATGCATTACTGAATTCCTTCACTCATACCAAAGGCATACAACAAATGTCTGTTAAGCACTTTTTTCTTTTATTAAATGTTACACTGAAATTACTCATTGTAATCTGGAAAAAACTGACTACAAAAAGCCACATTTTAATGTTTTGTGTATTTGTAGGCAGTGCTAAAGTGCAATTTTTTTAACCACTGCTGGTACAATATAGTATAACAGACAGTGAAAGACCCAATATCACCAGAATAACTCAAAATTTTAGAAATATTTCTTCTACATCCAACAGCACCAAATAACAGATATCACACAATAGCTGTTGCAGGATTTTCAAGATGTCTAGGCCTTCTAAATCAACACAAACTACATTTCTCAAAGGCATGTAAACTAAACACCATTCACTGTATATTAAGATTATATTCCTGCACATTTATGAATAAAGGATTGAATTTTTAAAGTTGGATGAATGCATGATAATAAAGGTAGACAACCTCTTCTTTGCTAGGGACTGCACACACCTTTCTGACACATTTGTCAGTCATTTACAAATCTTACAGTCATTCAATAATTCAGAAAACAAAACACAGCTTACAGCTGCGTTTCGCATAGCTCACAGCCATATATGTGGCTCCTAAGTTCCTTCATACTTGCTTCAGACCAAGCTTTCTTATGCGCCTAATCACAGACATTTGAAAATGTAATGCACTGATAGAAATGGGAGACCTTTCTGCCCACCACCTCCACCTTCAACCCATTTCTTGCTAATCCTAGTTTTATATCATGAGTTATGTATTCTGGACACAGTCGCTAACATTACTGAGCACACCGTATTATCTTTAAGTTTCTACATTAGGAAAATTAGAATTTGCCAGAAATATGCAGTTGCACTGCAAAAACCAATATCCATTAATTTTCCAGGCAGAATACCCATGAACTAGAACATATAAAAGATGCATGGCTCTGGATATGATTACTATATGCTTTGGTGCAGAGGGAGTAAAGATCTCCCTGGCATTAATTTAAATGATCATATTGCTCACAGTACCAAAACTACATCATTTGATATTAATACCCTTAACACTGATACTAAAGTCACCCAACTGATGTAACTGAAAATCTTCAGTAGCTCCTTCAAGAATGAAGAGTAGCAGTGGTCAACATTTTCTACTGCTTTTTAAGAGATATGTTTATATGCAGATTACCTAGTAATGTGATTTCAGTTTAGCACACTATTCAAATACATGTGTAACTGTAGCCAAATGGGTAAATCAGTGAGCTATTTGCATGGTTTATTAGATATAGTATACTCAGCAGTTTACAGGACAAAGAATTAAATGTGTATACTGTCTTCCTAACTAGTCACCACAGTAAGAGAATAGTAAACATGCTTTATAGACTCCAACTGGGTACAAGAAAAGCAGAAAAAAACACACAACATTACACGGAGAAAAGTAAGTGCTCTTATTTGAGTGACACATTGGAATATACTCAAACCATGCAGTGGCAACTGTGGCTTAGCCCATTTACTCACATATTTAATAAAGGCATCTCAGAAGACTGTCTAACCTACCTGAAGTCCTCATGGATTTTAGATTAGTGCTAAAGAAAAACATCCTTGTTACTGGTTTGATTACAATTACTCCCTTAAGGTTTTATTTCTTCTCTTTCCAGAGGACATTGGCTGAAATACACTGCAAGTTCCATACCCTTTAGCCACACAGCTACAGTAGTGTCTTTTGCTATTCTTCATGATCTAAGCAAAACAAGCTTGAAAACTCTGGTCCAAGCACAACCTAAACACTGAAACCTGCAAATAAGTCAAAGCAACAGCAGCTCTTAATCATTTTAAGTTCCTTTCTCCCTCTGGAAGGAAATTATGGTCACTTCTATATAAAGTAAGCGTTTCACATTGCTGGGTGTAAAACACACTACTGCTTCACTATGTACTATAGTGGAAAAGCATCCAACAGTTTATTTGGAGAATATCAGACATTCTAGTGCTTCAGTCACAGCTCTTGCTACCCTGCCTGTCATAAAGTAGTTAAGGATACAGAAAGTATCAACTGTTCAGCCCTCTCCCACCATCCTAAGTGGGGAACATTACAGTTTGCCCCAGCACAAGCCAAACCACACCACTGGCCCCAGGGGGACTCACCTGTAGACACAGAAAAAGGCTGCTCTGCATCTAGGCCCTGCCTTCTCTCAGGGGTAACTTGGCAGGGGCCTCAAGGCAGCTAGGGCTCCTTTATCAGGTAAGTTTCTGTGGCATATCAGAGGAAAAAAGTACTTTATGGCTATACACCAGAGTTTTTGACTAGACAGCACAATTTTCAGCTTCACAGCAGCAGCCAGTGTGAGGAAATGAGCACCCTAAGGAGCAATAGCTACACAGCACCCAGCTCTCTTAAGAATAACAGCAATAATAGCAGTAGACAAAAGTTAAAAAAAAAACCAACCAACCAAACCCCCAAAACGGAGAGGTTGGACAGCAAGCCCTAGGAGAAGACCACAGACAGTAAAACTCGAAAAACTTTACCTCAGCAACGGTGGGCGCAGCCCGGCGGCCCCCGGGCGAGCAGGCCTCGCGCGCAGCTGTTAGAAACGGACGCCACCTGCGCAAGGCGGGCCCTGCGCGCGCATCATATGACTGCCGGCGGGCCCGCCCCCGGCGGGTGGAGAGGTTAAAGGGCGGGAAGAGGCAGGCGCGCGGCACTCTGGGTAGCACCGCGAGGCGCCGGCTGTGAGAGGAGGGCTCTCCTTCGCCCCTAGTAGCTCTGAGGGGAGGTGCTTCTCCTCAGCCCAGTGTGCTGTGGCAGGGAAGATACGAGTTGAAACGCAGGATTACCAGGGAATGCTGAAGCCACGTCGTGAGACATTCTTTGAAGGTAACACAAGCCACTTATTCCCGAACCAGTAGTTGCACGTGTTATTGAGCTTTTTCTCAATGTTGGTCAAACATGGCTGACTAAAAGCTAGAGCTGACTAAGGCTTGTTTTTCAGAGAACTGTTTCACATGTGTTTCTTTTCAAGCTAGATCTCTGATAGTGGTCACTTACAACACAAAACCAGTATAAAACTTTCCAAATGCAACCAATTATGCTATATTATTGTCATTGTATTGCTAGTTATATCTTGATTGTGAAATTAACTATGTGATTCAAATGAGCTTTTGCCTGCAATTGTTCAATGTTACCTGATGTGACAAGAATCCTCAGATTCTATATCCTGGTGGGAAACCTTGGTATGACCATCAAAGTCTTCTTTAAACAGAGAATAGAAGAGGTTGTCTGGAAAATGCTGATTTCTTTACTGATGGCCACTTCGTTCTGCAGCAAGCAGTACATGACAGCACAGTTGGAGCCTGTTGCTTGCCTTCAAAACTGCATTGTTTTGGGGAGGTCATCTCTGGTATTCTGCAGCTGGCATTAGAATGTGCATCTGCCCTGTACTGACAGTGGGGAAATGCAAAATCTTGCTGGGAAGAAATGGGTAGGGGGCAGGAAAGGATTCAAAGCAAAGCTTTTGTGGAAAACTTTTTTTTTCCATTCATTCGAAAGGAAACACGGAGACTGTCTTATCTTCTTGAAGTCTAAATTGGTTTTGAGAGCTGGATGAACTGAAGATCCCTCTTTGAGCATCCCTTCTTCAATAAAGGCTTGTGTATTTGGTATAATTGTTAATTTGTTATAAATTGTTCACTTCCTTCTTATTTACCCTCTCCAAATCAAAGTCGGCATCCAGCTATGGCACAGCTGAGGAAATAATTGAGAGCTTCTGCAAGTAAAGACTAGTTAGGCCCCTACTATGGCTCACTGCAGCTAGAGCTAATTTCTTAATTTGATGGTATTTTTGTATCTATTATTATGCTACCATGCCTCATGTGCACCTAAAAGAATGAAAAATGAAAAACCACTCAATGAGGGACAAAAGCATCAGACTCCATGGAGTAAAAAGCAATGTGTTCTGTGCAAAATAGTAAATGTATTTTATTTTGGTTTTCTAAAAGCCAATGTGGTGGAGGAAAAGTAAGGATTCTATGAGGAGAACTAGGAGTCTATGCATCACCCATAATGTTTCCCCAAAGCTATGAAAGGGAGAGTAGGAGGCGGTATACAGTGGTCTGACCATTACACAGGAGGTTTGATGTGACCTACCCTGATGCTACCTTTGCCACAGTTAAGATTTTCTCCTATTTTGCTGATGAATGAAGTGATTCATAAGTCTGGGAAGAAGAAAAAAAACACCTTTGTTTTATATGAAGATCGGTAGATCCAGCTTGAAAATTCATTGCTATTGAAACATTAATGCAACTGAAATGACAGTATTTTAGAATGAGCTATTCATAAGTAAATGCCTTGTTTTGTAAAGGAATTTCTCAGAAAGGGTTCTCTAGCATTTTTTTTAAAGGCTAAAATGGGCTTTGGTGAATCTATATTTAGCTGCATTTAATCTGTTTTAAAACAGAGTTGCCTCAGTTAAAGAATGTGTCTTTTACTGTGCTAACATATGGTATGATTGTTTTAAACTCAGACTGAAACTATCAGGAATAGGAGCCTGACTTGACATCCCTAATGGGATCTGAGCTTCTGAATTGCTTGTCTTCAGACTGCAAATCCATTGGTCTATAACCTCAGTGAGTATTTCAGCTTTTTTGTAGAAACCCTATGTAGTGTAAAACACATTCATTGGAGTTTAACTTTTCATAGTAAGAAACTTACATGCTTAAAAAGGACATACCTAGGGCCTTGTTTTAACCATTTAAATGTGAAAGGTTGAAGAGAAATACTCTGAAACACTCACAGGCCCAGACTGGGGCTTTAGGCCTCTGCTGTTATTAATAATGATATTTACTTCAGTATTTTGACTAATTCTTTCAGAGAACTAGCAGATATCCAGGTCCTCCTGTACAATGTCAGTCTTATGTGAGTGGTTAGCATGTAATAGATAATAATAGGTAGTGTTAAAGGCACCATGAGGTTGTTATTGTAGGGCAAATTAAGTCTCTTTCTTAATCTTGGTCAATGCCTTTGGAGTGAGGTCATCAATAGATAAAAAAATATATTTTGATTATTTGAAAAGTCCTGTCAGTATTTGTGTAATGTGGTAAGAATTTAATTTGAAGTCTGAACTACTTAAGGATTCTGTGCTTGTAAACAGTTTTCCCAGAAAGACCATACAGCAAATATTCTCTCGTTTAAAAGCTAAAGTAGCTTTCCCGCTGTCCTTCTCAATTTTATGAAAAGCAAAAGATGGTTCCTTGATTGAATTACAGACTCCCAATTCTTGGAAGTCTTTTGCTGAAGACTTAGTACATGTTGACATAAGTAAGTGCTAGCCTGAAAGACTTGGGCAGTTTTACCCTAGCATGGCTTAATGGTGACTTTCCATAATGCATATGTGGGAGGGGATTTAAGTACAGTATTATAATCTTGGAAAACTTGCCTTAAAGGCCAACAAAATTGCCAGTAGTTGGTAGTTATCAATAATCAAGAGAAATTTTCATTTGAACCTCTGGTGCAATCAAATCTGCTTCACAGTCAACTGGCCATCTAGGGCAAAAAAAAAGGCAAGCTGATGCAGAATTGTCTTTGTGAGTGGGTGTTGCTTTTATGGGCTTTGACTTTTACTCCCAGAAATGCTGGGCCAACCTTTAAGCCTTTTAATAGAGATGATTTTGCATTTGGTATGTGGCACAGCTAGGTTCAGTGCTCCCAAATTGAATACAGTAAAACCCCTTATATATTTTCTTAACTGCTCATTAAACATTGGGCTGGGGTGTTTGTACTCAGCATAAGTAAGCTGTGATTTGGCTGGCACCTCTATATGCTAGTACAGTGTAAGTATTAGAAAACTCTTTCTCAGACCAGAAATAATAAAATAAATAAAAAATGCAGGAAGCTGACATCTTAAAGAAGGATAAAATTGAAAAATAGGGGAATAGAATTTTTTTGAACTTCAGAGTAGAACATGAAATATCAGCCTTCTTCCTTCTGAGAACTGCATTAATGTCGGGTCTGCTCTTGCATCCAATCCATCTCAGTTGCTGCATTTTTTCTGGAATTTTACTAAGACTTACCAAAGAACAGAATCTTGCACTTTTCCAGTGAGAAAAGTTGAGAAAAAGAGGACACTGGAGAAAGGAGTGTTCAGGATGTTTGTTTGCAACTGTCTTTGACAGTACCAGAGCAATCAAATTCTGGTAGACTGGCTTGCACTATACTATATTATAAAATTCATACCTTTATTCTAAGTGTACAAGCAAATGTCTTGTTTAAGGCAGATGCTTCTGGGAAGCAAGCTTTTCTGAGAAACAAGGAAAAGCAGGCTTGGGGAATAAAAGGTCAGCTGAAGAGAGTTCTGAGTGCCCGGAATGGGATATTGATTTTTTTTTTTTATATGTGTAAAATCATTCTTAATAAGTTCTCTCGAACCACTGACAAGGCTTATTCTAATCACTGTCTGAAGAAAATGAATGAGAAGCTACCAAAAAGCTGTACTATGGAAATAGATTCTTTCTTCAGGGAAGAAAAGGTTTTGATTGTGATTAAAGGTGCTTTTACTGACTGAGCTTTCAAGTAGGTGTAATTTCTAATTACTTTAATTATCTCATCAGGATTATAAAGCTGGAGCTATTTTAATCATGTGTGTAACTTATAAAATTAATTTTCAAGATTCATTATAAAACTTATAATCAGGAATATAAAGCTATAGTTCTTCTGTAGTTATTATATGTAGTTATTTTTCTGACATTACACTTAATTGACTCCATATGAAACACTGATAACCCAAGCTTATCGGATGAAGAAATCTGTTTATTTTTCCAGAAAAAAAAAAGCCTGTGCTGATCCCATTCTGATTTTGCTACCATAGTGCTACAGAAATTCACCTACTGGCTCCTGAACCCAAACAAGTACCTTTTGGTTGTATGCCCTAAAAATATTTTGGTTTGTATAATCTACATTTATGCATGTTTATGCCCTAAAGCTCACAATTAGGAGACATAGTCAGTTACAGCCTGGCCCCCTCTGGAGTTAAATTGTTCCTTGTTGTATCAGGTGCATTTTCATACCTGTGTTCTGACAAGTGAGATTTCTGGGTGTAGTTTAACAGCCTCAAGTTAAAGTGTGATGTTTCCCAAAGACTCTGTAGCTGAACATAATGACTAGCTGTAGAAGAATTTAGCTAAATGTGAGATGGTAAGCAAGGTTTAGTTTCAGCAGGCCTAGAGGTAGTGGTTGGGAGATTATGTATCTAGCAGTAAAAGGTGCGGGGAGGGGTGTTAAGAAGGGGAAAAATTCAAGTCTGATTCTTAGAGCTGTGAAGGTCTAGCTGTAAAAAATCTGATATCATAGGGGCCTAGGAGAAGCTTCAAATAGGCTTTATCCTGCACAGAATTCTTTATGTACCTGAAATTCTTGTTGTGCTTATACAGTTGGGCTATGCAGAGAATACCTGACTTTTTTTACCTTTGTAGCCGAGACAAAGCCATTGTATTATAGAACAGCCTAAACTCCTGACTTAAATCTCTAGTCTGCTAGAACAAATGTGTTCTCGTTTTCACAGTACTGATTGCTTCTCAGAATTTTAATTTTAAGTATTATGAAGTCTACAATATGAAGCTTGTGGTTTTTGCATTTAACTCCCGATTCTGCTATTTGGTTAAATTGTAAAAAAGCTACTGCCTTCAAAGGGAGAGGATTGGTCCTTTATATAACTCAGAGTATTACATTCATATTGAAGATTCTGTAGAAGAACATGAAACATTTATGCAGATAATTAAAGAATTCATCATGATTAATGACACTTCCATGAAGAGCAGACAATTTCATTGGTTAGACTAAGACATTCCTTGGCTGCAAGAGTAATTATTGGGGTTTTTCCAATTTTGACTAGATCTGGAGAGCTCTGAGGAAGGAAAACATAAATCCCTGTTTTAATGGAATCCATTGTGTGGCTTGAAGCTGTCAGGATCCTGATGAATTATGTTTGCAAGAAGAACAAGTGATTCACTGCCAATGCATTACAGAATGTTATATTGATTCTAGTGCTGGCATACAGAGTCTATAAAACTTCTCTGTAGGTATGGAAATCTACATTGCAAATGAAGATTTAATAACTGTTATGCAGAAATCATGAGTGAATTAAGCTGTTCTTAGAAAGATATTAAATCTCAATTGACTTCTGCTTTCTCTGTGGCAGGGTTCATGCTGTATAGTACTCCAAAATACCAATTAATGTTTCCCCTTATTACAGTTGGTTCATATCCATTATAAGTATGTCAAATTATTCTAAAATTATCTGTCCAGAATACCTGTGGCTTTGGGAAGGAAAGAAATCTAAAATTGCTAGATAAAGCAAAAGCACACAGATATCCACCCTAAGATGATGTTTTCTAATGACTAGGAAACTAAGGAGCAATGCTTCTCTATGTTTTTGTGAGCATCCTGATAGAGCTGTGGCTTCTTGAAACAATCAGATACAGCCTTACTGCTAATTATTGGTTTCACAGCACAAAAAAGGTGCTCCAGCATAGAAGGATACCTTCATTTTTTGTTTTTAAAAGAGGGCATTTTGTTTTGTTTATTTGTAGAGACACTTTCAACTGTAGGGGAAAACTTTTGCTCTAAGAAATACTGATACAGAGGACTGGTTAGCAGTGTGATATCTGGGTTTTTATGGTAGGGAAAGTAGTTGTGTTCACCCTTGGCTAAAAAATAAAATGCCTAATGTTTGGCAAGCATTGGTTCCATTTTGTGCTCTGCCGCAGACTTTCTTTGTCATTAGAGTACACATCAGGTCTATATGGCATCTGTTGTATTACAGGAAGATACAGTTTTGCAGCACTTAGTGAGAGTAACATGGGATTAGTTCTGTGCCTGAATTTCAAATGGACTTAAGTTTTGCTTTTCAAGAGCACCATGCAATAAACTCCATAGTCTTAAAGAGCCAGAAGTGGAAGAAAATATACTGAAAAGAAATGTAGAAGTGATTGATGGAACATAAATGGATATTGGGTGTGTTAGACATACCTTGTATGACCTTAGAGACTATGTGATTTTTCTGCACCTTTCTTACCTGTTAAACAGAGGTAGGACCCTTCATTGTTTTCTTACATTTCATGTCTAGAGGTTAAACTTCAAGAGGTGCAGAATCTTGCTGCTGATGTAGAGCCAGTGGGGTTTTAATGCAAGGCATCTGGTTATCTAGTATGAATGATAAACAAATAAAAGTTTAGGTGAGCCAACTTGAGCAATGCCAATAAGAGCCAAGGACCACTTATTTCTAAGACTTGCAGAGTAGAACCTTGTGTACCTTTGTAAATACATGTTTTTCTATACTTATTTGAATACCAGATAAGCTTTATTTCAGTGAATATAAAATTAAGTACTATCTGACATTCCTAAAACCTTGTTCTAGGAAGTGTGCATGCTACTAACAGTAATGCTAGAGGATTGCTTACTATTTTTAAGTTAAAGCCAAACAAATCCATTACCTGCCAGTTTCTTTGTACTTTGTCACTCTTTTATAACAGAAGTCCTCTAATTGTGTCTGTTTATAGGCTGAATCTTTAGCCAAATGTTTTTGACTTGCAGGGAGTTCAATATTTGGTTAACATTAAAATATCTGGCTTACGGGAGATCTCTGAGAAGTAACTGAGCCCTATAAAATGGGTAGATAAATGTTTGTGAGCTCTGAAGTACTGATGGAAAATATGATGAGAGGTTGAGTCTGCTATGTCTTGACTCTCCTTTTGGCCCTGGTATAAGTCATCTCTCTACCCTGCTTTTTTTTTTGTGAAAAAGATAAGGATTTTCAATTCCATATTTTTCTGTCATTAACTCTTTTGGGGTAAGTGAGTTTAAGTGTGACAGTTTGTGGTAGTTTGAACATTAGGTTGTAAAGATATTAATCTGGGTCACTTTGGGAACCAATAGCTGCAGGATGAACTCTCCCAAATAAGACTGTTCTCTGGACAAAGCATTGATCTAGGATTGAAACTCAGGGCAAGCTATTGAAGCAACTGTTCTACTGAACAAAAGTGAAAATATTGCTGATTGCTTCTTGCAGAGCATGATATTTCCAGAAAGCACAAGAAACGAAACTAGCATTTCTAGTGTTATGCTAATGAACTTTCCAGCTTAAATCAACTGAGGTGAATGACTGGTGAAGAAACAGCTTAGAAAAATTTATAGCAGATTTGGAAAATAAAATAAAATGCACAGCAGTATGTAAAAAGGAGTTTTGAGCTTTCTGAGCAACGTGAATGAAGTTTGGTTATTTTTATATTCAGGGCAACTTGTACAGAAGTTAAGGTCTTTTACTCTTTCAGTAGACTGTAAGCGCGAGTGAGGGAAGCAGGTACTAAATTATTGGCCTGCAATATTGAGAACTGTGTTAAAGCAGCAAACTGGCTTTGTGACTTAGTCTGTGTCAGGATTCAAGATGCATTCTTAAGCATGTACATCTTGACAGAGTGCAAAAGCAAAGCTATAGTGTTGGCTTAGAGGCATGGAATGACAGTAAATAAGGCTTTATAAAGCCTAATTTGAAACTTCATCTGATTTAGAGATGTCAGTTTCTTCAAATTCCACAACTGGAAGGGTATCTCAGCTGGACTTTCGAAAACAGGTCAAAAAGTAAACATTTAAAATTAAAATCATTACTCAGTGCATGTTTTTAACAACATGAAGAACATTGGCATTTTAATACTGAAACGATTAGGCCATGAAGTTAAAGCTGCATTATTCAAAATTCGTCAGTACTGCAAAATAAAGTTGCATCAATGTTAATACTGGCTTAGATTACAAGTTTCATTACGTTCAAATGAATTTTCCCAAACTTATTGTCTTTTAAAGTAATAGAACTAGTGCTCTGAATTGTAAAGTGGCAGCAGTGATATTTGTGACTACCTTAAATCACTTTAGCTTCCTTGATGTGCAGATGTTGAACATGGTAAGTGACAGCAGTTGTGAATAAAGCATGGGCCTGTAACTCTTTAAACCTTTTAAAAATTATTATTATTATAAAATGACCTGTCTCCTTCTGTGTGCAAGTCCAGCAGGAAAGCATTGATGGAGGTAGTTTTTGTTGTAAGAAAATAGTACTGAGACTTTCTGGCTGATGGATATTTAACCTTTGCTTTGTCCCCTTCAGCATGAACAAGATTAGTCAGGTTCTGTCCTATGACCACCATGTGCCAATATCCACAGCAAAGTAACTCTAAAATCTTCTTAGTTTTTAATTTTTTCTGTAAAGTAGATTTTCCTGTCTTAATGTAATTCTGAACACATTGTTTTGTCAGCATTGTTTCTCCAGTGTGGCCACCAGAACTCAATACTGGAAAAAAAGATACACTTGAAAATTTTGTCACTTCAATACAAACTTTGTCACTAAGATACCAATGAAACCCTTACATTTTTAAAAGATTTTACCATGACTTTCTATTACTGTCTGTCTGGCACTTGTGATGGGCAACAGAGCTGTACAACTGTATTGGTGTATTTAGCACAGTATCTTAACAGCTCTAATAACTTAATACAATTTGTTAACATGAAATAGAAGTTCTAACTAATGTACAATATTATGAAGTCTAGTTCTGAACAAATCATTGTTTATTGATAAAGTAAAACTCACTTCGTGCGTACTTTGTGTATTTTTCCACTTGCTGCTCAAGAGGACAGATTCAGAAGCACACTTCAAATTTATTTTATTACTGCCAGTAACCATGGGGAAATAGCCTGAGCCTGGACCATTCCGTAGGAGCAGTTATGGAAGATTCAGTTGTGTTACCTTTCTACTTTAGATGTTGCTGAATTTCCAACCTGTACTTTCTGCTAGAAGCCACATTCAGAGTTCACCAAGTCATTGGAAAGTTATGTGAGGCTTAACTGTTATGCCCTTACAACCCTGTTCTTGTATGCCTTCAGGGTGCCTTGGAAATGAAAGTGAAGTATTTTATCCCAGTTAGCATGGAAGAGTGATTTTTATATCTGAAGGAAATACTGCAGTGTGAATTCTGGCAGTCCCAAGTGATAGCCTGTTTCATGTCAGCCAAGGAAATCCCCCCCCCCCATATTGGCTGCTTTGGTACAGGACAGTGGCAAGGTCAAAAATATCTTGTTAAATATTTGGATTTGGAACCCATGAAGGACAAATACTACTTTATCCTTGTCTGCAGGATTATCTTTGGAAAATTAACTATTGTCTCTGTCTTTTTTTTTTTTTTTGAACTGGTGTCTTGGCCTGTCTGCCAAATGAGCTTTTGCACTGGGGACATTGAGTTGGCTTGCTAACCTATAAATTTTCCTTGAACATAATAGAATAGGTATTTTCTTTGACTTCCTGTAAAATCCCAAATGCATCCTGAGTCTAGGTCTCTGTTGTTTAGTAAAGTATTGAGAGGCTAAATGCAGCAGTTACCATTTAAATAATAAAGTTCAACTAATTTGAAAATCTTGTGCAGCATTCTGGGTATTCTTAATAAGGATTTTTTCCTCTAGGGATTTGCAGTGCTGATAAAATAGTACTGTTTGCCAGCCATGAGTTGTTTTGAATTCTCTGCCAGGGCCCTTTTTTTGCTGAATCTCTAGCATGAAACAGCGGAAGAAAATAAATTAGATTCTAGACCTTACTTTCGAAAAATATTGAGATACCTGATTCCCACTGGTACCAGTTGGGTCTAAATGCCTAGAATAATGATATTTTCTAGCTATTATTCTAATTAGTTATTTTATACAACTGCATGCCATCAAGGTATGGAAGAAGGTTTCCTGCCTGGCTCCTTTATGTCTGTTCCCAAGACAAAGGCTTCTATTTGTAGAGTGGCTTCTTAGAAAAGGAGTCTTTAGATGTTACAGGTTAAAGCAGCTGTTTATGGTTTTTGCAGAATCAATACTCACATAAGGAAGATGATAATAAACTTAGCTTCATGGAATTCTCCCAGTTCCCAAAGAATAAACTTAGTATAGCTAAGAATCTTATCTACACATAGGCTTCTCTTACCATTAACCAACAAAATAGTTGCCTGAGTCTAAGCAGAGAATATTGCTTTTCAGGTGACTGGGGTGGTGTCTCAGACAATGAACAGGATAACTGAGAACAGAGCTTAAAAAGAAAATTGGCAAGCCACTGTACCAAGATGTGGTCACACTCTGTGCTTGAAATAAGGATTTAATTTAAGCTTAATGAGTTTCTTACATGCTAGTAAAACTAAATTGATTAGAAATATGTTTTAGTTTAACAACTGTACTGCAGAAGCATTTATTACATAGCTGTTGAAGTGACTGTTTTCTTGATCAATTGGTATTTCCTATTCAATAATAAAAATGGATATAATCTAAATGCAGAATCCATCCTACTTCGGAATCAAAATAAAATGCTTTCAAAAAATGTTTATCAGAACTTCCCACTGTGGCTTGTGGCTAATTTGATCAAATGGTAAGATTTTTTTTTTCCTCTTACCTGTGTCTGCAGCAGATAAAATTATGGGAGGAATATGTTGCTTAATTAACCCTGTAATTCTTACATCTGGGCTAATTAGCATCTAAATTAGGGTTTCTTGTGTGTTACATGCTTGGTGTGGTAGTCTATTCTACACAATTTATTCCTCTGCAGCTAGGATGTTTCTGCTTTCTTAAATGGTTTGATTGTTTTGATAAGAAAGTATTAGGTTTTTCCTTTGCCTTAGATGTACCTCCTAGACTACGAGTTACATTACCCTTCACCTGGTAAATAGCTTATCTGAGTGTTCAGAGAACGAACAAGATCCTGGTTGCCCTGGGTATGGATCTGAACAAGCTTGGAATCCTGATTTGATCACTGTATACTTTCCAGTGAATGAGACACACACATCCAATCACAGTTGGTAAGATTTAAATGTTCCCAAAAGTTTTCTTGATTTGGATGCCTTAGTCAGGATACATTCAGCCATTCAGACGTGCAATCTCTACTCATGAACTATCAATTTAATTATTATTTGCAAAAAAGCTGACTGGAAGATGGCTGGATTCTTCAGAAACATCTATATTCATAATAGAGGTTAGGAAAAAAATGAAGACATTCAAAAATTGTTACAACTTTCCCATCGTATAAAATGTGAAAGCTATGGATGAAGGCTTCTGACAGCAGGAGGTGTCAGCATAGAGAGATATAGCCTTTGACCTCTTCATTAATTTAATCTAAGCTTCCTATCACCCCTCTGATGGATAATTTGGAGATGTCAAAGTTAAAAGGGTTAAATAAAAATCAGAAAGTATAGAACAGAATTGTGTTATGTGGTTTGAATTTCCAGGAAGGATTTTTGCTCCAAAGTGAAATAATTTGAAAACGTCTGCACTCTGAATGTAGAATCCAAGCACCTTAATCACTATTGGAATGTTGGATGTTTGTAAAGAATTCAGTTGTTCATTGAAATGCAGAAAGTCTCAAGGTTTTTTCAGAGGTGCAGTATTTGGTTAGGGTAGTGCCTTCTAAAATCTGGTTTATTCTGTTATTTCTGGCAGCCAGATCAATATATCTGTTGAAATTAAGGCTCTTCTCTGTTATGGAACAAGTCTCTTTTTAATATATTGCAGGAAGTTGTTAAAAGTCCAAACTCAAAACTGAGTGATATGCAGTGTCCCTGGAGGCAGTCTGTAGCAAGTTATGAAATCCATGTAAGAGATTAATGCCTCTGAGAGGTATGAAAGAATTGGTTTGGGAGAAGGATTTGACTGTTTAGTGGGGAGTTTGGGTTTTTGTAATTAACTCCTTGCCGAAAATGGCTTAACACGATTCCCTTCTGTCAGTTAACTTTGTTTAGCATTTGAGTTCAGACACAGCATACTCAGCAATTGCAAGAAGCTGCTCTACAGTTGAAGAGGGAACAGGAGTGAGATAGGAAAACTTTCACTCTGAGGGAAACGCAGGCATGTTATCAGCTATTGGAAATTCAGGGCAGGGCCGTTACACCACAGGAATCTCTGCTGCATTACAAGGCCTGTGTTTGGGTCCTCCTTGCTATATCCTTACCATGCAGCATTTAGCAAGTATTTACTCTGGATTTTTAGGTGCTCATACAGCAATGTCTTTTTACCACCTGCTTCCTAAAGCTGAGGCTCTTGCAGCTAGCCATCAACTTCAATTAAAACATTTAAGACAGCCTATATGAGAGATCTAAACTTTGGTTTTCTATGATATATTACTAGCTATGCTACCAACTTTCCAGAAACAGTATTTTGCCTGGAAGTAGCCTGGTTCAGAGGAGGATTGCTAGAGTGCTTTCTTGACAAAATGTTCTTAATTTAGGAGTATACTATTTGGAAATTTGTTACTTGAGTTGTATGCTGAGAAACTTCCATCCCAAAGACAACTCTGTCATTCTGTTGTCCTTTCTAAAACCAATATGCTTCTGAAGACTAATAGTGGATATTTGAATTTTGCAAATATCCTTATTAGAGGAGGAATTTGTCCTGTAAATTGTGAATAGTCTAATTTATTCCAGTCTAATCCTGGTGTATACACATTACGAATTTTGAAACTATTAGATCTTGAAAACTCTTCTTTGGCTTGGTTTGGGTCAGTGGAATTTGTTAGTAAATTTTCCTGAATCTCCTTGGAACTCATGGCAGGAAAAAACTAAATAGCTTTTATTCAAGCTAGTGCTTAAAATTTTGCTGTATGCATAAACTAATGCTCCTTATTATAGCGTATTGCACTAATATAAAGATGGTCTGAATAAAGTTCTTAATTTAAAGAACTTGTAAATCAAACGCTCATTATGGCTCTAAGCAAAAGCTTTAAAAATGGCCAGCCCACACAACTTGCAATCTCCAGCACTTCATAAGTAGATACTAAAAAAGGTAGGAATTAAAATGTTAAGCACAAGCTGAGAAATGTGGCTTTTAATCCTTTTCATTCCAAACAATGTGTCAGTTTCAGGTCCTGCTAACTCTGATGAACAGTTTCCCTGTTCATCATGAGGAAAAACCTTTATCCCAGAGGCTCCTAAAAACAGCTTATGAATTATTTCACAAGCAAAATAGCTGGTTTTAGAGCATGCCTCAGAATCAGGAAGGCCAAATCTGTGTTCTGGTTTTCCAGCAATGAGAAGGCACAGCCCTGATTTGCATTATTAGGGTGGTTTTATGAGTTGCAGGATTTCATGCATAAAGGTCCATGACTAGTAGCCTCTGCAGTCAATTCTTAGGAGCTTACCATGAGTGTATAGTTTTCAAACCACAAATCTTCAGGCTGATTAAATTGAGCTCAACGTATTGTCATCTTGCAACAGAGATTTTTCTTCTTGCTTGTTTATGCTGCAATAGCAAAAAACCCCCAACTGTGCAAAGATACTGAAAAATCTAAAACAGTGCTGATATGGAGTTAAAATTATTTCTGTATTGTATCTGTGAAAAAATATCCTTTCCTAATGCATTATTCATTATGAACACATTAACTCTGGATGACATCAGACCAATTGAGAAGCAATTTGATGAAAGTATTGTCTAGGAAACCACACACTATTCACCTTAACCACTGAAATGAAATAAACTAGCAGACAAATATTCAACACAGGTATTTTATCCACTTTTCTGTAACTGATCAAAACCAAGCTGTGAAGCGTGGGAAAACTGAAATTAATCTATTGTGCAGGAAATCTGTGCACAGTATGAAAATATAGGGGTGTGTGTGTATGTATAGCACTACTGACGTACTTGCTATTCTTGAGGTTGACAGAATTGCTTATTGCTGCTGAGACTTCCTATTGTGAACGATTAAAGATAAGGTCTTTGCCAAAATGTACCTGTTTGAACTGAATTTTCCATTCCTGAGCATCTGCTTGAGCCTGGGGTGGGTTTTTATTGTTTCTAAGGCTAAACTTGGGCCTCCCTGTTCTTGTAATGTAGTGCAGAGGAGAGTGGGGAGATGCAGGTGATGGAACAGAAGAAGGTGGTGAGCAGGTAGAAAAGAGCTAATGGGAGTAGTGTCTAGACTAAGTCGTTGAACTGTTCATTCAGACTTGGGGGAGCAAGCTGTGGATCCAAAGTATGACAGATCTATTCCGACTTCTGCAACTTAGTTCTGTTTTAGATTGTGTATGTTTGCTCAAGGGGGCTACAAAGCCACCTGAAATATAGAGCTAAATGTTCCTGCCAATGTGAGGGAAATCCCAGATGGTGAGCAGCTGGCTGTGATGATGCCCCGGGTTTTATTTCCATTTCAGAGAGATGCTGGAGCATTGTTACCAGCTGTTGTCACTGGGAGCAGCTGACAAAGTGTTTTTCAACCTGTATTTTTAGTTTTGCCCTGAATGTAGCTTAGTTGGATGCAAGGATCAGGTTAAACTCTTCTCTTGGCATTTTCATTGTGACTGTGAATCACAATGTAGTCCATTCATTACAGAATGAGAAAACATTTATTGTTGATTTCTAATATATAAGTTACTATACCAGAGCTTTAGCAGGGATAAATTGCTGTGGTAGTAATGAGTCAGGTTGCATCCGCATATGTATGTCACTGCTTAAGTCAGATGAATTGTCCAAAGTAAAAAAGCTAAGGTGAAGGATAGTGGGGTACAGCTAGCAACTTGAATAATTCTGCATAAAATGAGCTTTTGCACTCTGTGGTTCACCACACCTTTGGTGTAATTGCAATGAAGACTGGCCAAGACTATTGTAAGTTACTACCATAATTAGTGTCTTATGCACCTGGGAATCAGAGTATGATGATTCCTCTAAGCAGATTGAACCCAAAATTAATGATTGAGCCAAAAAAATTACCTTATGCCTGAAACTTGAATTGGAAAAGAAGCTTTTTTAAAGGATCTCCCATGGGGCAGTGATGCTGAACCACAGGCAGTAGTACTGTATTTGGTACTGAATGTTTGGGAAGATAAGAAGGTGTAATGCTTTTAAAGTTGACACCAGGTATTGTGGTTTCTAGGGAGATAGGAGCTTTTGAAGAGTAAAGGGGGATAACTAAAAAAGGCTGATAAATGGTGTTAAAAGGTTTCACTAACAGTTGCATCCTGCAGTCTTTGATAGCCTTTATGCTTATAATTTAATTGCAAAGCTGAAGTAAACATGAAAATTGCAGTGCATATTATAAAAACCGTGAACAGCACAATGGTGAAGGACAGAAGTAACACAGCACAGCTGGAATGAAAGTTGTAAAAAAATCTAACCTTATGCAAAGCTTGCCTGAAAGGAGATTGAAATCACTATTACTATGCAGAGTGTTGCCTTATCACATACAGTAGTAGGTAGAATTGACTGTCATGATTTTGTGTATCTTCATATCTTGTTTCCAATAAGAGATTGGTCATTCAGACTAGACAGCATTAAATGGCAGCTTAGTTTTCTGCTGGATAAGGATTTGCCCCCCTGAGCATTAGTTTAGACCTAGAACTTTCACAGAGGGTAAAATGAAAGAGGATAGACCAGGAGCTGACTTAATTTCCAAGAATAAGAGTGAAATATCCACTAATCTGGTCATAATACCAGGGTGGGAAAAGAAGTGAAAAATGGAGCTGTAAATCTTTTGGCACTCCTGTCTTTTCACTGTGTAATGACCATGATTTGCTGCATATTCCACATATTTAGAGGAATCTGATAAGATGGTTAGTGTTGGGGTTAGGTATTTAAGTATTACCCAAGCAAAACTTTGATCTCTTGAGAATTCTTTTCTGCTATACTGGGAGTTGTAGAAAGATTAGTGGTGAATACTCGGACTTGAAGCTAAATAAACATGCATAGAATGGCATGATGTAGGTATTTCCCTTGACCACTTCTTAATCAATTTATTAATTAAAATGATAAAATATTCTAGCACCTGGCTGGTAGCTGTGCATTTTGAAATGACAGACAGGATTCCAGCAGTGGCCATGAGCTATTCACACGTGCCAAAATAGCACTTAATGGATATGAGTAGGGTGGCTTATCCACTGGGATTTTGTCCTGCATAGCTTGTACTTCCATAGGTTTCTGAATATAAATGTGTAAAAAGTCCTTGGATAAAAAAATGTGCAGATTTTAACAGTGCAATATGCCATTTGCTTATGAAAGAAGTGTAGGTGACTCCACAAAGTACAGAACTAATGAACTGGCCAAGCTTTGCTTGCTGAACCCTGCATGATATAAGATTGATTGCTGAAGTTTGTGTCTTTATATTGGTGTAAATGAGAGAATTACCCCTTTTTGAAGTAATACTTAGCTAGAAATGAGTGTCACTGGATTAAAATCTAATTTGGGAGCTAAAACATTTTGTAGTGAAACTACTGAGAGAACTATAGAGTGGGTTTTCTATTAAGGGATTTATAATTTGTTATCTTGACGAAAATATGAATAATCCTGTTTACTACAAATAAATTTTTCCAGGGTAACTTAAGTTAAAATCTTTAATATCATTTGGAATAGAGGCAAAGTCCTCCATCTAATAGCAAAACTTCATAGCAAAGGAGCTTCCTTGATTTTAATTTTGGGAGGTTAGGTGTATGTCATTGACTCAAAGCCCTTTTATTTGCTATTTTTATGTATAAGTTAAATTCTGAAGATCATTAAACACTGGAGATATTGGAGATAATTTTTGATGCCTGTTAAAGCAGATAAAAAGATTCCATATATCTAGGTAATACTAGTAGCCTTTAATTTATTTTAGACTGTATATTATACTTCCGTCTTCCAGTAAGCTTTAATTATAACAGCAAAACTAATGGAAGTGACCTGCACAAACAAATCGGTGGTTTTTTTTTCGGCTGCTTTTTTTTTAGTTCAGTGGAGAGGAGGCTTTTTTGTGCTTCCGATTCTGGGATGAATTCTAATGATTATCATATATATTGAGGAGATGTAAGTTCTGAGTATACTTACATAAATAGATGTATGGCTTGATCTCAAGTTCTGATCAAGCTTCGTTGTGATGTTTAGGTAGCCAAAAGGGGCCATAAAATACCCTAACTAGACACTTAGAGATTCTTCCCCTCCACCAACTCTTTCATCCAACACTATGCAAAGTTAGGAGGAGGGGCAAGAACAGGGAGAAGGAAAGTGAAGTGTTGTGGGAGTTTTGCTTTCCCTTGGTAAATGGGCCAGATAGGGCAGTGCAAAGTAGACCCGAAAACATTCCAACTAGAAGTTAAACATTTGCCTAGCTGTACAAGCTGAATGTCAAAATATGGTCCCATGTGGTGCATGCAAATCAGAAGCTGACCTCTCTGATGAGGCTTGTGTGTCTGGCCTCAGGCTAGCTTCATAACAAATAAAACAAAATGGACAGGTCACTTGTGAAGTGCTCAAAATTAACTCCCCCTCTGCTCTGTTCTGTAGCTGCATCACACTGAAAGCCTGAGAAGGGCTTGCCGCCTCTTGCATAGAAGAGCTATTTCAGTGCTCTGTTCTCTTCACCTTAGTTTGAAAGGATAATGTAAAAGGAGTGCTATCCAGTACTTTGAGGCAGGAAAGAAGTATAAACTACTTAGTGGGGGCTGCCTTACAGCAGGAGTAGGCAGTACCAAACAGTACAGCCCCGGTTTTAAGTATGGCCTTGTGCTGTCACAACTTAGATCCATCAGAATTTGCCTGTTAGGAGTGTCATGTTCGCAGCTAATTTCCACTTGCCCTTTAGCAGCAATAAAGAAGCACCAACACTGAGCCATGTGTTAGTGTCAATCCCAAGATACTTGGGTAAGACATGACAAGTCCCTTGTAGATTTTGTTCTTGGTTGTTTTTGCTGTAGCGGCATAAATGGACCTCTGTTCAGGAAAGTACTTAATGACATACCCAGCTATAAGCATGCAAGTAAGAAGTGTTAATGGGAATACTTAAAAACATGTCTGGAATACCTTCCTGAATTAGAATGTTAAAAAAGCCTGCTTAGGATGCAAAAAGGAATATTTAGGGAACAGTGATATAGATAGCCGTTTGTTACTTCTGGGGTTGTTCAAGTGAATTATCTTAGTACTGTTTCAGTGATATAATGAGTTCTGATGTCCAAACTTACATTATAGCACTGAAGCAAAATGTAATATGGTCTGCATACAAAGTTCCAAATATTAAATACAGAGCAAAACAAAACAGACACATTTGTTACAGTGTACTTGGGTTTTCCCTTAACAGCCACAGATATATTTTTAAATGCTGGGTGCACACTATGTGCAACTATTGCAATGATACTTCATCTTTAGAAGCTGTAACAGAGCAAGGGGATAAATTAAGTGAAGTCACAGCATACAAATTAATTCTGTGCATTTATTTTAGATCATATTTGAGTTTTAAGAAAGTATTAAGTTTATTACCTACTGAATAGTCTTGGAGGACAGACAGCCAAAAATCAAAGTATCAGCTGTTTAGACATTTGTGCTGGCACAAAATCCCATTTAATTAGATCTAGTGTTACAGCTATGACTCTGTAGTATTCCCTTAAAGGAAACTGTGGAAATAGATTTTATTAAAACAGTTGATACATCATCTTTGCAATGGGATACCTGAGGGGAGACCCATGAACTTGAGAATTTAATAAATACACGTCCTAGCAGAGTCCTCCATTTCTTCTGGACCTTGGAATATAAATACACTGACTTTTTGCACTGTTCACTATGTCAGTTTAGCTGACTGACCTTCAAAAATGTCACAACAAAACAGACAAGGCTGAGCGATTTCCATGTGCTTTGGATTTCACTTGTGTTACCAATTCTTGACTCTGACAAACTGCAACAACTTTCAGTTGTGTTCCACTCCCCCCAAATCATAATTTTTTGTAAGTTTTTTGAATGTAAGTTTCTGGACCAAAAAAAATTGCAGGGGGTATTGAATGTTCTTGAAATTACTGAATGAATAGTCATTACCAGTTTTTTCAGCTTTCTGGATCTCCTGTTAAGACATTAGTGTGTTGTACTGTTTCAGAGAAGTCTTACATGGCAGTGAATCTGTCCCACAAGGTTAGGAGCGCATCCCTCCTGGGTTCTGTCAGAGCCCCCCAATCAAGCGTTTCCACTGTATTTTTTGGCAACCTGCAGCCTGACACTCATACAGTTTCATTTTCAAAATGGCTATAAGTCAGGAAGTATATAGCTGAGAGGCACAAAGGTGACTTTTCAGGCCTTTTCTGATTCCTGTGATCCTGGAACAGAGCTGATCTGCAGTGGCCCTTATGTCACTGATCTCAGGTTTTGAGTTACGCACCAGTTGTCGGAAGCACAAAAAGAGTAATCACAGATTAAGGCATTAATTAAGGCATGGAGTGATTGCTGCCTACATAACCTGCAGCAATGTCTTTAAAAGGTTCCACTCTGTGCCAGTGTACATGGGTTTAGACCTGCTTCTTATCAGTAGGGGATCTGAGTTGTTGCCTCCTCTCCCTCTGTGCTCATTTTTAGTATATGGATCAAGCTGTAGAGGTAAGGAGAATTAGTTTGTGTGAATTTGTAAGGAGATCTGTTGTCTTTTGTCCTTAACCATTTATGCAGAGGACAAGTTGTCACGGGTCACTTTCACTGCATTTCCTAAAAATTGTATGATTACGAGGGTGGAGCCAGGTCTTGGTGGCTGCTTTCTGTCAAGACAGAAGAGCATATTCAAGTGTGGACCAGCTTTACGCTGACCGGTCTGAAGACCTGCAACAATGTGGTCTTTTTGTGCTGCATACCTTTGGTCATGCCCAAAACTAAATATACAGTGGTGAAGCTTGGAAGCAGTTAAAGAAAAGTGCTACAGAAGCCAAACTCCCCAGCATCCCCCTAGTAAATTAATCTTGAAACAATGTTGCTCCACCATCTGCCAAAGTCCTGGATGGAGATTTAATATCTTCCCGAAGGGATACAAATTTTGTAGGAGCTATGTAGCTGAACCACCCACTAACTTAGAAATCTTCAACTACTTTTCCAGGAATTGTGGTTCCTTGATGGTGCAAAGCATGTAGAGCAGATATTGCTTTCCACACCCTGTTCCTCCAATTCAACTTGAATTGTACCAGTGTGTATCCACAGTTTTAAGAACCAAACTACAAGGAAACAGTCCTGTATCTGTATGAAGGGCTTTTGGCCAGACATGTGTGGACTGTTATCTTGGGATCTGTGAAACACATTTTGATCAGCAGTTTACAAAAAGCATGAATTATGAATTAACTCATTTCAATAAATGTTCATAGCATAGCATATTTAAACAATTATCCTTATTCAGGAATGGGTGACAGTAGTTTCACTGGAGCAGCAGGAGTTTCTTGAGCAGCAAGAGTACAGCTGCCTAGCATAGTCTTTTATTGTAATGTGAACTCCTAAGTATGCTTTTAAGTGATAAGGATTTCTAGAATAGAGTAAAAAATAAAAACATTTCTGGAGATCACAAGGCTGTTAAGTGCGAATTCAACAACAGTGTGATCAATTTGGAAAATCTGGTTATTCTTACAGAGTAAACAAATGGAATCAGACTTTCTCCTCATTATTCCTTCTACAGAATTGGACTTTGGGAGGATTCCTACCTGAAAGTGCTTAACATTACTAAAAATCTGGCTACTAAACTAGGATGCATTTTCTCTAGTGACCAGTGGAATTTATCAATATACCAATTGTATGCACAAAAGCCATGGATTATTTGGCTTTAGGGCTCTGTTTTTGCAACTTTCACTGGACAAGGATCCACAAGAATGAACTTTAAAGTTTGTGTTATTTCAAGTTTCCGAATCCAGCCAGTAGTATTTACAGTAACTCAGAAAGAAAATACCACTATTAATCATTCTTGTAAAAACAGAGCTTTCTGAATAGGTTTAGGCCATTCCTTGTCTAAAAGCCCTTGCTAGCTACAAAAGCAAATTGGTCTTGTCATTCTTAGGTTTTTTTTTTGTTTGTCTTAGTTTATAAGATTATAAAACTGATTCTCTTATCTTTATGGATGACTTTGGTCTGCTAGATTGTTCTACTTTATGCTATGAGCAATACTTGCACCCTGTTTCCTCTAGAGTTGGAGCATAACCTTGAGAGGGTTGAAATGCTCTGCTTTTACCCAAATTCTGAAGGAAGAGAACAGAGTTGCCTAGTTCATTTGAAACTTTGCTTGAAAACAACTGGACTAGCAGGTTACAATAACTACAACTGAAAAATTAAAGTATTTTTTGAATTAAATGGTTGCCAACGGGGTCACCTGACAGTAATTTGACTGTGTACATCCCACCAGAGTATGAGGCAGAGATCCTCTGCCCAAGCTGACAGGTTTCTGCTGTAGCTCTAAGTCCTCTGGGAATGATCACTTTTATAGCTGCCCCCAAATGCGGCTTCCTCCATATGCTGCAAACTGAGATTGAATTGTGAACCTGTTCGATATTTAATTGATATATGGTCTTAGAATTCCTTAAGTAATAACTAAGGTGCTTAAACTTCTGTTCCTCCTGCTGAAGAGCGAGCTTGGAAATTTGCTATTTTAATAGCTTCAGCTTTCACTTATTTCTGCATAATGAATAGTCTGTGTAGAAATAAATATTCTTCATTTGAACTCTCATTGAGTAATTTAGTGTTTGAAAGTTATAGAGATCTGCCACAGATCAAAATCTGTATTTTTTGCTACTTCTTAGCCTAAAATCTCTTAAAGGGAACATGCATGCTAACAAATTGACTGTCCAGCATTAGCGTCTGTTCAAACTGTGCATATAGCATATTCTGAAATACTGCTGCCTCCTGAGAGCTGTAACAATGTTCCTATTGTGTTCTGCTCAAACATAAAATTTCTCTCCATTCCCAGGCTCTGTGCTGAAGGGCTGAGCAGAAAAGGTCGTGCAGCTGTGAAAGGGACAGCAGCCAAACTTGCTTCTATGCCTGTGCTTGAGCTGATTAAACTGCTGCTGCCTTCGGAGTACTCGCCCCCCTGGCTCTGAGACCTATTTGTTCAAGTGGTGGTTGCTGGAGATCTTTAAAGGCCTTTTAGTTGCATGCATGGAAAAGAAGTACTAGGAAGGTAATGTATTAGAACAGCTGGAAGCTAACCAGCTAGAGTAAGCCTCCTTTGGCCATGCCAGTTCTCCACAAAGCCACAGCAAAGTATGAAGCTGCTCTTTGGTGTAGTCTCTGGTGTAGGCCACTGCAGGAAGAGATCCTTTATGTAACTTTTTCTTTATGATTAAAAAAAAAAAAGAAAAATAGCAACAAAACTTGCATTTCTTTTCAGATTCCTCATGTTTATGGATTGGAAGAGAAAGCCAATACATTTCTTGATCTACTGAGGTCACATGCCCAGCTTGGTAGTAGTTTCTTCTACATTGAAAGGCCTTTCTCCATTTTTATTAAACATCAAGGAGTCTCTCTAGCCAGCCTGCAGATTATAGCTGCAACCATAGTTGTTATAGTTCAACAACTTTCAAAAGTAGAAACTTCAGGAGGGATATAAACAAGTGAAGAACTTACTTGAATATCTTTCCGTTAGAAACACCTTGAAGAATCTGTTTTTCTTCTGATGATGCATAAAAGCATCTGAACTTCCTGAAAATTGTTCAGTGAGGAACATAGTCTTACAGAAACTATTAAATGCAGGCATGGTGCAAAATTAAGATTCAATATTAAGAAAGGCTATGGTCCTATCCTCTTCCATGGAGAGAGGAATCAGTTTTGTGTATACATCTGTTAAATGCAGACATGCTGACAGGCAGGTGGGGACAGCAGCTGGCAGAGGAAAAATTTTTTCCATGTTGTCTTAAACAACACCTGGTAACTTTGGCTGATTTATTAAGCAGATTGGAAACTGGGCACCTAACCTTTAGAGACCTTCAAAAGAAACATCTTAGAATCATAGAATGGTTTGAGTTGGAAGGGGCTTTAAAAGTCATCTAGTTCCAACTTCCTTGCCATGGGCAGGGATACCTCCCACTAGACCAGGTTGCTCAAAGCCCCATCCAGCTGGTCCTTGAACACCTCCAGGGATGGGGCATCTACAACTTCTCTGGGCAACTCATTCCAGTGTCTCACCACCCTCACAGGAAAGAGTTTCTTCCTAGTATCTAATCTAAATCTCCCCTCTTTCAGTTTAAAACCATTACCCCTCATCCTATTGCTCACTCCCTGATAAAGTGTCCCTCCCCATCTGTCCTGTAGACCCCCTTTAGATACTGGAAGGCTGCTTAGAATCACGGTTCAATTAGGAAATTTTTCCTTAGTACAGAGACAAGTGAATTTATCAATTGCTATTTGTACTCTTCTGTAAAACCCGTTTTCATTTAATTCCAGACCCTTGTGAACAATTATCTCAGAGTAAAACAGAACTAGAAGGTACCTCTTGGTGCAAATAATACAGCAAGGCTAGATAATCATCTGCATGTGGGAGCCAAGATTTCCCCTACTCCAAGGGCTGGAGTAGATTGTCTTTGAAACAATCCTGAACTAAGGGTGCACAGTAAAAGACTTACACATAGTAAATGGATCCTACATATTAGTCTTCCTTATGTGCCTGCTTGGTTTGTCTTCATGATTCTTTAAGGTTGTGCCTGTAATTCAGCTTGCAATCAGGAATAATTTTTTTCCCAGATTAAAGTAGGAGGGTCTATTCTATAAAGATGCAAGGAGGCTAACTTGCTGGAAAAATATGGACGTACTTATGTAGACTCTGCCATGTGCAGAGTCTCCTTGGCCTCTCCTGCTCTCTCCTTGTGGTAGAAACTTAGTAGTCTGCTAAGGACGGGCTGAATGCATTGAATTCCTACACTGAACACAGGAATGTGTGGAAGAAACTTAATGAACTGTGCTTCAGTGGGTTGTTAGATTTATTGGCTCATGGTGACCTTAAAACCTATGGAACTATCACATGTGTCTTTGATTAAAAATTATGCATGAAAATACTTTATCTGACACTGTATTCTCGGCTGTGTTCATTTATGACTTCTGGAGCCAAACTGCCTCTGAATGAAGGCCAAGTTAATCTTTTGTTATCATTTGGCTACATCTGCTACTGCCCTTTCTGGAGGAGCAGGAGTACCTTCCTGAGTACCATTAATCATCTTTCCTTAGGAACTGTTCAATCCTAGCTTTGCAAAAGAGAAGTTTGAAATAGAAGCTTAAATCTTATGATACTGAAGCCTCTTACTCAGACAGCAGAACAGCATGTATTTTTAACTAAAAGTATTTCAGAGTTGCAAGTAACACTTCCCAAATTTATCACATCCCTATTGATTTGTGTTGATTTTAAAGAGATTGGCAAGAAACGATAAAACAGCACTAACTTTTCTGAAGTCCCTGTTGTAAGGTTTCAAATGTAGAGAACTTGGGGCTGCTGCATGTTGTGACTTCTGTCAATTGCATTATGAACATGTTACCAAGAAAGGCCCTTCTTGTTCCCTGTTGGCATTGGGAGGTACAGAAAAACAGCCTGAACTGCAAGGACCAAGTTTAGCAAATTGACTCAGTTATCACTGTTTTGGGGAGCTGCCAGAGGGTTTCACAGAGAGAGAGGGGTAGTCTAAGAAAATGACCTGGTGAAGTAGCATGAGGTCCCACAACTATCTTGCTGTGTGCTCTTTCATGAAATTCAGCCTGGCTGGAACTTTTCTGTGTACAAAAAGCTGAACTGTCATAAAGCTTCTAGGTATGTTTTAAATAATGAAAAAGCAGCTTGCTTCTAGTGTAGATCTGGGCTGGCATGAGGCAGAGAGAATGAACATTTCTGTGCTGTCTGCTTACTGTTTGGCACAGAAGCATATAGCATGCTTCTTTAAAGAAGATTGCAGACAAATAGCTAAGTTTGCATGAGTGTCTTCTGCACATAAAGTGTATGAAAATTAGCCTGTTAAAATAGATTGAAGTTCAGGTAGGATATGAAGCTCTGTGTAAGCTTAGTAAGATACTTCTTTCACTGCTGAACTTTTTCCCTTGTGAGAAGATGAATACCCTAAAAGGAGGGAAGGAAAAACCTAGTATTGTACACTTTGTGGAAGGGGAACTGAGGGAGAAACCTAGTGATAAAGTTATACCATGTCTTAGATCAAATCCCAATGATGCACCACATAGCCTTATGTAGGGTCATCTTAAGTACGCTAAATGTGTCCGTGGTGGCAGTTTTTAGCCAGCAGACCCTGTAAAGCCTCTGCTGATTTGAGACACACAATTGCAAGTGCAATTGCAAGCTGATTTGGCCCATGTAAACAAAGCTGTGCATGCAGTCTGCAATCAAGTGAGCACATGTGCACAGCTGTGTTTATCTGACACTTTGCAAATCAGGATTTTATTTCTAAATAGCATGCTGACAAGAACAAGGTCATGGAAATCTTCCTATTAGCACTTAGAAGGAAATATATATTTTTAGAATGTTACCTTAACAGCTTGGAAATTAGGACTCTAATTTCTTACCAAGGATTGGCTTCTTTAATGTTTAAACCTTCACTTTACATTTAAGTGCCCAACTACAGGATCACAAATAACAGAAAAAGCCTTATTTAGATAATGAATAGACTTTTAGTAAATAAAAACTTGCCTAACACTCACCTTACACTTTCAAAGCAAAGCATTAAAAGTGAAATGTATGGGCTTGATTATGATATGTCCAGTTCATTGCAGAGGGCTTCTATTTCCCATTGACTTCACTGGAATTGAAAGGCTACAGTCTGTATTGAAGTCGAAAACCTTGAACACTGGATTTCATTCATGGCAATAGGGGCTATATAAGAGTGTCTTGAGGGTTCTGTTGTGAAGTCAATTCTTAATTGAATTTTCTGAATCTACTTTGAATGAAAGATGGAAAATAGGCTTTTAGAAGTTGGTTTAAAAATTGCACTTCTCACTGACAGCATATCAGCCATACAGCCTGAAAGATACTTTATAAAGCTTATTCAAGATATTACTCATAGAAAGGTGGAGCATCATCTTGTCATAGAATCATAGAGTACTGGGTTGGAAGTTACCTCAAGGATCATCTGGTCCAACCTTTCTTGGCAATAGCAAAGTCTAGACATCATGTCCAGCTGAATCTTAAAAGTGTCCGATGTTGGTGAATCCACCACTTCTCTGGGGAGATTATTCCAATGGCTTGGTTGTTCTTACTGTGAAATTTTTCCTTTTGTGTCCAATCAGAATCTCCACTGGATTAACTTGTACCCTTGTCTTTTCTGTGCGCCTCCTTGTAAAAAGGGAGTCTCTATCTTCTTTGTAGCCACCCTTTAAATACTGGAACACAGTGATAAGGTTTCCCTTAAGCCTTCTTTTCTCAAAGCTGAACAAACTCAGTTCTCTCAGCCTTTCCTCACATGGCAGGCTTCCCAGTCCTTTGGTCATCTTTGTGGCCCTTCTCTACACCCTCTCCAGCCTGTCCACATCTTTTTTTTTTTTGTATAGAGGGGACCAAAATCAAACACAATATTCCAGGTGTGGCCTGGCAAGCACTGAGTAGAGTGGGGTAATGACTACTTTATCTCTGTGGTGATGCCCTTGTGGATGCAACCCAGCATCCTGTTGGCTTTCTTTGCTGCTGCAGCACACTGTTTGCTCATATTGAGCTGGTTGTCCACCAGGACCCCCAGGTCCCTGTCCACAGATCTGTTCCCCAGCCAGGTAGATCCCAGCCTGTGCTGCACTCCTGGATTATGTTTTCCCATGTGCAAGACCTTACACTTCTCCTTATTGGACTTCATAAGGTTCTTATTAGCCCACTCTTCCAGCTTATCCAGGTCTTCCTGCAGGGTGGCTCTCCCTTCCAAAGTGTCTGCTTCTCCACTCAGTTTGGTATCATCAGCAAACTTCATCTCAGGGTACTCCTGATCCTGTCATCCAGGTGGGATCATATCTGAGGGGTGCCTTATCAAACTGCAGACAGCCAAAAATCAGAACAATTGGGAAACAATTTACATAAAGCAGACTTCATCTGCTGCAGTATCCTTCTCTCTAGATCAGTCTTTAATAGATTTCAGAATCAGAATCAGAATCGTAGTGGTTGGAAGGGACCTCAGAGATCGAGTCCAACCATCACCCACCCACACAGCACCCCACCGCAAACCAGTAATCTTGGACACTAGAGCATGCCCTGAAGAACCATGTCTACACGTTTCTTAAATACCTCCAGGGATGGTGACTCCACCACCTCCCTGGGCAGCCCATTCCAATGCCTGATAACCCTTTCAGTAAAGAAATGTTTCCTAATATCCAACCTGAACTTCCCCTGGCGCAACTTGAAGCCATTACCCCTTGTCCTATCATCTGTGACTTGGGAGAAGAGACCGACCCCCGTCTCTCTACAGCCTCCTTTCAGGTACTTGTACAGAACAATAAGGTCTCCCCTCAGTCTCCTCTTCCCCAGACTGAACAACCCCAGCTCCCTCAGCCTCTCCTCGTAAGACTTGTGCTCCAGACCCCTCACCAGCTTCGTTGCCCTTCTCTGGACCCGCTCCAGCACCTCAATGTCCCTCTTGTGGTAGGGGGCCCAAAACTGGACACAGTACTCGAGGTGGGGTCTCACCAGTGCCGAGTACAGGGGGACGATCACCTCTCGGTCCCTACTTGCCACACTGTTCTTGATACAGGCCAGGATGCTGTTGGCCTTCTTAGCCACCTGGGCACACTGCCGGCTCATGTTCAGCCGACAGTCGACCAACACCCCCAGGTCCTTTTCTGCCAGGCAGCTCTCCAGCCACTCTGCCCCCAGCCTATAGCGCTGCCTGGGGTTGTTGTGACCGAAGTGCAGGACCTGGCACTTGGCCTTGTTAAACCTCATCCCGTTGGTCTCGGCCCATCGATCCAGCCTGTCGAGATCTCTCTGCAGAGCCTCTCTACCCTCCAGCAGATCAACACTGCCACCCAGCTTGGTGTCGTCTGCGAACTTACTGAGGGTGCACTCGATCCCCTCGTCCAGATCATTGATAAAGATGTTGAAGAGAATTGGCCCCAGTACCGAGCCCTGCGGGACACCACTCGTGACTGGACGCCAGCTGGATTTAACTCCATTCACCACCACTCTCTGGGTCCGGCCCTCCAGCCAGTTTTTAACCCAGCAGAGGGTATTCCCATCCAAGCCACGGGCAGCCAGTTTCTCCAGGAGGATACTGTGGGAGACTGTATCAAAGGCTTTGCTGAAGTCCAGATAAACAACGTCCACTGCCTTTCCTTCATCCAGCAAGCGGGTCACTTTGTCATAGAAGGAGATCAGGTTTGTCAAGCAGGACCTGCCCCTCGATGTGGACTCCCTACATGGATTTTAGGGTTTGGTTTTTTTTTTACGGCTGATTTCTAAGGAGGAGAAAAAAAACAGGGTGAATTGGCATTTGGAAAACAAATTAAACATGTATTTTCTGTCTCTATAAGAAAGCAGTACATCACTGCTTAGAATCAAGCAAAGTTTAGAGTACTAAAATAATCTTATTTCCATTTGGATAATATTATTTATTAATATTGTCTGTGCCTTGCAGAAGAGTCCTTTTGTACAGAAGGAAGATTACGCTGCCTGCCTGCGTAACACTGACTTGCTACAGTGGTACTGCTTCTTTAGCATTGTTACTGAGGTTAAGGGTTTACAGCATGGCAAATGCAGACAAGCATAGATTTTCACCTTTGTTCAGTGTAGCTATTGGGAATGCAGGACATATTCAGGTCAAGTAATGGAAAAGCTGGGGAAGAGCTGCAGGCTGTTGGGTTTTTTATCCCAGGTAGTTACGCTGTGAGACAGCAGATTTGTGGTATGTCTGACTGCAAAGTTGGCTCCATAACTGTTACACATAGGGCACACTCATGAATAATCAGGAAACTTCAGGAAAGCTGTATTGATGTATAATATGCAAAGTGGTACTGTTAAACACTTCTCAGAAGTATTATGGGATTATACTAACCAAAGAAATTGTTCGTAAAGCAGCTAGGAAAACCCTAAATATTTATTATGAACTCAAGGTTTTAGAGAACTTGGCTGGGGAGGCCACCCAGACAGAATGAGAACCAGGAGGGCTGGCAAGGGGCTCTTTCTGATCAGACCAAAACCAAGACACTGAATAATTGTAACTGCCTTATATGGAACCTAAAAGAAACAAATATGGACTTTTAAAATAAAAACAAATGGTCTGTATCGCTCTTAATAAATTCTTCTGTATCCCCTACACATATTGGTTATGTGATATCTTCATATCTGTGCTATAAAAAGTTCTATTTCAGCTCTTTTAGACATTCGCATAACAGGACAGAGAAAGCCCTTTAGACTGAAGGGGATGAAAACCATATGGAATGGCTGGTTGCCACTTCACTACATAGCATAATTCCCAAAAGGCAGGAAGATTTCCCAAGCTCATCTACTTGCAAAGAAGTGGGTTACCCAGCAGAAAAAAAAAGGTGGTATTGAGCAAACATAGCCTATGCATAAATACTTAGTCTTGAAATGGGATTCCATTTACCTGCAGGTGCTGAAATTTATGCATTATGTACAGATTCCAACATAATAACCAAATGCTTGCATCTGTCTCTCCTGGGCAACTGTGAAATAAGATCTTTTATTCTATCAGTAGAGAATCTTTGATAGAGAACTATCCCAGGTAATGCTGTGCAATGAGATAACTACATTTGCTTTCTACCTGTGCTTGAGAAAAGGGAAGAGAGTGAACATTTGTTTCCTATTTCAACATAATATTGTGCTACAGATTAATTTTCCAGTCTCTTCCTTTCTCCAAAATATCTTCCTACTGAATTAGAATTAAAGAAAGCAGACTCAAGAAAAAGTATTTTATTATTTTTAGTTGCAATTTTAAGTCTCCAACTCAATCCTAGCTGGTCAACAGTAGATTTAGTACATTCCCAACATATCAGTTGTCACACGATTCAAGAGGGCTATGCTTATCTTCTTGTGCTGGAAAAGTCTGTGCTGAAACTAAAGTTCTGTTCTTTCTACTGCTGCTTCCCCCAGCCAGTATATCCCAATGTAGTTTCGAAGGGTGGTGTTCTGAGCCAAGTCTGTCTAGGAAACTGGTCTTGGAAGTTACAGCTGGTCTTTGGTGAGAACACTGTAACCAAGGTATTAAATTTAAAGGATGTAACCTCACAAAGCAAACTTCATCTTTCAAGGCCCCATACTTTAAAAGCAGTAATTTTATGCAAGCTCCCAGGGATTGTGCCTGGTATAAGGGGTTTGCTAGTAATTTGGGATAAGACAGAAAACTTGAGAACAGGCTGAAAAACATACTGAGTTAAAAGTGTAATGTGTTCCTCACATGACATGTGTGTACACACTAAGACACTTCTTCAGATCATGTATGCCTTTGCATCTGTAATGTTATGGCTGATGTAGGTTGGATCCTGAGATGGTGTGACTTAACCAAAGCCCATCCTGTAAAGTAGGGTATACAAGATGAACATTGAAGTTCATTGCTGGGCTTACAGGAAGAAAAAGTAAAGTAACTTAAGGACTAGAAATATTAATGATGGCACTTGCCCTTGAGAAGGAGCTATTTTAGATCACTTTTTAAAAGTTCGGTTTCTCAGTTTTTTTAGGTTGAGCACAGCGTAGTACCTCTTGCTGGGGAAGTGTGAATCTTCCCACTTTTTGGTAATGAAGTGTCTAGCCCTGCAGGTTACAAACTACTGGCAATTAAATTGGATTTTAAAATATCTGTCCCACATGCATATTTTCAGCTTGATTAAATATTTGTAGTTTGCTGCATTTAAAATAGTGATACTCACAGTAACTGCTAGAGAGGGCTACTCACTGTGTCAGAGTGGATTCCGGCAAGTGAAGTTGGCCCTAAAATGTCAGAGTGATGCCAAGTGGAAAAGTGAAATTCCTGACTTTTGGATAATGTACTGATCTGTTTGTATGAAGCAAAGTGATATTCTTTGATACGGGAAAGAAACTTTCTGGAAGGCAGGAGGAGCACAGTGTGGGGCCTCTAGCTATAAGCTCGGGAAAACTCTTGTGACCTTTGCTTCTCTCTCTCATTTCCATGTCCTTGGCCAATGTTCCTTTATTCTGGGCCAGCTTTTCCCCTCTTCCTCTCTCCTATCCTTTTTGCAGTCATGATGGTGGAGGCCAAGCATGCAGGAGACCCCTGCGAAGGAGCAGCAGCTCACCCTTGCTCTTCAGATGATTTAAAAACTTGCCCCTCCACCACTCACAGCAAGTTTTCGGTCATGTAAAGAACAGCATGTCAGTTCATTGCTGCCATGGCTCTGTGGCTTAATCCCTCTCTGAGAAGGACGCTGACCAAGAGCCCTACCTTTTTCCCCCCTTTCACTGCTGACCTTAGGAGAGGGGCATGCATGTACTGGTGGATTTCTGACTTAAGGTCCCTGGATGAGAGTTTAATAATCTAAAAAAACCCTCAAACCTAAAACTATAAACTTCAGACTGCAGGGTTTGTGCAGAAGGCATTTGCATTTGTGAGAATGGGAAGATTCCCTTTGGTTCAGAGCCCCTGCTCTAAGACAAAGAAGCTCTCTGGCCTTCTTGGGGAAGAGCAGTTAAGTACTTAATACAAGAGAAACACAGTACTAGCTTGGTCTTGAAAACAGCTCAACCCTATTTTAAAAATAATTCAGGTCAGGCAGATTAGCCAAAAAAAAACAATAACAAAAAAAAACAACCTGGGGGGGGGGAAACTAGCTAGAAAACTTCAGCTATACTGGCTGAAGTCTGGCTAAATCTTCTAATGAAGAGAATAGCTCTGCAGTGCAAAGGTTTGAGCAAATTAATTCTGAGTGTCTGTTATATAATTGAGAAATCCCTACTGTGTCACCTGGAAACTTAAAATGCTGTTTTTTGGTGTCTTCTCTACTTTGCAGCTGTGTGATAGACCTGTCAGTAAAGAATCAGCACTCTAATTGCAGTTACATAAGGTCTTAATGTTTGAGCTAGAAGGTTTATTACCAATTTTGGGGGTTAATATACAAAAGCAAAGTCATTTTTGCAACAGATTGGGCAGGAGGTTAATGGCATACCGAACACACAGGCAAGAGAATCTTAGACTGTTCTAGAGTGTATGTTGATTATAGGAGCATGGAAAAATGTTTTTGTATACTGGCAATACAGTTGCTGAAAAACTATATTCCTTTATATTAGCTGTGTTAAACTGGATGAAAGCTGGAAGGGTTGAGTAACTGTGCAGTCCCTGCTTTGAATGTGAATTCGTGCCGTTTTCATAACTCTTTAATGAAGTTTGTTCCTCCTTGCCTGACCCTATATTGTCAAGAGTATGACAAATGCCAGAGTGAACTTTGAAGTTACGTAGTTAATAGAAAAAAGGATTAATGTAGTCCACAAAGACCTCTCTAACATATACTGTAAAAACACAGTAAATATCACAAGTTACCCTTATTCAATGTTTAAGGAAAAAAAAAGATTCAAAGCTTTAATGTTTTGAATAGCCTACTCTGTTCTCTTGTAGCTGATTAACAATATTGATTTTTAGTAAATCAACGATTTTTGGCAAACATGTAGAAGTACAGGTCAAATATAGACTAAAATATCAGCCATAAGAAAAAAATTAAATGTTTTTAAAGTACCATTATATTTATTCTGCAGCTGTGGCTATATTTAGTAGTAATCCAGTGCATCTTTCATATGGTGAGTGATATTTTGATCCAATTTCTTTCTGATTCAGAGACCGATGAGTCATTCCTGTATCCTTCATTCTGATGCTTCCCAACACCTGAATTACAGATATTGTTTTGTGGTAAAGTAATTAACCTGTAAAATTAGAACCTCTTGACTCTGTGCATTTCTTATGAAGAGCAGCAAGTAGAAAAATATGCCTGATGCTTTAATAAGAGCTTCATTTTCATGGCTTTCCAAATCCGTTATGAGAATCAAAATCAGCGAACTCAAGGGAGCTGAATTACAGATAAGCCACATCTACCAAACCCTTCTGCTTCTTCAGAGACCATAGAAGGCTCTGCCACAACTTCATACTGCAACAACTCAACCCAAAATATTACACAAAAAAACCCAAGTGTCTTTTAATGTGTGTATCCTTAAAGCAGAGATTCTTTTAAACAATGCCCAGGAAATTAGGTGTAACTGATGCAGTGAAGTAAATGTAACTGCTTTCTTCAGTGCCTGGTCTCCTGTATACCTTTAGGAGGCTGAACTACTTATAAGAAACTAATTTGGGGATATATAAAAATTAAGAGAAAGACAATTCAGGGGAGATAAAAGGAGGAGCCTGGAAGTTTGGGAACATACATGTGTGCTCTGTAGTTGCTATTTGGAAGAACAGAAGGGCATATATCAGAACTTCTTTAGTGGAGTCCCCCTTGAAAGGGTAGAGGGCCGTAAACAATTGGAGCCATGAGCTCAACAAGAGGAACAGCAGTTCAAGTAACCAGAGGTTCATGGAGTCAAGAGATCTTCTGGAGAAAATAGTTAAGCATTGTCTGCAAATACAGCTCCAGTGTTACTTTCCAAAATAAGTGTTTCATGTTTTGAGGAAAATTTAAATGAAATTTTACTAACCTATACAGTACATATTTGCATAGATTACTGGGAGTAACTGAATCATCATTCACAATACTTGGGTCGATGGAGAGCTTTTACAAGGTGTTTCAATTCAGTTTTCCATTCCTTTCAGTTCAGCTCACCTGGGGCTTCCTCTGCTCTAAAGAAAACACATTAAAATCTAGGTGACCGAAGAAATCCTGTAAAATTTTCCCAGCTGCTTGTGGGACTGCCCATGAGGAATTGGGTGAATATGGACACTTGTGTAGGGCTGAAGCTTGATGAAAAAGCAAAACTGCTACATTGATCAGTATTTGTTTGTGTGAACAACAGGCAGATCAGTTTAGCCTGCAGAGTGCAGTAGATGAGGTGTCCAAAGAGGGTTAACGCATGCTGAGTGCTACACACAAAAAACACTGTGGAAAAAAAATGCCCGATTTTCTTATCTGTAAATTCCAGAATTTAATAAAAAGTCACTCCTATGTGAATTAAAATCAAAAATCTCCATGAAAATCATGCAGGGAGGAGAGGAAAGATTATGCCAAACCATCAGTCATGCGGCACTGAAAGATGTTTGGTACCAGTAGTAATATTTACTGGCTAATCCTTAACTCCATATTCTCTTAAAAACCATGAAGAGTGGTTTATTACAATACAGAACTGTATATGCTGCCATAAACTGTAGAAGTTGCTGAAATGAGAATACTGATAAGCAAACCCTATCAAGAAGCAATAAATTGAACTTCAGTCCAACTTTCTTGTTGAATATTAATCTTCTTGGTACCAAGGCCTTGTTAAGAATGGGAAAATGTTCTTCAGACAGCCTTGGTGGGCAAAAATAGTGAAGAGAAGGAATTGTGTAGGAATTGTGTACTTGAATTCTTCTTCCCAGACCTTCAGGTAGCACAGATAAGTAACAGGTTATCTAAGTTTGGGTGTCTTGTGCTACAGGTTTGCCAGTACCTGAAACAAGGCCAGCAGGTCGAGGGAGGTGATTCTGCCCCTCTGCTCTGGTGAGACCACACCTGGAGTACTGTGTCCAGCTCTGGAGTCCTCAGCACAGGAAAGACATGGACCTGTTGGAACAGGTCCAGCAGAGGTACATGAAGATGATCCGAGGGCCAGAGCACCTCTCCTATGAAGACAGGCTGAGAGAGTTGGGTTTGTTCAGCCCGGAGAAGAGAAGGCTCTGGGGAGACTTTATAGTAGCCTTCCAATATCCGAAGGGAGCCTACAGGAGAGCTGGGAGGGACTTTTATCAGAGAGTGGAGTGATAGGATGAGGGGTTATGGTTTTAAACTGAAAGAGGGGAGATTTAGATTAGATACTAGGAAGAAATTCTTTCCTGTGAGGGTGGTGAGACACTGGCACAGGTTGCCCAGAGAAGTTGTGGCTGCCCCATCCCTGGAAGTGTTCAAGACAAGGCTGGATGGGGCTTTGAGCAACCTGGTCTAGTGGAAGGTGTCCCTGCCCAGGGCAAGGAGGTTGGAACTAGATGACTTTTAAAGCCCCTTCCAACTCAAACCATTCTATGATGATTCTACCTGCTTGAAAACTATATGCTTTCATCTAACAGTTTATGCCAGCTAACCTCCTATAAAAATGTTATTAAACTGTGTATGTAAGGGTAGCTAAGCACTGGGATGGTTTTGTGGGTCTTCTTTTTCCTGATCTAGAACCTAGGTATTTAAAAAATAAGGCAGTTTCTTAAGTGCTGCTGTGGTTTCCTACAAATACATTCCTTGTACTTTTTTTTGTGGGACAAAAGAGTTGTTGAACACCACAGGAAAATGTCTCTGAAGAACAGCATTTTTCTTAATAAGCAAAATCCCAAAAAAGACGGAGTATTTTAGTTTAGTCCTCCCCACTGTGAATGGAATAATTATGTTCTCTGCCTTTTATGATTTATTATGTTAATACTGCTTTAAAAAGTTTGCTTTAATTTAACTTGTGGTTCGAGCAGAAGCGGTATCTTTGGGTTCCATTCCAGGCATCATTCCCTTAATGTGTAGCTAGTGTAAAAATTTCTCAAGTAACAGGGTTAAAAAATGCATTTGTTTGGCTGCAGAAGTCTGAATGATACTACATATTGCTTTTGGCTGAAAGTTTCTATTCCAGCAAGCTGTCAGCAGCTTCTGTAACCTAGTTGCCTGAGAAAATGGTCTGGACTACTTGTTTTCTTGATTACTGTTAAAGAACATGAGGAAGGTTTCCAATTAGAAATCCAGCTTTTATGTTAGCGGCCTAAGGAAACAAGGCATGCCCAAAAGAGTTATTTCAGCAGAAATTTTGTTTCTTACCAAGGGGGAAAGGGAAAAACAATGTTGTTGATTAACATTAAACACTCTTCCGACCGTAAATAGTCGTGATCTTTTTTCCTGCCCCTCCTTTGGCCTGCCATCTATTCTTTCTGATCAGTGGAAGTGCCAAACACCAGCTGTGATTTATGCAGTGTGAAAAGGCTTTAGAAGCCTGAGCATAAGAGAAGAGATCTGCTTGAGCCTGTTTCCATAATCAGTACCCATGTCAGTGCTGTCCTGTCTGATTCTTTCCATTTTATGTGTAAATTCCATTTCCTGATAAGAAAGGTAATGAGAGCCATGGAAGTTTGTCTTAAGCATTTGTTCAGCATCATTCTTCAACATGTTATAGATACTACTTTTAGAGCACATGTCAGGACTGTTCTCCATCCGGCCAAAAATTTTTGTGGCGGAAGTAAGTTTTATCTGATAGTCTCATCAGGCAGTGTTCTGCTGCTAAAATGGGCAAAATTAAACAGTACACAATACCACAGTAGTATAGCAGCAGGCTACCTTTCTCCTTGTAGCGGTACATTTTACCAGTAAGAGCTAGACAAGTGGTCTCTAAATCACAATTAAACTATACTGACAAAGTACTGGTTTTGACAGATCCATTCTGTCTGCACTGGGGGCATTGCCAGTATAGTCATACCAGCCTTTCCTCTGAGGTATGCAGTTTGCTTTTTGTCAGGTGAAGCACCCAGGCAGACCTCTCACTTTCTGGTAGCAAGGACTCCACAGTAGGCAGTGCTGATCAGACATTGGGAAGCAGCTAGTCTTTTGGATTTTTCCTCCTATAGCAGTCTCTGCCCCTGCATACTGCAGCACGATAGAAAGTGAATTTCATGTAATAATGTTGTCTTATTTGGCCAGATGCTGGTATTTCCTCGTGAGCATGAGGATGTGAATAGAATGAGTGTTAGTGGGTCAAGGAGTACAAGGGCTTTGTGACATCTGCTTAGGGAGCTGGAATCGCCTCCCATAATTCTCCTGGACCCGTGTGTGATTAGGGAGGAGGATGCAGACAGTGTGCGAATTTGACCACTGCGTTGCTATTCACATGTGGGGTGGGCAACAGAGACCTGGTTGTTTACATACAGTGTAATGGCATGTGTCTTGCTCAGTGGTTTGTGTAAGCAATTCTGTTTTGCATTTTCTTGGAAATAAACTGCTTGCGCCATAGTACGGTTCTGGAAACTACTTCTAACCTACAAAATATGTTTTGGGGCACAGATGTAGCTGAATAAATCAGTGGCAACTTACAAGAAAAACCAGCCCACAGAAGGGAAGTCCCAACTTGTATAACTGATGCTAGGCATTATAGATGTTCTCCATTTCCACAGTCACACTGGTACAAAGAAGGGTCCTGATCTTGGGAATGCTGAAACAAAATCAGCTTTATTCATATCACAGTAGAATTTAGATCAAATTGGGTAGGTTAAGGAATTGCAAGTCACCCAATACACCTAAATTTCAAACTTCAGAAGTGTGCTAGAAGTATGGTGTGGTTTTTGGATGGAGGGCTTCTTATGCTTTACTCCTGTTTTAACATTAGCAAGACCTAACTATGACCTGACACCTTCACAGAAGGAACTGCTTTCAGTGAACTTTATTTTTTACAAGAATTATGGTAGTGAAAAACCCACCCTGCGGTACTGAACTCTTCTGTCAAAATTCCCTCTGAAATACATTAAGTTCCTGGAACAGTGATCATTTACAATGAGTTTTTATGCTAGTGATATGATTAAGAAATTTTTTTTTTAGGTGGGTGGGGTTTGTTGATGGGGGCCAACATGTCAAATGTTTAAATCCATTAATAGCATTCATGTTATCTTTGTATTTCTACCACATGGCAGATAGAATCCAATTTAGTTGCTTTTATGTCACTTTTCTTTATTTCATAAAAACTGGAGTGCTGCCATTGTTCATAAACAAGGCTTGAAAAATCAGAGTAAACTGCCGAATACCATCAAATACTTGGCTCAAATTCATTTGGGCAAGTAAGCAACTCCAAGTCAACTGCCAGCGCTGACTAAATTTCTGCTTTGTTTTCAGCTAAAAACACGAAATAGGCCCATCTAAACTAGTATTCAGCTTCAGAGTACATAATTTCTAACACCATTGCAACTTTTAGTCTATACATAACCGTTAACAAATAAACCTGTATCATTTAGTTTTGCTCTGAGGAGGATGGATAGCAAAACCGCATTAGTTCGGCAAATTTTCCTGTTTTCAATTCTTATCCTCCAGTGGCTGCATTGTATCACTGTTTTTAACTAGTAGGGGGAAATTATTAGTTTGGAGACACTGTACTGAGGAAGCTACGTGAAGAGACAACTTTTAAGCATTCCCAGACATGTTTATTGGAGGGCATGTGTTAAGAATGTGTTGCATAGCCTTGGCCTTCTTTTCTCCCTTCAGTCCAAATCACTGCTACAAGATTTGCTTTTTTAGTGGCGGGTGACAAGGGGCATCACAGTCAAGATTCTAAAAGTGAATTGTTAAGTGGTACCCAAATGAAAAGATACTGCAGTGATCATAGGATGATTTAATATCCGAATTGTGCCTGCTCTGCCTCGTGTGGTCTTGCTCAGAAGCTGTGAAGGTGGTCTGTGCTAGCAGTGTTCAGGGACACAGCAGGGTTGACGCTTTTAGTCCCCTTCCTGGCTGGTAGCATTCGTCTCCCGTGCTGAGTTCAAGTGCAGAATTGCTATTTGTGAAGTCAGTGCAAATCTCATCTTGCTGCTGGAGTTTTCTGAGGTTACAGGATTCTGTTCTTATGGGAGAATATGGGAAGAGGTGTTTGCTCTCCATCATAACGTCATATCTGTAAGGAACAGCTCCCGTATCACACGGGCAACCAGAAAGTTGGTGTTAGACAAACTTTCTTTTCTTCCAAGAATGAACCCCAAATTAATAAATAAAATAATTGTTTCAGAATACTATGGTTTGGGGGAGGGAAGGGAGTGTTAAATGGTTTTGTCCCTTATTTGACTTAGGGATGATATATCTACTATCTTAACTGGATTCTTTGGAGTTTTTGTATTTATCTTGTCTGTTTCCCTTCTGTTGCCCTCAGACACTTCCATTCAGAATGATATTTCATTGACACTTTGCTGGAAAATGCCAAGCGAAACAAGCAGCAGAAGCATTTTAGTGTGAGTAGTTCAGGTATTTAGGAATAAATCACATTTGAAATGAGATACTGTTAGGGTGGGTGGATTCAGAACTCTCCATTAAGTCATGATCTACAGTGTGCTGAGACTCAAGTTTCCTATAAATACATTAGTCTAACTTCTTTTCATAAATATCAAGATGTTTGATAATCCTGCATGTGATATTTTGGATTCTGGGGCTAGACAAATCATCATTCAGGAATAAGGCTTTCTTGCACAAGAACTTCAGAAAACTTTGCTTTTATTACTCCTTATTATGTGTTAACAGGATGGAAGTTAGGGACCAAGAGACTGCTGTAGTTATGTCTTCCAGATCCTGAGGTACGGTTTGTGAGACAGGGGTGGAATGAAAGGTGTCATGTCCCATTAGATTTAGTGGTGGCCAGCACTGAAATCTGACTTTATACTCTGGAGCACAGTGAAAACTTGAAAATGTGAAGATAATTTTATTGCAGCCATACTGACTGCATAGCCTTTAAATATGAATTCAGTAAACTGATAAAGATTAAATTGTCTGATTAGTTACAGGTTTTCTCCTAGACACTTCAAATAAGTTTTGATATTACTATTTTCATGTTTTTTATCACCATGATATCAGACTGCTTGTACACTTGCTTGAACAGAAATAACATTTTCAGTCGGATTTTTCTTTTCCAGTTCAATCAGACTTTTCTAATTTTTTTTTTTTAAATTCAATACTGGAGAGAATAATTGCTGTCTGTGTGCATATTGCACTACATGGGACTTGGCACGTGATTCCGTATGCAAGTGATACTCTGCTGGGGTGTCATGTCAACACTGCATGCAAGGTAAAATATGCTAAGCAAATAAAAATGTCATTAAAGAACAGGCTTCTCCAAAGAATAAGCTAGCTGCATATTGAAGTTAAGTGTTTAAGAGTTCCTTAATGTAGTGCCATTAATATCCCTAGGTTGGTGGTGGGAAGGGGGAGAAGGCTCTGTGATAACCCACAGGCACTATTGTAACATCACTTGTGCATTTAATTATATCCTGTTAACCATCAAACTGTTTGCATTTCTGATTCTACAAAGTGCCTCCAGCATTCCTAAAACAGCTTTGAAGATTTCTCCCTGTCCAATAATTCATCAATTTAATTAGTACACAAGATAGCTGATGAGATGAGCAAATACCTTCCCAAATAACTGATGTGCCAGTTTTGCAGCAATAAAATCCTCATAGTCATCCTCCTCCCCACTATTTACTGTAAATCAGAAAATCTGAAGTTCGTTTCTCAATCTGAGTAGGAAAAAGCAATAAGCTGTTTTACTACAAGACTCTTTCAGGACATAAATGAAATAATGAAATAAAATATAGTCACTTAGTCTTGATTATATGACCAGTTCATTGCCTGAATAGCTGCAGAGACTCTGACCTTAGTTTTCAGTAGTCTGAGTATTTTTAATGTATTGTATTTGCATCAGCCATATTTTATTTTCCTTTCATTGAAACATAATCTTGCATACAACTGATTATGACTTAGTTGTCTGGCTTTTCAGCATCACTCTTGCCAACCAACTGCACGGTAATTAAATCGTTTTGCAAACTGCACGCATATTACTTTTGCCTTTGGTAAAATTTCAAGATATCTTTCATGCCTGGAGGAGAGTTCAACAGCAACATCTGAAGTATGTAAACAAAGCAAGATGGCTAAGTATAGTTCAAGAGCATACGTGATTCTCCAGGTATTTGTGCTGCCTTTTGGAAAAAGTTCACGGCAATAAACATTGGGTGTATAGGACACCTCATTCTCATCTAAGAGGTTTTTCCACACACTTTTTGTTCAATTATATATGATTTGTGTCTCAGGACTGATCTCAACGAAGTGGAATATTCCAGATCTCTTGGTACCCCGCTTACTGATGAACTGAAGAAGAGACTAAGTATGTGTGAGATGTATAGCATCTTCATCAACAATGGCAGTTAGTTTTTATTCATATGTGTCAAGGTAATATTTGTTAGATGCGCAAATAACTTGTATGATATAACGTCTGTAATGCCACCTTCTGAACGGAACGTGAATGATAGTACTGAAAAGATCAGACTTCCTTCCTAGCTCTTGATTTGTAAACACTTGTATATTTTAATCAGAAAGATCTAATAGCTTCCACTGGTTGAAGTGTTGCAACGTTTGTTGGCACATTTTAGGTGTTGCAATTTTGGAGTTGTATAGAGCTGGAAGAACCACAGGTAAACATGTTCCTGTGTGCTGTTCTTCACTCTACATGCTTCTCCCACATGTGCTTGGCAGTCTTTCTGGCTTTTCTCATTTTCCTGTGCAAAACAGCAAAATTTTGGCTTGTAGGAAATCACTCTTCTAGGGTAAAAGTAATAGTTCAAGGAATCAATGCAAAAGAGCATCTTTAAAAAAAAAAAAAGTTACAATCATGTCCTAGCCTTTGTTACTATATAACTGCACTTCAGAACGCTCGCCACCATGTCAGACTACGCTTTTCTTGAGATATCCTACCAGTAATGCAGGAGCTGCTTTTTAATCATAGTTTTTGTCTGTTTCTAGGGTATAGAAACGGCATATCATTACAGAATAATTTCAATAACATTTTCAGCTATGCCCTGAAATTGTTTCATAAGCAAACATCCCTTGGCCACTGTTTTTTATCTTCGATCATTGCTCAGTTTCTTATGAGTTTGCAGAGATTTTTATCATAGAGGGATCCCATTTCAGGTGCTTGGAATGGATAATCTCTTTCTGATGCTGATACTTGAACCATTATAACATCTTGCAGCACTGCATCAGCCTGAAAGAGATTGCCGCAGAATCCCACTTATTGCTCTGTTGTCTTTCTATTGGTTCTCTGCTCATTGCTCCCTCATCTCCATCCCAGTCCACCAAAACGTTTGGATAGTTGGAAGGTGAAGTTCACTTGCCATTTCCTTGGCTGGGATGATAACTCTACAGAAGTGTCAAAAAGTTCTGTGGCACAGTAATAAGAAAAGGGAACAGTGCACAATGGCATTGCTTGCAACTCCATAGGTGGAAAACAATATTGATGAATTTTCAAGGGCACTAGCCCCCCTCAATCTGTCAGGAACAAGTGCAACAGTATTAGACCTGTCAAGGAATGGCCAGGCAAACAAGGAGATCACTCATCAGTGTCAGTGACAAGATTCTGAATTTGACAGCAAAGCAACAAGAGGAATAAGGATGACTTGATAATGGAAGCGCATAAGCAGCTCTTTGGGCAATCGGAAAAGCATGTGGGAATGAGAATGAGCTGCTGTCAGCGTATCTCCTTCATGGTGATGAGGAGGGAGGGAGACAGCATTTCATAATGACAAGCTTGAGAAAGTGTTCCAGGCTATGAGCTGCAGAGTCAAATTCCCTGGAAATACGAACACCATGAAATCACATTGATGGTATCTGCATGCTAAAAAAATGTTTGGAACAGTTCCTGGAAGACAAAAGGATGCATGGACCACAGGCCGCCACCTCAGCAGCAGTATGGGCTTTCAGGAGCAAATTCACCAACTTTTACAGACCTTACCTTTAATATTTATTTTAGCTGGCCAACAAATATATAAATGTAATAAACTCATTCTAGCATCAGTGAGTTTTCTTAAAGTGAAGAGAAATCAGTTTGAAGACCTACAGTTCAAAATTAAAACCTACTCCACAGAGTATTTTTAAAACAAGGTGTGACAGTATTATAATGATCTGGTATTTAGAAAACCCAGATTTAAGAGCTGGTTCAGCCACAACCTGACAGAAAACAAACCTCAGTCCAGAGCAAGGACTTGTGTTTGGGGTTGTTTTTTTTGCTACGGAGAAAGCTAGTTCCCACAAAGTTATACTTGCATATACCTAAGCCATGCACAATACCAAGATTCACGTTTCCATCTGCAAGATCAGAGCACTCAGAATGAACAAGTTCATTACAACCCAGGGAAAAGCTGATTTACTGAACAAGTTTGAATAATTACTGTCAACACATTTTTTTCATCAGTTTGTGGAAAAATACTTTTGGAACACATGGCCACACCCTGTATATAAATCTTTCTGTAGGCTCAACACTCCTTTAACTTCTTTATTTTGTAACTGCAGACTGGAGAAGGGGTGAGTCAATGTTAACTTGATTGAGATCTTTATATCTCTTGCAGTGACCATATCTTGATACCATTTAATTGCAAATAGTAACACATTATACGCTGTTACGTTTTTCGCTACGTGTCAGCCCAGTGTCCTAGATATAAGTGCCAGCATTTGAGATTTTTACTTTTAGAGCTATGTGTGTAATTCTGGAGATAATGTTCTATTATAGCTGAGTCTTATGGCAAAGCGTTTTTGCAAGTAAACTGACAACCAAATATCCCTGAGAGGTGAGTGACAGTAGGAGCTAATGCTGCCAGGAAAAGCACAAGGGAGAGTGTTGACAAAACCTAACACTAATCATTGCATTTCATTCTGAGGTCAAGTGCATTTCATTTGTTTAACTTCTGAGCAGTTGTGTTGTGTAGTCTTGAATGTTGAGTCTTATGTTGAACATTGCAGACATGAGATCTTTTGCATATCAATTCAAGGTGTAAAAAAAGTTGGAATTAAGAGCAAGACTGATGTTGCATTAATAAGCCCAGTCCTGGCAGATTACCCAGCTATTACTATACTCCTGACGGCAAGACTTGGTCAGAAGAGTGTTTATGGCTAAAAAGTTAATTTGTTCTATGAATTGCATATTTTTGCAAGCAATTACAAAGCAGAATTAGGCTAAGGATCACATTATCTTACTACCCTTAAATACTGTAAATCAACATTTAAAGTTTCAAGGCTTTTGGATGTGGATGAGCATCTTGGCTTCTTGCATCCAAGTTCTGGAGCTATTTTGCTGTAGTTAAATTCATGACTCATGTATGTTATAGTCCTCAAAGTCACCACTGGCATTTGCCACAATTAGAAATCCATATGGTTCAGGATTGTTTCACCCTGTGAAGCAATGACTAAGATGTCTGGCTTTGCCTTATTCTTATCTAACTGTCTCCAGAGAAAAAAACGTCATGTTATCTCATAGTGAGTAAGTTACTGCCTTTTTGTTCTATCTTTTTTGGAATGAGTCATGGTGCTTGGGTCCTTCCTTTGTGTGTGTCAGTTGGCCTGGTGCTCAGAGAAAATTTTAAGGGAAGAGTGGAAAGGGTTCAACTGAAGACAATGATGGCAGGAGACAGCTTGTCTGTGTAGTTGGAAAACGAGGTTAATGTCAGTTTTACCAGTGAGTGATAAGGGACCCTGGATAAATCCCTGTTAATCTACATCCATATTCCCATCTATGAAATGGAGTAACAGCATATTATTTAACCAAGTTAGAACTATCTGCATTTCTTAATGTGCTTTATCTCAATAATTTCTCCCTGATTCTAACACCATCACTTTGAAATCTATAAAATGTAGCCCAGTGAATACCTGTCCTTTATAGCTGTATGGATTTAAAACCCCTACTTATCCTTTTCATTTTTTTAACAAAGGGCATTTGAAAAAAGAAATAGGTGAGGAAGTCAGAAGGTGGGGCGTGGCTCATGTAAACTCTGTCTTTGGTCTTAAACACATTCCTTTCCAGTGACTTGAAAGTTCTGGGTGGTTCTCTGTATTAAATTAGAAAGAGATAGATCGCATCTATCACTTGTGGACTAGTAATGTCTCTGCATAGTTGCAGGAGGCTCCCTGCAGTGATAGTGAAGACTTTAAGATACCAATTTAAAGTGGCATCTTAAAAGATCAGAAAGAAGAAGTGAATCAGATTTCATACAGGCTTTTGGAAGGGAAGGAGGAATTGCCATGAATTTTTCCAAGGTGCAAATTCTCCCACACTTGGGTGTTTTCACTCAGACTGAGTCTGAGTGTTTAATGAAAGAGCTGATGTGCTTCTAACATGGAAGTAGGAAGGAAGTGGTACGGAACTGGAATTAATTGTATGGATAATGCAATGCAAGAACAAGATGAGTGAACTCAAAGAAAATCTGTACCATACTGTTCATCCCACTCCCTTTTTTCTTAATATACTTGTAAAACACATGGTGTGTATTTTGATGCCTAGAAGGGAAAGGTCATTTATCATCTTCAAGTTCCGTGCACATTATTAGTTTCTCTTGTTTCTGCCTATGCTCACCTTAGAAACTACTTAAGTGTCTGTGGTAACAGCTACAAGAGAGCTTTGCTGGTAACAGCCCTGTGATCTGCTAGAGACACACCCCTGCGTGTGTATGAACAGGGGTCTGTGTATGAACAGGTCTATTGCAGATACCTGATGCATGTCTGTCTACCTCCCACAGCTCCCTAAATCTTCTTGGCTTGAGTAGTTGCTGCTTTGAAGATGAGATCATGTTTTATGTTTCCCACCTTCTGGTTCCTTGCTCGTTCTTCAGTTGGCCTCTCTTTCAGCAGTCAGTGCTTGCAGAGCTTTCAAAGTTTTGTTTAATTTCCTGGATCTTTTATTTTCTGCTTTCTAAAGGGGAAATGAAGAGAATTGTGTATTTCTTTATTGCAAGTAACACACTAAACTCTTTGGAAAAGACAGAAGTCAGTGTATTGAGTTAAAAAACGGTGAAATGAGAATTGTAAAGTTAGATTAATTATCTTACTCCATGATTCTTTCATTAATTGCCTATAAATATTCCTGTTGTTGGCTTTGAACACGACTATTCTAGCTATGATGATGGAGTCCCCCACAAGAAATGCAAGCTGCGTCCGTTCCACAGATGACGAAGTTGTGTTGTCATTGCAGGCAGCAAAGTTAACTTGACAAGAGGGTTCTCTTTTGACAAAGGTCTTCTGTTGACACCTGGAGTTTTGTTAAACACTACAGTATGAGCTAGAGGCGTGTGTAATTTTCCTGTTAGGCCACCACTACTACACTGGCAAAACTTTGTAGCATTGACTTATTGCAGTGCTGTTGTTGGCGTGGGCCATTAGTTGCCACTGTAGTGTTGCTGTTATCCTGGATTAGAACATTTCGTAAGTTAGTGGAGCTGGAAACCCTCTGGCAACTTCTAACCTTCTCTTCTGTGTATATCAGAGTGTAAATATTTGAGGTATAGGTATTATAAAGCACCACAGCTTGCCTCTGCTGGGAAAAGGAAGTTTTTGTGAGAAAGTAAATGAACAACATCTAAACTTAAGTATAACCCATTTTCCCACCATAGCTTTGTTTCAGAAAGCACATTAAGTCACTTCCAAGGGAGTAGCACACAAAGAACCAGTTTTATTTAGTTAGTTAGATTAATTCCATTTTAATATTTCCATTAGCCATTTTAAACTTGGCACTGCAAAGTAATAAAATCCTCCAAATATTGACAGATAGAAAAGTAAATGCCACCCAGCCATGACAAGCTGTTTTTCAGCCAACCTCCTAGAGATAGGAGGGCTGCTATCATAATTTATTTATATATTAATAAGGCACATGATTTTTATCACCAGTTATTCACTTCTAGCAATTAAGGCAAAGCTGATAAAATCTTCGCTAAGTCAACATTTTTGTTTGTTAACTTTTGAAAATTCATAGCTGAAGATCTTTCTGGTCTACACACCGGGAAGAAAAGGATATAAAGCTTCTCTTGTAGAGCATGGCACTGAGTCATACATGACTGGAAGAAGGGAGAAGGGTCAGCAGGGATGTATAAGCACCAGAACTGGCACTGGCAGACCCATGCTTGGTTATTGGAGGTACACAGTTGACTGCATGGGGAGTGTGAAATGTGCTGTCCTTCTGCCTATGGTCAGTGATGCTACTGGAGCATCAGGGGCTAATATTTGCATGAATTGCAGAGTGAAACAGTTTGGTCTTTCCTTCTAATTAGGCTTTATATTGTCGACGTAAGCTTGACACCTTGAGAACTTGAGAATATAGTTGGGTTCATGTGAGGGAGGAGGGCCAAAAGGCTGGATGAATCTTGAGAAATTTAGTGCACTCAACTAGTGATCTTACATGTTCTGTTCAGTAGCTTCTAGCCACAGAGGAAAATAACTTTTGCATATGCCAATGTCTAGGTCAAATTACCACTTACCTTGTGTTGAAAGACAAAATCCTTTGTTTTTCAAGAGGAGGTCCTCAGGTCCTTGCATTTACTAATTACGAACCCCACCCTTGGCTGCTTGATCTTGCAGTAGACTTAAAATATTTAAATAATGAATATTCATGGATTTTATACACACTAAGGAAATATTTTCTGAATTGTAAATATTTGAAAGGTAGAACACATCTGTATCAAGGCCCTTCACATTTTTATGGATTTGTCCATCTCTGGATTCAAGGCTAGAACTTCAGCTGATGACAGCAAGGCTTGAGAAAGTCAGCTGAGAAACTGCCCTCTTTAGTGACAGTGTTTGCCTGAGAATCATAATAATTAGCATTTACTTTAATTAAAGTATAAGTGTTTTCTACTGTATAATTGCATAAGGAGACAACTAATCCTTGGGGAGGGCACGCTTCGAAAAGGGGGTCGATGTGGTGTACATGGGAGGAATACAGTTCCTGGCCTTTGGACAGTGACATTCAGTCCTCCAGCAACACTAGGAAGGGAGCTAATCTCAATTTTGTATAGTGTGTGTAGTGTTTTGTCACATGTCCAGTGTGCCATGCTTTCTAGGAAGACATGTTACTCTGTTAAATATGATTACCCAGGCACAAATGTAAAGTATCTGTATATTTATAAAATGTTTTAGCAAATATTTTTTTTTTAAATCTTCTCATTACCTAAAGAAAATAAACCTATATACTGGAGTGTCTGCCAAGATATACCTTTGTTCCTTGGCAACAAAACTTGTGACTCAAATAGGGTGAGGAATCTACATATAAATGGGAATCCTGGGATAAACCTTGCAATATATTACACACTTTTCCAGCTGAGCAAACCCTGTTGTAGCAGCTAAAATTCTGATTCAGTGTGATATGCATATGGATGCAAAAAGGATGCCTTCTGTAAGTGTCTGTCTTCACTACTAGGCCATGAATTTCATAGTACAACTTAGCTGTGGAGAATTTTACAGCTGCTGGTGGTTTTAATCAGTTAATTCAGTCTTTCAAACTATGTAATCTTTAGTAAGAATAGTAATACCAAATACAGATTTGTTAATTTAGTGCTACTAGGTTTCCTAATTATATCTATTATTCCTAATTATGCTTTTTCCAAATTTTACATTTCATTCTGCTATTCCCTGAATTTTTAGTTTTAATCAATTTTAAGGTTAGCTATGAAGGATCCAATGGTTTCATGTACAAGAGGAAGTAAAGGCATAAAAGTGCCATCTCACTGCTCCAGAAACAATTTTGGAAATTTGTCCTCTACACACTGAATCCTTAAATCCTTATCTCAACAGGCTCTGCTGATTTCATACAATGAATTAACTAAACTCTGTTTAACCTGCAAATCTTACAGCTAGCAAAACCAAGTTCTATTTTCTTAGCCAAAACAGAACTTCCTAAAACTACTGTTTTGTAATTTACTCTTAAGCCACAGTAGCTCAAGTCACTGTAGAATTGTAAAATATGGTATAGCTTAGATTCAATAAAACGAAGTGAATGAAGTGTTAATTTGATAATTGTGTGGTTCATCTGAGTACTAAAACACAATACGGCATGCCTTATTCCATCATAACAGGCTACCTCGGGGGTGTTATGATGGTCTCATGCCTTCAGCCACCCAAGAAGCACAGTAATGTGCAGTAAAGTGTGCCCAAAGGGCTTTGCTGCAACTGTAGTGTAGGGTTCTGTCAGAGCTCTTTTCATTTGAAGAGATGGACTGTTTTGTTTTAACCATGCTTTGAAAAGTATTTTCAGTAGACACAAATCTTGTTTAATGCAGCGATATATACAGGGACAGAGTACATATGAGGGAAGTAGAAATGACACTTATTTTTTGCTTACCACCCTTTCTAAAGGTTCTTGCTTTATTCAGATTTAAAATAAAAATTAAAAGATGGGTTCAGGAATAAGGCCTTTATTAACTGAATTATTAATAATAGTAAAAAGGTAACAGAATTACTTGTCATAACTAAGAAGAGAGTAGAGACTTTCCATTAGTTTTACCGCAAAGTCCCGTACTACTGGAGTTTGATCAAATGCTGAAGTTTTGGTGTTAGTTTTGGTACTACATTTAAGAATGGTGGTAGCACAAGTATGTTATTTCCATAGTCTTAAAATACTGATTCTTCAGTGCTGTTCATGTGAGCAGTGCCTGTCAAATGGCTGAGGTTCCAGTGATACTTTTGGAACTTTGTATAAATCACATATCAGGATTGTAGCCCAAGATTCATTGATTTAGGTTGTACTTCCCTGCTGCAAAATACTGAAAGCATGTCCTGGCAATCTAGATGTAAGTATTCTTTTTTGCTTGCCCACCTTCAGTCTGCTTTTAGCATTCTTTATCTTGGGAATTTAATGCTCTTTTCACATTTTTACAAAAGTCTCTTTCTGTTCACCACTACCACAAGCACCTACCTGACCAAGCTCTTAGTCTCTGCCTGCAGAAGGAACTTAGCACTCTTCGTTTCTCTTCCTGTGTATCAGTAAGTTGATAGCAGGGAGCTGTGAAGACATCCCTCTGCTCTCAACATTTCTGAGGATCATGTTTTGCTTCACGATGCCATTCACAAGAATGGAAAGCTGGGCCCCAGCGCTTTGTCTCTTGAAAAGACTGAGACCCAAGACGGTTGGAACTGATAGATATTAAAGGCTTGTATGATGGGTCTCTTGTTTGAAGACCTGTACGTTCTGTAAAGAAATCTTTTCTTGCCTTGCATTTTAGGATTGGGTCTCTGAGAATACTTTTGGGCAACTTCCCTGGCATGAGCAAACTGCTTGAAATCCTTAATTGGGAGCCTGCGATTTCTAGCTGAGTTTTGCAGTGAATCAGGGACAGGCGGATGCTGTTAGGGATGATAGTATTTCTTTCTCTTACACATATTCCAGGCCTAATGTTATCACATATTTCTTGTACAGTGCTATAGAGGGAGAGTGAGAAAGTAGTATCAAAGTGTTTGGAATGCAGCCCTATAAAGCTCCTACTGTATATGAGTATATGAGTCACTGGCCTCAAAGCCAGATTGGAGTCTGAAATGTGCAGCAGCATCTCTTGTTTCAAGAGCTCTGTCCTCTCCACTCACCCGAGTAGCATTGCTGCTACTAGCTGACCAAAGACATTTCTTAATTACAGTACTAAATTTGAAGCTTAGCTTATTATGTTCTAACAATATGATTCCTAAACCGTAATTGCATGACTGTTACTCACCATCATTGCTCAGTGTTTGAAATGGGATCTTATAATTGAGTAACGAAGCACAACAAGGCATAGTATGTGCTGACAAACTGTAAAAGCTATGATTCCAAGTCCTTGGAGGTTGTCTTGATGCTGCTGTTAAAAGATATAACCGTGAGAAGTCTGATAAGGGGAATTTAGTTTATGCTGCTGAGCAGTGAAATCAACCTTCAACTGAAGGTTGTTTTTTCCTACAATATTTTGCAGAGGCTGCTAGTGTCTCTCTTGTAAGGCAGATAACTTGTGCTAAGGCTCCCATCAGTTGAACTGCTTCAAAAGTTCAAAAGAATACTCAGTTTTCAGAAGACTGTTAATCCCAGTATGTGATGTCTTCACTGTGCTTTTGACAAATTTGGTATCTGATTTTGCAGCTGCTTTTATACTAATGGATCTCTACTGTTCGTGAAACCCCATTGGGTTTATCATTTATTTTACTGCAATATCTGGGACCTTGACTATGGACAAGCCTATTGTGTCAAGAACTTTGCAAACAGAGTAAGGGGCTGTTTGGGCTCACAATGATTCACATCAGCCCTTATGAAACAGCCACTTGCTTTACTGTTATTGCGATGGGAATTTCTCCAGAAACAGACCAGCTCCATGCAGGCATAAGGAAATACTTTTCTGTTATCTCTTCGCACAGGCAAAAAGAGGAAACCCAAAAGGAATCATAAGGAAGAAGGGGGCAGCTCAAGATACTCAGCCCCTTCTACGATGCTATTTACCTGTGCCATCCTCTTGCCTTCTTTCTCATTCTTCTCTTTACATTAGCAAACCACCATTCCTTTAACCATCTCCTACCTTGCCAGCTTCTTGTGTTCACACTATTTCCTTATTTAGCTCATTGCAACTTCTTGATACAAATGCTAACTCGGATTTGTAATTCCATAGAGGCTACACTGCTTCGGTTCCTCACTGGAAGAAGGAGAAAGCAAAACCATGTAGACCACCAACACCATGAAAAATTAGAGAAAACATGCTAGCAGGCAAGATTTGCATTCACATTTTTGAGGTTTGACCCTTACTCCCAAATACAGATGACAAAAAACTTACAACCATTCTGTCCACCAGAATTGCTCTCATTGTAGCTCAGCCTTTAGGGTGACATAAGATCTTAAATCTTCTAGGGCATGAGTTTGTATAGCTCAAATGATTTTGCACTCCCTAATACTGTGAAAGGCAAGTGTCTATTCTGGCATGAAGGAAAAAGCACTGGTCTAAGTAAGACTGGTATTGTAGGCAGGGAAAAGTCAAAAAGGGACATTGAACTGTGGAGAATATTCTTCCAGAAAGAAGGGATAAGCTTTTTGTCCATACTGCAATCTCTGGAACAAATCAGCAGCAAGCACAAGGTGAGAAACAGTTCCACTAAAACATGTGAAAGGCATAACTAGTTGATTTTTCATTAAATCAAATCTGAGATAAATCATCCATTGCTTTACTAATTGCATCAGTGAAAATCTGGCCTTTTCCATATCCTGGCAGGCAGCTACAGAAGCAATGTTTTGACTACTCTGAAATGCTCACCAGCGAATTCCCTAAAAACTCATTGCATCTGCTAACCACAAGATCTGTGCTTGAACTGTATGCTGCTTCTCCCTTTTCCTCCTTCTTGAAGGAGAAAAGAACCAATTGGAAAGGTCCACAGACATAACTCTTTAAACTACTGAACTAGTTCAAGGCTTCATTGCTGCAAAGGGCTGAAAGGGCCTTTCTTGGCAGTGAAAAGGTCAAGAAGACACAGGCTGAACAGTCTGTCTGAACTAGAAAGAATTGTTGTTGCACACCCAAAACATCGGGGAAGGCAGTGATAATACAAATACCGGGTGTAGTTGGCAGTACTTATAGGAGGCTGTGCACCCATCACCGATTGACTATTTCTTTGCTGATGAGACCCTTGCAAGCCAAATGCAACTTACGTACTACTGGATTAAAATGTCTGGGGCGAAACTGTATTCTCAGAGTAATGAAGTGATTTGCTTTTCATATATCCATCTCTTCAACTCAAGATCTACATTCACAGTGAAACACCCCTTGGTGTGTAACTGTCACCAGGAATTCTAGTTGCAAATAATTTTAGCTGTTCAAGCATTGAACTCCCAAGTGGCAACAAAACCTATGGTTTTGTCATCAGATCTTCTACCAGTCACTGAAGTGCCAAGAACATCTGTTTTGTGATATATTGCATGGTATCCATGGTCATCAGCTAATGCTTCTGAATTTCCCATGCCTCTAATAAAGGTTGTGTCAAAATCAATCTAATGCAATGACTTAAAGGGGTAAAGGGGGGACACATGGACATGTGACACCAGTTCGATTTCAGATAGAAACCATCTGGTTCTTTAAGGTGCTGAACAAAGAGGAGAGATGATTTCCAGCTCATCTGCAAAATGAGCAACCTGCTTCTGCTCCCACCGCTCTGTAGTACTAACCTTGAAGAAGGTATTCTTTCCACTTCTTTTGTTTCTAGGACCCTAGCATAGTGAGGCAGTGATGGCAGTTAGAATCTACCATTTCTAGCAAGCTGTGTGTGTCTGCTCAAGTTTATGGCTATTCCAGATAGGTGCGAGCTGAACTCATGTTGTAGGCAAGCAACAGTGATGGGGAGAAAATACCTGAACTCTTTTATTAGTGTTGGAAGCATGTTACTGATTTTTCTTACTGCTTGGCACACATTGGTATCAGATATAATTAGGAAATAGTTTTGAGTAGTGTTTTGGAATATGCGCTTATAAACATTGATCTGTTGAGCCTTTCAGAAGGGAAGGAAGTTGCATTTAAATTGTACATCAGAGACATGAGAAATAAAAGGAATTAGTTGGATGTTGGCCAACCTATTTCCTCTTACCAACATCCACTTGTTATTCTCCTGCAAGAAGCAAGGACAGAGGCACAAAGCACTCCTATTTTCCTTCTTTAAGGCAGTTCTTCTCAGGCTTTGCCAATGAGCAAGGTCAGTTTTCTCAGGCTGCAACCTTTTTCACATCTGAATTATGTTGGCAGATAGCCCTGGACAGAACCGTTTGTATCGGAGGTCCTCAAGTTATAAGGCCTTTGTCCACAGTCTGTTAAAGTCAGTGTGAAAGTTTTCACTGAAGTCTATGGATTTGGAGTTGGGGTCTCAGTGGGGAGTTTTCCTTTAAAAGTATGTTTTTATAGATGCTTAAGTCAAACAAGATGGAGCCCGTGGCACTAGCCCAACACTTGGATTTTTAGATCAGCTAAAATTATTTGACATTTAATGTAAAAAGTGAGGCGAAATTATTAGTTCTCCAATTGCTTTGTTAACATTAGAAGTTTGATCTGAAGCTCATTGACATTATCATGACTGTTAAATAATGAGTGTCTGATTGGGAGTTAGATGTATTTAAGCATAACTAAAATGGAAATAAAAGACAAAAGAAAGGCAGGAAAGATTTAGATTCTTATGTTTTATTATTTATAACAGCTGGGTGGGAGTGTTATGAAAAATCAGCACATAGGTAGTGAGAACAGGAATATAGATTGAGTCGAAACAAAATCATGGAATTATTCCTTTTTGTCATTTGCTTTTTATACGTTGGTAAGAAAAATGTTCTGTAGATTCCTAGAATAAGGAACAACAAGGGGTCTAGGGAGGGAGGCTATTACTACAAGTACTGCAAGCTTGCACCTGGTTTTATAAATAACTTGTGAAACTGGTCTCTACATGCGTTGTGAATGTGAAGGGTGACAGCACAGGTAGCACGTAATTTGTCAGTCTCTTTGTGGTCAATGGGAGTTGCAGCAGGACAAGAGCACAACTGTCTGGAAAGTAATTCATGCCTTTTGATGCTTTTGCTAATATGCCTTTCTTTTTCCAAAACAAATTGGGGCGTAACTGCTGCAAGAAGAATCGTTAGTCTTATACAGCCTTTTAGAATTACTAGATTAGGTATTTCATTGGAAAAGCTGAGTGGTGCTTCCTTGCAATTGCCCTTCTTTTCCAGGAATCAATAACAATAATCCAATAATCTTGATTTGGATAGAAACACAGGAAAGAAACTGTTGCATGGAATAATGTATCATTAAGTATTTGGCTTTATTGCAACCGTGGCTGTAAAAGAGTATGTCAATGAATAGTCCTGTTGCACAGAACAACTCAGTTTCTGCTGTAATGTATCACTATATCATTAATCTTTTAATACCTTCTAAGAAAACCTTTTTGAAAGAAATCAAATTAGGTGTGTCTTGGGGTCTCCCTGTTGTTTCATTGTGAACATCTGATGTGAAATTTCATGAGTCAACTCAGATGTTACACTTATTTCTTCTACTTGATACCAGTGGTGCTGACTCACACATACTATTTCTGTCTCTATTTCTGTTTTTACACTTCTTGTGTCATCTCCCCTGACACAAGGAGAATTGTCCTGCTGCTTAAACATGTAAAACTGTTTCACCATGCCAGTGGAGATACTTCTGAGCTCCTATGGTAGGGTGAACTTCACGTTAGCCTGTCCTTACCACACCGTGGGACCCAGACCTTTTTAAAACTGCATGGGGCATTAGAACAAAAGTCCATCCATTCCTTCATCTTTAACAGAGCGAGCTTTTAGGATGCTGTACTTACTTTAAGAATCGGTAAAAGCTAAATATTTTGTAATGAACCTGGATGAAATTAAACAGTTTTTCCTCATTTTATCACTTTTTAAACATTATTCTAGTTGTAACTTTAACAGTGAACTGATCATAGTATTTAAATTAAGTGAGAAATAAATCAGTGTTGTCTACTCAAATGATGAAAATTCTTTACAGCATGTAATACGACATCTCATGATAATATTTCAAGACCTTGTTTTAGGGCTGAGTGACCAGATAGTTGAGGAAAAAGATTTTGAAAAGACAACACAGGCAGATAAGACTATTAATTCATGTAGAAGAATAATTACTGTCATGTCAAAAAATAAATGTAAATAGTTTGAGATATGTAAATTTACTTTTAATTAGCATCACAAACTGCTGATATGACAAAAAGTAGAATAGATGTTCAAGTGATTGATAGGTGTAGAAGACAATTCTTATGGTGAGAGCTGAGATTACAGGTGTGCAGCAGAGCTACCAAATGTAGCGCTTGAAAGCACTTTGAGGTGTTTTTTTCTTACTGCAGAAAAAGCTGAAACAAATACAACTTTTGAGTATCATATGTTGATTGCAGAACCATTATTGACAAAGCCGTAGTGTTTTCTAAAGGCCATCCTCCACCTAAATCCTTGTATTTCTTGGAAGGCTCTTGCAAAAATCTTAAGATTGTTTTAAAAGTTCAGGACTACAAATGGGGGATTTATTTGCCTCACTTTTAAATTATTCTGCAGGTGAACAACTTCAAGCTTTTCTCCAAAACTACAAATGCTGGAGATGTATATAAAATAAAATGTAATCTGATTATGCCCCAGCTCTTGACATCAAGAAGTATCTCTCAAATACTCCAAGAATCATTATGGAACTGGGATGTAACGATGCTAATCTAATTCTTCTCCCCCTGTGATCATAGAAAGCTGGTTGGAATAGATGATCTCCAGAGGTCCCTTCCAACCCTGTATCATTCTGTGATTTTGTGATTCTGTGAGAGCCTACATGGACTTGAGAATACTGAAGTGTGTGGTGTAGACAAAGGAAGGGCTGTATAAGGACTCATGCTTTTGTTGGCCATGCTCCTGATCTGTTAGCCATGGGCTATAGTGATGTTGTATGCACAGCTCGGATGTGATTTTGAATAACATGGCTTTTCTCTGTGATGATAAAAGATTAAAAAGATCAAGATGCTATCAAAATAATTGTGAAATAATTATTTACTAAATTGTGAAATAGACGTAAACTATTTCTTGTCAGGGTTCAGGCTGATCACCAATCTGTTGTTCTGGATCACTTAATAGGAAGAAGAGGGTTAGTGCGCTCTGGAGGCTGTGCGTGTTGAAGTGTGAATGTCTGTACAAAATAGATGGGAGACACCAGTAAATAAAACATGGAGTGTAAACCACATACAGTAGGTATTGTGTTTTCCTCTTAATATTTGCATGTTATCCTATGAAACTCCCAACTCTTTTATCCAGGGAAAAGAATAATAGTTCACAGAGCAAGCCTGGAAAGAGCTTCTAGAAACCAAAACTTGAATATAGACCAAGCTCTTTGCAGAAACAGTAAAGGGAAAGTAAAGTTTTGTGACCTGGTCCTAAAAGCACTTAAGTATACTTCATTTCTTCTATGTAATCCCTTTGAATGTCACTCAGAATTTGCTGAACTGGAATACAGCTTTTTAGACTATTAAATCCCTCTTTTCAAGAGGATTAGAACTTGCATATGTTCTAGGCTGGTAACTGTGGTTTTCAGGTAGGTTATCCTTCTTCAAGTTTTGATTGCGTGGCTGCTGAAATGTGCTAGAAAATTTTCCATTCTAAATATGTTGTTGCATTTATTACAAATAAAGCTCTTTTGCTTACTATCTTGCAGGTATTTTAAACTTTCCTATCGATGCTTTTCAGAGTAAATTTTCAGGAAGAAACACAACAAGCAAAGTCCTCTGTCACAATCCCTTGGACAAAGGAATTTATATATGCTAAGCTAGAAAAATAAATTTACCATCTTGACAATTTGTGGAAGTAATTATAGCAAACAAAGCACATCCTCTAAGAAGTAATGAGCTAGATCACATGGACTAAGAGCACATCAAAGCATGTGATGGGAAATTGTGAGCTGCAGAATGGTTTGCAATTCTTGTCCTTGTACCTTTCTCAGTAGTGCTCTCCTAGGTAGGAACCATGAATTGAATTATATGTGTCCACATGCACCTCGGTGGATGTTTTACTACAAGATAGGGTTTGTGCTTTTTTATAAAGAACAGTTTTGTGTTTCTATTCACACTCCTGTTATCTCTAAGTTTCCAACCATTACTGTGTCTTTTTTTCCTCAGTCTTACTCTGTCCAATTACCAGGATTCTACCACTCCAGTAACGTTCAGTCCCTTTAGGGCTGTGGTGAGTGGCCTGGTGGGGTTACATGAACTAAAAAATCCTTTTTTTTTTTTTTTTTTGTTTTTTCTGTGTTAGCAGGGGTAGAAACTGACAGTACACACCCCTAGCCTCAGTGCAGTGTTCCTCTTGATGAAACTTCTCTCAAACAGACTGCAATAACTGACAGAAAAAGCTTTATCTTCCCTTTCACAAGAAGCTTTAAACTCCTCTTTTAAATAAAAGCTTATCTGCTAATTGGTTTGACCCCTGATTCACCTGTTCATTAAAGGAGTTCACTTTGCCCAGTCTGATGGCTAAAAGGTAACTCTCACTTGGGAGTGCGAATGAGGTTCTGGTTTTTATTCCAGGGCAACATGCTGTTACCTTTATTGTGAAACCCCTACAATACCATTAATGAAGAGATTTTTAATCCTAGTAAATCAAGCAGTACCTTTATTTGATATTTAAGGGCAAGTCAAGGATATGAAAGTATTGCTGAAGGTAGTAATAATAATAAAAAAAACCTGCTATGCTTGATAATCCATTTAAAGACTTTCAAAAGGATTGATAATTATCCTGGCATTATAATAGCTTGATTTCTGTAGGCTTAGTATCTCTTAACTTTATATTACTTTTGCATCTATGACTTTAGAGGTATTATTTTTAGGTTAATTTTTTACAAGATTTCAAAGTCTCATACTTGATGACAAGTCTCTCTAAATGGGGTTGCAGTTCCCAAGGGGAGACTTGTTAGAAAAGAATTTATGTGGTACTATCTTAACTAGAATATTCACCTCATCTGCATGTTGCAGAAACCTCTGGAGTCTGTCATGCACAAGCCTCGCTCTTACCAATTCACAGAAATGATGCGTGACAGAATTAACTCCTTCATGTTGGATCTTCTCAAAAGAAGAGAGTATTTATGCTGGCTGTGATGGCACATCAGCAAAGACCGTAAACCTGCAAGAGCAGACCTTGGATACAATGAAAGGTCACTGTCTTGCAGCACTGGATTGTGACAGACAAAAAGAGAGACACTCTGTATGCATGCATGTGAGAGTGCATAAGCTCATGAAGTGGAATCAAAAGGAAAAATGGCTTAAGGAAACAAACTCAGCTTTTTTTTCATTTTCCATTGTCCTGTAGAAGTCCAGCTCTATAGACTTATTTCATGCAGGGATAAATAGTTGTGTTCACCTTATCTTACCCAAGTCAGAATTGGAGACTACCACAGCTGGAGATTTATTTGTGTGTAATCAGAGAAGAAACAGCCTGCAATAACAAAGTTTTGACAAGTCCAGAGGAAATCAGTAGAGATTCAGATGGTGGGACTGATCATTTCGTACAGCTTTTCAGATCAATTTTCATCTTGTTTGACCTTTGGTAAAGCTCAAAAGTTCTCAAGGCCCCAGCTACTGTTCTTTAGTACTCGGAGCCTTCCAGCCACTCTAAAATATATTTGGCTTCTTACTTAGAGTTGGTCCCCATTCTTTACCCTGTATTTCATCCACAGGGAGTGGTTAGTCTAGGAGACTGATAAATGAAGGAAGACCTTCAAGTTACTCCTGAAAAATCTTGCCTGTTAAAAGTCAATCCTTGCAGTTAACCATGTTGGGAACTGGTTGTGTGAGGTGATGCAGAAAAACAGAGTAGGGCTGGCCCTACAGAGTCATATAGAAAAGCCTGTTTCTTCACCTATGTTAAATAGCAAATAAAAGTATTCATTAACATAGGTGTAAGTCCAGCCATCAGAGCAGTAAGAGCTGATGCTAATGGCAGAGATACCATGCTCTTTAATGCACGGCGTAATCTCGCATTGCTGTGTAGGAAAGTACAATTACTAATTTAACAGCAGCAACATTCCAGATCCTAATGTCATTTATATCCTTTATGATATTTTTCCATTATATCAACTGCTGCCAAAGCTGATGTAAGAAAAGCAAATTTCCCATAAACAAACACGATTATTCAGGAATTTAGAGGCAACTGGGCATGCAAAAGATACCTCGTAGTTCTTCCATACTTGTGTCTGTCTTCATTTCTGTGCTTTGGGAATGAGAAGATTTGTTCCCCAAGTTCTCCAAGCATGTACTCAACCCCAAAGCAGCAGCAAGGCTGGGCAAGTGACCCTTCCTAGCCTTGTATCTGGGGAAGGTATGGGCACAAGCCTGTTTGTGTCCAGATGTGAATAAGAACTTTAGATACAGTCTCCCATGTGCTTCCTCTAACAGTGACTGTGGTTCAGATGGAGGAACCACCCGAAGCACAGGATTTGGTGTTGACAGGCACTGTTGGCCGTGGAGCAACTAAAATGAGGAAGAAGTCATCTGACTTCCTTAGCAGAGCAGGACAATGAACTGTTTTCCCAAGCAAACAATAACAGGACTAGGAATGTACTGAGGAGCCAAAACAGGGGAATGTGGGACTTGTCTTAGTGGTAGAAGAGTGCACTGAAGCTGTCTCTGCAGCGCTGAGGGGTCACTTACTTGCAAGGTGGCTCTTGCAGTGTTGAGAGACCACTTTTTGTGCAATTCCCTGTACAGCTCTGGCATGTTCCAGGACCTTTGGTTTGCTGAAGGAGCCAGTCCTGGTCGTTTCTAGTCCTTGGGGATCCTTCCAGTGGTGGGTGCTGGTGTCCTTATAAGTCAGATGAGACTATTTATTTTTTTTTCGGATCACTTTAAGATGATTTCCTCTATTAGCTTTAAATTCAAAATGCGTGTAGACCTTTTCGGATCCATCGGAAAGTAAGTGGGAAGTGCCCGAGAGCTTGCGCGGCGGCAGCGGGGCTTGCGCGGCCCCCGGCGCCGTGCGGCTCCCGGAGGGGCTCTCTGCTGCCATCTCTTGGCGTGCCGGGGGGAGAGCGGACCCGCTCCTCCTTTCACGTTGGGTTTGAGATTCAAGTGCATTTTAAGCAGCCTTGAGAACCTTAGGAGACAATTGGAGTAGGGATACTGAATGACTGCTGTCCTTACTTAGAGACAATAACCAACAAAGCTGTTTTAATGTAGCTTAACCAAAAAGGGAACGTAGGCTATTTTCCAATATCCTCTCAAGTTACCCTGCTCCAGCACTGCTGGAAGTTTAATTTCCACCCATCCTTGTAGCTGTAGCTACGTGTAATAGCACCGGGAGATGATGTAGTGAGAGACAGGGTGGAAGCTGCAGCGGTTCCGCAGCCTGAGGTCAGACCTGCTTGTTGGAGTCCCAGGCCAAGGGCTTTAAGTAAATGCTGGCAGCAAGTCCTAAGTGAAGCATACACAAGATGGGCATATGGAAAGATGTGTCACTACGATTATATTCACTGGAGCATGTAAGGAAACAGACAAAGGACTTTTCCAAGGATGTTGCAAGAATAGAGCAGGATTATATAAACATACAATGTAAATATTTTATTATTGCATTTACCCAGATTACCCAGTAATAACCAAAGTATAACTCTGTAAATTGTGTTTATTTACACTCGCATACAGTGAACTAGCAGCAGAGGATTGCAGCATTACTGTAGGTACTGAAGGAGGATATTGCGTTTCCTGTGTTATTGGGAAAGAAGCCAGAATCGCTTCCCGCCCCTCAGTAGAGTTCCTAGAGGTCTGAGTCATCTGCACTGCTAACATTGGCTGAATTGGTTGTATTCAGGGAAGGGTTTTGTGTTCCAACTTCTGGAGGAAAAACTTCTTTAGCATCAAACTACTCACCAAAGCAGAGTACTGCTCTTCAGTAGGCAGCTGAACGGAAGTGGAAAACAGAAAAGCAACAGCAAAAGACTGCTGTGAGAAAGGGGGTAACAGCAAGAAATGAGGAATGTCAAACAGCATGAGAACCATGAAGTGTGGGCGTCCAGCAGCAGTGCAACAAGAAGCAGATACGGACAGAGAGGACTCTGGGAGAAAAGATCAGATAGAGACACTAGCTGAGAAGATAAGCTCGCCCTTGGTTCTTTCGCTCTTCACTGAGAGTGGATGAAGGATTAGGTTGACTTTCACCATAGAAACATAGAATGGTCAGACTTGGAAGGGACCTTAAAGATCATCTCGTTCCAAACCCCCTGCCATGGGCATGGACACCTCCCACTAGAGCAGGTTGCTCAAAGCCCCATCCAGCCTGACCTTGAACCTCCAGGGATGGGGCATCCACAGCTTCTCTGGGCTACCTGTTCCAGTGTCTCACCACCCTGACGGTAAAGAATTTCTTCCTGAGATCTAATCTAAATCTCCCCTCTTTCAGCCTAAAAACCATTACCCCTTGTCCTGTCACTACACTCTCTGATAGAGTCCCTCCCCATCTTCCCTGTAGACCCCCTGCAAGCATGGCATATAGGATATTTTATCAGTATAGGCAATTTCTAGTCAGCTACCTTTGGTTAGGCATTTCGGAGTCCTATCCTAGCATAGCCTGAGAGAGTTCATTGTACCCATAAAAAGCATACTTGTGATTTTTACTTTACTTGAACACATATTTGCTTCCTGTGTACGATCACTTTGTGACACATGTCACTGAAAGGGGTCTGGGCATCAGCATGATTTGGTAAGCATAACTAAATTTTCTTTGTAAATTTCATCGTGTATTTAATGACATGATAGTTTTAAATCTCAATTATAGTGGGCAGTTGTACCAAAATACTCTTTCTAAAGTCCCTCTGTTGTAACTTATGCTCTTAGTGCTAAACTTGGGATGTGGAAATCATAGATGCTGAAATAACTGCAGTGTAATCCAAGAATACAAAAGCAGTTGGGGAAGTGGCAAATGGACTCTTGGGAATTAAAGCATTTCTTGCATGTTCCTCTGCTAAGGGAGGAGAATAGAGAAGCTGAAATAGCAGAAGTTCTTCCCAGTATGTTGGTTCTCTTTAACCTTAGACATGGATTAGTTCAGCTGTATAGTCCTTGTCCGGTGCAGGAACCCTGTTCTTGGTAGATCTCCAGCATGGAAGCTGCTAATGGATGGCATGTCTGTACCTTGCTGAAGATACTTGCATTCTAAATCCTTCAGTAAACAAAACGGTAACTTGGTCCAAAGTAGTAAATAAAGGTAGTGAGTGACTGAGACCCTGTGAAAGATGACATAATCTGGAACGGCTGTTTTGTGTGTTAGTAATGAGGAGCCTATCAAACCTAATGATTTGCGTTCCTTGTGTAAAGGCCTGGACTCTGGGCTCTTTGGAAGTTCAATTATCAATGTCCTGAGGGTGGTTTTCTTCTGGTTTAAAATCATAGAAGAGCATCAGGTCTCTTCTGGTGAAAGGTATAGAGAACAAGTCCTACAGGAGCAGCTGAGGGGACTGGAGTTGTTTAGTCTGAAGAAAAGGAGACTCAGGGGAGACCTTATCACTCTCTACAACTATCTGAAAGGATGATGTAGCGAGGGGGAGGTTGGTCTCTTCTCCCATGTAACAGGCTATAGAACAAGAGGAATGGTCTCAAGTTGCGCCAGGGGAAGTTTAGATTGGATATTAGGGAAAAATGGCTTTACAGAAAGGGTTGTCAAGCCCTGGAACAGGCTGCCCAGGGAAGTGGTTGAATCACCGTCCCTGGAGGTATTTAAAAGACATGTAGACCTGGTGCTCAGGGACATGGTTTAGTGTTGGACTTGGCAGTGTTAGGTTTACAGTTGGACTCGATCTTAAAGGTCTTCTCCAACCTCAACAGTTCTATTATTCTATTCAACAGAAATTGAACTGTTTTAAGCGAGTAAAGTTACTCTGAAATTTTCAGAATAAAATAGGACCGAGAATGTTGTATCTGTGAGAGGCTTAGCTACCCCTAATGGTACAAAGAATACAAAGGAATACCCTGGTCGTATTTTGAAACTAGTTTCAGGTTCACCAATATCATCATGTTTTGGCAAGGCAAGGAGAAAGCAAAGTCAGTAGCATGAGAATTGAATAGGATTAATACTTACTCTGTTTTTCTCTTCCTATACCTGATTGCTGGGGGTGGAGTTGGGCTTTTTGATGGCACATGGGAACCTAGCTTTGCCTCTGGAGTTCAAGCAAATTTTGCCTAGCTAGTAAGTTTAAAACTAAGCTCTGTAGATACATGACCTGGAGGTGCTATTAGAAACTGTTGTACCAGAAAATCTTCCAAATGTGTTATAATGTTTTCTTACTCAATAAATCTTACAGTGTGAACTGGATGCTATTCCTATTAGATTTAAACAATTGCTTTTTTTTTTTTGTGCTTTCTGATCATTGCCAATTGGGAGATTTTAGTCCTGAAGATAGGCTGGACAATCTAGTTTATTCAAGCACTGAATTTGGGAGTTTGAGGTTCACTGGATTATAATGAATCAGCCCTAGGAGGAGATACCATCTATAGAACATGCCATTCCAGTGTGCTGCGCTGCCTCAGAGAACCTTAAATAAAGTTGTGATTAGTGCGGTAAGGTTTGCTGATATTAAGGTTTGATGATCAAATCCTACTAGTTGCATTTTTTCTTTTCTGACCTTCTTCCTCAATCTTTGGGATATTGACTTTGAATTAAAAGTTTTATTTGTAGCAAAGCATAGCCTGTATATGGAAAATGCAATAATTTTTTCCTGTCAGCTGTAATTTTCGCTCCTTTTTTACTTTCTCTTTCCTTCCCATTTCTTTTTGTTGCCTTTCCTTTCTCCTTGTCACACAGAATTCCTCCAGTGACTTAATGAAGGGATGCTATTTCAGTAGGGCAGCCAAACACCTCTGCCAGGACACCACTGACTGGCATGCTATAAATCAGCCAGTCTTTCAAGCTCCAGGCAGATGTTTTCAAAACCAAGTGGAAATTTGTTTTCAAAAAAAAGAGGCACAGTATTAGTAGAAATGCAGTTGTAGGTACAATTTAATATCTCAGACCTTCAGCTCAGCGGAGAGTCAGTGACTGCAGTAATGGACTTACAAATGGAAACGAGATTCATGATGGTTTATTGATTGAAGAAGTGAAATAAAGGCAAGGCTGGCAAGAACCTCAGGAAATACTCTGGTGGGAAGTAGACAACGGGCAGAGTTAGAAGTGTATCTTCATTGTCTTGCAAAAAAAAAAAAAATTAAAAAGCCTCCTCCAACATGTGTTCAGCCACTCTTTACTGGGAGCAAGTAAAAAGTTTTACCAGGAGGCATTGTGCCACCTGATTTCAGTAAAGTTGTGTTTTCTGCAGTGTTCATCCCTTACTGCATCTGCTCCCTCTCCACATGAGGAGTGCAGACACGAATGGGTGAGTGCAGCAGCCGAGGCTCTAGCTACCTCTTGGGAAAAGCCACTTGGTAGTCCCTAGGAAGAGAGAGCTTTCCTCGCCTGGGAGCAGAGCCATTCAGCTCCGACCCGGGGAGAACAGCAAGCCCGGCAGGATTTGGGGCCAAGCGGTCCTGCTTTTCCCAAAGCTTTCCCTTCTCCCCCGCAAAGTAGGGCTGTCAGAAAATTATTGACTGGTTTGATGGCCAACAGCTATTTTAGCCTTGCTGGCAACAGGGTTCCATCTCTTTTTTTGACACTTAGTCATTCCAGCGAGGGTAAAAGTGCCTGCCAATGCCAGAATCCAGGATGGGCAGAATATACATGTCTTGGTCTTTGTTTTAAGCCGTTAGTACCATCTCCTTAAAATGACAGAAAGTCTGTTACCTCAGTGGAGGTCTGTTAACTCAGCAGAGAGTGGTTTGGAGCCTGAACTGAGTAAGGGGGAAATTGAGGCAGAAGCCCTGGCAGGCTGCATTAATGGAGAAAGAAACCAGGGCACACCTGATTTTCCTTCCACAGACTGCTGCTGTTTTCACTCTGGAACAAATTAAAGGGATGACTGAAAACTGGTCCTTTCTGAGCAGCACAGCTCAAAGCCCCTTTCTTTTTCTTCGTTCTGTTACATCAATGCTTGAGGAGATGCTGATAGTGACTTTCTGCCGCCCTTCTCTCAAGAAGTAAGATTGCAGGAAACTACTCCCTTACTGAGCCAGGGGTAAATACAGAAATGGCAATCAGGATTATGAACCCAGGATTATGATCCTATATAGAAAAAGAGTAAGAAAGAGATAAAGAAATCTATAGGAAAGGTCTGAAGAAAACAAACACAACAACTTTTTACCCACCTTACCAGTTCCTCTGCAGTGTTGTTATCTCTCTACATCCAACATGCAGTGTCTCTGATGTTTTGTGAAGCTGTTGTAAATGAGGAGTTTGTTTTGCTTTGCTCTCATGAGGTTTCCGGTATCCCTTGCCCCACAGCAGAGCAGATACAGTATCTCGCTCAGAAGAGCTCTCCAGATTTGCTGTGAAATCTCACTCTACTGTGGTGAACGGAATAGGATGTTTCTCCCAGTATTTTACAGACCTCAGTCTTTTCCAGACTCTTAAATACTTGGTTTGGAACGTGTTTTCCCCACATCCTTATGGAAATTCGGCATACCTCCGTGATGGCATGAAAGACCTGCTTGTTTCTCTGCTGAGTATAGTGCTAAAGTGCGTAATCCCAGCAGAACTCATGGCAATGTGTCAGAAACAGCAAGAACTGAGATGTTTCTCAGTGAGCAAGAACAAGAGCCTTCACACAACCTCGGTGCTGTCTGCAGCTACTGGCCGGTGTTACAATCTCCTTTTTCCATTTTGAAGGGATTTGGTCAGAATAACTGTCCCCGGCTTCATTGGCTGACAGCATTTCCCTAGTGGGCAAGGAAGAAGGAAATATGAAGCAGTTCAGTTTCCTTTGACTGCACAGACATTACTGTGCCAGGTATGAAAACTGTTAGCTCTCCCTATGCATACTGTCATATGGATTTACTACTAATGCACTTCTTCCCTCGCCTCAGTAGTGGAATAAGACATTTGCAAGCATGACATGTTAAGTTAATAGGAATCCCTTCAAATTACTGTAAAGAAAAAATTTCTCCCTCTCATAAAGTTCTAACCCCACTCTAAGGTCACTTATATGAGAACTGGATGGCATCAATTCCGAACAAATTCAGATGCTGGGTTACAGACAGGTCAAGGCAAAAGTGGGTGGTGCTCTCGTGTTATTTGTACTGCAGATGAGGCTGCCAGTGGTTTCAAATCAGAGCAATTTCTAAATTTACTGTGAAATACACTAAGAGCCATCATCTCTAAGAGGTTTTTTATTGCTAATTGCGATGTTCCCCTGTGCAAGGTCCCCTTCAGCCTCTGAGACCCGGGATTGCAAGCCAGTGAGCAAGACTGGGCTGAGCGTTCCTTTGTGGTCTGTGCTGGGAGTTAGAGTCCCATGGAGAAGGTGGTAGATGCTCTTTAGCTTTTGACCGCTAAACCATAAGACTGGATGAAGGGTTTGTTTTTGTTGTTTAGCTGCCAAATGTGGTAGCCAAGAGAAGTCAAAGGACGCTAAATTTGGGAATATCTTTAACCACACATCCATCACTGGTCCTTTTAATTGGATTATTGTTTTTTCATAGAAAAACCTCTCATAAATCACCTACCTCTTCCATTCAGTAGCAGTTTCACTTTTGCATTGCAGCAGCGTGAGGCTGAATGGCTGGCAGAAAACCTGCTCTTTGTAGAGATAGAAAGGATGATTTTGCGTAGGAGTGTGTGTGGGGCACAGTGTGGTCACTTCATTGCTGCTAAATTTGCTGGCTGCAAAGATTCTGCCTGCAGCGGAAGGATTTTCTGTCAGGAGACCTCTCAAATGTATGCACTGCCTTGGTGGAGGCTGTACTTTCAGTCATTTGAAAATGGAAGGGCTATATTGCAAGCGCAGAGGGTACCTTCCAGCACAGCCTCTTCCAATTTAATATCCCTTGGGCATCCCAACATCCGAGATTGTTGTAGTATTTTCATTTGCCTCCTTCTATAAGATATTGGAAAGAACATGCAGTAGGTGAGAGATTAGGCTGCTTGTGCTATTCGACGTGGAGCGTCACAGGTTAAGGAACGGCATGTCTGTGCTGAATGGCATTTGAGAAGTTGTGGTGGAAAGCACTTGCGTATTCAAGGTTTTACAAGTCTGTCTTGAGCATCTTGTTTGCTAGTCTGAGGCTACAGTCAGAAGTGTCAGGTGAATGGGCAGCTCAGGTGTTTGAGATACTGTCCAGAAAAGCTTGTGGAGAGTAGATTTGATTACATCCTCCTCAGAGCAAAACGTGTATGTTAAAAGCAAGTTTTGTGCTCTACTTCCTTTTGACCACCGGGAGGAGCTGGTAGAATAGGCTCCCCAAATACCCCAGGTGCCTTCACTCCAGACTTTTTTAGACCCAGTAGAAGCAGAGATGCCTGTGAAAGTGCTGGGTTGGTTATGTATATTCAGGATAAAGAGCAGTTCCCTGCCTGTTTATTTCCCACTCGCACTGCTCTCTTGGTACAGAGAGGGCAGATACTCCTTCCAGCTCAAGGTCATACATTTAAATAGCATATTGCATTGGAGTAGGTGCAGTAGGACACCCAGAAACCAATCTACACGGAGTGATTTGTAAACATCAGAGATATGTCAAAGTCATCTACAAGCAAAATTCTGCCTTCAGCCAAGAGGGAAACGTATCAACGGGCCTCCAGGCTGTTCAGATGCTTCAGGCAGTCTTTCTGCTTCAGTTGGCAGGCCCCATCACTCACTCTGTACAGCGTGACCAACCAGTACTTGGCTGAGTGGTCAAGAGCGCTGGGGAGAAGTAACCCAGAATTTTTACACCTTTTCCAAAGTGTCATGGCTTAGTTGTCCCATGTTTCTCAGCTAAAATGAGGGTAGTGAAGAGTTTCAGAGAAGACAAATTCAAAAAGCAAAGATAATGCTGGAAGAGTGTGATAAATGTGGACTCTTCCCTCTCAAGACAATAATGATAGGCATGTCTGTGGCAGTATTAAATCAGTCCAGTGATTCTTTCTAGCTTACTTCTTTGTGAATAAGCAGAATTCGTTTCTGTGCAATATGAGTAAAATACCTACATGGGATTTTTGATCTTTGACTCAGAGCACAGAGGGCAAACATTGTGTGGACCCTCACATGGTCAGTTTGGGGAAGTCAGTCTTAAAAAAAGCTGTCTGGGGATGGAGTAGTCAGCTGTACAGCACAGCAGTTTATCCTGCAACGGGCAAAGGAACATGGATAGCTTGAGCTGTGGGAAAGAAAATGGAAGAGTGCCAAGTGCATCTCCCTGAGCTAGAATTTGTTGATGATATAGCATCTTTTGGTTACCTTATGGTAAATTCAATAACCACAAATGGTCACAGTGCTTCATAGCAGGGAGACAGCACAGGTCCATTACTGAACCAAGAGAGGGAGAGCATCATACCAAAATACCAATACCACTTCCTCTAGGATTCATCAGGCTCTTGAGCACTTTTGCTGTTGCCCACGGCCATTTCCCCTCAAGACTGTCAGACTGCACAGAGCAGCTACTCTCCAGATAACAGCTACAGTAAGCAGATCTATTCAAGTTTTATTAACCTATGCTACAGCTTTGAAAGGCTAGAACAGTTTATGGACTTCTGCTTCTACTTAGATACTGAGAGAATGGTTGCAGAACTCAATTTAAAGAGACCACATAAGCCACACAGCCTGGCAGTTAGTAGGATGTTTCAAATATATTGTGTCATGTATGGTCAGCTAATCGAGTGATATGATTTGGTGATTAACAAATACAGCAAATACAAGAGCTATTTGAGTGATGAAAGAGCATGTAAGCAATTTGACTATTTTTCCCTCTCAGATCCTGGATTTGGGACTTTTAGCTAATCACTTACACTGCAGAGCATCCAAAGTCCCTGAAAGTCTTTAAGATAAGGAGGAGGGGAAGAATAGGTAGCTATGAAACATTTATTTTCTTAGCTCCTCAGATGTTGCCTACTGCCAATTTTCACTGCTCTGCACACACAAAGCTATTTGTCTCTTAATGCTAAATCCCGTACTGGGATTCACAAATGCTTCTTCCATGTGTCTGTAGGGATCAGGCAGATGTACAGAATTGCCATCAAAGAAGCTGTGTGCTTGGGAGGGAGAGAGAATGGGACCATATGCTTCATGTTGGTATTCTGCGTTCAGCTATGGAAGGTAATCTCAGTATTAGGACAGAAGTAGATATGCATATGTAGTCTGTAGTTCAGTGTTATGCCTACCCCAGAAAGCCTCCAAACTCAGCAGTGAGGCAACCTCCTGCGTGAAAATACATTGAAGAGCTTAAAAGTCCCCATCTTCCCCACGAGAAAGCAAGTACTGCTCCATAGAGGCTGTCACCGGAGGTTCAAGGCTGCAGAACTAGGCCAAGATCATTTCTTCTGTATGTTTATCTAATTTCTGCAATCTGGTACCTTATAGCAGCCCTTTGAGGTAAAGCTCATACCGCATCTCACAAAGCTGAACCCTTTGGCAAACCAAAGGCATTTTCCCAAGAGTAACGTAAGCAAAGTTGCAAACATTATCCAGGAATTCCTTGGCACCTGGAGTCCTGCAGTTTACTGTCCCCGTGAGGATTTGGGATAATGATTGTCAATTCTATTTCCACTAGCTGTTATGTTTTTCTGTTTGGGTTTTGTTGTTTGTTTCTTTTTCCTGTTGTTCGTTTCTCTGCTACACACATGAAATTTGCACATGTAGTATAGATTAACAGTCTAGCAGCAATCAAGACTTACTTGAATGTTCACAAACTGAAAGGAGATGTACATAAACCAAAACAAGCCTCAATTTCTGATATATTGAGAAGTTCTTTGTAAATGGTTCACGTTTGAATTCCTCTCTAAGGATTGTTAGTAGATCAAACTTAAGCAGCAAGCTAAATTTAGCAAAATTACAGGACACATCTCACACACCCAAACATTTGCAAGCAGGGACATCACTTGTGGAAACCTATGCCTCCCCTTCTTTGGCGTGCTTACAAAAATATTACCATTTCTGTATTCTGCTGTTGCTCTTGCGTCTCCAATAAATAGCCAAGGAAGTAATGCCATTCTTGTTTCAACCTGGAAATCTAACAGAAAACGTGTAATAGTGATGATGTGAACCAATACATCAGAGCATCACAAGTTCCGTATGTTCAATGAAGTCTTTACTGCAGAGGTTGTAGTTACTGTTAAACCTCTCCAGCCGCTCCAGAGGTGGCTGAAGGTGTACAGCAGCAAACTAGGTATACAGCAGCAAACTCAGCACGTTAAAATGTTTGGGGTGTTCACCTCAGGCTACGTTTTCAATTCTGGTTAAAATCCTTTTAATAAACACCACCGCTTATATCCTGGAAACCGGGATGAGAAGAGGATAGTATGACCAAGAGATATATCCCAGGCATATGGGACACCATTCTGAGAGGTGAACCAAAAAGAAAAAATATTTAAGGTTCGAAATAATTACAACTTGATTTTTCTGCTAACTGGCATTTTAAAAGTATCCCAGAAATGGTTTTATTCTGCTTTGCCTTTTGCCATTTCAGTGACATTTTTGCAAAAAAAAAGTTCTGGAAGAGCACTAGACCCACCCTATAACGCGGCAGGACCTGCACCATAATTATCTGAGTTTGAAATATGGTGTCTGCCTGCCTGAGCTCCCCTTATAGAAATAACAGTCAAGACAGTGAGATTCTTCTATTTTTCCCCTATGCTTTTATGTCCAAATCTTCACAATCACCACCCAAAGAGTGTTTGCCTTGCAGTTGAAGGACAAACCCCATGACAGAGGAAGAATACTTCCACGTACGGTTAAAATCATTCAAACAAACTGTTATTAGTTACAAAGGAAGGAATGTCATCTATTGCCTTTAAGTTTGGACAACCTAAAAGGCCAAGAGAAGTTTTTCATGCCAATGTTCTGTGTCAGCACTTTCTGATTTTATTATGTTGATTAGGGTTTTAGGTTACATACACACTTTAGATCTAGGTCTAGGTTAGAAGAGGACAAGCAATTTTTATTGTGTCTACTTTCTCTACTATGCTTGGTGGAAAGAGGAATGCAATGCCTTTGTTTAATTGGAGAGTAGTTTATTTATGGAACACATATTGTAGTACTACCATTATCCTTAAGTAGCAATTCATTATGTGACTGTGTTTTCTTTCAGTCAAAATAGTTCAAATTTTCTCCATGATCAGTGGAAAATTTAAATCTTCAAGGTAATGGTCTAATCCACCAAAATCACAAAAATATTAATGCTTCCTGAGTCTCCTTTTTCCCACTGTGCTCCTTCTCTCTCCCTTATATTCTGCAAGGTACCATCCTGAGTTATTTGTAACAGCCAGGAATGCTGATTTTTCTTGGCTATGTTCTTTCTCTTTTTTCAGGGCCGCATGCCCTGCAAGAATTTAAGAAGCATTGAATATTGGAAATAAGAATATTTCCAGGAATGGCTTGGAGTACTGTAACTTCAAGAAATCTTGGCCTCTCGTTTCCAAATACTCTTAAGTGTATTTTGAATTTAATGCTCTCTCACTTTTTCTTCCACATAAGAAAAGAAGTGATAAAGGAAATTGTTTGTTGTGTGACTGAACTTTGATCTGCGAGTGACTCTTGATAGTGATCCAAAAAGTGGTTTGGAGATGTTTGGTTTAGAAAATCAAAAGTAAAAGGTAAAAAAACTCAGTGATGTACATAGGGAGATGATCTAGGAAGCCTAAATCGGTAGCGTTACAGATACATTCCATGGAGGCAGAATGAATAAATGCTAGTCCAAGGGGGTAAAGGCAATAAGGACCCTTGTCTGCAATCACAAGTTTACACTTTGTTTTGAGAATTGTTCAAGGTTTCTCAGTGACAGCTACGTACTTCGTATCACTCATGAAACCTCGGAACATAAGAGATGAGAAACAACCGAGGACATCAGAAATCTAGGCTTCCCATGCAACAAATGTTTCTTCAGTCAAATAGGAAGAAAGGTCTTTCATTGCAACATAAGCACTAGTAGGACACGAAACTATAAAGCATTTTTAATTTAAAAATACTTACATTGCCAAATGTGAAATCTCTTCCTTCATTGCACAGAGAATGTGTGACATGTGGAGGCCGTGTCTTGGTTTAGTGCAGCTGAGCATGAGTCGAGCTTTTTGAGGGAACCAGTTTAGTATTAGCTGTGCAAAAACTACCAGCTTTTCATAACATCTGACAGTTGTTCTTATCACCTTATGGAGAAAATACAAGGGAAAAAGCTGATTCATGACAAGCAGAGAGCTGATGTAACGGGTATTTAAATTTTAAATCCATGAGCTCTAAGATGGGTTTTTTTTCTCCCATAATCAAGTTATGAAGTGGTGGACTCTTTAAGCTCTTTAGATTCTTGTGTCTCCTTAAGAGGAAGCCTCCTAGTATGCCAAAGAAATATTTGGTATATTGTACCATTATGATATGGTATAGGGGAGAACTTTGTAGAGTAGGGTAGATGGTTGGACTCGATGATCCCAAGGGTCTCTTCCAACCTAGACGATTCTATGATTTATTTTTTTAAATTCTTCTAGACTAGAGAGACAATCACTCATCTTATTGGCCCTCTGAAGGTACCCTTTAGTCCTTGATGTCATGAGAACCATCACGCCCTCCTTGCAAGACACCTCTGATGAAATAATATCTAAATACTAACAAAGGCAGGAAAAGGATTGAGAGCTGGCTGCTAGTAGCTCCTTCAAGTAGCAACCTAAGGATTTTAGTTGCAGCAGTATAACTTAACAGTTCTTCAATTTAAAGGAAATTCTGTGGCAAATATCCAGGTAATAGCAGGTAGCATTTATGGCCTAGTGGTAAGGAGCAGCTGCAACATCATCTTGTAACAGACCAGTTTGGGTTTGTGCCCGTTTTGAGCCACAACAGCAGAAAACCCAGCTGTTACCTGTGTACTGTGCCATGTATTTTAACATCAGGCTGTTTCTTTTTGCCTCTCTTCTTGCCTTCCTTGCAATTTCAATTAACTTCCATAGATGAGTGGTATTTCCAAAGACACGAAGTTCCTACAAGTTTTGTGAAAAACCTTTAGCTGTATGTAGGAAAGAGACAAGCTACTGACTTCTGCAAAAAAGCTAAGCAGGTTGAATTCTACCCACCATTCTGATATATGCAGATTCTTAAATAGAATATTAAATAGTCTGATATATACAGTTATATATATGCACACATATTTTTATCTGTTCTGATATATATAGTAGTTAGAGATGATGAGTCATTCCCACATAGGTTGAATGTTGTATAACTGCAGATAGAGGATGTGAGGGAGGCAGGTAGCGTTGGGAGTGTGGTAAAAACCTGGGAGTTATGTGGAGCAGGGGGTGAATTCAGGGACATAGTGTACAAATCTGTACAAACAAGTGTTATTTGTCCAGAGAAGTTGTTCATGTGGCATAGGAGTACGAACAAACTGTGAGTGGAATAGCAATAAGCATTAGTTCCTGGTGATAAAACTTAAAAGCAAATCTTTTCTTAGTCTTCATCATTATTAGACTCTTTTTCAGATTAGGCAGTTATTGAGAATCCGCGGCAACTTTTCCATTAGGCTGTTACTTTAGTATTTGAGCGAGGTATTAAAGGGACAAACAGAGACTCCATTAAGCAGTACAGCTTCAGCAAGACAGCACAAAAGTCAAATGTAATAAGGGAATATTTTCTTAAGAAGCCATACCTAGGTTTTTCTTATTCTTTTGTGAGGCAACTGAAGATGGCAGAGCTTTTCATGCTTGAGAAATAGAATGAATAAAGGTTTTGATTTTCACAGTTCAACGTTGAATCAGCGATGATAATTTATGAAATTGTTGCCTGCTTTTGTGAGTGGCGAATTTACAGACAAATTCATTCATGCCACTTCAAGTTAACTGGCCAAGAAGGAAAAAGAGAAAAAAGAAACCCTTTCATATAGATTTACTCCTAATTGTTTTCTAATCAGTTTAGGTTCCGTTTATAACTGGAGAAGCCAAATCAATATTCAGCTAGGCAAATGTGCTATGGAGGCAATCTCTCCTGATGCCAAATATGAAAATAATGCCAGCTTGCAGTGTCATGACCTATCTAATCTCACTATATTAACAATGCTGAATCTTCAACTTCATCATTGCCAGGTTGTCACAGCGCCCCTCGCTCTGAAGATGTTTTACTGTATACTGACAGTACCTTACCTACCTCCAAAATCGTGATAAAATTTCTTCTTGATAATGCCTGCAACAGGTTTTTGAAGTAAGCTATTCCTATTTTGCCAACAGGAAGACTGAGAAGGGAGGGAGGTTAGATTACTTGCTCAAGGCCAAATATGTAACCAAGTCGCAGAATTCCAATGCCTTTGCTGTACTCAGAATTACAAGTATGCTTCTCTTGGTTTATTACATTAATTTATTGATTGATTGAAGGACAGTGGGAATATTTTCTACACACAGGCTTTTCTAATAAATCTGCTTGTCTGAAGGAAAGCACTTAAAAATCTTTGTCAATATTATGTTTTAATAGTATTTGCATCTTTAATAATATGTCCAAAATCAAAATACTAATATTCACAGTAATGATAAATTTGATTTATATTCTTAAAGATTCGTGATGTATTAAAATATCCAAATCCTCTAAAGTTTTCCAAGTAATCCAAATAATACTAATGCGTGCCTGGCATCCCAGAATTGATGAGCTCCAGGTGCAAAAATCAGCATTCTTCATTTGCATTTTTTATTTAACAGATTACTGTGATATATTTTGGGGCACAGAATCTGTATTACTTCAAGCATTTTTGCTTGACTTGCAGTGCAGTATTTGTAATTGCTAAACTCACAAACCTGCCCCAAGTGGAAAGAAAACTTGCATGAGGCACGTTTACAACTAATACTGTGGGGGTTTTTGGTTTATGGGTTAAACAAACTTTAGTCTTTTTTTGTTGTTGAATAGATACTAGTTCTGTAATATCAAAGGCATTCAGGGAAAGGAAATATGATCCTCTGAATCTGTAGCCTTAGAGATATGTGGGGTGCTAGCCTCATCTTGTATTCCCTTAGTGTTTAAAACCTGTTGGAAACATTTTTCTGTAGTACTCAAAGTGTGAGGGACCCCAGATTTAGTGAGATCACGGACCTCTGCCTGTCCTGAAGGCAGAACATTGCATCTGGGTTCCTGATTTGGATTCATGTCTTGTATGCTGCTAGGCAGCTGATGGCAACAGTAAAGAGAAATTTCTCCTGTGGCCCTTGCATCTGGATGTCATTTATCTAGAGTTCATTTTCAGCTTCTGAGGTAGCTGTTGACCTGGAATCTCATTCACAAAGAAGCGAAGGCAAATGATTTTAAGAAGCATTCTTGCCAAGTTCTCACCATAACAAAGAAATTCTTACAGGTCAAACTCAAGAGATAATAGATGGCCAACATTATTGATGCCCTCTTACTGATGACATTGATGTTATTGATGCTCTTAACAACTGCTAATTAGGAACTGGGCCATGAAGTCCACAAACCCCTGGATGATATTTGGGAGAGGAGTCTGACAATTGTGAACAACTGCATAAATCTACTCGGCCATTGAGTAATTTAGTTTTGGGGATTTTTTGGTTTTGTTTTTTTGCCTAGACCCTTGAGGCTGGATTTGTTTCCTCTTCAGGCAGCCAAACCTGAGGCATGACCAGCGAACAGCGGTGTGCTAGGGACCTCCAGGACCCAGGGTCGCTGAAGGTACTCAGCAATTCAGCCAGGAGCTCACCTAGGAACCAGATTGTGTGGTAGTCAGAACGATGGCCAGACAAGGGTAAGTGGATTGTGCATCAGAAATAAATCACTCACGTGATTGTTCCCAGACCACTCTTTAACAGTAATATAAACATAGATATTAGTTGCTCAGGTTGTTTTGAGAGTTACTTTCTTATTGACAAATATTGTATGAAGCCTTTGCATAATGCTTCAAGACATTGAGTCACATATCCATCTTCATAGCTCCTGCAGTTACCTAAGAGAAGAGATGCACTCTAATTCTGACCGAAAGTAGAATAACAGCAAATTTGATTTGGGACTTTTCAATGAGAACATCACAAACTTTTTGCACTGAAGCCTCTGGATATTACTTCAAAATTTTTCTGGATAGTGGATATGTGGTAGCATCATGCAATGGGTCAGCTAGAGATCTTCTGTGATGCTATGCAAATGCCCAATTAAAAAGTATTAGTAAGGTTGAGAAGTCATACACTTCCATGTTAGAAACTGCAGAAATCATTGCTTTACCTAGTTCTTTAGGTAAAAACTAAATGTGTGTTCCCCTCTTTCTCGGTGGCTAGCTGAGATTTTGAGGCCTAATTACAGAACTGTTGTTAAGCCTTAACGATTACGCTAGTATTACTAGCAAATATGTTTGTAACGCAGAAATGTTCCTAAAGATAGGTCTTTGTCATAACAAATTGGACATTTAATATTAGCTGATGTGGTTTTACCTTAATCTGGATGTTTCTCAGATCGTTTCTGTAATGTAGGTAATGTCCCCAGTCATCTCGGATGGGCACGTGAAGCTCTATTTTGTTCATTTGTACAAAAGCTTTTTATTATTTGAAAATAAGGAGTAAGAGAAATTTTAAAAGGGCATTTTTATTTTTCTCTTCAAATTGAAATGGGAGAAATGTTCAGTAAATAAGATCTTTCACCATAATAATGAAGATTAAAACTATTAGGTATTTGTTTCATAGGCATTTCATAGGTGTACTGGGTAAACTGTGGCTCTGTGGTGAAGTACATGTGTAATGACGTCATTCAGTATTGTATCCTTCATAGCAAAAAAGGGCCAAACTGAGATTACACAAGCAACTTTTATTTCTGGTATTTTTTGAGTTTCAAATGTTTGACTTTGTAAACATAAGGTTCTTTTCTTTCTTCAATGCAGTTCTAAATGGGTAAATTCGTGGATTTACAAAACAGTTAAGTGGCCCCTTGCCCTCTCCCTCCTCAAGTTCCATCATCTGAGCATTGACATACTCAACAAACACCATTAGAAAGTTTATCACTTGAGCTAGTACTTTACGGTAGCATTCCCTATCTAGCCAGGCAGTATCTGAGGAGAAGGGGTTTTGTATTACCTATAGAAATTTTTGCTTTCAAAAAAGAAATGACAGTTTACCAGGTGTTATTCCAGACTCTGTTCTCCAGTTTCCAGTCTGTCTCAGTCACCCTTGTCACTAGGCTCCAAGCTTGTGCTGTTCTGCTGCCTTCCTCCTCCTTGGTCTGTGTCTTTTTCCGCGTGGATAGCTGTCCAGTCAGATCAGGACAGGGAGCCGAGGGTGGTTTGAGCATGATCTGGAAGGAAGGAGTTGTCAGGGACTGTATCTGCTAAAATCTGACTCTGTGTCACGGATTCTGATTTAGGATCCTGACGACTACACCAATTTGTCGCGAATGAGTGGAATGCACCTCACTCAAAAGACAGAAGCAGCAACGTTTTATTGAGGTAAAAATAATAATTTGACAGAGTTCAGTAGATTTGATGGAATTTAACAAAGTTTAACAGTGGTTTATCAAGATTCAGTAAGTTTGATGGCGAGGTTCACCTTATTAATTACTGCATGGAAAAAACATGCAAAGGAAATTCACACAGAGACTGGAGATGCAAAAGGGTAAGGAAGACCCTCCCATTGAATCATGAGGTTCAGAGTTGGACCCCTCTGCTTTCTCAACTCCTGATGGAGCCTAGGTGTGGCTGGGTCCAATCTTAGCCTCAGACTTAGATAATTCCATTAGACATAAACTGTTGTTAATTATTATAAACTTTGTATGGACATTTAATAGTTACATGAATTGGTAATGTTTCATTAGTGTTAATTCAGCATGCTCTCAGTCACTTACCAAAGACCTGCCATGGGTAAAAAGTCTCTCTGCCTGGAAGAGCAACCTTGAGAGGTATCCAGATCAAGGGGAGATCACGGCCATGTAGCCACACTGCCTACCAGGGAGTGCTCAAAAAAGGCTCACTTAGGCTGTCGTGTTTATGGAATAAAGAGACTGGCTTATAGTCAAATTGTATGTAATGGGAAAGGTATGCATGAGACTCCTCGTACCCACGAACTCTTCTTCGTTCCTTGATAAATGAGTCTTGGAAAAGCCACCCCGCTATTCATGTGTTAATCGCATGATTGATGTTCCAAGCTCATATGCATCGATGCTCACTGTGTCACTCTACTCCTTTGGGGGGTTTCAGAGAACAGATTGAAACTAGAGGAATTCTTGGCCCAATTATGGCTCAGGCCTTTACCTCCTTTGGAGCCTGTACCAAACTACTGCTAGTTGGGTTAAGGGGTCGAGTGCATCCGTCACACTCTCCAATGAAACCTGTGTGTTGAGACTTAAATTTCTGCATTTTCTTTCCTTCTCCAGCAAGAGCATGGTAATTTTAGGGGACAGCCAAATGGATTATTCTTCATAAGCTAGTAAGCATGAGTATGTAATGGTTGCAATTAAGAAATGAGCTTTGATAAATTGTAGGGCCTTTGAATAAGGGCAGGTAGCACAGAGGTAGAGGCTGTTTTCTAAAGAGATTTACAAAGCCTCAATCCAGTGTAAACTCTGATAAATTAAAAGGTAACCTAGCTTTTAAGATGTCCTCTTCCTACAAAGATCCAGTAACAAGTCGAAAGTATTTCCTTCTTAACTGAAAGGTTTTCCATACATTAGGAAAGACTCTTCATAAAACTCCATGGCACTCTTATTCAAAATTCATTAAAAGATCATGATAAAAATAGTGTAATTTTCCCTGTACCGTAGCAAACTATTCACATGTAAAGAATGCTGTACTAGCCTTCCTTCTTGTCTTCCACCGAACTTCCAGTTCCATTTTTTTTTAATTGTCCTCCAGTATTAGCACTCAATAGGATAACTCCAAATCCCAAGTGCTAAAATGCAGTGTAACAAACCCCTGTGCTGTGAGTTGGTCCAAATTATGCAAACATACCAGCTGTTGCCAAACGGTTAGCTTGGCACTGGAGCCCAATTAAGTATTTATGCCCATGTAAAACACTTCCCAGAGCTCTGGCTTATATGTACAAAAAAGCCTTTGATTTAAACCAAAAATAAGCTTGTGAGGCAGGGGTAAGGGTGAGGAAGAAACCTTGCATGCAAACCATGGCTTAAGCATAAGGAAATTCTATGCTTTTAAAACTGCCATTAAATCAACAAAACTCCCATGAATGAAGAATTCTACCACCTTCTTTACGGCAGCAATATTTAATATTGAAGGCTGTGCCAGGTATGAAGAAGTCTCTGCCTCAAAAGAAAAGGTTCTGTGTTGTGATTTTCGTTTTTCAGCAGGAGTGTATTTTGGGAATAGGAAACAGGGAAAAGGCATTGGAGAAAGTAGGAGGGAACCGAACATAGGAGAGATGGTAACAGCAGGGTGTCCTTACTGGGAGGAGCTCATCTTTGTGATGTGGTTCCTCAGAGAGTACAAGTAGCACTTGCTTTGTCCTTTTTTTCTAGAAAGTCCACAACCACCCTGTGCCAGTGCCTCTCTGTTGTATAGTGCACTGCGGTACTGACCTAAGGCTTTGCCTCTAAATGGTGCTATTATGGTAACACCAAGTGGGGAAGATTGATACAAAATGTATTCAAGAGCAGTTTGAGGAACCGGGTGAGTTAGAGGGGGAGAAGAATAGAAGGGAATTACGAGAAATGAAATGAGTGTGGATTTACTAACAGTGTCTCAGTGTGGTGTGAACTACTCTTTAGGGAGCGAGGCAGCCCGTGGAAGTGGGGCACTACAGCCAAAGAGTATATTGCTTTGCATTGACTCATTTATCTGTGGAAATGTAATAAAAAAGAAGAACAAGGATTTTATTTTTCATACTCCTTAGGAACATCATGGCCATGCCTTTAAGTATCTTGTGTCTCCTGAAGGGTCTTCCCCATCAAGCTGCAACAGGGTAGGTTTAGACTGGACATTAGGAAGAAATTCTTCACAGTAAGAGTGATCAGACACTGGAACAGGCTGCCCAGGGAGGTGGTTGAGTCACCATCCTTGGATGAGTTTAAGAGTCATTTAGATGTGGTGTTGGGGGATATGGTGTAGGGAAGAACTTTGTAGAGTAGGGTAGATGGTTGGACTCGATGATCCCAAGGGTCTTTTCCAACCTGAATGATTCTATGGTTTTCCGTGTAAGGGTCCTTGGCTATAGGTGTACTTCAGGCTGTTATAATGTCAGGTACAATTTTAAATTGATGGTATTACAGAAGTAGTCTGAAATATGACTGTTTAGTATGAGGGAAAGGTGGAGTATTTATCCCATCTGCTTTAGCCTGTTGATGTATCTCAGCAGCAGTTAGCAGCATCTATGTTCAGACACCTAAGTTTATGATATAATCAAAATAGAAACTCCAGAGCTTGATGCAGCATGCCTAAACTGGATGTCTAGTTAGAGGCACTAAATCTCTCCTACTCTGGTATATTTTAGTTGAAAACACTTCTAAAAGATAGGGAAATAGGAAAAAAAAAAAATCATATACCTGTGTTCACGGTGGGTTTGTACATTTTTAACAATAGAATCATATAATTTAGGCTAGAAGGGATTTTTGGAGGTCATCGAATTCAACTTCCTGCCCAAAGCAGGGCCAATCTTAAATCTGTTTGTTCAGGGTCAGTTCAGTCAAGTTTTGTGTACCTCCAAGAATGGAGATTCCACAACCACCAGTCTGTTCCAGTATTTCAGCATGCTCTTTTCAATTTTTTATATTGTACATCAGAGTTTGCTTTAAATGAGCAGGGTTTGGTATCAGAGCAGCTGGTTACAGCAGTGTGGAGCTAAGAAGAGCCTGTAAAATCCACCTGAGAACCATGGAGTGGACAGGCAAGGAAAGGACTGCGTAATCTCTTTATCAAGAGGGCATAATGGGACTAAACTGATACAATTCAATAATAGGGAATAGTGGGAGAATATTGGGTGTTTCAAACGCTTTGTTAACGCACTGGGTTAAGTCACAGCTAATTGGCATTTTATTGCCAAGTTTTCTACTATCTCAAACTGCTGCCTCTTAAATTGCATTAAATGTGAAATGCAAGTCATATTCCATTCATCAAAGCACTGCTAAAAGGCCAGCCTCAAACTGATCCCCCTTCAAAGTGAGCAAGGAGTGACTGAGGCTGAACTGAAGCAGTCAGATGCGAGAATGGAGGGAACGCAACACGGAGGATGGGGTTTGGTAAATAGACAATACGCCAGTAAGGTTGAAATGTTGTCTGGGTATTGTAACCATAAAGAACTGGAATCAAAAGAATCCCCTACAGATACAGCAAGTCTGTGCAGAGGGGAGGGATGCAAGGGTTATGTTTTCATGGTGAAGAAGTACGGTTTGATTAGCAAAAGCTCGAAAAAACTGGTGGCCCAGGGAAAAGGAGGAGTTTCCATTTTTGAGAAAAGATGCAACGCTTGCTTCCAACAGGGCCCTGACTCTTCAAAGCTAGGAGTGCTGAAGAGCAGGAAGGAAGTAGCTGCGTGTAAATGAATGCAAGCAACTAGTGACAAGTTAGGTATACAGATTTAAATAAATAAATGTGGTAGTATTTTGGAGCCCACTCAAATCTGGGGTGCCCTTTTGCATTGGTGACCCATATGTTCCCAAAGAGGTTGGAAGAAAACCTGGAGTGCTCACAGGGTTAGACCCCTGGGAAATTGAGTTGTTAAGCTATTTGAAAGCACCAGAGTACCAGCTAGGCAGCAGGGTCCTATTTCTGTGAAGGGAAGGGAAAGAGCTGTGCCCAGGATGCTCAACAGAGAGTTTATGGAAGAGGCTCGTGACACAACCGATAGCAACTGAGGAAAGCTGAAGGGGCCAGGGACCCAGCGCGATGAGTCCCTGACACAATAGCTTGTTAAGTGTTCAGCTTTCCCAACCATACATAATATTTTGGAATAATTAAATGCATTTACTTCTAGTATCACCATGACATCTTTATTTGAGGTCTATGGCAGAAGGGCTTATACTTTTAATGAAATACAAAACACATTAAAAATAGCAACATATAAAAACTTGGTATCAGTGATCTAGATCAGTGTCTAAAGTCAGATGAGCTGCTAAGAAAATGCTAAGAATATTTGGGTAGAAAATTAACTGATTCATGATCTCAGCTTAGTATGTCAGCAGGATGCACTGTTAAAAATTAGTAGTGATGCAAAACTCCAGATAACAAAGGAGAACTCTGTTCTTTTAAGATGTAGACTTGAAGAAAATTTAGAACAAGATCTAAAGAGGATGAGGTTTCAAGGAGTGAAGCATTACTACTTATAAAGCAAGAATAATAAAAAAAAAATTTGCTGAAACCGTATGATTGCCAAGCTGCTTAACATAAACATGTAAATTTTTTTGGCTCTATTCACACAAATCTGTTAATTTGGGATAGCTTCATTTTCCTTTTCAGGAAAAAAGATGGTTGGTATGATAATATTAAAAGCTGAAAGGGGAAACAAGCTTGCTGCGTCCCAGTTAGACACAGGAAAAATAAATGTATCTTCAAGAACGCCAGATCAGAGAGCATTTCCCTCTAATGGTTTAGTTCACTGTACTGTAAAGATCAGGGCAATTTATAGAACTCCAATCTGCCTTGTTACAGCCTAAATTTCATGTGTGTTCAGTTTGGGTTTGGCACAGATATAACTCTGTTTTCACTGGATTAATTCTTCTCTTTAAGCGACCGCTGAGAATCTTCCACTGTCTCTTTCTTCGGTGAGTTATGTTAGTTGCCAACTCCAAAGATGGGATGAGCTCAAATTGGAGAGGACTGGATTGTCTTACATTTTTTGACTACAGTAACAGCTTTGTCTGTTTAACAATAACTAAGAGGTAAAGAGGAGTAACCGTCCCTTTATTCTCTCCCGTTATAGTTTTTGTAAGAAGACAAAAGTAGATTTGAGTAAAATATGGTCAAAACTGGATATTCAGGTGTCTAAAGCTAAGCCACGTCTGTGTATGTGTGTCAGCATTTTCCATCCACAGAGCTGCTATAGTGCAGGAAGCAAAGGCTTGTGCTTTGTGTAGGACTAGCAGCCTTCCAGTATCTGAAGGGAGCCTACAGGAGAGCCGGAGAAGGACTCTTTGTCAGGAGATGTAGTGACAGGACAAGGGGTAATGGTTTTAAATTGGAAGAGGGGAGATTTAGATTAGATATTAGGAGGAAATTCTTTCCTGTGAGGGTGGTGAAGCACTGGAACAGGTTGCCCAGGGAAGTTGTGGCTGCCCCATCCCTGGAAGTGCTCAAGGCCAGGCTGGATGGGGCTTTGAGCAACCTGCTCTAGTGGGAGGTGTCCCTGCCTGTGGCAGGGGGGTTGGAACTCGATGATCTTTAAGGTCCCTTCCAACTCTGACCATTCTATGATTCTATGACTAGGGCAAGGTGGCACAAATTCTAGGGCTTAGGCAGTTGTTCAGACTGAGCATTGTAGGTAAAGATCATGCCTCGTGGCCTGAAGTTCATAAAATTTGCCCTGAGTTGGTAAACTTAAGAGCACAAGGTCCAGTGATTATCAAACATACCAGAGCACGAAAAAGGGAGTCATACAGGATATGGCTGTACACGCTGATATGGCTTTAGTTCAAATATTTTTCTGAATATGATACTTTCTCGAAACTTCCCTGTCTGTTACTTGTGATTATCATTCTTTAGCCAAGGCCATAAGCCACTGATAATATACATTTCAGTTCTCAGGACCCATTTCAGAAAACAGGCCTTTTGATGACTCTCATATCAACACATTTAAAATGTTCCCATAAGCACATTACTTAAGCTGTATTTTTTAAAAAGCATGTGATGAAGTTTCCTGCTGAGAATCGTTAGTATGTGGATCTACAGCAAGATCTTTTTATGGTTTAATGTATAGCTGTCTGCCTCAGAAATACTGTGAGAAGGGAAATGTGTTGCAGAGCATTGATATCCTCATCTTGATCTGGGGACAGAGTGGCACAGAACAGGCACAAGTTTTTCTTCTCATGGAGGCTACATGTCCAGGACCAAGATCATGTTTCTTCCTCTCCACAGATTATCTGAAGTGGGAGGAAGATGCTCATTTTCCTTCCCGCCTCTCTTCTCCAGCATGTCATAAAACTTGTGTCTGAATTCTTTTTCCCTAGAGCCAATCACCGTACTTTGCAGGCTTGTCTTTTGGGGCTGTAATTCTTAGGGGGTGGCTTACCTAGGGAGAGGTCTGATAACTTCTGCTCTCAGCTTGCCCACATTATCTTTTCCACAGAGGTTCCTGCTCCGCCCCAGTGCAGGAAGGCTCAGTTATTTGAAGAGCTCACAAAGCATTGCAAATTATAGCTGACATAACAGGGAAAGCTAAAATCAATGCTAGTTTACCATTCTATAAGCTGTTACCGTTCAGCTTGTACCTTTTTTAAAATCTAAGGGAACGGTGAGACAGGCAGCTGTGCACGGAAACCGAACAGCTATTCCTGCCGGTCAGTTATGTGTGTTTATTGCACCAGACCCTTTCCCAGAACGACAGTCATTTCTAGAAAATAGTCTTGAGAGACCTAAGAGGGGAGATAATGAGAGAGTATTTTGCTTTTCCCATTTTGACCTTCCCCTCCGTAGCATCTTGCAGTTCAGCAGTGCAAGGGTACCAGAAAATAGTACATCCTCCTCCTGTGGCTGCTGCCAGAGAACATTGCTGGTCAATATGCACATATGCTGCCCCCTGACTGCTGCTGGGCCAATCTGTGTCCAAGAACTAGCCTTCCACAGCTGTTTTCAGTACAATTGCATAAAATCTGCTCTGAGCATTGCTGTCGAGCCAGAGACACTCAGCTACTCAGGCTCCCACCGTGCCTACAGGAATGCTAGTAAAGGTGGAATTTTTGTGGCATAACCAATATTGTCGGCAAAGAGACGGCATCCTTTTTGTTGATTTCCAGTTGCCGTTGCTGGAATGTGTGCACTTATAGCTGCATTTTCTAGAGTGGTGGAGCATCTTTGTCAGAGGTCGTATTGGCAAAAGACATCAGGCAGCATCAGTCCAGGGCTTACAGCTGCTGACGCGGCTGTGCTGCTGGAGTGCATCCACTTTGGCACTTCACTGGTAACTGTGGTGACCTTGTGTGCTTCCTGCAGACAATGGAAGGCTGGACTCTACCAAGTCACTTCACCTATTTTTTTGCACGGCTACACAAAAAGCTGTGGCAAACAAACACCGCAGACTCTCGTTCTCTGCTGATCAGAATTTGTTGTCTACCCAAACCAAAGCAGTCTGCTGACCTGCTGACCAGCTTGATGCGTAACCATTTCTCGTAGGGTCTCTAGAATTTCGCAGATGGAATTGTTGACTCTCTTGAAATGCATTGCACACAGTTATCTAAAGGAATTCTTGCCAGTTTAGTGGCAACAAATGTTATGCAGAGGCATGACCTTATCAGCAGGCAATTCTTTGCTCCTTGAAGCTATGAAGAGTAAAGTGCTAACTACAATTTACTCAAGTTTCTGCAAAACCAACACAAAACCTTCTCCAGGGTCTATCTCCAGGAATGATGTGGAATTTTTTCTAGTATGTTTTGCTGGATTAACTGAAGAACAATAATGAAGTGCTCACAACTTCTTTTGGTTTCTGTTTCACTGAGAACATTCAGATTCTTTTTATAGATGGCAGCAGTAGTTATCAGTAAGATTCATGTATTCCTCCAAGGGAGGCTGTAGACACACACACTTGTACTGCCGTGTTTTAGCTCTTGCTTCAATAAAACATACATTTTTACAATTTTCATTTCTCTATCATGAATAAAGTTTAAACTCCTTCCTTCCTATACCCTCTTCCTTCAAGAAAATGTCCACTGTTAACCTGGCAAGCCAGCAGCAGGAGCAGAGGAAGCTCTGAATTAAAATGCTCCAATGCATTGCAATTACCCATCTTGGCTTTTGTGTTTCAATAGCCTTAATTTTGCCTGTGGTTTTGCATTTCAAATTTTAACAGTGCGAATATCTCACCGTCAGTCTCTTTTCTGAACTGATGCAATAGTTTCACATTGGTACAAAGCCCCAAACTCTAGGCTATAGTCCTTAAAACAGAAAGCTTGTGTCACTCAAAAAGTGGTTCTCCCTCAAAATGGAGCACTTCTATAATCTCTTCCAATTTCTAAATAAGCTAACAGCATGTCTGTATTAGGTAGTAAATGACCACAGTAAGAAATCCAGAATAGTTCTCCAGTATGGACACTGCTCTGGAAAAATAGCTTGGGGAGGGGGGGTTACATTGAAACAAACTACTCTGCGTTTGAAGCAAACTGATTATTCCAAAATGAGTATTTTTTTATTTTAGAAGAGTGTCCACACTGGGAACTATTATAATACATTTCACTATACCGCAAATCACAAAGCAGAAAGAATAATACTTCTATTTTAAACAATATCCAGCCTGTGGGAACTCATTTTATTTCAGGCTATTTCCATTGTAAGAATAGTATTAGACAGCCTGTTTCTGTTCAGAGATTCTTATCTCAGTGTTCTCAGAAGCTGTTTTCCAAGAGGTTACCAAAATGACAGATATGTGGAAAGCTTAATATTCTGGCTGGAAAGAGAAATTTTTCTTTTTCCATTTCTTAGACAGCATAACTTTCCCTTAAGTTTGTTTGGTCCACAACAGAATCTTAGGTACTGTTGGGAAGTGCTTAACCTTGTTCAGTTCCTATGGAAAACACAACTGTGTATACTAGTACCTGTTTCAACCAGTGTTAGAGAAAATGATCACTTGCCTCTGGCTTCAGTAGCCTTTTCATGAAAATTCTCATCAAATCTAGGAAACTAAGTTTGAAATTGTCATTGTTCTTGAAAATAATGTTCCATATTTTCATAATTTCAGCCATTTCCATTTTTAACTAAGGATATTCCTGTAACACTTTTCAAGCAAGAAGAAAGCATTTCCTTTCACTACAAAGTCATATTCTCCTAATTAAGGATAGCAACTTTAGAGTGAGGTTTGCATCACAGAGCCCACTGTCGTGCCAGATACTTGCTCCTTACTCCATCCTGCTGGTGGAGAAAACGGCAGGAGCAAGTATCTGGCACGACAGCAGAACCCGTATCATCAGGACTGACCCATGCCACTGTCTGTGACAAAGCCCCAGCAAGGTACCCTCTGTCACAAATACTTTAATCCTTTCTGCAGTGTAAGGAAGGAAGTTAATCGGTGATAAACAAAACTTTACCAACTTGGAGAAAACAAGAAGGAACATTAAAAGGTTAATTAAAAGAAAAGGCCCCAGTCATACTAAAACTCCCAATTGTTTTAGCAACTGTACAGTAAATCTATTAGAGGGAGAGATTAAAAAATGTGAAATTAACAGAAAGTTGCTATCTATACATTCAGTGTTTTTCCTTTTCTGTGATACATATTGTACAGGAAATAGGTTGTTGGGCTTCCTACAGCAGAGTACACGTTCTCTGTGGTTTTCTTTAAAATATACACAAATCGGCAGAACTGGCTGGTCTTGCTTGGGTCCCATTTTACTGTTATCGATTGTCACAAGGATTGAATAAGTCTTGAAATTTCTCCTGTTTCCATCCAGCATCATCCAGTGGTTAGAAAGTGGAAATAAAGAAGGTAGCACTGCATCCTCCTAGGGAATGATGTGGAATTCTCTCCAGTAATTCTGGCTGCAAACATTTGTTGACCATAACCTTTCTTCCTTCTGACGAAGGAGTATGAGGCAGGATTTTTTTTTTTTTTTATTACAGCAAACATTTCAAATGGAAGTACAGAGCTGGATGAATTGTAGTGAGAAAGGAAGGTATCAGTTAACTGAAATTGTCAGTGTCCAGGAGTCAAATGTAGGGAAAAATTCAGCACAAGTTCAGTGTAGCTCTGTTGCTTTTTTTAACCATCCAGAGTTTTATGCTTACCTGCCTTGTGAGACTCAGTGCAGTTGAGACTTCTATGTTTCCACTAAAATAAAATAATACATTTTTATGGTGTTTTAAAGTTTGATTCTCTATTTTGGCTACGTATAGACTAGTAGGCTAAATTTATTTTGTTTTTCCTGTTATTATTTTTATGAGTCCTTCATCCCAACCAGTGTACTGCATTTGTATGTATTAGGCTTATTTTCTAGGACTTCTTATTTGTATAAAAATTGAAGAGGCAGAAAACTGTGCCACCAGGTATTGCTGATGCTCAGTGTACAAATAAAAAAAAAAAAGAATTAAGAGATTGATATCCTATGAATAATGCCTTAAGTAGATCAGGCTTGAATTACATACGCCCTCGTTGCAGAGACTGTGCTGGGTCTATGGTTATTTCCCCAGAGTGCCTGGATCAGGCTTAACTGATGATCCACTCTGGAGCTGGTCACTCCTTCATCTGTCGCAATTTTAAGTCACCGCTATCAGGTACAGTTTGGGTAGATCACTGGTCTTATCTCTCTGGTAAGTTAACCTGTGGCAAGGTTTAAAAAGGGGTTGAAGTGCCACCTAGGACTGAACAGCCCAGAAAAGTCAAGCAGCCTCACACTACAGCCCTACTGCTCTGCATTGGCCACACTGTTTTCATTTCAACCTGGTGGCATTTCAGCCTTTCCTCCCAATTTTCTCGTTGCTGTGGCCTAAAAATGTTTAACACTCAAGAGCTCTTTTTATGGTAGCTTTTCTTTAATTATAAATGTTGTGGACTTAATTTTGGTCTTGCAATCTTCATGAAATTCCTCTTCCTCATGCTCTGGAGTGTTGACTTGATATCTTTTATAAGGACTGTTTTGATATGCTGACAATCACAATTGCTGTGATAAAACCAGCTGTGGAAAATCCCTACGATTTGCAGCATCAACAGGTCTGGGAGTGCCGGGAGCCCCGGCTGAGTGCACCGGTTGGTGCTGGGCCACTGCACTGCACGGGCGGGCCAGTGGCAGCATGAGGAAGCCCCTGAGCTCCTGGTTCTCCGACATGCAGCTCCTACTACGAAGAAGCAGCTGGAATGTGAACACCTTCCCATTTCATTTACCACTGAGCTATTTTTATGGTGTTCCAAATATTGTGAAATGGGGGAGTATTTTTATTTCTGCGCTTTTTTTCACATTAGGGGATTTTTAAACCAGCGGCTTTTATTTGTTCAGAAAGTATTCAGACTTTTGTTGGCCAAGTCTAAAGCTCTTCTGCTACATTGCTTGTAGAAGCAGTGTAATTGAAAGAGCTGATCCTGTGGACACAAGACAGAGGCTGTGATTATCCACAGCTTGGCTTTGCCAGTCAATTTCTTTTTTTAAAAAATCCATTAAGCAGTACACTTCAAATTCCTCGTACTTTTCAGGTGGTTGACTTCTGTCTAAAAGCCTTCAAAGAGCCGAATTGTGCACATTTCCAGTTTAGCTGCACATCTCTTAAGCATATGATTGCTGTATAGCCAGTTTATTTTATAGCTTTCAGCTTATTCACTTCATTACATAGCTTCTTAATTTGGGGCTTAAAGGGGAAAGTGATTAGTTACTTTTGTGCATGTATCTCAGTTCTCATGAACTTTAGCATCCCTGCTTTGTCTGTTCACCATTTATGTTACAGCATCAGCAAGGAGGGATGAATGCCTGTTCTAATTAGTTCTTTCCCTGGAGGATCACACAGAGATCTCAAGTCAAAGTCCTGTAAGCACATTTGCTTCAGAATGCAATTTCCAAACTGAGTTGTCGGTTTTTTGATCAAGATCAAGGGAACAATGGTATAAAACGTTAAGGAACAGTGCGTGTGCTAACAGGACATTTATATGTTTGTGTAAGTCCCAATGGCAAAGAGACAAGGATCTTCCGGGTGCATTGTAGCATTTACTGAAGAGCATAAAAATAAAGGAAAATTATGTTTTCGATACTGTTTAGATTAATATGTATGACACAAGAAATCCATGCCGGCAAGCTTGGCTATAAGCCAATCTTAAGCCTCAGGTCGCTGCAGAACTTCTGTTCATACGGAAGTTATTCCAGCACGGCTTTCTGACTGTCTCCACTCTTGTTACAGGTGTGGAAAAAGTCAACAGGCAGAAACTTTGCTGGCTGGCCTGACACGGTGAGACCACCAACTTAGTGTTTCTAGATACGTCTCACACTGATGTCCCTACCAGAAGCCAAGTGTTTGTGCTCTGAGGGGGTTTAGAGAGCAAGGCTGAAAGGGTTACACTTGTTCCCTGCTAAGAGGCATGTCACAGGGGACAGCTGCTGCAGGAGAGACAGTCGGGGGGGAAGTGAAATCTTGTAGAACCCAAGCTCCCTTTACGTTTATTTAATCCCCATGTACAAATGGGTAATAATGCTAATAATATGCTACCAACAAATAGGCCTGTCCTTTCCATCAAGCCCGGACAGCATCTTCTTGCAGCTGTTGCAGTGCAAGTAGGGAAAAAAAGAGCTTGAATAAGGAGCAGCTGGCACTTTGTGCCTTCTCTGCGGACCCACAAACTCCTCCCTTCATTAAGGCTTAATACCTTAGAAACTATATATGCTTCAGCTGCAGTCCCAACTCCCTGCTCGAACTGGGAGGCATTTGTATATTTTGAGAGATCAGCTAAGGTCTTTCCAATGTTTCAAGGTCCTGACAGATGTTTGGGTCTGCCATCTGCAGTTATTAAATGGCAGCGTGTACACGCGGCTTTCATAAATTCAACTTTTGCTTCTGTCTGCCCACAGGAGGTCTCAAAGCAGTGAACTGCAAACGGAGGCTCACAGGGTGGATCTTCTTCAACCATCTTCCCTTTGCAAGAGAGAAAAGGTGATTGTTAGGTAACTAGCTCTGTCTTACTGGTCATATGCTGACCTCCTGCTCACACATGGATGTTTAGATCCACAGCATAGACATGAGAAGAGGGAGTGGGATGATACCATAACCACATGGTCTGTGAAGGTAGTTCCAAAACTCAGACTCGATCTCTGTACCTGCTGAAGGTAGGTCTTCCTTTGTTTAGGACAGCTGTTAGTGGCTTCCCTCTTTTGATTCCTGCCAAGGTTTCTGAGACTCTCTTTGGTACCTTTCAAACAGCAGATCTTTCCAGCGGCCCTAAAAAAGTAGTGCAAGAGCCTGAAATCAGAACCAGGCTTGCCAGGTCTGATGGATTTTGGCACCTTCAGTACTCACTTCCCTGACTGGAATGGAACCATGTGGTACTGAGGGAGCAGCGACCACCTCACTGACTGGGAGAGCCCTGTGGTGGTGTGGCTTAACCTCCAGCGTGAGTACTCAAGCCACAGAGTCCTTACACCAGTGCTTCCAAACTGCAGTGGGTTTCAGACTAGGAGTACAAGTATCACAGGGAAAAGGCGTGTTAGTGCTGCCACTCTACAAATGTGTGTAGCTGGGAACTGCCACCGATGCTGCAGCAGCAGTGGGTGAGAAAAATAAGTTTAGAACCCCCTGTTGTACACTTTGCTGTAGATCTGAGCATTGATACTACAGGCCAACTGCTAAATCCTATCATTCGTGACTCCTCACCAGTCGCTCAGTGTATGGTACACACACACGTGTATCACCAAAGCAAATAAGAGTATCGGGTGCCCACTCTTCCTAAAGAAGCAGAAAAAAACCCCCACCCTCGATTGGAATAAACAAGGTAAGTGGTTTGTTTCAACCTATTTGGGGGAGTAAGGAGCTTATCCTCGGGAAACAAGGTAAGCACACTCTTTTTTCATAATGGTGAGTAATAAACTTTGTTTAAGGTGCCTTTATCGAGGTATTTTTTAGGGATTGCAAGTGTTTAAGGAGGATTTTTGTACTGCTTTGCTTGAGTAAGTTACACTAGTTCACAGCAAACTAGTGTGACTTCTGTGCTGAGAAGCATTTAGACTTCCCCTGCCTGATAAAGCTACTATTTACTTATTAGCCTTTGAGATAAGTATTTCATTGAGGTTTTGGTGGCAGAGGTGGTATGCGGTTTACATGTTTTCTATTGCTGTTTCCTCATGGGAGGCTTTCTGTAACAAACTGCACTCTCGCTGTACCTGAGTTTGTCCTCACTTCAGTTTTAACTTGGATTTCTAACTGCAAATACATAAACTGTGAGCTCAGGTGCGTGTTAGTAATTTCCACCCAAGGTAATGGACCCATTCCATCACACAGGACTAAGAGCTAACCCAAAGTGCTGCTTGCTCTGACTGTTGGTAACCGTGTGATGCCGGCTAAACTGGCGGAAGGCTTAGTCCTTTAGTGCCTGCGTTCCGCAATGACGTGGAAAGGGTGGAAAAGGGACAGGCTGCTCTGCTGGGAACAAAGCGAGGCCCTCAGAAGACCCAGGTGAACACGGAGTATTGCACCTTGCTGTAAGCCAGTAGGGCTTTGGAACCGGAGCGCTTACTCCGAGTCAAACCAAGGCTGCTACTCCTAGCTTCTCTGCAGGGAAGGCATAGCCCCTGTGGGATATAAAGCAGAATTTTATTAGATCTTAAGGTAAATATTTAGGCATCCAATGGCCAGCAGCAAGCAATGATAAAATACTTTTCGACTGCATTTGCAAAATTTGTGTTTATTTCTTGTTATCTGTAAGAGATCTCTAATCTTTGTATCTCACTCCTAGCAACGTCTCACCATGAATAAATCATGAGTGCTGACATAGGTCTCTAGTAAAGTGGCTGTGTGGAGATCAAGCTTAGGTAACTTAGCTGGCAAAACCTGATCTCAGTCTGATTTATTTCATAGTGAGAATTCGAAGTTAATGCCTTCACAAATACAGGTTAGTGTGGGGAAATGTACAAAACCAGTCGACCTTTCAAATGTACCTGGAGATGATTTCCAGAGGTCCCTTCCAACCCCGTATCATTCTGTGATTCTGTGAAGTGACTGTGTCATGTGAAAATCACTGAAAGTCAATGGAACTTACATTCTTAGACCAAGTGGATTCCTCTGAAAATGCCAAACATAATCTTCCCATTTGCTTGTATTAGGAGAGGTTCTGCTTAGTCTGACGTACATCTGGAGTGGAAAGTCACTGGATATTTTATGTTAGTATAAATGAAGAGAATTTCAGTCGCTGCTGAAACTGGTCTTCTGTCTAGTGTCAAGCGCAGAATGAAGGAAATGATATTGAAAAAATAAAAGACATGGAGTCCATGTTGAGGTTTAATCTCCTAGCACCTAAGATGTGGTTTATTTTTCCCACCACTTTTTAAAGTCGGAGCTTGCATCAACGCAGATTTAAATACATGACCTTCAGTCAGTTGATTTTGAGTTCCTGTAGCTTTTGGCATGATTTTTAAATGGATACCCGAACTGCTTGCGATGGTTAACTGCATGGCTGATGTAACCTCCTTTGCACTGGGCATGAAGGTGATGTAAAATGTTATGAATTCAGAGGTCTGACGCTTGGTGGGGGAACAAGGGAAGTTTGGCGAAGTGCGGTGTGAGAGTTTCCATGTGACTTATTGGGGGGTCTACAAACAGGGAGAGACAGCGGATCCCAGCGTCGCTTGCAAGTGACTGCAAGTTAAGCTGTTGGATGACTGAGGGTAGGATTTATGCCAGGAATGCAGTGCAAAATTTATTTTTCCAAACTAGGATGGAAAGGATCAGGTAGACACTGAAGTGTCAAAGAACTTTGTCAGTGGGCTAAGGGGAGGTCTTCTGTTTGCATTTGCCTAGAAGAATGCAGAGAGAGGAAGTCTGAAACGCATCTCCCCCAGTCCACAGGTTAGAGAGAAAAATACAAATGTTGGTTTTTTTCCCTCTACAGTGCTTTCATTCTATGTAAACATTTAGTTTTTAGGCAGCTCAGTGATTGCAGATTGTCACTCTCACTGCCTCACAGGAAGCAGCTCTGCTCCTGGAGCTAGTCAGACCTCCTGTGATGAATCCCAGACAAGACGTAGGAAAGCCGAGGGAGGTCTGGCCTGAGAGTGGTGGATTCAGCTTTGGAAGATGGATAACAGCTAAACACACGGTCTAGGTGAAGGCAGAAAATAAGCAGGCAGTAGCAGTAGGTAACAGGAGGTAGCAGTGACAACTTGTATTTTTTGGATTTCTCATCTCTTTCCACTGTTGTTTCCAATGGAAAGGCCAGGGAAAGCTGAGATCTTGTTATTTTAACTCCATTCAGATCTTGTCTGGTCTAAGAAACACGCTGGTCTAAACTAGCACTGATGCGGTACTTGATGTTTAACTCCCTGTGTTTCCCTGTGTAGAAAGAACTAGTCTATCATTGGATTCAGTGGAATTTTACCTTGAGCATAAATAGGGATTGACTTAAGTATTTGCTTAAGTGATCACCTTAGGCGAGTCATACCTGTAAGCACCTTTGAAATACCAGCATTTCAGAGCACTAAATAGAAATTAGCAGGGAAGGATTCCACAGCGTTTCAGTAAAAAGAAAAGATCCCAGAGCTTTGGTGGTGCAGTGTCTCCCGGGGGGCTGTCGGGTGCCCGGGTGGGTGGGTGCGCAGGAGAAGGGCACAGGCCTTCCCTACGCTTCCAGCATGTTTGTCACCCCCCACCTCTAGATGGAAGGTGCTGAAGTAAAGAAAACAGCATATTCTGCCATAACTCTGTATTTTCTTTTGTGGTCTGTTTATCTTTCATGGGATTGTATTTTAGTATGTTCTTTCATAAACTAACAGGCACTGTACTTACCACAAATATAAATCAGTAACAAAATCCACTGGAATATCTCCATGTGTATAACTAAAGAAAAGGCCAACAAAATTTTTATATCTTACAGTTAAAACAATTCATTAACGATAAATATCTCATGTAACTGGAATTAACTCAGTGGCTGATTTCTTCATAGTTCTGTCTTTTCTAAATATTTATACCTTTATAACCGCAGGCAAACACATTGGAATCCTAAAATCTGCTCTGGGTTTTTTATGGTGCTGTGTATAGTCCATGTATGTAAACCTCACGTATATGCCTCTATTTCCCAAATCATAATATAAATTTCAAACCTTTAAATTGGGTTTATACTGTGCTTCTGGATGTAGCTGAACTTTGTGTGTAAGAATGACATCATTGTTTCTGGAGTTACCAGCCTACATGAAAAGAGGAAAATCAGAAGCAGACTTTTTAAGAGGAAAATATCAAACAAAATAAATGGTTTGAACACAATATATGATGCTTTTGGGTGCTATAAACATTTTATTGTTACTTGTTTGGGAAGAACCGCGTAACTCACTGGGGCTCCACAACTTGTGAGTAATGCAGCCATCTCAAAACCTAGCAGATTTATCAGTCACAGTCTTCAAATGAAAATCTGGGATCTCATTTCCTCCTAAGCCCTTTTAAATTGGACCCAGTGTTTAACAATGGCTCATCTGCATGTGCTTCCTTACACTTAACATGAAACACAACTCGGACTGAAAAGTGTGATCTGATGGGAATATTTTAGTGCCGGAGCGCTAAAATCTACTTGTGGCTTCTATTTTAAAGAGCACCAGAAACTTAAGAAAAATGTCACCAATAGCAGTAATTACAGGAGATATGGTATTTCACTTAGAGATTTGTTGCTAGAAATTAACAATTGTTTATATTATTAATCCTGCATAGGCAATAACTGATGTCTAGATGAAGTGCCAGCACGCCTGCCGTTGCACTGACCCTCCCTCTGCTCTTTGTCACGGGGCCACGTTTCACCCTCTCTTTACAGGCAGTGGGGAGAGGCACCAGAGGATGATTTTCGGGGGTCGCCCGGACACTTGGTGGCAGTGACCTACATCTGCCTTTCGGTGCCCGGCTGACAGACCGACCGCCGGACCCTTCCTGCATCTTCTGGAGAGGACCTTGCTGGGGTAAGGTGGTTGAGCCTGGCTGTAAGCACACCGGCCCCACGTGCTGCTCCTCACAGCAGCATCTCATCCTGCTAACTGCTGCCCTACAGGGGATGCTGCCGTCAGCCAGCTCCACACCTGGTGGCAGCTCCCGGCTCCTCCAGTGCTTTCCTTCACTTGCGAGATTACTGTACAGCACGGGAATTCTGCAGCAGCACCGCTGCGGGGTGGAATTCTGCCCGACAGATCAGCAGAAAGCATTTTGCTGGGGAAAGTTTTCTGTAAATAACACCTCTGTTGGGTTTTTGCCTCAACTTCACCTAGTATTATTATTATTATTTCCAAATGATGTGGCTGATGGTGCGCACAGGCTCCTGCCTGCTGCTCACAGACATCGTCCTCCTCTGTGTGACCACAGCGTTTTCCTGTTGCATCCAGTTGCGAGGTTGCAACCAAAGGCTTGTGGTGTCCCGTGTGGCGGCCGCAGCGGCGGCAGGCACATGTGGGAAGCCCTAGTCCTATTTCCATGCAAATTTTCTTCTTCCTAATTAATTGTTGTTTCAGAAAGGGAGTAGGAATCCAGCCCCCGAGGAGCTCCGAGGCTCCCCGTTCGGGGTGACAGAGGTGGCACGCAAAGACTGCCCCCGGCGAGCGGCCGGGAGCCGAGCGCTGCGGGACCCGCAGCCCACCCGGCTCTGCAGCGCCGGCGCTTCGCTGCGGGGAGCCGAGGCCGGCAAAGGCTGCGGGCGGAGCCGGGCGCAGTGCGGGCCCGCCGCGCCGCCGCTCGGTGTGTGCCCGCAGCCGGGCGGGCTCGGGGCGGCGCGGGCGGCGGCGGCGCTGTGCATGCCGGGCGCGGGGCGGCGCGGGCAGGAAGCGCTCGCTGCCGGCCGAGGCGAGCCCAGCCCAGCCCAGCCCGTGCGCAGCCGGCGGCGGGGGCGGGCGCTGCCGTGCCGGTGCCGCTGGGGCTGGGGCACGGCGGAGGCAGCGGCGGGATGGGGTTGGCTTCCTGAAGCGGGTGTGTTGGGGGGGCGGGGGGGGCAGGGCGGGAGGGGGCTGGTTTTGCATTTCGGTCCCTCTCCGCCCCCCTCCTGCCCCTCTCTCCCAAGTTCGCCGCTCTGCCGCGGCCCCTCCGGAGCGGGCTTGGCTGCGGGCTGCCCCTGCCCCGCTCCCGGCGCTGTCCGGGGCGGGGACTGCGGGGAGCCGAGGCGACCGAGGCAGCGGCCCCGCCGCCCCCGGGGAGGCTCTTGCTCCGGGGAGCAGCGCGGGGGGAGGCGGCTGGCACAGGCGCCGGGTTCCGCCGCCCGCCCCCCCGGCACCGCCGCCGTCTGCCCAGCGCTGGCAGCCCCGGGAGATGGTGACACATGAAGCGTGCGGGAAGGACCATGGTTGAGAGGACCAGCAAGTTCTTGCTGATCGTGGCCGTCTCGGTGTGCTTCATGCTTATCCTGTACCAGTACGTGGGGCCGGGGCTGAGCCTGGGTTCCCCCAGCGGCCGCTCCTACTCGGAGGAGCTGGACCTCTTCCCCACGCCGGACCCGCACTACGTGAAGAAGTACTACTTCCCCGTGCGGGAGCTGGAGCGGGAGCTCGCCTTCGACATGAAGGGCGAGGACGTGATCGTCTTCCTGCACATCCAGAAGACCGGCGGCACCACCTTCGGCCGCCACCTGGTGCAAAACGTGCGGCTGGAGGTGCCCTGCGACTGCCGGCCCGGGCAGAAGAAGTGCACCTGCTACCGCCCCAACCGCCGGGAGACCTGGCTCTTCTCCCGCTTCTCCACGGGCTGGAGCTGCGGGCTGCACGCCGACTGGACCGAGCTCACCAACTGCGTGCCCGGAGTGCTGGACCGCCGGGAGAGCGCCGCCGCCAAGACGCCCAGGTACCGGCCCGCCGCCCTCTCCCCCCCCCCGCTGCCCCGCCGCCGCTCGCCCCGAGCCCTTCCGCTGCTGAGCCCCCCCCCTCCTCCCGGTGCCTTGCAGCGTGCTGCTAACCAGCCCTGCCCCAACCTGCCCCGAACCTCTCCTCAGCCGGTTCACCTGTCCTCCCCTCCCGCCCTCCAGGCTGTGCCCTGCGCCTTCCCTCTGCATTCCCAGGCAAATAACACTGCTCTCTCCCTCCCACGTACCCAGCGCGCTGCACCCTCAGCCCGTGCTCTTCTGCTCTAGCAGCCTCTCTGGACCCCTTAGCAAGCCTCTGTATTTGTTCTGCTTACTCTCTTTTCTAAACATTAAGTCTTCATCTCAGACCTTGCTTGCCACCTTTTAGTACCCATTACACCATACCCTAGTCTCAAGCTTGCCTTTGTAATCAGCCGTGCCCTAACCTGTGCACCCCTTTTCCTCCAGCTGGAATTGTTCTCCGGTGCAACTGAGGAGAGGCACACCACACCACCAGTCCTCGTGCTTACCCCCTTGTTTTACCCCCTCTAGTCCGCCTGATAGTTTTTTGCACGTTGCAGAAAACATCCCTTAAACACCCTGTTTATCTTGAGGGAGACCTGAGGTGAAATCTTTTGGGAAAAGGAACTACCTTGTACATGTTCCTTGTGTCTCCCTCATCTGTGCACCAGGAGAGAGCAAGAGCCACCCGAAAGCACCCCTCAGTGCATCCCTGTTGAATAGCCAGTGTTTCTGCTGTCTTATCCCATTATTTCTCTACGTTGGTCTCTTTCTAAATTATAAGCTTCAGAGGAATTTTCCGTTTGAAGTACTCTGATAAAGACAGTGGCTTATATTAAGATCTCCAAAGATTATGTTCTTTTAGCGTAATATATCTTTGTGTCTTTCATTTTAGGAGACAGGTTTTTTAATTGATCGGGTTTTTTTAACACCACACACACCTTCCTTGATATATCAGTGTTTTTATTACGGCACTTTGTAATCTGTTTGCCTTAAAGTTTCATTCTTAAGGGTGTCCAAGATCTTATGCTAACATTTGCTTATGCCATATGCTTTATTTATATGCATATTGTTAATACCATATATAATCCCTTTAGTGAAAAGTGGCCTTTAAGAAAGTGTGTTTTAGCATCATAACTGTTTTTTCTCTGCGTTTTTTAAAAGTGATTTTTAATCATTTTTCTTTGAGTGGAGCTGAGTGTGATTGCCGGGGTTCTTTATTGTCTCTGTCATGATTGCTGCTGTTTTCAACCCGTTTTGGTGTTAGTCATCCAAGTACTGTGCTCAGATTGCTGTCATGCTGCCTGACCCAGGAGCAGCAAACTGAAGTATGTATCTAAAGGGCTGAGTATTCAGGCTTTCCTGTGGTCTCTTATTTTATTAATTAGGTGCCTGAAAACACCTGTAAGTAAAATATCCTTAGCCCATCTGGTTGCTGTTGAGATTTTAGTGAAGTCTTGTCAGTAAGAATGCACGAAGTTCAAATCAGATTTAAAAAAGAAACAAAGAATTACCCATTTTGTGAACCTTGGTACTTGCCTAGCAAACCATTAACCTTACATAAGGACCTGTGTAGTTTTATGAATTGTCTTGTCTGCTTCTGTTGGCAATTTTGTACTGAAATCTGTGATGTGTTCAGTATTTAGCTGTCTCATCCTACTTAGCAGTTGTTTGCTGGGTTTTGTTTTGTTGTTTGTTTTTTTTTTATTAGGTACATGAGAACAGGGCACTTCAGATTGGGAAGTAGTAATTAAATTCTTTACTGTAAGTCAAAAGAAGTTGAGAACCAGAAGCCTATCGCCTCATGTCAAATGCTTGTAAACAAGCTTTTCTTTGCCACTTTTTTTGGAACATCAGGAACTATATGCTTCTATATACTTCTTAACTGTCTTGATTTTGGATGTGCAGGAAAAATAATTAAGCCTGCCCCATTCCCTCATGTCTGCATATCCAAAAATAGTTCTCTTTACTTGTAGTCTCCTCACTTCCCTTAAATCTAAATTAGAACTTCATTTTCAGCAGATTACAGAATAACTATGATGTGAAAGTTTTAGATAATCCAAGGTTTATCACCTTGGTCTTTTAGTCAAAAAGCAGAATTTCCTATTCATTGTATCCTGAGGATGGTTTTGGTGCAATGAGCAACTGCTGGGTATGTTAGTACTGTCCTAGGATCTGCTCTGTTCTACTGCAGTCCAGTTTAGTAGACACTTTCTCCAAACTATTATTTATTTCATGTCTAAGAAAATTGGGAGTAAGAGACAGGCAATGCTTTTGTAAAATAAAAATTGATGGATTGCCTTTGTTAGAAAAGGGATAGTCTTGTATTATGTCCGTCGCACTAAGAGCAATATAACTTCATTTCTCCATTGTGAGTGTTGTATCTCCTGCGTTGAAACAGGACATGTTTTTACATAAGGCATATGCTGGAGAGGCTACTGTTTTATAATAGAACTGAACTATGAAAATATCTCACTCTCTTTCAAAAGAAAAAAAAAAAAGAAGAAAAAGGAGCAGCAAACAACTATTCGGTCAGGGTTCCCTCAGATTTAAATGTTATCCACTCTGGGTTTTGGAGTACAGTCTTCAAACTCAGGTTTTAAAGCTAACGTACTGGCCTCTGCTTCTACTAATTAATTCAAAGTTTAAACCTTTGTTCTTCCAACTATATGTTTATCCCCCAAAACAAAACAGCTGACTTGTGATTACAAATAAATCTGCCTTCTAGTGAATGTTGGAAAGCGTGAAGGTCATTCAGTATTGCCCACATGTACAAATCATGAGTTTAAAGCTGTTAACTTTGTAAGGAATGCAGTTTTATCACTGCACAGTGCCCTATTGCACCGCATTCCATAACCTGCGTATGGTACATAAATTTACAATGCAATTGCTCTTTTTATTGTTCTTCTGTTCTGTGTTACACTTAATGATTAGGAGCCCTAGATTGCCGAAGACTGCAATTTTATTTTTTTCTTTCTTCTTCTTTCTTTCTTTCTTTTGCACTGATATAGTAAGAAGTTACAGATGGGTGTTTTAGCTCTGATAGGTCAGTACTCCTTCAAAAAAAAAAGCCAAAACCCCAACAAACTACTGGTTCTCATCCCCCTTCTTCCCCCCCACCCCCTTAGTGACTTCCCCTGTTTTGTATTCAAAAGACTTCTGGACAAGCACTTCTTGAAGCAAATGTTATGTTTTATACACAGCCAGTAAAAGCAAGAGATTGATTTGTTTGGGGGCTGTAAAACTTGGGACTCCAAGGAACTCTGAAGCTGGCTCTGTTTATCAGCGAAGTCACTCAGCTGCAGTTCTCTTCGTGGCTTTAGTAGAGGGCAAATTCCAAGATTTTGGGAATGGAGACCTATTCATTCCTTGTACTGTTAGGCATAAGTAACTGCTGGAAAAGACTTTTTTTTTTAAAAAAAGCAGATAATACTAAGCTGCGTGGTTTGAGTCATCATGATGATATTTCAGAAAGCAGAGGCTAAGCAGTGTCTGTGAACTGCTCCCTTAAATTTATCTCACCTAAAACTGCAAGAGATCTGATCTCTTTGGTTGGTTCTGAAAAAAAGCCGAACTTCTCTGTCAGCCCAGTTATTTAATTTGGCTTCCAGAATTAGAAAAATCTTTGAAGTGATCCACTAGTAACTTGTCCATCTCCTCCGTTAAAGGACTGGATGAAAGCCCCTGGAGGAAGCGTGATTCCATGCCCTTCTCGCTGCATCCTCCTTCTGTGCTCCCAACACAAGAGCAGAGCTGGGTGTTCTGAAGTTGTCCTTGTAGGACACTTCATGCGTGAGCTGGACTCTAATGTAAGGTGCTGCAGGAACACTAAAACAAATAAATTACACTGAAGGAATTCTACATGCTTCCTCTAGCGCTTCTCAAAAAAAAAAAAAAACAAACAACCGAAACAAAACCAAGCCAACCCAACCCCAAACAGCCTGGGCTTTGTAGCCATCCTGCCAGTTTCTTCTGTCTCACGAAAACAAGAGCATCTAAGCTGGTGTTCTCCTGAAGAGATGTTATTCACATGGAGAGGACTTTAAGGCATACAGCTCCTTTAAAAATACATTCCGTGCCAGCTGCCTGTTGCTGTGGAGAACTCGTGTGCTTGGAAGAGTGTTGGAAGGGCATTGCTGGCTCTGTGCTCCCCCAGCTCACACGCATGCTCTGCCTTCTGTTATTCTCTTTCAAGCACCAGGTATATGGTGGGTTTTTTTATTTTTAATGAGCCACCTTAAGACACTAAGCTTCGTCTTGGGTTTGTGTGTGTGTTTTTCTGTGCTAGTCTGTCATAGAAGTTTGGTTTCTGAGTTCATCTATGGACAAAAAACTTGACAGAAGTGTTTCTTTGTGATTTTAAAAACATGTGCGCCCTTCCAATTTCAATATTCTTTCTCTAGATTTCATATGCTTTAGAAATAAAAATTGTAATTCATATACTTTTTTTTAATGTAAGAAATCTATGGCGGGTTAGTAAAACCTGCTGTTAAACAGATAGTCTAAGTTTTAGAATCTCTCTGATAAGCTATTTAGAGCTTATGTTTTGGGTTGGTGGTTGTTTTTTTTTTTTTTTTTTGTTTTTAACAAAACACAATTAACAAGGCTCAGCAGTTTGTTGGTTTGATTTTTCTGAAGTGTGAACTTTCACAGCTTCCAACCACATATCTGTCCCTTTGCAGGGATCTGTTCTTGATGAGGTTTTTATTATATGTGTGCTTAGGAGCTGCAGAGACACGTTGTCAAGAGACCAACTGTTTGAGAATGAAAGGCTTTACCAAATCGTTTTCATAATAGCACTTTTAAAAAGCTTGGGTTTATCATTCTTGGTGGATCTGTGTGTGCTGGGGGTTGTGAAATACCTGTCTGCGGGGAGCAAGGGGCAGTTTTTCCACTCACCAGTTCAGCTTAGGCTAGTTTCTCTTAAGGAGTGGGGGAGAAGTATCAATGTAAACCTATTTTCAGTAGCCTGATTCTTCTCTCAAATCCGTAGCATGTGGAGTATTTTAAAGCCTGCTGGTCTGATATGAAATTTTTTGTATCCACTGGTGCTTGCCCATAAAGCCAGGTTGGTTTTTCAGAGCCAGGCAATTCTGAGAGGCCGGATAGTTTTGTGGTGAAAATCTTTAAATTTGACATGGTAACTAAAAGTAGGTGAAAGTTGGAACTCTTCAAACAGCTGCCTTCAGGTTGAGGTACTATATTTATCTGCGTTTACGGCTTTTGGCTAGTACACCAGGTCTAATTACTCTTACTATTTTTTTTTTATTTTGCTGGCAAAGCAAAAGGATGTGTCCTTAGATATGTTCTTGCTTGAGTGTATACTTACACTAACCTGATTTTGCAAAACTATGCGTTTGGCTGTTTTCTATTAATCTTTAAACAAAAGTTGTGTCATAACATAATAATTTTGTTTTTCTGCTTAGAAGTTTGCGAACACTCTTTACCCAGACCTCAGATTTTGCCTTTTTGCCCTTATCCTTTCCCACTCTACAAATAAAAATGTATTGCTATTCTGAGTAAAACCTTTGATAATCGCTTTTTTCTTCTTTTTTTTTTTTCTTAACCCAACAATTCAGAAATAATTACTTTTAAAGAGCTGACTCGAATGTTATTAACGACTGAACTGGGTGCTTTGATATATACTCCCAGTCTAAGGACAGTCTTTAAGGAATGGTCCACTGTGAATGCACAGCTGATGTATTCCACCACCCGAGCGTATGCAAGGCTTTTGAGGTTAATTACTTAGAGATTACAGTTTGTAACACTTCGTGAAGGGTCCTGTCTTGTCAGTTTGAAATGACGAGTAGAGGGCCTGTTCTCTATCACTCATTGAGCAAGCAATTTTAGTGTGCGTGTATCTCTTCCAAAATAACATGATCTTGAGCAATGTCACCTCGTGACCTTTATGTCACATCTTGAAAGGAGTCTGTGATTTAAGAAAATGGGAGTTCATGAGTGCTGTAGGGGCTTTAGGTGAAAAGTACCCTGTGATCTGCAAGTATGTGAGTTCGATGTGGTGTGATAGAACTTAACCTGATGCAGCCTTACCTGGTGTGAAAAGGGTGGGACCTGCCTGGGGATGTGTCTTGAGGCCTCTTCCCCGCAGAGGACTGGTGAAGGTCTTTCGTTGGATATTAGGATGCAAACTGGAAGAGGTCATATTGCTTCTTAAGGAAGCACTGCTAGAGGGGATTATGTTATAACTTGGAGATTATTACAATGCTGCCTTCCCTCTGGGCCTTCTGTTTCTTCTAGGAAGGAGGAAGAGATTAGCCTCCTCTTGTGGCCTCTTCCTTCGTTGATTTGCAGGGTCAGACTTAATGGGTTTGGTCAGCCATCAGCAGAAGCTTTTGGCTGCCTGTCACAGAAATTGTAGGAGTGTAACCTGGGACCTGTTTTCTAGAAAGCAATTCAGGATGTGCGGGCCTGGAGTTATTTAAGAAAACTTCTTTGAGTTCATTTCATAAGTGAAGTTGATGTTGTGCCTTATCTGAGTCATATTTGTACGCAATGCCCACGCTTCCTGCTCTCATCAAGAGTCCTAGATGACTCCTTGCCAAAGTGTTCCTCACCCAAATGTTAGTCACAACAGTGACAAGCAGAGCCACAGAAGAATCATGATAGAGAGCAGTCAAAGGGGCTGTGTTTGTGGCTCTGGCATTCTAGGTACTTTGACCTGGGAACAGAGTGACTGTACAGATAGAACACACCTGATTTTAAATTCAGTTAGGAATATCTGGTTTACTGAATGTATTGCGCACGTTCTGAGTCTCCCTGCTGTAAATCCTGCTGTCTTTTACAGGTTACGGCTTTTGTACGTCTCAAAAACAGGGAAAGGAGCATGGATGATTGCTTTCAGTCAGTCGTAGAACCAAGATCACTGCTTTGTGTCTCTTTATTTTAGACTTCCACTTACTTGGCAGTAACTTTACCACATCTGTTGTAGTAATGCTTTAAACAGGTAATATTTTGTCAGTAAACACTTGAGCTTCTCCTTGCTTTAGAAAGCCAAAGTGGCGTAGTCTAATGCCACAAAGCTTATCTTTGTTTATGCTTGTATTGCCAGGAAATATTACAGCAGAGAGAAATTTTCCATTATTGACTGAAATTGTGCATTGTCAAGCAAAGATGAAGCATGGTCTTTAATTCCTAATAATCACAAGTGTGATAGTCTGCCGAGTCAAGATTTTTTGATGGAGTCTTGCTTGGTGTGCATGGAAGGGAACGATACTTAAAACTCAGAAGCAAATGTCTTCCTAAACAAAGATGTTAGTGCTGCTGTGTTGAAAGAGTGTATGAAGCACAGGAGGAACACAGAGCTGAAGTAGTCCATTACAAATTCTCTTGTTTCTGAAATGGTGGTTGACCTTAAAAACAAACAAAAAAATTCTCTACTTTTTCTAAAGAAATTGAAGTAAGAATTGATGAGGAAAAAATAACCACTAGCATAGATTCAAGGCCACACAGTTTCTGTAATCACTATTTGATGTATTTTTGTTCACCCTTCTATTTCTGTAACAGAGTACTCTGCTGAAAATCCAGTCTGAGAATCTCTCTGAAGAGTCCTTTGGAGATTATTGTCACAGAGACACAAAGAGCCTTAAACACCTCTGTACTCTGTAGTGTGTCGAGTTTCAGATCTGAAGAGGATGCTTCAGATAGTCTTGTGTGTTACCACCAAAGGAGGAGCTATTTACCAATGCATGGCTATTGGAACCTGAGGTATCTCATGCCTGGAAAAAGTGTTTTCAGGAAAGGTCCATGCAGAGAGAGGTCGACAAATGAAAAGCACATCATATACTTAAGTAGAAACAACTAAACCCTATTGTATTAAATGGTGTACATCCGTTGTCATTTCTGTGCTTAGCCTCGGAACTATGATGTACTATTCTGAATGCTGCTTCGTCCCTACAAACTGCTGAGTGGAGCTAAGGATGTGAAATATTCTCGGGCATCTTTGTTCCAGTGATGCATCCAGAAAGGATTAAGAGACTCCTGTTGTCCAACGCTAACTGTAACCTGAATTTCTTAGCAGTCCTAGTTATATGGCTCTTTCACCTGCGTATTTCAAAGCCTCTTACAAAGTATATAGTAAATAGCACCTGGTGTTATATTCATTCACAGCCTAAACCAGCTCTTAAGTGGTCTGTCTTAAAGCTGTCTTTGACCGTAAATCGCAGACTTACATGTTCACATACAGACCTTTCCTGCCCAGTGACTTTGTCTCTTTCAGAAGTGACTAGTTTCTTAGCATGTTATTATTACTTTGCTCTGTACTTCCCTTCCTTCCACCCTATTAATGGTAAATTCTACATAATAGCTCACCTATGTTTTTATAGAGGAAATATTTCACAATTTCCTGCCAATTTAAACAAGAAAACAGTGATTTGCAATTAGCTTTTTATGGTCTGACTCTGTGTTTTGCTTCATAACTAATCTCCAGCCTATTGAGCAGAGATTCTTTCATTACACCTCACTGCAGATTGAAATATTATCATTCCTTTTATGGACCTCTTCTATGCGAGGGGTGAGACCTCTGAGCTTCCTGAGCCACCTTTGCATTTTTGTTTTTAAAAATACACCAAATTTCCTTTTTGGTTAATGCTGATCTTGAAGTACTAACTAAGAGGATTTAAGATTTTCTGGCGAAATAGCGTTGCTTAGTTTCAAAATGCCTGGGGACTTTTCATTGTCTAACTGCGGGTAAGTCAAAAGGGGCCTGGTTTCTGGACAAGTGCTAAAGAGGTAGAAGTGCTGCCTTCCAAAAAATCCTTCCATTTATTGGAATTGCTCTACATTTTAGCCTTAGTTCTTGTGTTAATTAGACATACACATGTATAAGATAACTGATTACAGGGAAATACTCAGTGGCTTTTGAAAGAAGATTTTGTGAAGAGTGTGAATTGTTCTTTCCTTTTCTTATCTTTAACAGCTTAAAGAAAGAAGTCTTTTTTTGTATTTTTTTCCTTTCAGGTCTCTCAGAAAATTTAAGTGTCCAAACAAATACTGTAAAAATAGAATTGACTTTTTTGTTTAAACTAACAGCTCTTGCTGCTGTGACCCCCTTGCTCTCAGTAAAGATTTTAGCTAGGGTACCTGTGACCCTATATCAAAGCGTTGGGAAAAAAATCAATGCCTCGTAGCTAAGACAAACAGCAGCAGCGTGCTGACTCACCACTTTCCTGACAGGTTTTGCTTTTCTAGAGGAGATGGGGGAAAGTACAAGGAGCACAAGAATCTCAGAGTATAATCATAATCAGTCAACCATCCCTTCAACCATGCCTTAAATCATAAAAGACTGGATTACCTTCTTCTGTTCCTTGCCTCTTTCTCTTCTCTTTCTTGCCACCTGTACCTTTTTTTAGGTCTTTGAAAGAGAAAAGACAGATGCGACTTGGGTAGTTCTGCAAGGAGGGAGATTGAACAGATTTATCCTGTCTGCTGAAACAAGTACAGTAGGAGTCATTTAGATGAGAAACCTCGTTAAGGGAAATACTTCATCCGTTGTGTACTGTACAGGAAAGCCGGTACGTTTGCACAGGAGCCTTTTCAGATAAGGAAATACCTCAGCATCTTTTCTAGGGGGAGAAAACTGGAATTTCTCGTTCCAAGGATCTGAGTGGAGTTGCCATCACTGATTATACTGTTGCGGTTGGTGGTATTATTTGCAACACATCCAAAATAAATCATCTTGAGCTTTTATTTGTCCTGAAGTTTTCCTTTGATTTATTTCACCACATTTCCATATGTTTAAAAATGACAGCATCTTTCCAGTGTGTACATCACCTGACTGCAGTAGAGCCTCAGACCAGGCCAAAGACTTTACCATTGATTTCACCACTATTGTAGTGAGATCCTGCATTTTTAACAGCCATATTCTGGTACACGTATCAGGATTCCTACTGTTGCTACTGGTAGCTTTGATTTTGAAATGTAATATTATGCTAAAGACTAATGACTCAATATTACCCTTCTTCATTCAAGCCGTTATTTGGGCACAGCGTTTAATCCTGCTCTTTCTTTTATACTTTGCAGACAGGCTTTGTCTAAGCAGTGTGTTACTTCTTCACAATATCAGAACAGCATTTATTTTCTGTCCTCGGAACTAACACTTTCCTCCAGGCTGGCATTTTCTTGTGCCTTGATTACTTCAATGCTATCTTCCTAAACTTGATAAATTTTCCTCTGTCACTTTAGAGATCTGTTACTGCCTATCTCTTCCTATTCTCCTAAGTTACTAGAAGTAGGACTTGAGCTCTGAATCAGCCAGTGGTCCCCGCTTCTATCACATCTTGAATTTTCAGGCAAATTCTGTCATACTTTCTAATATGCCCAATTTCCTTAGAGAGGAAGAAGCTTCCTGTGTTGAAATGCAAAGTTCCTTGGTTGTTGTTCATAATTAAGAGCTCATTGACCTGTGCTGTTATACACCTCGTAAATGCTATTATCACCAAATAAGATTAGCATAGGTATTTTGATTAGACATCCTCGGAAATGTTTGGTGCTGAAGCAGGAGTTGAAATGTCCTTTTCTGTCGTAGGCTTAGTTCACTTGAAGGCTGTGTCATCTTTGTTTAGATGCCCATGGCTTTACTCTTCATCCGGTGTGGTGTGAAAGCAGTCCACTACGCCCAGAAAGTCCTACAATATGCTCCAAACCATCTGATCACTTTCAGGGTGCTTCTGAAGTAATCACTTAATAAAGAAGTGAAATCATCTATATTTTCTTAGAAAGGGAAAATGTGTTTAATATGGTGTATTACTCTTTGAATGCTTTACACTCTTGCAAGATATCACGTACTTTGTTAAACTAGGATAAGTCAGAAGAGGGTGAAGTAATTTACTTAAAGTTGTGCTTATTTTTCGGTTTCTTCCCATAACTGTGTGATCACCTTCCCCCATCTTTCTTAGTCACAATGTGAATGTAGTCCATTTACCATTTCCATGGGTTTAAAAGTTTCTGAGGCAGAGCAGGCGCTAGCAGCTCGAGGCCTAACTGGCAGGAAGTAACTACAAAAATGTCTCATGTTTTCCATACTTCTTCTGATGGAGAGGATGGTCGTACTCCAGCACTGTGAACCCCACGTATTCCGGAATTGGGAAAAAAACCCAACCCATTCATCTATTTCGAGATGCTGGTTGTGTCTTGAGATTTTTATTTAGGTTTTCTTTTTGTTCTGGTCCTTGCAGAGCCCCTTTTTTTAATAGGTCAGAAAGCTTTAGATGTGCAAGACATGACTCTGCCAACATCAGAAACAACTGTTCATCTCAACAGTCAAATTTAATACGGTCAATACATTCAAATCTTTTGAGTGAGGTATTACCGTCTTAGGATGAGCCTCTTAACAGTACTCAGAAAGGGTTGTTTTCATGACTTTTACTAAATTGGATGAAGCCGACACCTGTTTATGCAACCAGTCATACATAGCAAACACATGTATTACAGAAACTCCAAATTAGCCAGTTACTATTTTCAGCAGTTACACTTTAATAGCCAGTTACCAATTTTCAGCCCCGAGTGTTCAGAAGTCAGTCAGGCTCCAAGCAGATGAGTTTTTTTTCTTTTTTTTTTTTTTTTTTAAGAAAATGCCAGCTCCAAATATTTAACTGATTAAAAATCACCAAAAGGTACATGATTTTAAAAAATAACCCTGTTGTTGACTGTTTCTAATAAGAGAGGGCCAACTATAGGTGGCCTCTTAGTTGTGACTTGGGTACGTCAAGAAGGAACTGAAGAACAGCCGCCACAATTCTATTATTATGAACTCGGGTTTGGTCATGCATCATGAGGACTGATGTGACTGTCACCGAAAAGGGAGTAGCAGGAAGTTGTTCAATGGCAGGAGCAGTTGTACTTAAGTTCTGGTTGTAAAAGGAGCATCTGAGGTTGGGGATAGAAGAAAAATGAGATAATCAGTCACTGTCTGAGGATGAAGGCAAAAGAAGAAACCCCGCGTACCTTGTGTTGACTGGGATTTTCAGGTGTTCGATGGTTTCTTAGTTACCAGTAAAGCTTTTTGTTTAATAACCATAAAGTCTTTGATCTCAGTGAAGGCATAGTTGGAATTTCTTGCCCTTCTTTCCACCAAATTTGCCTTGGTACTTCTGTAGGATTTGACTCTGGAGCTGTGTGTAACTGTTTAAAGGGATAACATTGGACTACGACATGCAAGAAAAATACTTGAAAAGTTGAGTGTGAATAAATATAGTATGTGAGACAACTAGCTTAATAAATTTTAAAGGCATTCTAAAACATTTACATCTTTAACTGGCAACTGCTAAGAATATGTTTTTATAATATGATTTAGGCAACTCCTTGGAAGAATAATTTGGCAAGTTCTGTGTAACTTGCTGCCTTGAGACAACTGAGAAGGTCGTGGATTTGCCTTCAGCTGGTCTGAAGGTTCTCCATGCTGTGACACGCTGCTCACAGCACCTTCTGTGATGTAGCGACACATTAAGGAAAGGTGTCTTTCCCTGAAAGCCTAATCAAAGCTCAAGGGAGGCCTCAAAAATCAGGATTATGCTTATGCCAGTGGTTCTTATTTGGGTGTTAGCCTGCCTGTGACAGCAGGTCCTGGGAAGAAATCCTCTCGTAGGTCGCTGAAATGCTTCCACGGTGCTTATAATGGTAGCTATCAGCAGGAGAAATACACTTGTTTTGTCCGAACCTTTGAAATTGGTTGATGAAAACAGTTTTGTTTACTCTGATAGGATTTCATCAACTGGAAGGCAGTAGGAAATTGTCCAGCCCATTTCCATCCCAGCAGATGGCCCGGCCAGGGGTGTGGAAGTTGTGTATTACAGAAGCTGGGTTGTTGCCCACGTTGTTAGGTACTTCAGGGAAGCTGGTAGAAACTGTTCTTACCCCGGCTGTCTGTCCCACCAAAGCTTGCTCGGACAAGTTTTTGTGTCTGTTTGACAAAGCTGGGACTGGGTTATGCACACTATTTGCACAGCCAGCTTTTATGCTGCTGAACGGTAAGGTAATACATGCCTGTGGGGGGTGCTGGGTTTTGTAACTGTTCAGAACAGGTTTTATATTCCTCCCAAACATTTCAGCTCTCAAGTGCAGGGGTTGCTTCTCTCCTGACACCTGAGGGAACCGTGCGTTGTTCCCCATCCCCTGTCTCCAAAGCTACTTAGAAAGCTTCTCCTTTGTGACTGGCACAGGGCAGCACCAAGTGAAGGAAGCAGCACCAGCAGCAAACTCTTTTAGTGCATAAAAAAGGAAGATTCTTGCTATACCTTGATGTCAGTTTGTATTTGTGAATAGCCCAGGCATCATCTCTAAAAGGCAGCAGAGAGCTTTGCCTACTTTTCATATCCAGAGAAAGTGCTACTTGCCATCTGACCTCTGAAGTATTTTAATAATAGTTGTTTTTTATTGTATTTACTGTTGCATGTATCACCTTGGAGCTCTTTTGAAATAGGTTGCCTGCACAAAAATGGAGAAATGTTTTATCCCATTAGTTTCCCAGCCTTGAAACCACAGATGACAAAGCCGTTACGTGGCAAAGGTATGTGAAGGATGTTGTTCTTGAAGAGCACATACATGGGATGTGTATGTGTGTGTACTCCGTTTCTTCAAATTCCTCTGAAGTATGACTCTTAATCCCTATGCCACGCTGAGCTGGGATATTATGTGTTCTTTTTACAAATGCAGAAACAGAGACAAAGGTTAAACTGTTTGCCATGGGATATGCCAGGATGCCAAATCTAGGATTACAGTATGTGCTGCTTACACTGGTAGGTTGTGCCTCAGCACAAGGAGGGTTGTGCAGTTACCGTCTTTCCTGTCTCAGGCTCTGCTGAAGGAGTGAGCCTGGATTGGACTGTGTAACAAGGTGACCGTGAGAAGATTTCCTGCCACTCAATCAGACACTATAAGTAAAGATCTTCTACATCAGTTTTCTAAATATCCTGAAATAAAGGCAGAAGTTAATCTTCTTGCAGACTTTCCACAGCATGACTGCTTCCATTTGGAAATAACTTCCCCCTGAGGCCTTCTCACGAAAGACCTTCTTAATGAGAGTATTTTCTTCCTCGTGCTCTAGCTAGTGTTGGAGGGGGAGAACTTGACATTTGAGGTGTAGTCGGACTATGATGACAATATAAATCAGAATAGGAAGGGTGCAACTGCAATTTGTAAAACTTGCTGGATGATCAGTAGTTTCTCCTGCGTACTGCGTGGGTAGCAGTTGGCTATGATAAAGCACTGGTTGCCAGTGTAACACCCAGCTGGAAATCTTGCGGAAATTGAAGGATGGATTCTCTGAACATTTGGGAGATGTGGGATGCTTGGTCTGCCAAATACTTCAGGCAGGATGAATCCACCCCTTTCCTAACTAGGACATTTCCTGACTTCTGAAGTTATTTGGGGATTGTCATGAAAAGCCTGTTTTCTGGATTGAAGCCTGGCCAATCCCAAATCTGGAAATAACTGCTCATGAGAGCAGAAAAGGCTGTTATATTTGTCAACTATACTATTGTGGGTAAGCGAGATTTAGAGACTCTTGCCTAGTGCAGAAAGGATCAGGAGAACAGCTTTCTCTTATGGAAGTCAGTAGAATTACTTCCATACCAAGGAATTTATATGGCTCTTTACTCCTTCTTTTCATGGGAATGTGTTTGTGTTGGGATGTTTGTGAATGTTTAAACCAAACCAAGTTAAAATAGATGCATTAAACTCTAGCAGGATGCTGTATCTGTATGAACCATGACATCTTGAATTATTCTGAAAATAATTTTGAAATCTGTGCGAAAGAAACCCACCCTAATATAGACTGGAACCAGAGCTAGTGAATTCTAAAGGTGTCAGCTATTAAGTTCTTGGATACTTCAGGTTTTACTGTATAATGCATACTGCTGTAATATCTCTGTCTCAAAAAGAAAAACCCTCTTTCATGTGAAATGGTCTCTCTGGGGTCAGCAAGGAGAGAATACGAGGGGGAAATGACTGGGCGTTAACAACTTCCCACAGGATAAAGCACAAACAGTCCTCCCTTCAAACAAATCCAGTTACTGGGTGTGAGTAGGAACTCTGATTTCTGCAATTAATAATACAGGCCTCGTGCTCCAGAAAATAATTAAGCAAGTGTTTATAGTGGTGAGGGAGCTCAGAGTAGGAGCTGGTTATACCAATTCATTCTGGTTATTGGCCTTTTTTCCCCCTTCCTATTTATAACTAGTTTAATCATGACTAATGGCTAAAGCTAGAAGTACACTACATGTCAAATAAACTTTTTTTTTCCCATGCTGCTTGATGATGCGAGTTGAAACAAAGGCCTAGTTGTTTAAACTCCCTTTAAACTCTATAAAAGTTCACATGCTTCTAAGCCGTGCTTTTAAATCACACCTCCAAGCCTGTATGGGAAAGCTATAGGCAAGTTTCGAGAAATTCATTCTTCATTCTGTTCAGCACACAGCTGATGGTGCCACAGGAGAAGTTGGAGGAGTATAAGCAAGACAATGGTTCTTGTAAGTGCTCTGCTTGGTTAGAGATGGAGGTGGGACCAGTGCCTTGAGGTCATAAGGAAATATCTGGTGGGTTTTGCCCCCAGGTCACTAGATCAATGCAGAACATGCTTAATGTGCTAAAAGCTCATATCCATCTGTTTGGTACTTTCAATGCTGCTTTTAAGTGACAGATGTCCTCTGTACAAACGCAACTATCTGTGAGGCACTAAATAGACCCCTGTTTCCTCTATAGTCTTAGTTGAGCATGTAAGATTGAATTAAACGGGGGAACTGAGCGATGTGAGTGGTTGCCTGTCTCGGAGGAGAAGGTTAGTGAACGTAGTCTTGAGTCAAAAGTATTTGCTGTTTCTTTTGCTCGCTGCAGCAGCCTGTACCAGCAGTAGGAACTGTGCCATCGCAGTGTCAGGAGGTTGGGTACAAATGTTGTACAGAGCCTCCGTGCATTAACTCTTTCTCACGCACTGGAGCAAACATCCTTCTACAATTTTTTTTAAGATTTTTTTTTTTTTTTTCTTGTAACCATTTGGTGCCACCCCCCCTTTCCCTCTTCGTCTCTTTTCCTCTATATTGGGGAAAAAAAGAATTGTAACTGCAGGCACTTAGCTAACTCTCAACCTGAGAAAGACGGAATTGGTTTATTTGGCTGGAAGCCACAGAACTAAGTGAACCTGTCATAGGATTCTCAGCCACTTATGAGAAAAGTCTGGGTTTACTTTCAACAATTTAGTGATGAAATTCAAGCACGGATAACAGTTGTGGTTCACGGTCTCGGGAGAGGTTCACTAAAGGACTTGGTTTCCAGCTCTCTCCTCAGAGCTCCTGTGGTGGTGTCCCATCCAGCTGTCGGGAGATCAGGTGTCCCGCTGAAGAGCGCTGTTGTAGTATCGATTTAATCTGGAGTGGACAAAAGAGGACTCATGTCTTTGACAGAAAAAAGGGTCAGGCTCTTCATGCAAACTTGTAGCTCGGAGCAGTTGGTTTCACTGGCAGCAAGACAGAGGAGCTGGTGCAATTAGTCTTTGTCTGGCCTTGTGTGGCAACACTACTTGGGTTTATGTGCTGCATCCGATTGCATCCTGGTAGAAAAGGCAGGCAGCAAGAGGATGCTGGAAGGAGGTACCTTAGTTCACTGGCCAAGAATCTCCATTTGCCTTCAGGCTTTTTCTGGCTTAATTTTGCATGGCTTCAAGTGAGGGTGCACTGTTATTCAGTTAATTTGTAGGGTGCAGTCTCAGACAGGTTGTTTCTTGGGTTTGACTAGTCCGCATCCACCTTTCTGCCTCCATGAACAGAGAGATGTGGGAGGTTTAGATTGTGGGAAGCTTTGACAGGCACCATGCACACGCCTGAGGTTCTGAAAAAGCAGATTTGGAGCAATGACTTTCAGGAAAAACCTTCTTGTCACTGGTTGATCCTTATGAGAGTTGCTGTACATGAGCAGACCGCTGCCCAATTTCTAAGCTTTTTAGCCCTGTCATTTTATGGTATATAAGCATAAAGTTTAGCGTGATAAGCTTCAGTAGCTCTGATACTTACTTGCCTGTGCAATCAATTCTCAGCAAGAAACAACAAAGTTGTCCTTCAGGCTTTAGGAGTTTGATTTGCTGTTCATCGGGGTTGTTTTTTTCAAGTAAAGGAAGAGATAGTCATGCTTTTTTTTTTTTTCTTTAATTGAGGAATTTCGAGGGGTGGAGTAAAAGAGCGTGGTTTATTCTTTTGTTTCATTTTTCCTTTCCTTCAGAGAACAGATGTTGGAGTTATGTTTATGTCATCCTAGTGCTAAATGCTTGCCTTGACTTAAGCAGCAGCATTACTGCAAAAAATAGAATAAGAATGCCCCAACGCACGTAGGTATTACTGCAGAACGTTGACTTGCATTTCTAAATTGTGGCAGGAAATGAGGCAGGAAATGCTTTATTAGAAACCTTGTCCAAAGAATCTATAATGGCACAATTTAATTATGTTGGCAAGGGTCTCTGGAAAGGTGCTCGAGCTTCCGTCAAGTGGTGACAGCATATCTATATGTTTTACCAGTTGGTGCCTCTTGCCCCGCAGGCTGACATTTCAAGAGAACAGTCAGTGCTTGCTGAATGGGAGCATGGAGGTGGACACAAAGCAACGTTTTCAACTCCAGCACAGCCCGCTTTAGCATGCGGCACACTGCCTTTTCCACAGGGATTTGTGTGTTCTGGGGAGTGGACTGGACTGGGCTGAAATTAAGCATCTGCAACATTAATTGTAGTGCCCGCTGTATGAGTCCGTTTATCTGTAGAGATATGCGTGTAATGACTGATATTGTGAAGCTTTTCTGCATGCTCTTGTCTACGAACAGTTCAAAGTACATACAGGAGGCGTCACCAGTCCTGTGGTAACATTCACCTTCTTCTGCCCAGCTCTCTCCCGGTGTCAGTTGTCCTTTCAGAACCCAGGGGCACAAACTGCTTCAAAAGTACCTCAAATTAAATTGGCAGGAATATCATAAATTTGAGCCTGAGCCTGACTACTCCTCAGTTATAAATGTTTATCTTTGTTATTGCTGGGCTGTTAACAAGAAATGCAGACCTGGGATTTAGTTTGAGTAAGTGCCATTTGAACCTTACATATAAACACTACAAATAAACCTACCTGGCTCAACAGAGATCAGACATGTAATTCCTTCTGAGGTATCTAGATGCCTCGATAGCTTTTCTACAGGTAACCTGCCAGTTGAGAAACAAGAGTTGTTGCTCCCTGTCTTCTCTTGAAGGTTGTTTCTCTCCTTACGTCTATTACAGAGTTTCATTTTTTTCAGTGCTACCCTCCTACTTTCTAACCTTTCTCTTGCTATTGGTTGTAACTTCACCCTCAAAAAGGGGTCATTCTACAAGACTCCTGCGGGACATCACTGTAGAGCAGACATCCCTGTGATGTGGGAGGTTTAGATTGTGGGAAGCTTTGACAGGCACCATGCACATGCCTGAGGTTCTGAAAAAGCAGATTTGGAGCAATGACTTTCAGGAAAAACCTTCTTGTCACTGGTTGATCCTTATGAGAGTTGCTGTACATGAGCAGACCACTGCCCAGTTCCTAAGCTTTTTAGCCCTGTCATTTTATGGTAAATAAGCATAAAGCACAGATCCCTGTGCTGCTTTCCCCATTAGATAGGAGTTAAGGTCCTCAGAGCTGACCAAAACCATAGGTCAGTCTAAAGACAGAGACTTGGCAAGGCTATTAAGGATAAGTATCTAACAGGGAATGTGAGAAGTTCTCAGATCTTGCTTTTGCACTATAGTAAATTGACATGAAACAGCTCACGTCTGTAACTTTCAACTCTTGCCACCCTTCAAAATAGAGTGGCTGCATGCAAACTGCCCATTGGCAGCGTCTCAGGCCTTTGCCAATCCCTGAGCTATGCCCAAAATTTGTTTGTGAGATCATTGACTGGCCTGGACCAAGACCACACTGACGACCAGCAATTAACAATGCAATAGAGGAATGTTCTTTGGGTGGCATAATCTTAAGTGTGGGGGTGTTTTCCCCTCCTCCTCCTCCCTGCTTTATATTGTCCATCATCTGCGGTGCATATTTAAGGGATTTAGAAGGGAAGTGCCCTGTTATCTTCTCTGTATCCCGCGCTGCCACGTGGCTGTCCATGCCTAACTGGGAATCTGCAGAGATGCTAGGCAATGAAGGAAGCAACCATCTGTTGGAAACTGGAGATGAATAACTGAAGTGGAAGGGGGTTAGTATTGCCTCTCTTCTTTTGGCTCTCCCTTTCCTTAGAAGGAAAACTACACGATGTAGTAATTCTAGAAAACTCTTGAGAGTGGGTTTTGGGGGTTGATAGTAGAGGATGCTGCACAAAGGGGCGAAGTTAGCATTAGCTTCTGCAGCCCAGTACCATTTCTGAGCTTTGGGAATGAATTTATTTTCCCTGACTTTGAATGACTCCTTGCTGCTCTTCCTTATCCAGGTAAAGGAGGGGCAGACTCTCCGTGTTCAAATCACAAACAAACTGAGCAGTCTGGATCTTTTTGGGAAACAGCACAGTGATACGGTCTCCAAGTAAAATGATAATAGGGCACAAGAACCTGGGATGATGACAGAGGTGCTTAATCACCACTTCTTCCCTCTCAACTCTCCAGCAGGCATGCAGGCTTCTTCCTTTGCTGAAAAGTCTTTTATTTTTGGAACAAGGAAAGAGGAACTGGGAAGTTGTTTGCAATGCTCAAGAATAATGAGCTGCCCTGTGGTTTCCTTGGGTTGTTCGTTTGTTTGTTTTCCCATTTCAAGGAAGAAGAGGAACATGTTATGTTCCACTTGCTCTGTGGGCAGCATCTGTAGAGCTGGTACACCGAGTCCTCAGTGGAGATCAGACCCCTGAGGCACCTCACAAGCACCAAGTAACCCCGTACCATGTGCAAGGCAATAGAATGCCCCTTCCTGCTCCATCCTTTGCCTCTCAGGAGGCACAAACAAATACCACATTGTCATCGCATAATGGGAACTCCATCACCAGGAAGGTAAATGTTACTCCTGCCTTTTTCTCTCTATTTTAATACCTGTATTTTGGTATTTGTTTTGGAAATAACTTTGATTTCATGTAAGCCTGTCCAAGCAGCATTGGTGCATTGGTAACTGAAGAGGTCTTCTTTAATAAGTGTTTTAATGTGATTTAGTGCAGCGTGTTTGTGAGGATTGCAAGCCATTGGCACGGGTTCTGTGTCTGCTTGGACTTCCTTGAGACACTAGTATTTATAGAGTGGGTTTGATTCAACTTCACCTTTAACTGGCCCAAACTGGGTATGTTTTACCTGAAGCCAGTGATGTATGTAAACTTGCTGCAAATAAGGAAAGAATAGGAGTTGATATAAAAGGAGTTAATTTTTCTAGGACGCTTGATCACACTAAATTCCGTTTGTTCCAGTGCAAGTTTCATGGAGTTCAATTCTGGAGCCATCCTTTTCTGCCCCTCTGGTTTAGGAGGCAATAAGGAGCATGACTGCCTGGCACCACGGAGCTGCACAGCTGGCACCTGCCTAGTTATTGATTTTTTCCAAAGCTGTGCCTAACAAAATATTTTATGACATCCAATGATCAGTGCAAGTACACAGTAAAAATCCACTACATTTATTTTTATTTCTAAGTCATAAAAAGAAAAATAAGCGCATTATATGCTATGCATATATATATATAACATATATAAAATGGTGTTTAAATGGGAAATGAGCAGCTTTCCTTGTCTTTCCTAGTGTGTTATGGTTGTTCTCTCTTCACTTGCAAAAGACTGAAGGTCCTGAAACAAGCAAGGAGGGGGCAGGAGGAAAAGCTTTCCCAATAGAAGCAGCAGTGTTCAGTGCCTGCAGCCACGTCTTGTTTTAAATGTAATCTACTCATTTGTTGTCAGTGGAACAAAATTATCATATCACCCTTGGCTAATACTTCGATAACCAAATGACTGAATATATGCAGACTATAAATGAGTTAAAACATCTACAGGTTCCCTCCTGGAGAGAACAGAAGCAGAAAGCCTAATTCAAAGTCTTGAAGAGAGTGTGTGTAAGAGCTGATCCAAACCGTGAGTGCATTGGTGGCATTCAGCTGAATGGTAAGCTGCATCCTTAAGACGGAATTAAATCTTCTCCTATGGATGTTGTCACCTTCTCTATGGTCTAGTGGGGAGTTTTTCACACTACTTGTAGGCAGAAGCTGCTGTCTGTTTGTCTGGGGGCTGGTATTTTCCAAGTCTATGTCAGTGACAACCTTTTGAATAGTCAGTGGCTCCCTTCTAAACAGTGCCTTTGCCTCAGTTTATTAAAAATTCTGTGCTTCCTTTCTCCATCTGTCAAAGCAAGGTGATGGTGAGCAAACTGAAAGTAATTGTGTATTTCCTACCTCATTTTGAAAGTCTGAGTCAAGAATTGTTGCTCTCAAAGTGCACCGAGACTGCATGCTGGGTCCTAGTCTGTAGCTCTGTGCCGCAGAGCTCCATTTGTCTCCTTTCAGAAGTGGTGAGGCAAGGCTCCTGGAGGCTTTGGGTATTCACTTGTGGTATTGCAAGCAATGGCATTTTGTTCCTGCCTATCAGAAGTGGAACTGATGTCTCAAAGAATTTATGACAGTTTATAGATTGTTAAATGAGGTCAAAATAACATTTCTGTTGTGTGATACAACAAAAATGATATTGCAGAGAATAGTAGTGACAGAGGCTCAGATCTTTAAGATTAAAGAGATAAAGTGGGCCTGTGTCATTTTTTTTAAGCTTTGCTTGGATACGGTATTAAAAATTAATGTAGTTTATCTTGGTTTCTTAAAAAGTACACAAGTCTAATGTAGAAAAATAAATCGGTAAGCTAAGAAGTACCATTTTGTAATGGCAATTTCTTGAAAAGAGACATAGGACAGACTATTGCTTAGTGGACACTTTTTTCACGTTAGTAATTTGGAACAGTGGGTTAAAATTCTCCTAAACTTCTCCCATGCTTACTTTTCTGTGGAATATTTGCAGTTCAGAAACAGATAAATTAGTAGTGAGTTGCAAGGAATAATTTAATTTGTATTTTTACTGCATTTTCCTAGCTATTCATACAATATCATAAATATGCAGTTTAACTTGGTGATACATTTTTAGGTAGAGTCACTACTGAGAATAGGCTTGGACTTATGCCACCCAAATCACAGTAAGCTCATGTTTTTTCCTGTCTTGGAAGACTCCTGAATATCTCACCAGGGCCAAGCCCTTAATAATTGAAAATCCTAGATACACAGGTCATTTTTTTTGTTTTCCTTTTCCTTGCTTTAATTTCCTTTTCCTTTTTGCTATCTGAAGTTGCCACTTCTTATTGTCTGGTCTATCTTTGGTCAATCAATTTTACACGTGAAAGTGTAAAATACCACTTATTTCCATGTAGAATACTCAGAAGGGAACAGGCCCAATGTCACCCCTGTTCCAATAAAGCCCTGGTTTAACCCTTGAGCTTTTTGACAGGTGCCCTCTAAGTATTGAGTAACGCTAATAGGAAAGATTGGGAGCTCTTCTGTGAAAGGAGAGGATAAATAACTCTCAGGTGATTCTTATTTGCCTGTCGCATCTTCCCTACAGGCCTTTGTTCATAAGACATTTGAATTGTCTATAGCGGAAAGATCAAGGAGAAAGGTGCTTTCTAGCTTTTTCATTTGAGTTCCCAGACTGCTGTGGGGAATATGGGGAGAAGAGGTAGGCATTATTTTCTCTTTTTAATTAGGTCACTGATTTCACTATCTATGTACAAAGTGTTTGAGCTGTAGCTGAGTCACTGGCGGATTTTTAAAGGCAACTTTTTTTTTTATTTATTTTGATTAAGTTTGCTGGCCCAACAGATGCATTAGCTGCCAGGAGGGAGAAAAGTTAACGTTCTTTAAAATTAAACTTCACTTCTGCACAGTTCTGTGATCTTGGCCCTGTACATCCTATGGAAACCTTTGCGCTTGGTACTGTTGAATGGTCCTTCAAAGATCTATTTTATGAGTTGATACAATTCAGCAATGGTCAGTGTAAGGCAGTTGAGTGTAGACTGTGAACTACGAATGCTGTCCTTTTGAAAGCAGAGTTTCAAGAACTAAATGAGGAATGAGATGGAGTAAGAAATGGGAGGAGGTCAAGGGAAAAAGGCTGGCAGAGAAAATGGAACAATTGAAAGTGGACACCTTGCAGCTCACAACCAGAAATAGGCGGATCTTCATCTGTCGTGGCAGCTGTTTCTCTCTGACTTCCCCTCTGTACCAGTGGTCACTGGGGGGCTCTTTGTACTGAAGAGAAGTTGCCCAAAGCAAAGCATTTTAAAGAAATGGATAAAGTACATGTGTGTATATATATATAGTCAGAACACTCTTATTCATGGGTATTTCTAAGCGACTTGGGGAGGAACAGTGGAGAAAGGAAAAGGAAGCATTTAAGGTAGGTGGTTCTTTATTCCCCACTGATTCACTACCTAAAAAAACCTGCAAAATGTGAGTATCCATACAGCTGCATTAGGAAGGAAAGCCTCAGTGATTCATTTTGTTAAAACAAACAACTTATTAGCTTAATAAGCTAGTTCAATGTTGTATAGTAAACCCTTTACAACTGCCATTGTGTCTCGTCACCATGGAGTTACAAAACCTGATTTTTACATCCGTGAAACATGAACAGTCTCTGTTTCGAGGATTTTCAGGTTGGTATATGAAAAATCAGAAGCACTGAACAATTCTTGCAAGTATGTTTTTGATAGTATGTTGAAAGTGTCATGTCTGAAGTTTTATTTGGGTTCCATTAGCAATTGTGTGTCCAAAGGCTGCACTATTTAGACATGACTGGTGTCACCTCTCCGATGTGCCAGGGAGAAGGCAGAGAAGCAGGACATGATGAAGTCTTCAGAGGTCTGTTTAATTTCTTCAGAGCCTGTTTCACGAGCAGAAGGTAGCCAGAGCATATTATTTTGTTGACCGTGTCCTTTTCTATGCTGAAACTGTGTGTAGAGGAAGTGGAAATTTCATGTTTGGTTTTTCTCACTTTTCAGTACTTGGTGGTTGTGTCAACTTCCTTTCAAAGCTGTTGTTTATATGGAAAGCTGTGCGATAGAATCACCCCTGTCGGTGTGGTTGTTTTAAAGGGATTCTACCATAGGTTACTGCTCCACTCTTGTGTGTTTTATATAGTTAAATTTGCTATATTTTTAAAGTTGGTTTTTTTAATGGACTTTGAAATCATTTCATGTAAGGTCAGTGACCAGAAGTAAATGACCAGATGTTTGGGGTTAGAAGTAAGTCAGGGATAGAGCCTTGTTTTGCTCTGTATTAGGTGTGGATTCTGTAATGAGATAGGAGGTCTAAAATTAAATCACGTAACAAAAAAAGACGTATTTGAAATAACTTACTGTCCGTTGAAAAAGACACAATAACTTTCTGGCAGTTACTCTTAAATGAAAAGTAAGAGATGGCATGATTTAGTGGCAGGTCAATCTAGAAAATAGTGTTATTGCAATTGTACCTTTTCAAAGGTGTTGGTGTTTGTCAGAAATCCTGCCAGTGAAGGGCTGGGTTTTGGGTAGTGGTATTAGACTGCCGTGAGGTCTGTTCCTGCAGCACATCCACAGTAACTTTCAGATACTCTCGCAAGAACAGACAGTCTATATGAAGGTTTCAGATTAAAACCAGTGGGGAAAAATAGAAATATAGCTATAGAAATACACTCTACTTCTGTTTCTACAGAAAAAATAACTATAGTGGAGACTCATAAATCAAAAGAAAAGGAAGCATGCCTTGTGCATGTTAAGTCAGTTATGTGGCCTGAGCTTGTCAGTCAAACATAATGAAATTCCTATTTATGCTGAAATTACTGTATTTCCATTCAAAAAGGAACACAGAAGATTTCACAGGTTCATGAAATGCCATGAACTGTAAATACATGGGAATTCTGTGACTGCAAAAAAAAATTACTAGTGAAGTACAAGCTAAAGTTCATCATATTCTTTTAATGCAAGGGGAATAATAGCATGGAACTCGGCAGACAGTAACTGTGGTGTTTTTCTACCATTTGATGTGCTACCCAGTAATAATCCAGTAAGAGAGCAAAACAGTGGTCATGGGAGGAGATGTATCGTTGTTTTGACATGTCATGGTGATAGCGAAGGATTGTTGTCAATTTTGGTTTTGAACAAAAAACATGTGAAAGAAAATTCTTTGTAGAGTCTTTGTCGTCTTTGGGGCGGGGGGGGAGCAGGAACGAGCAAAAAGTGAAAATGGGTGGGACGATGGGTTGAGGAAGCACCGTAAAAAATAGCTGAGACTTCTTAGTAAGTAAACACATCTTTGAGAAGTTATTAATACAGAAAGTCACTTTCCTAAAGAAAGGAAGACTTCTGTGATTCCAGAGATTATGACAGAGAATGTAACTTTGTTGGTTTTGCCAAACTATTAACAAAACCCCATCAATGTGTTGTTTTTCTTGTTACCTTCAGCAGATGATATTAAGCCAGTTTGTAGACATGAGCTGGTAGGCATGTCTGAACAGGAAAGTATGCATCTTTACTGTGTTATTCAACATTACAGAAGTTTGCCAAGACTCAGTCTGGTTTATATTCACTTTTCATGCAGGGTAATTTCTTTTTGACTGTCCAAAAATGGGTGCACTTTGTATACAGAAGTGTCTTTGTAGCCTTGCGAATATTTATAACATATGTTGGCACTGGACATACATGAGCATGAACATACACTCAGTATACTCGTTCTGGACCCACCAGCTGCCTGTCTGGAGGATGCGCTTTGCTTTGAGGGGAGCTGCATCGATCAGCTTCCTGCGTGGAGACACTGATGTTCTCTGGCGGTGCAATCACAGAGCTACAAAGAAGATCAGAACAAAATAGCAACCAGCCAGTAGCAAGTTTACCATGTTCTTTTAGCCTCTCGGGAAGTGGGGTTCATCTTCGACAGCTGCAGATTATTTTGGGGGGGTGGGCAGAAAAGACAGGAATCTAAGTACCCATTTGGCTTAACGTTTTCTGCACAAGAAATATTTCCCTAAATGTATTAGAAACTTTGAGCATCTGGGGAAGAAACTGTAATCTCTGCTGTCCAACCTGCTCTTCTGCTCTGTTCCTGTGCGTGTCTCAGGGCAAAATGAAATGAGTCCTGGCTGAGTTTTGGGTTGCATTAGTATGTTGCAGTGAAACTGAATATGATGTGCCCAATTTTATACCTTATTTTTAAACAACCAATTTCATTAACAATGTAATGTCTTATTTCAAAGAATTTCTTGCAAAATGCTTTGGTTTTGAAGAAAAGTTCAGCTTTTTACTGGTTTGCCAGTAAAAGTTTATAGACAGTGTGTGCATGTAGCTGTGGACAAGTGACTTCAATTCTTCAACTGCCGTACCCTAATACAGCTTTAACCTGCTTCCATGACTGTTTTTTTGCTTATTTACGAGCACTGAAAGGTAAGTGAGAGACAAGAATCTTGTAGTCACAGATTTGCAGGATGTAGCACAAACCATCTGCAGAAGTGCTTTAAATGCCGGGCTAGCGTCTATTGATGTGTTCAGAGCTGAGGCTTTCTTTACAGAAAGTTAAAAGTTTTAAGTTCCACAAATGAAGCATCCCTTTCAACCAAAAACCTCGACAGCTCTGCTGGACCCACTTAACCCCAGGAGGTAACAGATGCTGGCTGAGCAGTGGGCTGATTTTTCCAGAGGAAAAGTCAGGCTCCTGCCTAGGCCAAAATAGAAATGAGGGAAGAAACAGATGCCATAGTGAACTGAGGTGCTGGTCTTGGTCGTGACATCTAGCTCCTGCTTCGTGTTTTCACAGCAGTAAATTCATTGTGTTGCTTGTTGGGATGCACGCACTCTCTTAGCAAGCTGTCTCTTAAATAGTATGAATATTATTTTTCAGGCTGAACCTACCTATTGTTACTGTGGCTGTTCTCCTTTGCAAACACCATGGGACCTCATATCCATTAAACTGTAGTTTCTCCTCTTCTACCACTGTGGTATTAGGTAATTGTCTGAGCAGCGAGTGACTTCTCTGCCCCACAGGGGTTGCCGGCGTGACTGGGAGGCCGTCTTTTCGGAAGTACCTAACAGCCGCTTTGTCAGGCAGGCAAAACCCATCACTTTTTTCAGGTTGGGGTTTATAGACACCTGAATCTAAACACGTCTTCTGATTTTAGTTTAACTGTTATTTCTGGAGACTTTAGATTTTCGAGTCTAGACAGAGAAGAAATTGAATCTAGCTTACTTGTAGTTACAGTAAAACCCAGTGGTCGGTGCTGAAACCCTCAGCCAGTTACAGAGCGCTTATTCTCTCGGCTCTGTACTAGGGTGGAAACGAAGGGAGCGAGATGAGTAGGAGACCTCTTACTGCAGGGCAGCTTCCTCTTCATGGTACATATCTTTTTGAAATGAGTATTGGACCCTTAGACCTGTCATCTGCAGGGTTGTGCCTGAAGTTGGAGGAAGGGCAAAAAATAATCAGCCTAAGTAGAAATGCAAACAAACCGTCATGCTTTTAATCACAGAGGCAGTGTGGGAATCATAAATCAGGGAGACGGCTAACAGAGTGGTTACAGGAAGCACAGATGAGTAGGAAAGGTTAGACTTTTCTTTAAAGATACTTTAGCTGCTCACTGACCCTGCAAATGCTAAATTTTTGCATAGTAAGTATGATGGAGAGAAAACAAGATTATACAGAAGGAAGTCAGCATTATGTAGATGTTCTCATGCACCCTTCTAACTGCATTTTGTATTTTCTGAAATATGTATGTCTTTTAACCACCTACAGTGACAAAGCACTACACCCTTCTGATCCCACGTACCGTATACATGCACACTCTTCTGCTCCCCTTTCTTCCCTCCTCTGCTTCTTTCCCTTCCTGCCTCTCAAGAATGAAAAGGGGTTATAATATGATAGAGTTCTTTTTCCAGAAAAGAAACTGATGAAATTTGAAGAGACAGAACATCATAAAGTAGCTTTTTTGTTGTTGTTGTTGTTGTTGTTCATGTAGACACAGTTGAGATAGTGCTTCATTTCTTACTTGGGCAAGCAAGGACAAAATTGGAAAGCTCATTGTTGTATTTCTCCATCTGTTGCCTCAGACACAGCTTTGAGCCTGGAACCACAGCCGTGAGAATTCAGCAGTCAAGGAATGTATCACAAAAATGTTTCTATTTCAAAAAACTTACGTGCTCACCAACTTTTTATTTTTCTGTGCTCTATCAGTTATTTTCATCATACATATTTAATTTCCTTAAAAATCTTCCCACCTTTTGCTTTGGTGACACTTTCTTAAGCCTTCCAATGAACTTTACCTTTCCTCTGGTAGAGTAATCCAAAATTGACCTACTGCTATAATAGCGCCTGGGGATTAAAGATTTCTAGGACCTATTTTCTCTTCTATTTTAGTTTTGCGAAGCCTTGAGCTTCTGCCACAAGCCTTATATCTTTAAAAATGTTGTTATTTTTAAAATACCTATAATATAGTGCCCAACTTGAGACACCTTTGGCCTCATTTTGAGAAGTACCCAAGCTTCCAGCGGATGCATTGCAAGCGATGCATGCCCAGAGATTGCGGTTTTTCACTTCCATTATTTAGAGCTTCCTGAATATTTTCCTCAAAGTTTCTCTGTCTCACTTCCCAGTTTTGCAAATGGTACTAGAACACGCTGCTGTCCTGTACTTTAAGCCTCTCTGCGTAAGTTTTGTGAGCTTTTTTATAATGATAGCACTTCATTTGTTATGCTTTTGACGTGCAAAACTATTGTAGGCAAGAGATTTGTTTTTTGCAGGTAGGTAATTTGGTTATGTCACGTGTAAAACAGAAGCAGGTGTCAGTGCAGGGCTCTGCCTCCAAGTTTACATTTACCAGTTTAGAAACTGGTTTGCAATCAACCAGTGCCACTAGAATCTTGCCCGTTGAGAGTCTCCCCTTTCCAAAAAGAGGTGCCTGCTCTATCAGTGTCTCATCCCACAGTTTTCTGTAAAAATCTACTTATGAATTTCTCCAGATCAGGCAATCCCGTTTGTCTGCTTCTAGTCTTGTAACACCCTGAAGTTGGAGGGGTTTTGGAGAGAGCAAACTGATGCTGTGGAAGTTGGTGGATTAGCAGTTGCGGCACGAGGATTATACTCTGGTGAGAGCAGAGGTGCTGTACCAAGTTCTTTAGTCTTCTCTTCTCATTAGGTTTGCTGGGTTAACAGTCTGTAAGTGATACTTGGATGAAGCAGGTTTTTTTTCTTATTTTCCTTAAAGCTCTTTGATTTGCTGGCTTTCTAGTTTGAGAGCTCTGCCTTATTGCTGATAGGTGACCTGTTAATATCCTGGAAACTGGAGTTTTTTAAAAAGGATTGATGCCTTCAACATTAAAAAAAAAAGAAAAAGAAAAAAGAATTCCTTTGCATTAGTCCATTTTAACAGCCAAGGCAATTTTCCACATGGTGGCTTTATGGAAATGGGTTGCAGCTCTTGCCGACCATGACCAGAACATTACAGGAAATGTATTTTCATGGAAGATTTGCTGCAATTGCCAACTGGAGGAAGGAGGGGGGGGACACAGGGGTTTGTTCTGTTAATGGACAACTGCGTGCCATGATGTGAATCCCTTCTGTTAAATTAAATTGGTTTGCACTTTCCACTATTGCTTGTTCCATGCTGAAAGAAATAGTCACTGATATGCCATTTCCCTCTGTAAGGACCCAAGTGTGTTGGCGTAGCATGACACCTTATGCTGAAATGGGGTGAACAACAAATGCATTTAGGTGTCTGACTGAGATCATTTAAGCAGTACAAACAATTGGAATATTTCCATGGAATGGCTTGGTCAGAACCAGAACTAATAGAAATTGGCTTTGCAGCCTCAGTGCTTATAGGTGGCAGTATCTTATGTGATTTACAGCAGTACTGAATGAGATTTTAAATCTGCAGATATTACTGCACAAGCATGTGAATAGTATCTCTACATTAAAACTTCAGCATGAAAGTCTGAAGGTTTGGGTGGGTTTTGGTGCACTGTGAGTGTATTTTTTCCGTAGCAGCTACAGCTGGAAGTTTGATACTTTCCAAGTTGAACCGGGAGTGATATGTGACCTTATTTATATGTGAAAATGTTATCTGTGCTGGGAATATTTGATTGCTTGCAGGAAAAAGTGCTGCATGACAGATTCCCCTATGGTAAATATTTGAATTCCAGTGGGTCCATTATCAATTCCATATGAGATATTTTCCGGCTCTTACCGCATACATAGGAAATGAGAACAAAAGAGAAATAGAAAAGAGCAGAGAATGAGTGGAGAACATAGGTTCCATCCCCTAAGCTAAACTCCTTGTTCAAGTCAAAGGAGATGGGAGGTACAGGGCAGAGACACTCCTTAAATACTCATGTAGGGTCTTACTGGCTTATGTTTTCATTTAATTTTTCTGCAGCTTGATTTCAGTCTTTTCTTGGAAGGAGTTTAAAGCTGAGCTCTCTAAGTTTGTATTGACCCTGACACTGGAAAGGCAACTCTGCTGAAACAGAGTTTAATATAGATTTTACTTGAAAATGGCCAATGTAATTCTGAAAAAGCGGATGAGGTAGGATCTGCTCTGGAAGGGTAGAGTTATGCCAAACTGGGGTGGGGGTGGTAAACTCATCCGGATGATAAAAATAGTGTTTGTAAAAATAGTTTTGGAGGGGTTGAGGTTTTTATAGTGATGTATGGAATTTTCAGTGGTTGAGTTGGTTTTGCTTTGAATTTACTCTAGAAGAAAGTTTTAATGTCGACTGTGTGATATTTGTAATTACATGAGTAGGGAAAGAGGAAATGGTGAAGTAAGACTAATTTGATAAAATTACCCTGAACATACAATAGATATATTTCTTGACAAGTTGCCAGTCTGTGTGCTAGAAAAATTTAATTAGTCCTTTAATTTCCCAGTCCCAACAAGGAGGAATTGATTTAGCTAGGTTTGCTTGCTGGGCAGAAAAACTTGAATGATCAATTGAAGTTCAGCCTTTGGAGGAAGTACTGTTTTATACTGGACCAATATAGTTGATATACTTTGTGTGGCATATGATACATTTATAGTCTGTTTTTAATTTTGATCTTGTCAGCAGCATTATAATAATGTTGCACGGCATATTCTGCTATACCTGCCACGTTTTAACTTTAGGTGTGTTACGCAGAGAGAAATCCTGCACTAAGTTGACAGAAATGAGGAAGAGGGAGCGTGGCGGAGAGGCAAGGGCCTTCGAGGAGATGGCATTATCTTGCTTCCTCTTTGTGGCTAAACTTTGGAAATGCTTATTTCTTTGTAAATCTTGGCGATGGCAGCAAGAGGGTAATGGAGACCATTCACCTCTAAGGGTGAATGCTCTCCAAACATTTCTGTAGTATCTTGAACATGAGACTTTGAAAAATATGCACAAAATATGCACTCTTGACGCTGCAAAAAGAATTGGATTCGGAGCTGAGGTTGGGGAATCGGTCATGCAAGGTCTTACACTGCAAGGGGACACGGCAGCTTTTCTGTACTGGCCCTTGTTACTGCTTGTCTTCTGGACAAAGGTACGTGCAATGAACAGCCTCCATCAAATGCCGATGCCATGGTTTCAGCTGGGATGGAGTTAACTGTTTTGCCAGCAGCTAGTGTAGAGCCATGTTTTGGATTTGGGGTAATTAATAATGTTGATAGCACGTGGGTGTTTTTAGTTTGTTGCTGAGCAGTCAAGGCTTTTTCTGCTCTTCACATCGCCCCACCAGCGAGCAGACTGGGGATGCACAAGGAGTTGGGAGGAGACACAGGTGGGACAGCAGACCCCAGCTGACCAAAAGGATATTCCATACCATATGACATCATGCTCAGTATATAAAGCTGGGGCAAGAAGAAGGGCGGGGGGGAGATATGTTCGGAGTGATGGCGTTTGTTTTCCCAAGAAACTGTTATGCTTGATGGAGCCCGGCTTTCCTGGGGATGGCAGATGGGAAGCAGTGAATGAATTCCTTATTTCGCTTTGCTTGTGAAAACAAACAGGGAATGAAGCCTACACAGGCACTGTAGGATTCCAGGATTCCTGCTTTTTCTTTCTTTTTTTTTTTTTTTTTTTTTTTTTTTAAATTGGTGGGTAGCCATTCTTCTCAGTATAGATAATTGAAGTCCAGGCTAGCTGGTGGAAGACCTGGAGTTCGATAAAGCAGTCAAATGAGACACAGTGAAATAGTGCAATCGTTTTACATATCAACACTCCCATCAATGACTGTTTCCACCTGACTGGAGTGGGTTCTGTGGTAGATTGAATATGACGTGCCATCTCGTATCCCAAAGACAGAGTTATTAAATCAACGTGCCATGCATGAGTTCTTACACACAGTATCACCGGAGGATTGTTAAATATTCACTGGGACAGGAAGAAATGCAGACTTTATATCCCAAGGGTCTCTTCTAACCTGGATGATTCTATGATTTTTATGAAGAAAATCAAGCTCTCCTGTGCCAGCTGACTATTAAAAACTTGTTGATGAGAAATTAAGAGTCCAGCACAATTGCGCCACACTGTGCGCTTGGAGGGCTATATATAGCTTGTTCCATTTCTGTTCCCTGTTAGCAAGGCAGCTTCCAAAAGAGAAAGGGAATGTTCTGTGTAACTGGATGAAACAATGGATTTCTGTGCCTATTGGTAGATTGATACGGTGCTTAGAAAAAAAGTGGCTTTAATCGTTGGTGTGGTCAGTGCTCAGCCTTGAATGTCTGTGAGATAAATGAGCCCACACGCACCTGGTTCTTGGTGCAGAGCAGTAGAAACAATATGCTCCCAGTCAGTCAACAGGTTATTTAGTTGAAGGATGAGTGTTAGCAGATATATGTTGGCGTGGATGGATGTAGTAATGCTTTTTGGGGAAGAAACAATATTTTTGCCATGCCTGTTTTAGGAGTAAGCATTAAATGCTTGCACTGGGAATGACATTAGAGCTTGATGTCAACTCATGAAAGCCCTTAAGGCCTTTGTTTGCCTTGGATATGACAGCATCTAAAAATACAGTATTTTAGCTCTGTGTCTCTTTTAGCACGTAACAGAAGCTGTACAAGTGGGAGTAAAAGACAGAGGGTCCAGCTTTGATTTCTCTATTCATTGCAGTACTTCAAATGATGGAGCAGTCTGTCATTTTGCTTACGCAGGAAGTTTTCTCTTCAGCATCTTATTACCCCACTGACCTTTTTGTTTGGGGTTATTTATTTTTTTGTCGTGATGAAGAATGGTGATGGGACTCTGTATTGAAATGTTCTGTGTTTTGTTGTCTTGACTTTTTCTTGTTACCAGTTTTTCCCCCTGGTTGGGTATCTACCTGCGAGCACTGAATTAACATGTTTTGGTAGTTCACTTGCTGCTGTAGTTCTGCAATGAATCTTCCTCGCTGGACTGGGAATGGCTTTCTCTTGGAAGTGAAAAATAATAGGCTGAAGGCAAAGTTCTAGAAGTTGCTTCCTGTATTTTATCAGTGCTTTGCAGAGAGACTCGAGTTTATAGAAGAGACCTGCATTGGTTCAGAAAAATCCCAACTGGCTCCTTGCCACTTAAATTATAAGAAATAGTTCAACAAGCGGATGTTTTAGTTATGAAACAGCCAGCCCTTATGATCAGTAACTATCTGTTCTGAAAGGAATCGTGACCTCAAACACACCTCAAGTGGCTGCAAGAAGGAGCAATGGTACTTGTGACTTGAACACAGTGTCTGCACGGTATTATTAACAGATGTGGCTGGTTTATTTTGAGCGTATCCTTTTGGTCTTATAATGCAGTTGCATTTGTTGATAAGGTGTCTTGCTAAGCACCCGGTGAAGGGTGTCTCAAGGTGAGAAAAATCTGTGATGGTAATCTTTGAAACCATGATCCATAAAAGCCTATTGTTTGTATTATGGCTGTTCATTCTTTTTACAGCTTACAGAATACCTGGAAAGAAGCAAAGTTTTTATGTTCTTGCGTTCTAACCCAAATCCTTCCCCTGTCTTGGATATAAGGAAAGGTCCAGTGCTGCTAGAGGTGGCGATTGGGTGGCAGTGGGAAAATGCATAGTCGGCCTTATCAGATACTAAATAGAATTGAAGGCACAAAAGCATTTATGCCCTTCATTCCTATCCGATCCATTGTTTGATCACAGATTGTCCTGTCTCTTATTAATGTAAAGAGAGGAGTCTGCTTTTCTGAAACAGCTGAATGTCTTTGGAAGTTGGGTTTGTTTAAACCTGTTTGTTTTTTTTTTCTTTAAACCTGTTTAGGGCGATTTTACAGATCGGTTGGTTCTCTGCTTTCTCTTAAACACTTTGCTCACCGGCTGTTTGTATTTGCAGCAGAACGGCTGATGCGTCAAAAGAGAAAAAGGATAAGAAAGAAAAGAGAAAAATAGCTATTTCCTCAGTTTGTGTAAACTGATGGAGGTATCCCATCATTAACCAAAGGTACTCTTTCTTACTGCTGAGCTGAGGACTTAGATCTGGAGACTCTGCGCCAGCGAGCTTTCCTGTAGCAAAGGTCGGGTCAGGTTTTAAACTGAAAGAGGGGAGATTTAGATTAGATACTAGGACAAAATTCTTTCCTGTGAGGGTGGTGAGACATTGGCATGGGTTGCCAATGCTGTGGATGCCCCATCCCTGGAGGTGTTCAAGGCCAGGCTGGATGGGGCTTTGAGCAACCTGGTCTGGTGGGAGGTGTCCCTGCCCAGGGCAGGGGGTTGGAACTCAATGATCTTTAAGATCCCTTCCAACCCGAACCATTCTGTGATTCTATGAGTGCTCCTCTGCCATGTGTGCCCAGTGCCTGCCGGCTGTTGTATTGCATGGAGGCAGACTGGGCACAGGGTAGCTGCACTGGTGGTACCCTGTGTAGTACTAATTTGTGTAGTATTCTCAGTGATCGCTGAGGGTGAGCAGCGATGCTCGCCGAGTCTTGTATCCTGTACGTTACTAGGAAGTAGTAACACTGCAGTGCATGGGATCCAAGGCTGTCTCCTCTCTTTTTTTTTTTTTTTTTTTTTAAAGAAAGAAGTTTTTATTGTTATCTAACAAAATACTGTGTAACTCTACTGCTAATAGAAGTAAAATAGTGAGAGAGAGGGTGCTGCTTGCAGCTGCATTTCTTGTTTGACACAAATATTACAAGTTAGTGAAGCAGTGTTTGCACTTGATATCCTGGATCTTACCTGTGTGGGAATAAGTTATCCCAGCTTCTATTTCAGTACAAAATTAGTGCATTTAGCCTCCAGCAACTGGAAGGACAGAGGTCTGGTGCAAACAGGAGCTGTGGAGGTGCTGATGAAGGGAAAGACAGATTAACCGTATTAAGCCATTTCCTTTCCCCTTAACATCGGCATTAAGCTCTGGATTTCTAATCAAAGACACCTCTTCTACCCAGGGCAATGCTGAGACCATTAAAATGGTTGGACTAGATGATCTTAAAGGTCCCTTCCAACCTATGATGATTCTATGATTCTAAAATCAAAACTTGACAGTGAGATTTGGTATTTAGGGTTATAAAATAACTCCATTGGAAAATGCTTTCAGTGCTACTGGAAGAAGGCAGCGTGCAGCCTGGGAAGTGTGGAGGAGACTTCTGTGTTACGTGGGTAAGATCTAGGGCAATAATGTCTGCAATAAATAGAGGAATTTCATGGATGTTCTACCAGGGCTGGGCACCATTCCTAAATGGAGTAAGGAGACGCAAATGGATGATTCATCCTTTCTGCAAACAGCAAATGAAATAAAAAGCTTCATTGGGTTTTGTTTTCCTTCCTTCAGGCAGCAACTGAATTCCAATTATACTTGGATTTTTTTTTTCCATATTATTAGAAGGAGAAAAAAAAAAGCTATTTCTTATTCCAGCATTACTGATTCAGACACGAAAATGAAAATGTTTATTTACTTTTGTTACAGAGCTTGAGTGCGTGATCCCACTTGCATTGCCATCGGTGGCAAAGCTCCCATTGATTACAAAGAGAACTGGGTTGGCCTTTTGCTGGCAGCAGGGAATGCTGTGATCAGCTTGATTTGTGACAGTGAAAAGAGTGTTCAGAGCCAAGGGATTGAAAAACAACCCACAAAAGTATGGAAAAACATATTCCAAAAACACCCAGATATGATATCTGTGGGCCTGGTAATAATTTTTGGGGAAGTAAACAATGCCAGTGGACTCTGAAAACATGCAGTGATCAGTAAAAAATAACAGATTGTTGCAAAATTCTTCTGTGAGGGAAGAAGTCTCCCTTTAGAAAATAATTACTTCAAAACAAATACAGCAAACATCTGAAAATTAGCGCTTCCGAAGCATAAAATGAGAGGTGTGTGGGATTGCTATGGTATAGTTTAATTTCTCTCCGGATCAGCTTTGTGGGTGTCCCAGCTTGGCAAGGCAAGTCGTCTGTGCGCATTCCCAGGCTTTGCAGCGCCGTGGGGGAAGAAGGACCTTAGTGCAGTTCTGTCCAAGAACTGGGACCCCAGTCCGAGAAACCTCCCTGTGCTGCTCTGTGCTCAAAGCTCACTGGTTTTTAATGGGATTAGTTATCTGGGGCTTGCCTGTGCAGGGTAGGAATCGGAAAGGAACCAGTGCATTGGAAATTTGTGCTTGCCTCTCATGCTGGCAGGCATGAAGTAGAGCTAATTCTGGTCGAGTTTTGGGGTATCTGAGCCAAAGTTTATGCAGTCCATGTCTCTTCTGTTTGGTGAATAATCACCAAAACAAAAGTAATCAGTCTGTGTCTTTTTTGTTGTTGTTGTTGTTAAAAACAACAAAAGGTCATGATGAGCACCCTTGAAATAGAAGACATGAGAATACTGTTCAGAAAGGAACACAAAAGACTTTTTTTAATTGTTAATGCCTTGCTGTAAGTAGAAAGCTTTTAAATTTAAACAACGGTTTTAAAGTGGTGAAAAATGTCTTAAATGTGTCCCTCACTCCAAAAGCTTTTGATGCCTTTGCTTTCTCTTGAGAATAAGCTTGAGCAGAGAGCAGTGGTAATTCTCCAACGGAGCTAACTTTGATTTCTTGTCTGGCGGTTATATTTGCAAACCTGAGCCTTCAGTACTCGCTCAGGATTGGATTAATGCAACCCTGGCTTCGTTTTGTCACTCCATTGGGACACCAAAGGAGGGAACGGGTCATGGTAGGGCTTTGAACAGGCACATACCTGATGGCACAAGCTGCCACGGCTGGTTGAAGAGCTCATTCCACCCAGGAGGAGCTTAACATTAGGTCCCACAGAGCAGTTCCCTTTTCAGTGGGATGGAGCCACCCTGGGACTTGCTTTTGCTTTAGATCTGAAAACTTCCTGCTCTTTGGAGAAGGATAGAGAGAAGGAAACGGATCTGTTCGCCACACACGGATACTGGGCTGTGAAATGGGAGTCAGTGGTTCTTGGAGAGCTGAGAGGAAACTAATTGCTTTAAGTCCCAGGTCCACACCCTTGTTTTACTGCAAGAATCACTATCCCCTGGCTTGAGCAGCTGCTCTCCCTTTCCCTCTGGGTGCAGCCAGGGTTCGTGTTACTCATCATTATAAGCAGCTGGATGCTTAGTAATTCAGTCCATCTTCCCCATGCTCCTCCGGTGCAGGTGGGAATGCAATTGCTCCCTGCTTATTGCGTCTTTGGAGGTGGTGGAAAGGAACGTTAAGTAGATGTTGGCCAGAACGAGCAGAAGAATTGGGTTGGAATGGTTTGGTGGCTTTTTGGGTTGGTTTTTTTTTTTTTAGTTTTGGTGGGGTTTTTTGTTTGGTTGTTGTGGTTGTGGTTTTTTTTCAATGCTGTATGCACGTTCTGAAGAAATAGCATTTCACAGAGGGGCAATGTCATTATTGCCGATTTCAGACTGGATAGCTTATTTGATTGCTACCCAAATAACACATCTCTGTCTTTAAAAAAAAAAAAAAAAATTAAAAAAAAATCTATCCAGCTAGGCAAAACACCATGTAATTTAAACTGGTTTTTAGGGGGAAGGGAGAGAGGGGCAATTGTCAGCAAACACTGACATAACCCTGTTCCTGATCTTCCTTATCTCTGGTTGCTGCAGGAAATCCTAGTGCTGCCATTTCAGATTCTTGCTCTTGGAAGTTTAGATTTGTACAGCTGCAGAGAGCCTACTGGGTTGGGCTTTTTGGGTTTTAAAGACAAAGATTTACTTCTTATATTGTGTTCCTGTTTTCAGATTAATTGATGGAACTTCTAATGGCTGAACTTCCCTTTCAGTGTTTGCAAGGGTGATCCCAGGCTCAAGAGCTTTCTCCCTGTATTTTACTGACTGTTCTTTTTACTTAGTTTTGGTTACAGCCCTGTCTGTCTCGCTATGAAGTGCTGCCGCCTGCAAGTTTTGCTTCTTCCCATGACCGTTTCCCCCCTCTACAGAGGAAGTTGGGTCTGTTAGACGGGGATGTGTATCATCCTGTGTAACCTCACCAAGAGAGTGGTGCCAGAAGATGAGGCAATGAAATCCTGCCCAGTTGAAGGACTTTACATCTCTGTAACACAGCATCGTGTGCTTTCCCCACCCTTGGCTGGACATCTGCAGGCCTTTCCCTAGACAAGGGGTGACCGTGACTGTGTAGACTACTGAGTTCTCAGACTAAGGGGTTGAGAAGAAGACATACCGGTTACCATGGTAAAGTGTACCAAACCTGGACTGGTGGGGTTTTTTTGGGTCTTTTTTCATGTTCACCCTATAAATTTGTGCCGTGGCTCTAGAAATCCGTTCCTATTCTGAAGAAAATCTGATTTGAGGAATCTGGAATCAAACTCTGTTTGGCAGGGAATTTCTTTTGGAAGGCTTTTGTCTCGCAGCCCTGTTTTTATCCCGTTGATTGAAAGTGTTGGGAGAGGAGAAGGAGCTCTGTGATCTACCTTCAGCTTAGAAAAAAAAGTATTTGCATTACTTTAATTTTCTTTTCACTGGATTTTTCCTCAAAAAAATCCAGATCTCTAAAGATCTCTCAGTGATTCTGCGGCTTCAGGAAAAAGTCATCCAGGCCTGACATCATTTACAAAGCTGGGGAGACCTCAGGCCCCATGCCCCTCTGTTTAATGCTGATACCATTTTTTAAAAAGGTGTATTGCCCACTTCACTGAATCTGCGGCACTACCTGTAATCAATATGGGTTTCTTCTCTTCATTCACTTACTTTTTCTGCCTGATTACATGGTTTCACATTGCTTTCAGGTAGGATGAGTTAATATATAAGGGTGTGTTAGTTTTTAGCATGCCAATGATAAGCAGTTTCTACTGTGTCAAAGGTGAGACGGTAAAAGCTGCAAAATATGCAAGTTCTGTGCTGGTATTCAATATTCTTCCTCCTTTTCTCTGCTCTTTCTGCCCACAGCCCTTCAGGTGAGCGGAGTGAGGTGTAATGACACAGGCTGCGGGTACATCTGCACTGCAGCCACCGTGACCACAGCTGTTCGGCCCAAAGCTGAGCTGCCTTCATGTAGTACCTTATTTTTAGTATTGATAGTACCTCCTGTTGCCTGGCACAAGGTACCTGCATCTTATCTCGTAGTATGAATAGATTTTACAGCTCACGCTGAGGTCTCTGCAGTCAGAATTACCCTGTTCCCGATAACCTCTATTTTTCCAGTTTACAGTTTGCTTTAACTGCAGACCAAGCATCACAACACGCATTCTCCAATTGACTTATGTTGTTTCTTCTTGTAGTTTTTACCCCATGCCATATCACCACTATCTTGGCTGTGCTTATGCAAGTGTTTGGGGGCCAGACCTTAAAATAATATTGCTGAAAGAGCTGATTTTCTCTAATTCACATCCTTTTGACTTTTACACAAGGTCCTGCAAATGTCCACCTCAACACAGCTGAGAGACCAACATATAACCTTGAAGCATGGATGAAATCTTGATTTGTTTTTTCTCATCCTGTACCCAGTGTTTTGAGTTGCGGTAAAGTTGTTTTATCCCAAGATGACTGGCACAGTTCACAGCTGCTCATCCAAAAACAGTACAGCAGGAGTTAGTGCGACGCACAGGAACATTTGGCTCTGCAAGAATAAGAAGTGCCACCATGCATACACGCCAAACACACACCATGCATCTGCCTGGGTGTGCTCTTTGCTACCGTTATCAATTTTCATGGAAAATCAACAGCGTTTAAAGTTTTCTTTGCCTTTTTCACCTGTGCGCCTTCCCTTCCCATAGCTAAACCGAGCCTGGGAGCCCAGTGACGTCTGCACGGCTCTTGGCTTGGTCAGTGTGTATTTTTTGTTACCTTCCCGTCCCCTGTTCAGTCTGTGACAGATGGCTGTCGTTCCTAGAAACGCTGCTCCGTTTTGCCTTATTCATTTGCCCGGTTGATTTAAAATGTATACACCCTCTGGCCATCCTGTTGTTCACCTCATCGGCAAGATACCCAGAGCTGCCTGAGCCGGGGCTGCTGCTGTGCGCGAGGTTGTCATTAGCACAGCAGGTAAAACTGGAGGGTTATTTCGAGCGGTGTGTTAATGTAAAGGAGCTGATGAACATCGTCCCAAACCCGTGGCGTATTTTAAGGAGTTCTAACCTTTAGACTGGTGCTGAAGGGTGCTTGTTCACAGGGTAGGCAGATTTTTTATCTACAGCTCTGCTTTCTGGTCTAAACCCCTGTGAATACTTTCTTCTTTCTTACTGTTTCATTTGAAAGATTTCTTCTCGGGCACTCATAGTTGTTGAATTCTTACTTCCTTGTGTGTGCATAGTTTTTATATACTTGGGTTTTTTTGTATATATAAAGGACTGAAATAATAATTATCATTATGTACCAAAGTTGATATTTTGCCGTTTTAAGATGATAAATTGTGTAAAAACCCCATTTCTGAAAGAAGGTATTTTTTCTGCTGACTGTAATCATTTTGGTCTTCCACAGAGATTCTGTAGCATGAGAGCCATTTGTTTGCAGCTTAGTATTTGAAATTCTGTGAATTTTGGGATGTAAAGTTGTTTTTTAGGTGCTTTTATTATTTATTTTTTTAATTATTTCCCAGATTATTTTTCTTGGTAATCTATATATAAATAGTCTATTATAATGCCTGATCCTTTGTTAAGGGAGACGTGGAAGGATCGACAGTGCTGTAAAAGAATAATTGGCTATCTTTTCCCCGTTACCCTGAATTGAATTTTCATTCTGTGTTGTATTGACTTCTAACAGTTTATTGAAAATGAGATTTGAGAAAGTCTGACTCTCACCCGACAGGCTAATCAGTCAATTGCTAATAGGCTTGGGATGCTCCGCAGCCACCAGCTAATAGATTTTCCCTTGTTGTTCCCTCCTTGTTGATCAGATAATCTGTTTTGGTGGTTGAGCTAAGGCATGCGGTTCTGGGAGCATGAAGACCCTGAAATTCCCTTATACAAAGTTTCCTTGGCACAACCATTTCACGTGCTGCAGCTCTACTTGTGGCCAGAGCGCAAGTGATATCAGGGTATGGCTAAAACTTTTCTCTGTAAGGAAGCTGAAGTTTCGAGAGTTCCCTAAAAGCCTGTAATGTGCCAGGAAATATGTGGATATAAAAATGGACCATCACAGATGGACATTATTAATAAATGAGTTAATGCCAACGAAGCGTGAAAGAAAGTAAAAACGTAGTGGATAATATTGTTTCTCTGTAAGAATTAGACTCTAAAAATAAGCCTTTGAGTTAATCTTGGATATTGCTGCACACTGTGGGTCCATCCAGGAAACTCTGCCTCCGTGCCTCTCCTAGGACTACTCTTGAAATTGAATCAAGGTGAAAGATATCGCCAAAATCCTGCATCAGAAAAGAAGTCTGACTGTAAGAAACGTATCTGGGGTCTGTAGATCTAATATGAGCAAGTGGAGGTGCCTGGAGTTCCGTAATGAGCACCCAGCTCTGTTTCTGCACAGAGCTTAGAGAACTTTTTAACCAGGGTCAGATGTCAGCACCTCCTTCTTTCTTATAGATAAGCTTAATAAGCCAATAGATTATTCATATTCAGGGGAAGGAAAGAAGAATTATTTTTCAAAATATATAGGAGTAAACAGGAAAAAAATTGTATTTGTCTCTGTGCCATGTTTTGTGTACTGCGCATCCCCACCCACCCCAGGTGGGGGCAATTTTCATTTTCAGAAATTTTAGCTTACTGGATGGTGCGCTGCTGGGATGGGGACAGACACGGACACATGCAGCCTCTCCTACCCTCCTCCCACCCAGGGAATGACTTTTTTCATAGTAATTGATCGATGTGTGAACAAATTACTTATTCCTAACAATGACAATATATATATATTTTAAGGATAATTCCCAAGGAATGTATTTAAAAGAGGAAAAGTACTACCTTTATGGTCAATTTTTCACTTCTTCAGAGCTGAAGAAGTCACTTTTAGAGAAAGTGGAAAACCTGGGAGTTCTGATGCAGTGATACGTGCAGCATCAGAAATTGTTTATTGAAAGATAGTTGTGCCAGAAACTCGAGGTTTAGAAACTCAGCAGAGACTTGAAATGTGTTGCCACGTTGGTGTGGCTGTTTGAGCCCTGAAGGTCAGGGCCTGTTAGACCACTGAGGCTTTGGTGTTCTCTGTAACCCCTTCATTGCAATAACAGCCACCCTGCCCTTGATTTGAGTGGTGAGCTTTTAAAATTAACTTAAAATGGTGCTGGATTGGTTAAAATCCCTATTTCTTTTTAACATCAAGACATGAAGCATAATGGCTCATGTGCAGGTCGGAGATCAGAGTTTCAACCACGTGGTGCAGTCAGGCGTGAGATGAGAGTGATTCCGTCGCCAGTGTCTTGAATCAAAAGGGGGAGAAAATAAACTGATCCCAGTAGGTTTGCCTGGAGAAAGATGATTGATAAACGGAAAATAAGTAGCAAAAGCTGCTAGCGATGTTGGGGTTAGGGGGGGAAGGGAACAGTTTTCTGCGTAAGTGACATCTTAAATAAGCTCACAAATGCTTTTTCTTACTTGAAGTTCCCAGTTTCTTCTGGCTTAAGCTCTAAGTGCATAATGAGAGAAAGATCTTTAGCTGATAATGTCGTTCATCAGAGTCTGTTAAGCAGCCAGCCAAAACATTTAAATTGTATTGAAAGATGAAGGACTGGACAACAGAAACCAGAAACTGCCCTGAAGGAATGACCCTGATTTCACAATTCCTTTTTTATCTCATTATCCTTTTTTAAAGTCACAGTTTTCATGATACGCACCTCTGGAAGAACTCTTGGGCCTAAATTTTTCTTGAATTTTGGTCATTGGTTTTGTACTTTGCTAGGAGATTTAACCCCTTGAGAGCCTGCCCTGATATGCTCTACGGGTGTAAGGTATGGTCCTCAGTTTCTTCAGACAGCGGTGCTCCCTGAGTAATGCTTAACCTGTTACAGACCTTCTGGGAAAATAGATTTTGTTGTTTCGTCCAAACACTGTCAACCTCCTTCCTGAGTGCTCAGTATTATATTTCCAAATTTACATGGTTTTGGACAAATATATATATATATATATTTGTGTGTGTGTATATATATATGTATAACTAAAAGAAACTTGGGTGGAGGTAGAAATTCAAATAAAATGCAATGCGCAAAAGACTCCAAAAGCTAGAAAACAGGGCAATCCATTACTTTTTCTTTTAACAGATCTTGTGTTTTACATCACTCCATTGTCATTTTCTTGAGAATTTTCTGCCTGAAAGTTTATGGGATAAGTCTGAGGTTAGACCCAGTCTTAGGTGCTATTTCAGGCTGTAGAATTGCCCGGTGAAGATACCTTCTAAGAACTCAGGCAGGAATGAGTTTGGATCCTTGATACTATGGTGTCTGCTGCTAAGGGCGGGAGATTTCATCATTTCCAACCGCAGCCAGGAATTACTTGATTCTGAGATTTACATTTTTTAAAAAAATGTCTCGATTTCCATTTGAAGTAAAAGAGAAAAAAGAAAAAAGGTTAAAAAAGCCCCCAACAACAGGAACACTGGAGCATCACATTGCCTATCAAAGGCCCTAGGAGATAGTTTTGTCTTGAGGAGCACCCTCCAGCGTCCCTGGACATGGGAAGGAGCACACCAACTTTTTTTCACCTCTTTCAGTGCATCTTCTTCCTTTTCCCCTTTCAGACGCCAGCCAGCCTCATTAGTTTGGTTACTCCTGGGACAGCAAAGTGGGAATAAGCATGTGAAAAAAGACCAAAAAAGAAGGCAGAGTAGAGGTGGGAGTTTGAAGTGTGCGTCTAAGCCTCCACTTGAGGATTTTGGCCAGCAATGTCTCGTGAGAGGGGAGCAGTTGGCTACCAGGACCCTTCAGCACACCCTTCTTGGTGGCCACAGTGAGCTGAGCCCTTCCCTCCGCCTCTCCGAGGAGCTGAACTCCAGCACTTGTACTTGGTAGTGATTTGAAGCAAAAATCAAACCCCTGATTGGATTGCAATTATCTGAACTGTGTCCTGGTGGGAAAGTGGATGTATGTGTGGAATAAAAAGGATTAGTGGTAACACTCTGCAGAAAGAGATCATGGAGCTAAAACCACCCAAGCTGTATGTGACTCTCTCAAAGGCGGGAAGAAAAGCTCCCCTTCCCCTTTGGGGGGGCCGGGAGCAATCTGCCCTTCTGTGGTCTGAGTCGGTAACAATTAGCAATTTGTAATAGCTGGGGTTTTCTGAGAGGATAATCCCAGGTTAAAAACAAACAAAAGCTGAAAGGAGTCCTGTATTTTGTGATAGCTTTCCCAGCAGAGAGCAAGTTAGTAAAAGAGAAACTGCATATACTATACCTTGTATTTTTGATGTATTTTATTCAGGCGCTTGTCTCACCTGATATGGTGATTTCTGAGCACCTTTCAATGCTGGAATGGTTTAATTCTTAACTTGATTTTGAAAACTAAATGAAAATGTGTTTTGTAGAACAACATGGTATGGATTCTGACAACACTGAATGACCTTTCTAATTAAGCAATACTGAAACTTAGTAAGAGATTCCCAAAGACAGTATATGTTTTCAGTCTGGGAGTTGCCCCAATGACGAGCCATGTCGTATGAGTACTTCCCAAAATGCCAGGTTGCCTGTTGTTCTTTCATTTTTCCTGGCCAATGTCTTAGCACCCACCTGATTGTTTCTCTGTACAAGAACCTAGGTCTTGCAAGGCTTGCTGAAATTCTTGGCTTACTCTTTGGGAGCTTGATGTTTTGGAAACCACGATGGATTTCTAAGGAATTCTCATTGACAAAAATCTGTCCATGGCAAGCTTCCATGAGAAACAGTATGAGTGAGGTAAACTGCAGAGGGAATATTCTCTGGATCTCTTTGGAGGTCTTCAAATATACTTATAACAGTGAAATGGGAAAGATTTATGTTCTCTAGACCACATACAAGGAGCTTCTGATGAAATCATCACTCTGGCTAACGGGGGTTTAAAAGCAGAGGTCAGTGAAGCTGCTGGTGGCGCTCAGAGAGCGGAGCTCGGCAGGTTGGGCAGGAGGGGCCGGGTGCTGATGTAGGTCCATCATTCTCCTCTGGGGAGCTCAGAACGGGTTGGCCCTTGGGAGCCCTGGTTTTAGGTTTCATCTCTCCGGCTGGGAAACCAGGAAACTATTATTTCATTAATCGTCTCTCCAAATATGCCTGCGTATTATATGGGTTCCATTGTTTATAGAAGGAAATTATCCGTTTAATGAGTGCTAGCAAAAGAAGGGGAGAGGGGAGAGAAATCCACTCTTGCATCCATTAAGACAAATTCCCATGCAGAGAAAAGCCTTCCGTTTCCCATAATGAATTCCTCTGCAAATAGAAGCATACACTAAGTGCTCCTGCTATGCTAGTGATGGAAGACAGGGTGTATGTGTACTTTATGTATATTAAAATAATTGTGCAACAGGTGTAGAATATGATTAGATGCCACTGACATAAATGCATAGGTTTTGTAAAACTGGGGGACAAGTTTAGCATGGAATATAATTAACTCGAATAACTTTGTTAATTTGGTGAAAGGCCCCACAATGCCTAAGGAATCCCTTTATTCCTGTGACATTCTTGCTCCTGTTCCCACTAACTATTTCTTTAATGTAGTTATTTCTGAGATCTGTTAATACAAACCTAGTTATGAACATGGTAGACCTTTAACAGTGTAAGGCAGCAAGATGTGAAAAGGCAAATCATTTAAAGGGTTCTCTGTTACCTTGTGGTGGGGGAGAGGGTGTCAGGCTGTTTGCTGGTGACAGCAGGTTTGCTGATGGCTGTAATGAGAAAGGGCAGCAGTGCTAAATGGATAGGCAAAAAGAAAGACATTTTAGAGCAGACTACAGCACTTAAGCTCTCATAAACAAATTAACTGTAGAAGAGGGAGACCAGCTTTCTTAGGCACAAGGTCACCAACTCAAACTGGAGCCATTGTATTGACTTCCACATATGCTTTGAAAACCTAAAGCCGAAGCAACCAATTAGCACATCTGACTGTTGTTGAAATACACCGTTTGCTTGCTGTCGGCATCTGGTACAGTTCCCTTGAAAAGTCACTAACAGGAGGATCCAAAATCCTTCTTGGAGAAAGATGGGGCAGAGGGATAAAAGATGTAAGTGAGAAAAACAAGAAAGGTAGAACTGGTGTGAACAACAGCTCCGTTTATATCTGTGCACGATTTGTCATCTTTCTAAAATTGTTTTGTTGCATTTGCCTGTTTGCAGGGTACAAACTGTTTTCTTCCCGAGCCTCGGCGAGCAGAAGCCAAGCTGTGGCAGGAAGCTGTCTTGAAATTTGGTACAGCCTATTGCAGCTGGCCTGGATGTGTGGCTTATGTACCTCCTGCACGTTCACCTAGGGGTAAAAAGAGAAACAGAGAATGAATCGACACCTGCCGGGGGTGGTATTATTTGTGTTGTATCATCTTAATATCCCATTTGGTGGCCCTGTGAGCTCCACAGCTGTATTAGTATGAAAATGAGAGACTTTGCCACGGTTGTGGAGTACATTCTCAAGTGTTTTGATCTGTTTTCCAACTTCTGCGCTTTAGAATATAGTTCCTTCGATCATAGGTCACTGTTTTATCGGAGCGACTTTGGGAAACTTCATTCTCAGTAGGCGTTTCATTTTTCAGGCAGAGTTTCTATTCTGAAATCTGGTGGAGGGGCAGGGTAAATTTAGTAATTCCAGTTGCCGCCTTTGAATTTGTGTTACAATGCAGCACTCGGCTTTTTCCTCGTTAACTTTTAAGTGCTGTGACACTCTGCTCTCCGAATGGAGGGTAAAAAGAGTTGCTTTAGAGGAGGAGGAGAGGCATTTGCTTTCACAGGCACTTAGGCGCTTGCGCTTTTCAGATTTGCCACATTGCCCTGGTTCAGGGAGAGACTGACCTAAGGAGGATGATGACCTGAGGAGCACCAGCGTGTAGCGATGGGGTTGATAATTGCATGTCAGTACTGACTGATATGCAAACAGCTTCCGGGGAAAGCAAGGTTCCTGGGGGTTTCATAGATCTTACAAGCCATTCACGCGCGTGAACTGCCGATCTTGGTTAAGATTAAATGGGTCTCAAATAACACGTCGTTACTTTTGCTATGTTTCTTTAAACTTCTGCAAAAAGTATTATAGAAAGGTATAGATATATTTAGGGGAGATATCAAAAGATAGTGATGACATTCTTATGTTGAAACTAAAAGAGTTGTTTAAATGTTTTTTTTTTAAACTTAATATGGTCTAGCAGAAGAGAAGATGACATTTTGAATACAAACATCGCAGTGGAAATGGTCTAACAAGCATTTTTCTGCCTTTTTTACCCTTTTCTAAGCGTTTCTTGTGGTTGCTTTCTTTGCACTTAGATCAGTGTTTGCTGTCGTTACCACACACATGTTGTAACTTAACCTTGCACTTCATTACTAACCAAAAGCAATCATTGCAAGCACAGCACAAACATTCTAACTTCTTAAAGGAAAATAAAAATATGATGCTTTTTATAACCAAAAAATATACTTTCTGAGTACTTAGTAGTGTAGCTTCTGTATATCAGCATTCACTTCCCTGAGGTCAAGGAGTTCTTTTGAGCCTAAGTTGCCTGAATTTTTCTAAAGACTTTTTAAAAACCAAATTCAGTAGTACCCAAATGATTAAATGCTGCAGAAATCTACTACAGTTGGTCTGTGGTTTATTAAAAGTATTAAAGAGTTTTCTGTATTGCATTATAACTTTGTTGAGAGGAAACTTTTTTTACCGTATCCCCAAGGTTGTCATTAGGACTTTGATTAGGGTTGTTTGAAATCACAGCATAAGTTGAGTGTGTTGCACGTTCCTTGTTCTTGTTCCTTCTTGTTCCTTGTTGTCTTCTCCTGACTTGTCTCACGGCCCTGGGTAAATCACTTCACCATCTTCCCATGGTTTTCTTACTGGTGTGCGTGTTCTCTCTCCCCTTCTGTTTGTTTTTTTTTTTCTTTTTTTTAATAAATATTGTAGGTGCCTTGGGCCAGGAACACCCTTTCTGCTCTGTGTATGTCCTACCATGGTAGAATGACCAATCTTGCTTAAAAACCTCTGGGTTCTACTGTAATAGTAACGAAAATCATAAATAGTAAATAACAACCCCATAAGCACTTCTGGTGCTTTTGTTCATAATATATACCTTGCTTTTTTTTAAATTAATGAAAATATGTGAAGTCAAGATAAAAATCCCAGAGTACTCTGATACAATTAAAAAATAAATTGGCTTTCAGGAAGAAACACTGTGCATTTGAGTCACTTGAAAGAAGAAAAAATAAAGTGGGTAGAAATGCTGTATTGCTGTCTAGATGGAAAACATGTCAAATATGCATGAAACTCTCGGCCCAGGGGGTGGGGAGGTTGAGAAATGGAATGCTTTTTTTTTTTTTTATCAGCTAAAAGAGACCATTTGCTTTCAGCCTCACCTCTAATCCTGATAAAAGAGTTTATTGAACTCAGATGCTTTTCAAAGAGAATTGAAGGGCATGCTCTAATTTTATTTCTCAGAGAAAGTTGAAATGATGATGTTGCCTTCATGTTCTCAGTGCTTCTTCGGAGTTGAGGGGAAAAAAAAAAAAAAGCAGGAACAAAGCAGAAAAAAACCCACCCTGTGTCTGCTCCTTCTTCCCAGGCCTGGTGACAGCGTGTTTTTATTCACTCTGTTTGTACTTCCCTACCCTCTAGTAAAGCAACACGGAATTCTGCACAAGGCTGTTGCGTCTCCCATTGCACGAACCACGGGGGGGTGGCCCGTTCTTGCTCTGAGCTCTCACAGAACTTTCACAGGCTCTCAAAAGCCTCTGAAGGAAGGAAGGAACCCACGACCGGGGACCCTGCAGTTTCCCATCGCATCTGCAGTGATGAATCTCTTTTAAAATTATCACCTCGACTGCTGTTTCGTGTCCTGGCTCAGCCTTTGCTTTGTCAGCTCCTGTTGTACACCGTGGCCTGCTTCTGAGGGGTCCGTGAAAGACACGGAACAGTGAGGTTGAATATGCCATGGAAAAGTTTGCGTATAGTTCAAAAAATAAAAAAAAAGTCCATATGTCCATTAGCAATTGCTTAAGGAAACAGCAATTGCGCAAATTGGAAAAGTTGAAATACCACAGCTGTTTCTTTAGACAAATTTTCTAGAAACTTTCCCCATAAAATGCTGATGGACAAGTTGAAGACGCTGGATGTAGTTGGGAAAAGCTGTGTGATACTGTAAGGGTTGCTTTACAGCAATATTGAAGGACATCAGGTTGCATTCATCCAGCAAAGAGGCACATATTACAGTCACGTGGGGATTTTTGTGGTTATAAATCTTTGCTCTCTTCCTTTTGGACCTCCACAGACAATTAATAGATGAAAGGAGTTGGGGATCTGAAGGAGCTTGTTCATTTTTTGTTAGAGGAGTAGATTTTCCTTCCCTGTTTCTCTACTTGTCACTGCTAAAGGAAGTCATTGTACCTTCATGTGTGTTCTTTTTTTTATAGCCCAGCTTTACAGTTGGTCTGTAGTACACACTCCTACTTCTGTCGTCTGAAGCACCCTGTTCACTCTGTTTGAAATTTATACTTTTCTTATTTGCTGAGGTTAAAAAAAATACATTGCTTGTCTACCTTTTCATGATAAGACTGGAATTATGCAAGAGGCTGTTTGAATGCCTTGAGAAAGACCACGGGAATGAGCAAATGGCCACTGAAAGCTCAGGAAGATAAAAAGGATGGTATGAAGACATTTCTTTTGTTTTTTTGGCAGTCAGTGGATCGGGTCCTGTATCATTCATTACTTGGGGGTAGTGAACAGTGCCTGCTGATTGATCTTTTCTGCTTAGTATCTAATATTGAAGAGTTGAGGATTCTTTCGTTGTGTAAGTTACTTCTGATTATATATTAATTTCTCCTGATCTACTTGTAATTAAGAGAGGATGGAACTTTTCCATCAACTGCTAGTGGGGAAAGGTAAATTTAATAAGCTTGATCGTTAGCCTGGAGAAGAGAAGGCTGAGGGGAGACCTTATCTACATTTACAAGTACCTAAAGGGTGGGTTGAAGGATGATGGAGCTGGACTCTTTTCAGTGGTTTCCAGTGATAGGACAAGGGGCAACGGGCACAAGCTGGAACATAGGAAGTTCCATTCAAATATGAGGAGAAACTTCTTTACGGTGCGGGTGCCAGAGCCCTGGAACAGGCTGCCCAGGGAGGGTGTGGAGTCCCCTTCTCCGGAGATTTTCAAGACCTGCCTTGATGCAGTCCTGAGTGATGTGCTCTGGGCAACCCTGCTTTAAGCAGGGGAGTTGGACTAGATGATCTCTAGAGGTCCCTTCCAACTCTGACGATTCCGTGATTTATCAGCTAATAAATTGTAATAGGGAGTGTCATTACTCTGTTACAGTATATGCTGGTTACCTGTTCTGACATTTGTTTCTTATCTAGTATTCGCAATATATCTAGTATTCGCAACTTGTGAGCCATCTTTTTTTGTTTCTGATGGGGTTTTCTGCCTCTTAGTGCAGTTCGCCAGTGTGGTAAATTCGTCCTTTCATATGGCAAGTCCCATCCTTGTATTATGCATGAATCTTCCTTCTTTTCAAGGCCCCCAGGTCTCCAGGTCCATAAATATTCCATGAATAGAAAGCCCCTTAAGGTTTCCCTATGGCCTGGAACTGGTTGAGAAAGAGGAGAGGTTACAGAATAAGAGGATGGGGCAAATGCTAAGCAATTCTTCAGTTAATTCTTATTAAATTATATATTTAATTAAATTAAATTATATATTAAATAATTCTTATTAAACAAAAACAAAACTTTGTGTTTTTCTCCTTCCTTCTGCCTCTACTTACAGCATGTTTGGGCTGCTTTTTATACTGGAGTGGGGCAAGAAACTATTTTATTATTTAGTTCCTGACATTTTTAATGTCCTTGGAACAATTTTAGTGTCAAATACCAGAGAATGGGAGGAGGAGGGATAACAATGGTTTGAAGTCATCTTGTTGTTAATAGGATGTTATTTGTGTAATTAGCCAGTGAAGATGTAATGATATAGCAGAGAATGTGACTATGGCGTGCAGCATCAATAATAATAGGGGTGAAATATTTATGGTTTTCTTCTTCAGGTAGCAGTTGCAGTTTTAATTGTTCGTTTTTAAGCGTCCATATGCTGTTTCTTTGTCTTCATGTGGTTCAGTTGTTTTTTGTGTAGCTTTCGTAACTCTTAACTTCCCTTCCTATTGCCAGAGCAGCACCTGCTGGCTAGAATTGATATAATTGCCATCTTTAGGAAATCATTTATTTCCTTTATTTCCTATTTATTCAGGGTATTGCCATAGCTGGTTTTTCCCTTAGGTTTGAATAGTTGTGCCAATCGCCAATGCAGAGAAATCACCATTAGTACCTTGAAGAACGGTCTAATTTTCCTGCAGGAGGTACGAAACACAGGGTACAGTGATGGGGTTAAGAGTTCTTTTGTAGTCTCTTTTTCCTGATAGATAAGCTTTTGCTCCTAGACATATTATTTCAGGTCTATTATTTATTCTCATGCCAAAACAGAGTATCGTTGAGCTTCATCTCCCTTCCCGAACAGATGCGAGCCAACTTTCAAAATGACCACGTGATCTGACGTTTGGATCTGTTCAGTAGATGCCATTAGCTGGAAGAACAGCAATGTGGATACTGGAATGAAAATGCAATGGCTACATCTCTGTAGGGAATTTTTGTCCTTGTTGAAGTGCAGTCAGTATGGTGCTATCAGGGAAATGCTAATACTTAATGCATCCCTTAATACGTGCTAAGAGAGGGAACATGATGATGAGGGATACGCTTCCCCTACAATTCACCACGCTGCATTTGAATAAAGAATGAAGAAAGTGAGGTACCCTTGCTGTTTTTAAGCTATATTGTGGATTTCTGAGAAAATTAGTTTCTTCTCTCAAAGTTATAAATAAATATGCAGAATGAAATTATGTAGTCCCAGCTGATGTTCAGATGGGATTTACCTGAGGCACCATGTGGATGGACATTTTGGTAAAGAGCTGGATTTAGCCTGTCTGTGGAAACTTAAAAATTTGGGAAAAGATATCCTTGGAAAGTGGTGCGGTCTGGTACATGGAAAAGAGAGGAAATGTGTCTAAGAAACATTTTTATGAGGCTAAGTATGAGGTTTGTCTTTAGCAAGAGTGATTTCATAGAACCCACAGAAGGGGAGAAGGGGAGAGGACACCTCTGGCAGAGACTGGGAACCGTCTCGAGTGGCCTCAACCAGGGAGCAGAACCTTCATGAGAGAAAAACATGAGTTTGCCCAGGAGCCCTCCAGCACTCACGGAGCTGGCTCAGGAGTGGCAGTAATTTAAGATCTTTATTGTAAAGCAGTGATTTACATGCTGAATTTTTGAGTTTATTTCCTAGGTTGGTGGGGACTTAGTCATGGCGGTGGGATTTTGGGTGCTGTAGAAAAGGTGAGCTGGGACCCAAGCCCTACGGACTTCCCGAATAATGCAGAGACATGAAGTAACATGGGCTTGTTTGGTGCTGTGGAAGAAGTTAGTGGCAATCAAAACCATGGTTTAAGATCTGCATTTCTCCACTTGCTTCTGCTGTCTGCTTAAATCATGTGAAGACAAGATAACACTGTAAACAGTGTCGGCAACAAATAAATTATAATTAGACCTCTAAAAGCTAAATGCTCACAAGTGTAAGTGCTGCACATAGCATTAGAATCATAGAATCATAGAATGGTTAGAGTTGGAAGGGACCGTAAAGATCATCGAGTTCCAACCCCCCTGCCGTGGGCAGGGACATCTCCCACTGGAGCAGGTTGCTCAAAGCCCCATCCAGCCTGGCCTTGAACACTTCCAGGGATGGGGCATCCACAGCTTCCCTGGGCAACCTGTTCCCGTGCTTCACCACCCTCACAGTAAAGAATTTCCTCCTAGTATCTAATCTAAATCTCCCCTCTTCCAATTTAAAACCATTACCCCTTGTCCTGTCACTACACTTCCTGACAAAGAGTCCCTCTCCGGCTCTCCTGTAGGCTCCCTTCAGATATTGGAAGGCTGCTATGAGGTCTTCCCGGAGCCTTCTCCTCTCCAGGCTGAACAACCCCAGCTCTCTCAGCCTGTCTTCATAGGGGAGGTGCTCCATCCCTTTGATCATTTTCATGGCCCTCCGCTGGACCCGTTCCAACAGGTCCATATCCTTCCTGTGTTGAGGACTCCAAACCTGGACACGATATTCCAGGTGGGGTCTCACAAGCGCAGAGTAGAAGGGCAGAATCACCTCCCTGGACCTGCTGGTCACACTTCTCTTGACGCAGCCCAGGTTCTGGTTGGCTTTCTGGGCTGCCAGTGCGCACTGCTGGCTCGTGTTGAGCTTCTCATCCACCAACACCCCCAAGTCCTTCTCCTCAGGGCTGCTCTCCAGCCATTCTCCACCCAACCTGTATTTGTGCCTGGGATTGCCACGTCCCAGGTGTAGGACCCTGCACTTGGCCTGGTTGAACTTCATGCTATTTGCACAAGCCCATCTCTCAAGCCTGTGCAGGTCCCTCTGGATGGCATCCCTTCCCTCCAGCGTGTCGACCATGCCACCGAGCTTGGTGTCGTCGGCAAACTTGTTGAGGGTGCACTCTATCCCACTGTCACATTCATTGTGATGTCTTTAGTACAGCTACAGGAAATATGAATTTGGTCCAAAGAGAGACTGTTTACATTTAGAAACTCAAACTTTTCACCTTGCAGTTCATCACTGCTCATCCCCCGGGCTCCAGCGAGCGGTAGGTAACCGCTTCCTGTTTTTTTCCTTGGTCTGAAACCTCAAATCTTAAAAGTAAACTTTGCATATCTCAGAAGCGTGCACATCTCAATGCAACCACCTGCTACTCTCTGCTCTAGAAATCAATTTGCCATTTCATAGCAGATGTCGGTGAATGATTTGTTGAACTATTTAAAAAATCTGAAATAAAAGCAAACAAAGTGAACAGATAATTTATTATGCTGTTTCATACTGAGAGTGGGGAAAAAAAAAAAAGCAGCTCACTAAAGAGGTAAAAACTTCCTCTTATATGCACTTCACATATTTTCTGTTGCTTTGCTTGCGTATGAGCTGACTTAACTACGCAATATAGTCTGTGAAGGTAGCTGCGTAGTGTTTACACTCACTCTGTTTTGTCACCTTGTGTTCCTGTTCCCAAAAGGAGTGGGAAGGGCCAGAGTGGATTTTTACAGAGCACAGCTTACTGTTCTCCTCACTGTTCAACTTAAGTTCTAATTATTCTATTATCTCTGCCTCTGAAATACTGAGGTTTTTCAGGGTGAGCGCTGGGGGCTGGAAGAAAGAAGGGAAAGAGTATTCTTAGCCAGGAATGGTGGGGTTAAACCTTTTACTTTCCTGCTTTGGTTGGCGCTGCCCTGACCTCTGATAAACTTTAGGGGGGTTCAGGACTGGTGTAGAGTGGGCTCACATTTAAAAGCTCCGTGTTTTGAGCTGAGAATAATTTACTGATCCACTTTCTGCCTGCTGCTGAATGACTGAGATGGTGAAATTTAAAGGGGGGGAAGGAGTTGTAGAGGGGATTAATGGGGGAGGAGGGAAGAACTTTAAAACAGTTCTGGCAGCCCCATTTATTTGGGAAATCCTGTGTCCAGCAGCCTTGTACACAGCTCAGTCCTGATGTGGTTCTTGTGAAGAGAATATAACAACCTGGCCCTGGTAACTACACTGTTAATTAAGCTGTCGTAGAGGGAATGTGAGTGAAAGCGCTAGCACTAAAGGAGTGTTTTTAGTTTAATCCTTAGTTGTTCTTCGAGCAGTTGCCCAAATAGGTTTCAATTTCTGGAAACAGTTGAGCATGCACGTGAGACTTCATCTATTTATTTGTATAAATTGTCCGTTTCCAGTGCAGCCCGCAGACCTGCTGTGTGTGCTCAGCAGCCGGAGCAGAAAGGGGTGCCAGCCCCTCAGGGCTCACACCGAGTCACCTCCGGTGAGCTAGCTGGGGGAGAGGTATTTGAATTGCCTTATGTCTGCACACCAGCAAGCACAGAACAATGATTTATTTATTTATTTATTTATTTGAGATCCTGGTCGCTGGCCGTTCCAGGACAGGGAGCCGCTTCTCATACCAGAGGATCATCGTGGTCTGCTTCGGGGAACACAGTGCACCGTTTATTCTCCAGAGTACTGGGGAACTCCGAGATGTTCCTGACTGTTGTGTGGCTAGACACATCCCTCAGTGTTCACCCCTTGTTTCCAAGAAGTTTGGTAAAGATCTTGTTGCTTAGATCCCAGAAATGTGCAGCTCCACCAGTGGCATAGCGTATTCTTCTGGCTTTGGGGAGGGTGAAGTAGGAAGTGTTGGTAAGGATTTCACAGTGTCTTAAAACGTTTGACATGTGGCTCTTCGGTAGGAGAAGAAGAAAAGGGAAAGTCCAAAGGCAATACATCATGGAATAGACCCAAAGAGGTTACGTTTTTGTTTGTAAAGGGGCAAGTTACTTTACGGTACACCATGAATGAGGTAAAAACACTTCCAAGCTAGAGCTTGATCAAAAAATCCCACGCCCACATGAATCAGGAAGACTTTTCATTGACATATTTGTTTTTAAATGCCTAATATCACAATCTTTTTATTTATTCTTTTCCTCAGGTTTTATTTTGTGTTTATTCCAAAACAAGCACTTGATTTTTGTGCCTAGTTTCGAGTCTTGTGAATTTATGGATATTGGTCTCCTTTTACTTTGGAAAAGGTCAGTTGATTTCATAAACTTCTGCAGTTCCTCATTTCACTTTTTAGGTGAGACTAAACACAGAACCTCCTTAATTCAACCAGAGAATTTTTCAGGCAGACATAAATGAGCAGAAACTGGAATTCTTAGCTTTAACTGTAGTATTTTCTATACGAGTCCAAGATAGTACAGGTTGTGGTGAAGTAAACAATAAAGCTGTCAGCTGGTAGTTACGTTTGAAGATGGTTTTACAGGGATCTGATTTGAGCCAAGCCAGGTAAGTGCGGGTCAACAAGCATTTTCTGTGACCTGCCATATTCTTCCTGATCGAGCTCTGATCAGACGCTGCCAATTGGGCCAAAAGGTGGTGTGATTTTGCAGCAACCAGGGAGCAGGATGGGACTTGCCAAATACTTGTATGCTTGCGACTGAGGCCAGAACTAAAAAGAAAAACCCAGTGGCTCTGGCTGCCTTATTGAAAATGTGGCTTTGTATTTTCCCTTCCTTTTTGTCTTGCTTTCTAACAATGTGGCACAGTTGCAGTGGCAGCCTCTAGCTGTCCAGCTATCTGCAGGCTTTTTTTGTTGCATGGCTTATAGCAGGAAAGAAAAAAAAAGAAAACAAAAACCAGGCAGAAATTCAGTCCTTTCCCAACCCCAGTTCCCTCTTTCAGGAAGGGCAAGCCAGGTAGAAGACTTGGCACTCTTAAAATCTTGAATTTTTAAGCTGGGGGGGGGGGGGGGGGCAGGAACCTGACTAAATTAGTCTCTTAGTCTCCTCTTTCTTTGCCTTCTTTCTATTCCTGGTTTTCGTCTGTCCTTTCCCCTTGGATTCCTGTCAACTGGTTTCTGTACCGTTTCATTGCCTACAGCCAATGCTGCGGCTCCCAACCCAGGGCCGAGCGTAGCGATAAATCACGGCCGCCCCTGCGCGCTGGGAAGAAGGATGCTTTCAGTGAGCTCGGGGCTTGTAATGCAGATGAAGGTTTCAGCCTCTCCCGGGAATGCAGGGGAAGGCAGCGAGAGGGAGGGAGGCAGAGTTGTGTCTCCATTCAGGAGCCGTCTCGCTGTTTGGAACTCGCCTTTGTTCGAGTCCCAGTCAGGTCTGCCTTAGGTCACACATTTGCACTTGTTTTGAATAAGGTAGAAGAACCCTTGAGAGACTGCATTGCCAAAGAGGGCTGGGGAGGGAGCAGGGAATGCATTCGGGGCTTGGGAAAGCAAAGGGAGGGAGGGCTAAAGCTTCTCGAGTGCAGCAAACGAAGGTCAGAGGTCTCCTATGACCTTGCACTGCCTTCGTGACCTTTTTAAGACTGTTGACTGGGATGATTTCCCTGCCTGAGGGATCGCTGGCATCTGCCGGCATTCCAGCAGCAGTTAAACACCTGTGTGTTTGCTGCTGACATTTCATTAGGATGAGTAATGAGGCTGGATATTAAATGTCTACCTTTCCGACTGGTCAGGAGAGAAAACAGGGGAGGGACGTTACGGTTTGTCTCAGGGCACGTGAAATCCTCATAGGGAAAGTAAAGCCCTGTCCCCTCAACCCTGCTGCTCAGAGCAGAGCGTGGAGAGCGGACTCAGCATCACAGTGTCCTTGTCCTGCTGCACCACGGCCATGAGCTAAAAAACATTTTCCCATTTTTTACAGCTTTTACAGCCGTGGCATAACTTCCTTGTGTCAGTCTCGGGTTCTTCCAATAAAGGTTTCCTGGGATAAACACCCACATGTGTGCAAAAGTTTATCCTGTAGCCTCCAGTTCGGGATAATTCTTCTCTGCGCTGGGATCCAGAGCTCTGCGATGCCAGACTGTGTCCCATACGGAGCAGGTGTGAAGGAATGCCTGCGACAGCCTGGCTTGGGAAAAACATTGCTCTCCCGACTGTGGGCCAGGGCTGCTCTCAGCCAGCAAGCGAAGGGCTGGGAAGCAAGGTCAAGATACGGGAGCTTTCTACCTTTAAAAGCAGCAAATTAAATCCTCGGGGATGAAATATCTATGTGCTCATTTCAGTTGTCAAGGAATTGTATGTGTTTTGAATTCTTTATGCAACTGATACTCCTGTACCACAAACAAATCTAGTAAGTGTCAGGCTTTGATTGGCAAAACAAACAAACCCCCAAGGGTGGGAGAAAGGTGGTTCTACCTACACTCTGATCTTGCAACAAACTGCACCTCCAAATCTAAATCCTTTTCTCCTGCTGTAGGGGAGAGTGGGCTTCTCCTGAATCTGAAAGGGCTGGGTTGCTGAGAAGGGTGTCCATGCGCACCTCTAACATGCCTGAAAACAAGGCAAAAGTCTTTCTCTTGGAGTGTTTTTTTCACAGCAAAGGCAGCTCTCGTTTTGCCGTTGCTTTGAGCTCTGCTGAAGTACCATCTACTGACTCGCACCCATGTTCAGAAAAATTGATGTCTCCTTGTTTACACAGTAGCATAAAGATGTGGTACCCTCTGCAGACAGTTGGCAAGCGTCATGTACTTGAGATGTTTTAGATGTGCTGGTGGAGAGCCTTCCTAAAGGAGCCTTTTAGGAGCCTTCCTAAAATTTAGGAGGTGCTAAAATTATACTCTTCTTCAACAGGCAAAGATGGGCTTCCCCCAACCACTCCTACCTTCTGATCAAAAACTTACTGAAATAAGTGGAATAGTTATACTCTTTTTAACTTAGCTGAGGTTTATGTGTGGACCTTTAAATATTCTATTTGTCACTGTTGGCTGAAGGACAAGATCAATGTCCCTCAAGTTTGTGTTGAGTTTAATTGGAGGAGTGTTATGCTTCACTCCAGCAATACGGAGTGTTCAAAATGAGTTTACCATGGTATAAAGAACAGTTAGCTGGGCTTTTTTTCCAGCCCTTGGGAAATTATTGCCAGATTGTTTTATTCCTTTTGTTGCTGATGCATAGGACAATATTTTCATGAGCGGCATTTTCATTTCTGACAGCAGCTGGCCTATAAATCACTTTGGCATAAAAGCATTGTTTGGGATCTGAAAATTACGTGTGTCTTGGGTAACTGTGCTCCTGCCATCGGGTCAGGAGTGTGTGTACAGAAAGTCTGAGGGCTGCTTAGACAGTTTTATGTACACATGAATGGAACGGTAATTTTTTTTCTTGTTCCCAGGTGTCCATGTGTTGGTTTTGTTCTGTGTCTGTTTTCTTGCCTTCGCACTACCGCAGGCATTGGTGTCCTTGCAGGTTATTCATGAAGGGATGTGTGTTTGCGTGTTTCCCATTTCACCATAGCCAGAGTGTTTTCATCTGTTCAGTGTTTCTGTCCCTACTCGCTGTCCTTCTCCCTTGGCAGAGCTGATACACACACTTAATTGGTTCAGGGTTATGCTCAGTCTGAATAGAAAACTTCCTTGGAGACTACGGTTCAGTCATTTTTACGGACAGCCACTACAGGCCATTAGATGCTGACTTTGACTGAGCTGTCCTCCCTGCTTCCTTCAGCGTGTCGGGAAAATCACTCGTCCCCAGAGCTTCCATTTTCTCCTAGTTCCACCAGCAGTGATGTCTGCTGTGCTGCCTGTGAATTGAGTGACTCCCAAGAGGATTTTGGTTTTTTAACTCCCTTCCTCTTGTTTCCTGACATAAAAAGTATCTTGAGCGAAACACCCGTGCTCAAAACAGTGAAGATTTGTGATCGTTCTGGACAGGAGAAGCAGTCAGCTCTTTTGGCATATTGTGTCTTGGGATGTTATAATTGGCCACTAGACCCTCCTCTGCTGCGTGATCAAGTGAGCAGGGTAATAATGTCACAGCAGTCCCAGCGGGGGACCCGGGGGGTTGCCATGAAAGTGTGTGCTGGGCAAAGGCCTCTCGTGTGTCACGGCTGGAGGAGTTTCTTGAGGGAAGAGGCGGAAGAAGAAGGGGGAGGAATGTTTTTATTGGCTTTTTGAATGAGAGTGATAAAATTCATGGTTCTCACTCTGATAAGGCGTCAGAGGATTTGCAGCTATATTGTATTTCCCTAATTCCTGAACAAGAACGAGAATGATACCTAGGTGGACTTGGAAGTTCTGCCCCGACAACGTTAAGACTCCTCCCTCTCTCTCTCAGTTTTAGAGCTGGATACAAGTGTCATGACATGGAAGTTTACAGCCTATTTAGATTTTCATACCTACTGACCTCTAAACCTTTTATGCTAGTTCATATCTGATTTGTAGGTAGATGTTTAGCTAAAGATTGTGTCTGAATACAGGTTTCATCACCAAAAGGCTTTGTAGAGTGAAGACAGAGCGGAGGGGAGGAAAACTCAGGCAGACTTTTTGAAAGACTCTGCAAAGGGTTTTGTAACCACAGAATCCGCAGAGAATATACTTTTCAGGAGATGACATCCCTTTGTTAATTAAGACCTTTTTTTTTCTTTTGGAGTTGACAAACAGAAAAAGAAAAGCCTTGTTTTATTGCGGTTCGTGGGGCTGGGGGAGAAACCAGGCTGACGTTCAAGCTGCCCTGCAAGCAGAAGGTGAGGGAGAGCTGTGAGTAACTGTGGACAAGCCACGAGGGGGGGAACCGTGTTCTCAGCACTGATTTTTTTGTCCTGACTATCGTGCTTAAGCCGTTATACCTGTGTACTCGTGTGTATTTATCAGTCATTTTTAAGCTGTTCATACCACGGTGGAGGGACGAGCCAAGTGGACTTGAGATCATCTTTTCTTTAGTTGGTTGGTTGAGTTTTTCCCCGTGTGGCTGCTCTCCCACAGTGGGTTGTGTTTCTGTTGTGCATCGGCGAGTCTGGAAACGGCACCGACAACTAAGAGAGGAGAGGAGGGCGTTCGGCTGGCATTGGGCACTGGCCGTGCTGGCCTTTTAAACTGGTGATGACAGGCAGCGAGGAGGTGTGAGCGGGCAGCAGCGGAGAGGTCTTCTTCTGAACCTTTGCTGAGAGCTCGGCTTCACCAATTCAGCTCTTTAGCAACAGCATTTTGAAACCAGAGAAGAGCATATGTAGGACGCGGTTTACTTGCCCTTGAAGTAAGATTATGATTTCATGGACAGTGACAAATTCTTTGAAATAAGGCAGCACTTGGGCTACTAAAGCGCTTGTTCGCTCCGGCTGTGGCAGAGCAAGTCTGCTGCTGTAGTCGGAGATCCCGAGAAGAAATACTGAGGGAAATCTGTAAAATCATTGTAATTTGGTGGAACAAAGTGGCGTAAACCTGGGTGGGTTTTTTTTTTTCTGCTGAGCATCATATAAGCTCATGGTAACAGAGGGTTCCTGCTTTCAGATGCCCGCAGTGAAAGATGGGAGGAAAATAGGCACAGGAAGGTGACATAGCGGTAGCGGTACAACAGGACAGGGCTCTGGGGACCCTTGTGCTTTATGATCCCGCGCTCTCCCGGCTAAACAGGGCTGCCTTTGCCTCGCTGTCCCGTTTCGTTCAAAGCAAACCTTTTGGTCTCCCTTTCTCATACCAGAATTATTTTCTTAATCCTAATATATACTCGAAAGGAAGAAAAACACTTTACAAGAAAAGTTGGTAAAAATAGTACTAAATATTTTTGTTTTCCTAAAGTAAACATCTCCATAATGAAGCAACTCTGAGGCATGCTCTGTCCTGCTCCTCAAGAACAAGCTGCACTGAACGCAGGGTGGGATTGGAGAAAGTGCAGGATGTTGATCTAATTCTATGCTCACTGCGGTCAAAACTATGGATTTTGGTAACAGCAGGTTTATGTCCGTGCTTGCTTTGTTTGAGGAAAAGCAAGAAAATTCCAGTCCCTCAAAACTGCCCGTTGGTTTCAAAGACCAGATGAAATGTCCAATGTATCACAGTCGTGATGGATGCGTAGATTTTTCTTCTCAGCTCTGGAAAATACTTTTTAGTATTTAGTAAAACAAATATCCTAATATTGCACTTAAAAGTAATTCCATAGGAAAGAAGTATCACTTTTATTGCTTGAAAAAGTAGCATTTTTGCAGATATCTGATTAGTATTTTTCAGTTTCCTAAATATGGTAACTTCCAAAGTGTAATACTGAATGCTTTTGAAAAGCGTATAGGAGAGAAAACTGTAATTTCATCAGTGTCCAGTATAAAATCAGCCTTGTTCATGCAGTAACAGAAAATGATAGATCTTTAGTGACAATTAAAAGGAATCATTACGGTTTCATTCCACACAAACCTTTTTATGAGTAAGCTGAAAAAAAGCCCATAGCGTTCACCATATGGTTTTATTTCAATGAAATGTTAGCTTATTCTAGAAGCGGTGAAACTCATCAAGGCTTTTGAAAGATGTTTTTTTTTTTAGTGGAACTGGTTTTCATCATCTTTTCAGATTGCACAAGGGTTGTTGGGATAAGGTCTCAGCGGGTCCCTCTGCCAGCTGGCCTTGCAGTGATTTCTGCATCTGCATCTGATGCTGTGCGAGATCTTGCCCAGATCATATCATATTTTGCTTTATTCATCTCTGCCCATAGAAGGGAGACAATATTACTGTACAATTCCAGCTTTTGAGATTGAGGGGACACTCTGCATAAATGCCAAGTGATGATATCATTTGAGTCCGAGCTTTGAAATTATTTGAGCCGTGTTCCTCTGTCGCTCCATGGCCACGCTTTCACTGAATTTCACTGAATTTTTTTAGAGTTGGAAGGGACCATATAGATCATCTAGTCCAACTCCCCTGCTGAAGCAGGATTGCTTAGGGAATGGCAGGATTGCTTAGAGAATGAACTAAATGAGCTTTGAATGAGCTTTGAACTAAAACTCGGCTTAAAAGGTGAAAGGAGGAACTCTGCTGTCTTGTCACACCCCGGCATGGCAGACTGGGAAATGCGGAAAAGGTATGCAGAAAAGGTTGCCTTTTTATTTCTTTTCCATAGGAAATTCCCTGCAGTGGAGAGCGCTGACTGGGTTTTGTTCCCTTATAGTGCAGTTGGCTGATGATCTGATCTGGCTGAGGGCTTGTTAGTCCTCAGGCAGTGGGAATTAGGATTTTAAAAATGTAAAAAGTGTGTTTGAAATGGCATATCGTGTGGTATTATTTTTGTTTCGTGCTGTAATTATTGAAGTCAGAACTTAAGCTGGGAAAAAGTTCGCATTATAGCTGTTTAATTTTGTTGTCTCTTCCTCTTACCAATAGCTTTGTCTCCTTTTTATTCCCTCCTTGCTCCTGCTGCATCTGTCAACCTGGGAGAGCTTGCATGATTTCCTTGGCAATGCCACACATCCCTAATCTTAATGCCTATTGCTGCCTGGCTCGCCCATCCTATGTAGGTTTCTCTAGTACGCTGCGGAAGGTGGCCAGCAACAATCTTTCTTCTTTATACCTCTGCAGCTCTAATCCTGCAGAAGTCCTCGCTTGTAAAGATAAAGGTACATTTATCCTCCTTAATGAGGCAGCAGGTCTGGAGCTGCGAATCGGTACTGAGTTATGTCAGCAGAACCGTACGGTGACTAAAATGTTATTGCTGATAAAGACCAAGTGGTACTGAAGGAGCATCTGCGCTTCAGCGAGCTCTAGCCTGCCCTGAAGAGTTGCTCAGGTTCATTTGTAAATTACGTTAAGATTAAGAAAAAAGCAAAGGAAATACTCGTTTTGCCAGCACAGAGCCTGTTCTGGGCTGGTAGAGCAGGGAGGAAGCCCTTCAAATTGGGGAGGAGAGGGTCATAATTCGCTTGGCTGGTTTTAAACCTCTGGCCCCAGAGAACGTGGTCCCAGTTATGCAAAAAGGCAGATTAGGAAGCAAATGCTTTTCTCTGGGCAGTGCTTGGAGCCTCTGAGATGGAGCACTGAGGTGCCATTCAGGCAGCACGAGCTCATCCTGATCCATGGCTTTGTACTTTGGGTTCTGGATTATCTCTGCTTCAGAATTTGAACATGAATGATTAAGCCAAACATACAGAGGCTATTTAGTTCTTTGTTTTTGTTTTTTGGGGTTTTTTGAACTTTTTCTGATTAGTCTCATGGAATAAGAGATGTTCTCTCCTCCTTAACCTTTTTTTTTTTTTCTTTTTCTTTCCCTTAGCACCTTCTGTCCTTATGAGCACCTGCCCTGATTTCTAGCCATAGAGAGCCTTCCTGGAGAACAGCCAGGCTTGAACCTTTGAATACTAGGATACAGCTCTCCTGGATCAGATCAAAAGCCCGTCTTAACACAATGTCTCCAGTGCTGATCCTAGAGAGATCTCTACAGATAACTAAAACAAGGCGAGGGTGTATGCTACTTCCCCTGAGTAAACTTTCCTAGTCTCCAACTATTTCAGCTCAAAAGATTTCCTGTGCTAGATGCATTCTTCTGTATTTAGTAATTCTCAGTGGATTTTTCTTCCTTGAATTTTCCCAGTCTGCCATTAGTATGGCTATCCTTTGGTGGTGCTTTCTATAGGTGCATATATTTCTATATTGCCCACAGCCTCATGGATTTACTTACTGTTGTTTCTTTTGATTTTGGCTCACAATCCCTTGCATCTGCTGCTCCAGCTCCGAGAATGGACAAGCTGGAGAACAGTTGATCCTCCTCTGTTCACTGAAGGTCTGGCTGAACGTGACGGGAGTTGGTGGCCGTTTTTTAACAAGGATTATTTCATTTGTTTGAGCTAACAGAGAGGCTACAAAGAACCTTTGTATAAAAGCTATGGCAAGATAAAATCATAGTAAAATTTGGCAGGAATAAGATGATGAAAATGAAAAACTAAGGAAGAGAAGACATTGGGGAGCAATGGTATGGTAATGTCCTTGTTGGAAATGTCCATCCCTGATTTAGGGAGAGAAAGCAGAAAGGTAGATTTGGCTGAAGTTAAAATGTGTATAGTTGAGGTAAATAAAAAACATCCTTTGTCCAGTTGGCATTGGTTGCAATGTTAACGTAGGTTATTGTGAGTTACTGCAGTTAGTGGAACCGAGTGCCGTCTGTTCCCCTACAAAGTCTTTGTTAAGGGTTAAGATTTTCACCATGCAATGGGATGAATGACTGTTTATATCATATTAAATAAATATCATTGTAACAGGAGCCTCAACAAGAAAAAAAAAAAAAAAAAACAGTGCAAAATAAAGATATTTTGAAGGTTACTCATTTTCCTGTCTTTTTTCCTTTCCTCCTAAAGCAGATTTTTTTTCCCTGATGATTATCTGCTCTTGAAATTTGCTCCAGGCTTAGCACAGCTAAGAATTAATGGGCTCAATAGGAATCAAGTTCCTGAAATTGCTTAGCCCAAGTCAATGAGTTCTGAAGGCAAAGCCAGGCCTTTGTGTGCCCTGGCCACCTGTGTTGAGTCTGCAGAAAGTCTTCGGTGGGCAGCTTCTCTGGGTCCTGAGGGTGGAGTCGTATTCCCTCCAGAGCGTGCTAAGGGTTTGGTTTTATTTCTCTGCTTTTTGTATCAGCACATCTGCGTGCATCATGCCGCCGCTAAACTGACACGTCGCAAAAGGCAGTGCTTGTTAACCTTTGCTCACTCAAATAAAGGTTGGGTCTGATTTGTTTGGGGTGCTCCCATCATCAAGATAACTGGAATTGCCTGTCTTTAAACTAACTTATTCCCTCTTTTTTTTTTTTTTTTCTCTTTTCATGTTTCCTGGATGTCTTCTGACCTGAACCTGTTTCACCATTTGATGCGGTTTAGGTAAGTGTATATGCTCTAAAGGAGCATTGTTTTGTTGTGGGATTTTTTTATTCCCTTCCTCTCCCCTTTATACTTCACGCAGCATTTTCTGACTGTTTCTGCTGTGGTTAGGAAGCAGTTTTTACTATTTTTAATATCTCTGCTATCACATTATTGTTCCGTGGGCTGAGCTGCAGTGCTATACCTTCTGGGTCCCTTCAGCTGCAGGTGTGGAAAGGAAGATGACCTCATAGGCTCTTCATGATGATGCCATCCCTAGGCTTCCAGCCTTAGTGAGGGTAGTAGCTCCCTGCTAGAGCAAGGAGAGCATATCTAGACAAAACACTCGGAGTAATAAGGAAGTGACATCACACAGGGTTAGCGCACTTAGAGCTGACAAGAAAAGCTTTATGATGTTACCTAAGTGATTGCTGTGTAAAAGCCATCTTCTCTTACTTAGAATTCCAGTTTCTTCGGAATTTAAATCTTAAAAATAAATAGTGGATCATGAAGCCTTCCTTGAAGGGCTTCTTGAAAATCTCACCATTTTAGGAAATGTGTATACTTTTGAAGAGAGAACATAAATGCAGACAGAAAGCGTTTTCCTATTGAACGGTAGGGCTACCATCTGATGATGACATGACTACACATAGCCGTTATTTTTTTCATTCTTGTTCAAAGTAAAGTGCTTTTTTAGGTCTTAAACGTATCTAGACATAGAGAATGTGCTAGCATCTATTGAGAATGTTAATATAGCTGTGTGACTGAGACAAGTGAAGCACTTGCTATGGTCGGGGAACTGACAAGTACCTATAATCTGCTGGTGAAAGCAGCTTTAATTGTGATCAGCATGCGACCTTTTAATGGATTTTTTGGAAAAATACAGAATGTAGAGATACTGACATATTGGGGCAGGATTTTACTCTTACATGATGTAATATAGCAGTTGTTGACTTCACTGAACCACAGTGGATTATGAGGCATAATTTGAATTGCAGAATAAGAATGCATGAACTGTCTTTCCTTCGTGAGTATTTATGTGTGAGAAATATCACTTTACATGCAGTTACGGAAAGCCTGCCTGCATAATGTGGGATCCCATATGCTTGACAAAAGAGAAAGTATAGAGGACAGCCTACCGGTTAGATTTGCTGTGTAGGAAACGGATACCTTGTGGATTTAACGTTGAGGTCTTCTGTGCCCAGCAAAGGTAGCTAGTTAGCTTGCGCACTTCTGTCAGGCTGGGAGGTGAGGAAAAAAAAAGAAGTGGAGAGGAAAATACTCCCAAGGGGGTCAGGTTCCCAACTGTAAGTGATGTCTCTGTGGGCAAACCAGGACAGACCAGTTTAGAATTCACGTTCCAGAAATCCCAGCCCATCGGCAGAGCGGCTGCTCACGGGAAAAGAAGGTGAAGCACTTCACGCCCCGGCTGACGTCTCCCCACGCCCCGCGTGTCTGTGCTGGCGTGGGCACAGGAGGGGATAGGAAAGGAGGACAGCTCAGCTCCGGAGGCAGATGTGCTGCTGCCCATGCCCTCCTGCAAGGGGCAACTGGGATTTTCTGCCTCTCTGCACAGGTTCAACTGGGGAACCAAACACGAGCTGGCTACTAGCTGTCTGCAGAGAAACAAGTGGCTCTTTCGGCAGCTCTGCGAGCATTGCTATGCTTCTTTGCACAGGTAGTTGTTCCAACCATAAAAAGAGTTTTCCGCGGGAGGCGTAGCACTAACCACATCTGTCTCGCTGTCCTCGGAGGAACAGCAAAAGCAGAAGGGCTTTGTCTTCACCACAGAAAGCTTGGCAATGGGGCCCCAACACATCACACTGACACATGGAAAAATGTATCGCTAACCACGCACACTTACGCAGTACTTCTGCGGGGACTGTACTTGCTTCAGCGAAGCTAAATGCTGTGTCACACGCCATCATGTCATTTTCTACCCAAGCAGCAGCAGCAGATTCTGCTCATTTGTCTCAGCCGTCCAACTCCCACAGTCCCACGTTCCCCAGCTACAGCCAAGGTGACATAGCTTGTTGAATTTCTGTCCCCATGTGTTCTTGTAGCGTTAAACGAACAATATTTCATTACCTGCACTTTCTTGACAGCTCCAACTTATTACCCATTGTTGTATACTCTTTTAGAAAGCGTCTTTGGAGCCCATCTCTCAGAAGCTGCCTTGCAGGGGAGGATTTCGGGTGACTGTGGGCTGGCTACTTGTGAGCATATGGAGAGAATGGGAGATTCAGCACAGCCGTCTTCTGTGATTTGAAACACCCTGTTCTGTGGCAGCCAGTTTGAATATCCATGGTGTATCAACAGCTAGAAGTCACTGCCAGGGAGAAAGGGAAAAGATCTGTAGCTCCTATTAACGGGGTGGTTAGGAAGAGCAGAAACTACTCTAGGTTACTAAAGAAAAGATACTCCCTTCTAAAAGAACTGAAGCATCCCGTTGTTGCCTGTCCCAGGTGTGGAGCAGTTCTGAGGAGCTGAGCGCCAGTGTGGTGAGGGACCAGGATAAAGAGGTCATCAGCCGTGCTGTCTACTGTCAGAGCAGTTGTGCCTAAACCCGTCCTGGGGTCTCATAACCCTGCTCAGGGGCTGTGTGTGCAGAGACAGTGAGGAGTGACATTTGGGCAGGAGACAGCTCTGAAGGGAGCTATGCATCATTTATGCTGTAGCAGTGCTGAAAAGGCTTGATAATTTTAGCTCCTGTGTTGTGCTATGTTCAAAACAAGCCATGTCATTAATGACTGCCTCAGCTAAAACTTGTCATCTCATTCAAGGATGAGACAAACCGGGATGAAGGAGGAGAGGTGCAGACCATCCACAGGAAACAGCAGTAGCTGCTTTCAGCTCAATCATCGCCGCTTTTGCTGGTGGTGTGAGGGCTGGTGTTGCATGTTCTATTGCTTAGGAAACACGACCCGAGAATTAATGGTCTAAAATTTCAGCCAGGGAGCTTCTGCTAATACTAGAAAAAATGGTGGTCTCAGGCAAATGCTGGAATAGGTTTCTTGGGGGGCCGTGGGAGGAATTTGCTCAGAGTTTAAGGACTTCCTTGGCAAATGTTCTATCAGAAAAGTTTTAGGTAGAGTTGAATCGGTCTTGTTTGCAGGGTCTCTTCAGGCGCTCTTTATGCTTTCCTCCTGTCCTCTTTCCCAAGTCTTTTTTCCCAGCCAGTTCTGCTTGTGCAAAAAGACAAAACACAGTCCTTAGAGAAGAAAAGGCCTCTCTCTACACGTTCTGATCTCTCCATCTTTGAAGTCAGGGTCCTCTGCTGGCTTGGTCAGTTCTGGCAAACTTTATCAGTTGTGACATGAATCCATCTCTTTTTTTTTTTTTTTTTTTTGATTTGGCAGGGCAGGGGGGGATATCAAACAGTTGCCTAGCATAAAAGACATTTCCAGAGGCTCCAAGTCTCCAGATTACCTGACAGGATAGAAGCAGGATTATGTTACTAGTGTGTTACCTCTTCTTTAAGACCTTCTCATTGAATTTCCCTGCTGTTGCCCAATTGTTTCTGTGGATTACCATGACACTTCATCAAGTTGATAAGTGGAGCAGAGAAAACAAAGATTTCAGGACGTCTATTTCACTTCAAGCACCACATACGTAGTGTGATACACATTTTGATTTGCAATTAGGCAGTATGCTTATGTACTCTAATCTGCAGCAATTTTGGCTCTATTAATAACCTATTAGTAGCCTGCAGTGTGTTCTCTATACATGACCACTTCACAAATTAGTGAACTTCCTCTCACAAGTTTATACGAACTGAAACAAACTAAAGCAAAAAGGGTGAGAAAGATTGCTTTTTCAGAAATGGTGAGATCTGACCTCGAGATCACAAACGACGACTCTTGAAAAATACAGCTGCTAAGTACAGGCCGTTTCGGGCCTTGGTCCTTTCCATCTCGCTGTGCAGTCGTGTCAAGTGTACACACTCCAGTTTGGCTCATTTGCCTCGTGCCGGCAGCAGCCATGTAAATCACAGCCTCAGGTAGCATTGCTTGTCATTCCAGCTGCACTGCAAATCTCATGGCCCTTTGAGCCCACATGCTATTAAATACCTTGCCCTGGCTGTTATAAATGGTGTGCAGAAAAGAGGCAAAGATTATGATACCTCTGCTGCTGATTGCACTGTCATTGTGGGTCATTAATCTCAGCCTGGCTTTGAGCCTTCCGAGTGAGCGCTCTGCCATCGCTCTGCACCTGCCACCGCTTACAGCATCTGCAGGATCCAGGCCTGGCTTTGTAGACCCCAGGAGCAGGGGGAATGCAAGATTCCCGGCAATCATGGCAAGAACAGGGGCCATGAACGTGTCTGTCCACCTGTGGACACGTAGCTGCCTGGCAATTGTCCAAAGTAACCAGTTTCCGCAGAGTGACGTACCAGGATGAGGTGATGTGTTTTTCAGATGGGGCAATCACCACTTGGATTTGTACTATGAGAGAGACTCTTACACTGGTAATCTGGGACTTGCCTGTTGAGGCTGGTGTCTGGTCTAGATACACAGGAAGGTCTCCTTTCCTTGAAGTTGTGAAGTTACATCAGCTCTGCCTGAGCTGCTGAGGGCAGCAGCTTGGTCCTAGGAGCCAGCACCTATGGGGCAAGTGGCCCCTGGGACTCCACTGCTGACGGCCCCATGGAGTGGGTTATTCCATAATTTGGGACACAGCCAAGGGCATCCTGTAGACCTGACACACATTCCGCTAGCTGGTAGCATTGCTTGCTGTCTGTCTATGGACTGTTCATTGGGCTCCCTGGTCATTGAGATTTTTGGCAATGACACCTCATAGGTTTCTTCAGAACCTGTTATCTGATCATAGAATCATACAATTGCCTAGGTTGGAAGGGACCTTTCAGATCATCTAATCCAACCATCAACCTGACACTAACAAAAACCATCACTAAACGATATCGCGAAGCACCACATCTACCCATCTTTTAAGTACCACTAGGGATGGTGCCTCAACCACTTCCCTGGGCAGCCTGTTCTAATGCTTAATAACCCTTTCCGTGTAAAAATTTTTCCTAATCTCCAATCTAAATCTCCCCTGGCGCAACTTGAGGCTGTTTCCTTTGTCCTATCGCCTGTTCCTTGGGAGAACATTGGTTGAAGGAGTGCGGGCTTTCCCTCCAGTCTCCATTTTGAGCAAGTCTGAGGCAAGTTAGTGTAGTTCCCAGAACAGCCCTTCCTCCAGGACGCTTTGCCAAGTCTGGAAGGCATCGCTTACTCTACCACAAGGCATGTCTGTGCTGGGAAGTGTGGAAGAGTGCTCACAGGATGGTCTTCCGACGGTAGCCGGGCTAGGTATTCATGTGGGAAAGAAGCCGGGCAGGGCTGGTGAACGTGCACACCCAGAGCCCAGCAGAATTGACTATGGGTACAAAGAGTTGATCAAAGGAAGGTAGTTTGTTGGAACAGATTCAGCTGAAAATTTGAGCCAGTATCCTTTTTCAGCAGCTCTTTCTGTGTTTCAGTATTTCTTCTTTCTCTTAATTCTCCTCTAAAGTTTACTTTTTTTATAGCTTTTGTCCTGTTTTTAGAGAAACGCCTCATTTATTTTGAAGAGTTGAAATAGCATTTGTTCAGTTTCTGCTACTTTTAGCACCAGATTTGTCCTTCCTACACTCCCACGTAATCTTTTTTTCCTGTAGAGAGACTGCCTGAGCGTTTGAGCCAGATCCAAATGCAAAATCAATAAAAGCTCATTGCCGTACATGTCATCGTATTAGAGCTCAGCAAGGGAGACTGGTGGGAAGGAGCTTGCTTCCAGCCCGTTATCAGGCAGCCACCATGCTCCTTGGGTTTGGGGCCAGGGGCCAGTACCCCACAGCACAAAAGGGAAAGTGATGTTCTGCCGGCGCTAAGCAGCAATGGAATTAACATTGCTCTATAATTTATGTGTTTTACCATCAAGTCACAATGCTAATCTTTCTCTTTTCCTTCTGAAAATCAAACAGACCAGACTTTGGAAATCTTTTCTGCAGGGATTTTACTTATTGACTCTAAGAAAGGATATCTAAACAGATCCTTTATTAATTATTGTTATTAATGCACAAGTATGATGCCTCTTGACAGTCCCTCGGTACTGAGTGCATGGGGTTTGAGGTTTTTTTTCTCCTTTAGCCTTCTAGTTTCTTTCAGAAAAGTAATGTAAAAGAGAGGCTTGCTTGTGTTTGGATTTTTTTTTTCCGTTCCTTAATTCTGCATACTTTATTTTTGAGTCATCTATCTCTCCTAAGAGATGAATTTTGAAGGTTGTGAACTTTGCAGCTTACTAGGAAATCCTCTGCTGTAGCCAACAGAGTCAGGATTTATTATCTTTCCTGCAGTTCTTTCTGGAAGGAGAAAATAAATACATTTGGTGGGGAAACTGGTTCTGGGCAATGAGAATAGGAAGCCTAAAAAATTAAAAGAGACATAGAAGGCACTGTAGCATCAAGGCTGTATTTTAGATGAAATAGTTTCTGTCTTTTATTTCATTTCTAATTCCCCAAATGCAAATGGAGTTTTTACATATTCAAAGAAGCTTTTGCATTTGGAGTCTGGGTTTTGATGTTTGGGGTGTTCTTCCCAAGAAATAGGCCAGAAATACCAGCTTCAAACGCGTACGCTGCCCAAGGCGTTCCCCATGACCAGCATTTCAGACACCCGCTGTCCCAGCGTGAGATCTGTGGGGATAACACGTTGCCTAGAAAATGGTGCATAAAGAATGAACGTGGGTTACACAACAGAAGTTGAATAAATGGGGTAGGGGGAGGTGGGGTTTTATGACACCATCTGCTTCTGTGATCTGGAGCCTCAATGTAAAATCGTGGCTGGAGCTCCATACTATAGGTTAACAAAAGCCTTTAAATAGGGTAACTAATGGGTCAAACGTATCTTCGCTTGTAAGGTTAAGACCCACAAGTCATCGTTTGTAAGAAAGTGGGGGGTGGATTGGTCACTGGAGAGGAAAGACATTAAATTAAATGTGGTGAAGCAGCCACATGGGACCCCTTAATAGTTTCTGAGTATTATTTTTTTCTTAATGAAATGCAGCTTAATGCAATCCCACCCTCCTGGCCTGAAAAACATCGACTCTGGCCGCTTGAAGGTTGTCATGTCACCGCTGCCTTTTCAATGATCCTCTGCACCCTCTGCTCTCTGCAGCTTTCTTGTCACTTACAGCCCCTGGTTTTTGACGTAAACAAGGGAGTTTGTCAGTGGGAAGCTGGGACTGTCAGGCCTTTCGTTTTTGCTTCTCACCTCGTTGCCTTTCTTACAACAAAAAATAAGGTGTATTTAAAGTGGGGGTTGTACGTAGAGCCAGTGGTGCATTAAAAACAGGCGGCAAAAATGGGGGAAAACATCTGTGGAATATGAAATATGAATGGGGACCTGAGCTCCTGGAGGTCATGGTCAAATAGGCAGCGTTGTACGAGGTGGATCCGAGCGAGTCTCAGCCCTGGGTTCATCTGCTGGTCAGGACTCAGAAGAAAGCATTGCTTTTTTGGGAGCAGTGAGGAGAAGTGGGTCAAATGCAGGTCGCCTGAGTCATTTTAAGAGCCATTTTAGGAAGGCTGCAAGAACTTGGATCTTAAACATGTCTTTTTAGCAAGACCAAAGGCCACAAACCATCCTAATAATTTTTACGAGAGTGTGTTTAAACACAGGCAGAGCAACACTGCTACTGACCATTATTCATCAACAGCAGCACCTCACGGATGAAATGCTGTGTTTTCTCCTCTAATAGCTCAGTCCTGGTCTCCATTATGAGGGGGTTTCGGTAGTGTATTTCTTTAACCTCCCCTAGAAGAGTTTGTCCTTCACCCTTCTGATCTTTCCGTGCTGGAAACTGCCAAGGAGCCGGGGAGAGGTTGTTCCGTGGTTTGCCTCTGGTGACTGAGGCACAGATTGTAAATGGCTCGTCAAATGTCTGCAGCATTCAGATGGTTGAGGTTTTTTTCCCTTTCTCTATGTTCAGTCTTTCCCTTCACTAAATTATTATTGTTTTGAGGTGAAATGCTTTTCGTTCTGGCCAACAAGTTTTTCGGAATGAAAAGCTTTTGGCTTCCTCTTTGAAGTATTTGGGGAGGAATATGTAATAGTGTTACTGCGATAGGAGCTGGGCTCAGTAGGAACACGAGGGAAGCTGCTTGAAATTGAGAAGAAGAGTAGAGGTGACAACGTAATCTGAAAGGTTTCTCCTTATCACATAAGTATGTGTGGAAGGTGGTCAAAAAATCCATCACTTCAAACTAAACGTGTCTGGAAGTGAATGTAGCTGATGGTGTCCCACTACATTGGTATCCATAGTGCCCCTCATGCTATTGTTTTCCTCATTTACTTTGACGTTATATTAACTGTGCACGTGCAAAATGAATGTATTTACCTTACTCGCTCTAAGTTATTGCTGTTTAACGCTGGGAAGGACAGCCCAACAAAGTCTGACGAGTCTTCCAACAGGAAAAGTAGAGAGCACTTACAAACCTATGGAAAGGGGTTGTGAGATTTGAAAGGACTCTCCTGGCCTGCTCTTTGGTTTTGATTCTTGAGAGAACTTGATTCTTGAGAGAACTGCTCAAAGTCTTCCCTTCCTTAAGGGCTGTGCTAATCAACGTAATCTGCTTTATGCAAGAGGACTGGTAGTCTAATTGATGCATCCATATAAAAGAAAACTCTTGATAGTGGAACAGAATTTCATACCCTAGTTGGCATCTCAACAGAGAGGCATGAGAGTGACTGGGCGTGAAATCAGAATTACCTTTATACCCTGTGATGGTGGTTCTCTTAGGGCATGGGCCGTGCAACGGCAGGGCACGCTCGCAGTTGCGAACTTACTGCTTCTGGTGGCAGAAAAGCTGTCAGAGCTGGCACAGGTTCAAAATAAAAATTGTCTGTGGAGACACAGCGAATGCTGTAGTCCAGCAGAATTCCTTTGAATACTTATCCGAAAGTTAAATGCCACTTGTTGAAAGGAGTTGGCGTCTACTGCAGTGAAAAAATGTGTATCTGTAACCGAGCAGCTGCACAGTCCGTTGTGTGTATGTAGGAAATCGGGTTTTCATATGTAGCAGAACCAACGTGCCGAGTGTCTGCACCCAGGAACCCGACAAAGAAGAGGAGAATCGGTTCAGAGCTTTTTGTAAAGGTGGTTCCCAAGGGGCAGTTCCCTCTTGTGCTGCTGCTAATAAGGCTTTTTGTCTCTTCTCCCACCTGCGAGAGTCCTTGGAACAGCTGCAGAATGTGGATTTCCGTCTCCCACCAGCAGACTCAGCTGTGTCCTGGGAAGATCCATCTGCATATTTCTCCTTAGGGGAAGCTGATTCTTTGATTGCATGTGCTGTCCCACCAGGGGCTGGCTCTTGCTAGGGACAGTTCATAATAAATAGGTGTCTCCAGGGAGGCCTTTAAAGGTAGGGACCCTCTGTTTGGGCCTGTTTTTTTTAAAGTAAAGGTGAAAGGGCAGGTAATTCATCCCTTTAAGGATTCTCTTAGGAAAGAGAATATGTCACGTAATTAAATAACTGTCCCCGCAACATTTCTAGGGGTAAAGCAGTGCTCAAAGCAGATGCTTCGATAAAAATGACACGCAGGTGTGCTGGACTCACACTATAATGTGCTTAGGGGAGGTGAAAGTTTAAAGCTGGTAAAAGTCCTTGAGATTCTGGTGGGGGACTGATATTGTAATTCTGGCCTCTTTTCTTTCTTAATATAGGTGAAACTCGTAGGCCCAAGTGCGGCCGTAACTGAGTATGTGTTCAAACCTCATCTTGAACCTTTGAGCTTGTTCTAAAGCTAATCCATTTGTGCTTAATTTACAAACAGCTGGTTGATTTAAAGGGATTTTCAAACTGGAGTAAACAAGAAAAACGTTTACACAACGAGTAAACTATCCTGCCATAAATTCTCTTTGGAATTGTTGTAGCTATTTGTTTGTATTAGATCTTAACTTCCTCAGTGCAAAGCTAATCCTTCTTGATCCTCTAGTGAAGTCATGATCCTGTGTTTGATGTCACCATCTGTTGCCATAGAAGCAACTGTGATGTTGCAAATTAAACTTTATGACTTCATGGCAAGAGTAAAGCACATCTTCAGCTGCTTGCAGAAGTAGTTAGGAATATTTCCATGAAAAGTATGCCAGTTTGGATTTTGTCTAAATACAGTTCTTGGAAAGTTTATGAACAGGGAGGGGTTGGAATAATGTACTGTATGAAAGGGGAAAAAAGAATCCCAAGGCTTGTATCAAATTTGAGCTTTAAAAAAAAAAAAAAAAATCCCCTGGCAAGTAATTCATACTTGGCAGGAGCCCTGCCTGTTAAAAGGTTAGAATGGTTACAAACAGGATTGAAATAGAACCAGTTTAAAACTCAAACACTGTACAGATATCTCCTCTTCTGACTACAGAGAAAAGCTCTCATGATCTCACCTGGCAGTGTGCAACAGCTGTTGATAATGATGATTTAAGTCATTGTCATATAAATATCTAGTCAGGGATTACAAAAGCTTGAGCTAGAATATGATGTGTTTTTTTTTTCCTGAAGCATTTAAATAGCTTAGGAAATTAAGCCTTGATCACACTTTTAGGTGTGTGACCCACTTTGAGAAAAATCTTCCTTTTCATAAATTAGAAGAATGTTTTTTGCCTCCGAAAGATCAGGGTGTGGGATTTTGACTAAATGGCAGGGGAAGGAAAGGCGTAAGTAAGCTCAGCGGTGATACAGCTGCATCTGCACAAGCGAGCAAAGGGCTGCATGCTCCTGCGAGCTCTCGCTCTCTTCTTCTGCTGACGGGGGGTGCTGCAGAGAATGAGAGGTCAAATGCAGGAGAAGTTTTTGTTTTCCTTTTTACTGTACAGAAGACAATATAATTTTTTTTCTCTGCTACCAGGGAAAAACACTGCCAAGTCCTAAATTAGGAACTGATTTTTAAAAATGGGTTTAATTGGCACTTTCTCCTTCCTTCCAGCAATCGCTTCCTTAAGAATCCTAGCTTTTTTCCCCTCTTAAAAATGGATATTGCGTTTCAGTATCGCAAAACCGCAAAAAAAGACCCAAGTCTCTCAGTCTTACAAGGAAAGAAAAGAAGGCTGAGGGGGGATCTGATCAACGCCTATAAATACTTAAAGGGTGGGTGTCAAGAGGATGGGGCCAGTCTTTTTTCAGTGGTGCCCAGGGACAGGACAAGGGGTAATGGGCACAAACTGGAACGTAGGAAGTTCCATCTAAACATGAGGAGGAACTTCTTTACTTTGAGGGTGGCAGAGCCCTGGAAGAGGCTGCCCAGAGAGGTGGTGGAGTCTCCATCTCTGGAGACGTTCAAAACCCTCCTGGACACGTTCCTGTGCAACCTGCTCTGGGTGGACCTGCTTTGGCAGGGGGTTGGACTAGATGATCTCCAGAGGTCCCTTCCAACCCCATAGCATTCTGTGATTCTATAAATATCTTACTTCTCATTCTCTATCTTTGAGTGATAAAGAATAAATCATCTTACCAGAGCAGTCCAGAGTAATATATTGATGCCAAAAGCAACTTGACAGGCTCTGGATGACACAAGGCAATCTAATGGGGAAAGTGGAAGTTTCCCAGTGAAGCTGAAGGAGTGCTCTGTACCGACATGCACCTGCTGGAGAAACATGGTCTTGATTCTGCTTGTCCGTCCTTAAACAGCTATTGCTGTACGTGCCAAATACTCCATGTGCTCATCATCACCCACTTGCTCTTGTCTGTACTTGAGGTTGGTGGCTCCAAATGGTTGGTTTCCAGACGTTGTTAAAGTCAAAAAGAAAAAGGCAGTTTGTAGTGCTTAAAGTGAGGACATAGAATCTAGTAAGTGGGATTTGTTTGCCTTTCTGTTCAAGCCTGAGCATCTCGGGGAAGCACAAGGTTGTATTGTCCATCCTGATCAACTGCTGCGGGGTTGTTCCCTCTGATGTATTTGTGGTTAAATCACTTAGATCACGGAGTTTACTTCTCTGATAAGCACACAGCTCTGATAATTGAGTTAAAGGATTACTTGAATAGTTTCTTTAAGGGAACACACTAATTCTAGATTCTCTTGCCATGTCTCTTCCCATCTCTGAATGTCTCCTAGGGAAATGAAAGTCAAAAATAACATCCAGGGACCCCCAGCGGAATTAGGTTCACTTTAAACATGACACATGCTCTATATCCCTGGGGCAGGCACTTAATTTTGTAGTGTTTCAGACTTTTATGACACAATGATTGATTTTGTAGAGGTGGAGTTGCTTTAGTCATTAGTTAAAAAGCCTGATAAAGCTGCACAAAGATATTAAGTTGTTATCAATCATCACTGTCTTTTTGTTCTCCCCCAACCTTTACCCCCTGTTTCAGAGGGAAGGAGAGAGACAGGCAGGAGCTGTCTCTCTCTCAGTCTGTCAGGGTTTTATTAGATCCTGGCTCCCTTGTCAGACCCACTGCTGAAACCCAGGTTTGCAGCAGATGATTAATGGGGAGCAGCGTGCTCTGAGGCTCATGCCAGGCTCCTGCTCTCCAGCCTGAGCCACACAGCCTGGCCAGCTGGTCCTCTGCTTCAGCTTAAAACACCACCTTGCCCGGGCTGCCTTCCCTGCTCCCTCACCTTTGCAGATGTGCACTAGCCTGCAGTTGAAAACAGTGGAAGAGTTTTAGGCTGTTAGTTTCCTTTTCTCCCTTTTTCTGTTCCCCTCCCTCTCCCTCTGGTAGGGTTTAATTGGTTCTTGGAAATCTCTTCAGCATATGAATGGCAGCCCGAATCCTCCTGTGAGTTGAGAAGCTGCCCAGTGCACACACAATTGATTCTTGCCTTGATTGCATGGGGTTCTCCCAATTTTTTTTAATTATGCATTTTCTCTGAATCACAGAGGTATTTTTCCTGATTTCTATTGCTCGATTTCCTTTGTCATTTTTACCATCAGTGTGCTGGGGGTTGGCTTTTTCATTCTGAATTTCTTTTTTATCATTGCCATTTGCACTTACAGACTATGGGAAATCCTCTCAGTACAAGCTTCTTGGAGTGTTGTTCGGGTTATTGTTGGAAGAATACAAGTATGTCTTGTGGCTAGGATTTTCCAGCCAGAATAAGCATGTATCCTTTTGACACGGCTAACGACAGGATAGTGCAAGGTATGGGTGGATAATGACTTATGGAAGGTGAACGTCAGGTCACACAATTGACAACAGTAAATCTATGCTTCATCTCTCTTATATAAATTTAAAAAAAATGATTCCTGGTTTTTCAACCAGCCAACCAAAGCTGGTAAGTGCTTCAGACGGCTTACTGTAGCAATACTATTGTAGTGGACTTAATTGTGGGGCGGGGTGTATGTATTTTTTTATTTTTCTCTGTGCTTATGTTTTGATTCTACATTCCATGATGTGGAAGCATTTTCCTCATTCTGCATGTAAGACCCTTTCTGTATCCAAGTGCGACAGAAGAGGTCTATGAATGTGTTGAAAGGACCTGTCATACTTAATTTTTTTCTTCTAGAGGCCTTTCACTACAGGAACTCCAGTGAAGTGTTCTCGAGTGGTACACAGATAACATAATAAAAGCCAATTTAAATCCGATTTAACTAAGTTCTGTCTTTTTTTTTTTTTCTAACAAGAGTGACATATATCAGACCAAAAATGTCCACCTAGTCCCCTGTATCCAATAGCAACTAGACTGAAAGCCTGGAAAATAGCACCATAAGAGGGCAAGAATATACTGCTAGTCATCCTAGTGGCGTTCCAACCTCGAGGACTTCCCTGAGTCAGAGGTGACATCTTCAGATATTACTTCCAGTAATTCTTCCAGTTGCATTTTGAACCTGTAGGCTTCTTAGCGTTTACAGCGTCCTCTGATGATGAGTTTCACAGTCTAACAGGATATTGTGTGCAGAGCCACTTCCTCTGCTGCTTGTGAATTTACCACCTGCAGGTTTCATTTCATGCCCCCGATTCCTTTTCATGAAGGTGTGGTGGACACCGGGCTGTTCTCCGGGCACCTTCTCTGTGTCACTTGGCATTCAATAGCCCTTGTCCGTGTCCTTACTTAGTCGTCTCTGTTTCAGGCTGAAAGTATTTTCTAGTTCAGTTGCATCTTTCTTCAGATGGTAAGAAAATACAATCTTATTCTGTGTATAAATCCATCATAGTTGCTATTCCATGTTTGCTTTTCTGTTCTTAATTCCTGTCACTCCCTTCGCTTTTTTGACAGTTAGGGAGCACTGAGATGGCATTTTTATTCAGCAGTCTTGTTAACTCCCAAGGTTGGCTTCTGAAATGACCAATTTGTAGTCCATCACTGCATATGTAAAGTTAGGATTACATTCTCCTATGTGCATGATTTAACATTTTTCTACCTAAGTTTCGTCTGCCCTTTTATTCCTTAGACTTTTAGTGAGGTCTTGTCTGCAACTCTCTGAAATTCTCTGTTTTTCCTCTCTTGGTATATTGGTACCTGTGAACTTTGTGTTATTGGTCATCTATTTGCATACCATCTGGGAATATATTGCCCGGGAGAGACCCCAGCACAGATTCTTGTGCGATTTCCTGTGTGCCTTTGTGCTTTTAAGAAAAATAACTATTCTTAGCTTTTGTTATCTGTGTTTAAAGCAGTTATCCTTCTCCGCACGCACTGAAGCTTTTTTTTTGAGGCAGATTTTTGTCTGAATCTGCAGTTTCCAATTTGAAAGCACCAATGACGCAGGTAAGAGAGACTCTATGAATTCATAGAACCAAAGAATGGTGTGGGTTGGAAGAACCTAAAAGATCATCGAGTTCCAACCCCCCTGCCCTGGGCAGGGACACCTCCCACCAGACCAGGTTGCTCAAAGCCCCATCCAGCCTGGCCTTGAACCCCTCCAGGGATGGGGCAGCCACAGCTTCTCTGGGCAACCTGTTCCACTGTCTCACCACCCTCACAGGAAAGAATTTCCTCCTAATATCTAATCTAAATCTCCCCTCTTTCAGTTTCAGAATTAGTTGTAAGGTCTGATTTCCAGATGTGCAGGCGGAGCAAGGATCAACTTTGTTGCTCAGATGGTCTCTGTGCTAAAGAAGCTTTTTGAATAGGGAAGCCTTTAGTTTATTAAGCATGAAAACAAGTATGAAGAAGAGGTGAAAAATACATATATGTTTCTCCTACTGATGTTTTACAGGTTGCCTATACTTTATCTGCTGTTTATACATCACATAAATCCATTTGCCATATAAGTAGATTGGACAATGCCAACTTCTTGTCTCAAAATACACTGTTAAATTTAATTTAAAATCCTAAAATGGATAATGTTCACTAAAGGTGCAGTAGAAAAGGAAATATTTATAGCTAGAAGCGTCAAGATTTTCTCAGGCTTCTCAGGGAGTTTTACGATCCTCTTGCTTTCATCACCAGTATCCACATACGTACTGGCTCGCTGTGCCGGGCTGTTCAGGAGTAAGGCTGATCAGTGGCTTATTGCTTAAAAAATAATGCCGGTGTTCTCTGTGGACTGAACTGTTTTCCAAGCTATTCTACTCTTTCCAAGTTCAGCAAACATGGCATTAATTCACAGCGTAGTTTGGATAAACAGTTATTTAGAAATAGCTCATTTGAATTGTTTTCTCTTTGGAATTGGTAGTGGGTGAGTGGTCTTGCAAGTTTGGTGAGGGTTTTGCTCTCTTCTGATTGCATGATTTAAATTTCTAAAGGGAGGAAATGAACAACTGAGAATAATGAACATCAAGGTAATAATGGGGATTCTTGTTCTTGCACAAACACCCTTTCAGCTCTGGAGAAAGCAGCCATTTCCCTAACATTTGTGGAAACAAAAAAAATGGTTCAGTTGAACGTTCATGAATAATAATAAGGCATGAATATTTTCTGTAACAGCTGTTTGGTGAGAGCTAACATGTGAAGCAGTGTTTGGAGCTTTCACCTCTTTGTTCAAGAGCATGAAGGTTTTGAAAAAAATACGGCCGTTAAAATCATAAAGCCCCGGTGTCCAACAACAAAGACGAAAAACAGGAGAATGTTTGAGGATTTTGATACTTACTTAATTTAAGCATTCTCTCCAATAACCTGTGGGAGCACACATGCCTGCGCGCAGGCATGGCAGTTTTCAGAAGCACAGAGACCTCTGCACAGACTCCTGTTGGGGCAGTTCTTAAAGCAAGGAGGAAGCTTTGTAAAAAACATTTGCAATTTCTAGCTGGTGGGATGATTCTCAGAGAACAGCTGCTGTTTGCACAACAGGCTGCGTGTGTGCGAGGGAGAGCAGTGAGTGACTCGGGTCCTGGCACTGGTGAAGCCTAAGTCAAGAAATGTCTAAGCGCTCCTGGGTGGGATTTAAGGAATGATACCAGTCTGTGAATCATCAGTGGGATTTTTGTTATTGGGTTCAGGTTTAGTTTCTCACTGTAGCAAGCGAGCACCTTTCACACGTTTCAAAGGAGTCACGAGCATGCGAAGGGGTGAACAAATGGGACTTTAAAGTGCCAGTTTCATTTAAGAGCACTTTGAATATTGGAAGATATGGGTGAGTAATTAGTTTGATTACACGTCCATCTCGATGACCATCTACTCCTTTTAAATACTGTTTCCTGGACAGCCAAAGTGAGACCCCAGAGGATGCTGCAGTGCAACCACTCACCAGCCTCCTCCTTGTCAGAGTACGCGGCAGAATGTGTTTGGTCTGGGACGGAGCGATTCCTGGGGTCACACAGCAAACCTACTTTCTGGTAGCCGGCAAGTGCGTAGGTCAGGCTGGTAATTGTAAAGTTGAGAGAAGCTGAGAACTTGAAAATTGCTTATTTTCTGTTTGACTGAGCAAAGGAGTTTGCCTCTTACAACCGCCACTGTATTTTCAGAGTAAGACTGTAGTCATGTGTGTAACGGTAACTTCTCTTGCTGGAAGTTTTATTCGAAAGATGGGTCAAAAGCACATAATTTGGGAGTACAAAGGGAGGCTGATTTCTCCCCTCTCCCCTCCGTTCATTACGTGGGGCAGTTCAAGCTTGTTACCTCCCCGTGTAATCTGCTCATTTTCCCTTGTCAGGAGGCGCTCGCAGCGCTGTATTTACAGCGAGGGGATTAGGCTGGCAGCTCTCCAGTGATGCTGAAAACGGCCTCGGCGAGCCCCGTTTCAGCTGAGGTTGTCAGCGCTGATTGATTTTCATGGTTGACAGCATCTGAAATGCTTTCAGATTGTGATTTCTCACTGGGCCTGATGTGGGGGAGGTATTTTTATTATCATTATTAATAGTAGAAATAGTATTATCTGGATACTTATGCAGATAGAGATTACGGGCGCAGACTGGCATGAGCAGTTGGTGTCAAGCTCCATGTTGGCAAGGAATAATCTCATCAAGACTTGCATTGCAAAATGTAGCTAGTTCATGGGCTTTCTAGGGGAAATGAAAATTCAGCATAAATTTTCATAGATATTTTTGTCATTGTTGCTTAATAAGACTGCTGTAAGTTGGCTTCTTCTGTGGGACAATCCACCTTTTTTTTTTAACTTTTAAAATTGTATGTTCTTAGTTTGATGGAGCAAAATTTGCATGTTTCAAAGGTGAGTGTTTTAGTGAGGTTTTTGCAGAGCTGTTTTTGAGCTACTTCTGTACAAAGGATCTGCAGGCTGACAAACTGCAGGGTGACTGTTCTTGGAAGGTATAGCATGTGCTTCCTTGTTTCCTATCCACAAGCATGAATCTTTGTGTTTGTCCCTACTTTATTGACTTATTTGGGAAGAACTGCAAATCCAAGTAAGGATGACCTTTTTGCCGTTTTCATCCACGCCTGAGCATGGGATGGCACAAGCTTTTTAAGACTGGTTTGGCTGCCTTAGATACCATCTCTCCTTAACATCTGGTTAATTGCTGCGTGGAAAACTGGTGTCCTGGGCCTTAGGTTTTGTGTGCTGCCTAGAGATAAATTTGGGAAAGGAATTCTTTTGAGTCTTTTTGTGAGTTTCCAAGCAATGTACTTTGACCTACTCGCGGCATTACCTGGGGTGGCAGGAGAGCGTGTTCCAGCTGAACGCATGTTCGTATGGCTGGATGCAAGCCATGCTTTTCCTTACCTCATCCTCAGCATCTCAACTTCTTTAAAGTGTCTGGCCAACAGCTGGCTGTGAGGAAGCTGCCGGCTTCCATCTCCTGCAAATATGGGCACCAAGTGGTCTCACTTCATGGAGCAATGTGCTGGCTTGTGCCTAAGTGGAGCTGATCATGGGCCGTCCTGGGGAAGTGCTGCATAGGGCAGCTGAGCCTGAGCTCCAGAAATACATTATTGGAACTATGTAGAGCTTGTCTTGCAGTTCTATCAAACACGATAACCCCAAGTTGTATGTAACATCGAAGCTGGAAGTATTTGAGCTGTAGCTTGGTGGTGTTTGCTCACCCACAGCCCCTGCAGGTGCCTCAAGGGGCAAAGCACAGCCTGATCTGTTGCTTTGAATCTTGCTCATCACCAAGCGTATCTTCAGACATACAGATGCAGGTTTTCTTTTTTGCCTGGTTTTTGTTCAGTCTTCAGAGCAAGCAGGTGTTTTTTACTCCCATGTCATTTTGGGATGTCACTTCATGTGGCAAATATCTGTCCAGCTTCTTTTTTCAGTTACTTGCTGTGACACTGCAGTCTGAGCAGTCCCAACTCAAGAGTGTATCCAAATGAGCATTTTATCTGCTGAATCCTCAAAACCCGGATCTTGACCCAGGTTTTTCCCATGCCTTGTTAGAAGAACTACTTATCCCAGGGTAATTTCTGTATAAGTAACGTAACTTCCAAAAGGTATGAAAAATAAAAGGAAAAAAACATTGAGGGCAGCATAAGAATAGCATTAAGGTTCATTTTTAACATATGGAACAGCTGTCGGTTTTGTGCTATGAAGACAACATATCCTAATGCTTTGAAATTAGCTTTGTAAGGATAACAATGAAAAGCACACACACAAAAAACCCTAAAGGATGTCTGTTAATAGTGTTGCTCTGAAAAACAGTCTGATCTTTGTGGGAAATACATTACTCACGGAAATAGGAAATCACAGTGGCTAATGAGAGGAAGTTTCAGAGTTGGATCGGTCTGCTCATCTTTGTTTGAAGGGATCCCCCCCTTAGCCAGAGAAAAAGGTCTTTTGAAGTTCAAGGCTGAAGTATGCTACTGTTCATGCAATTATTTTTTTTTTTCCTACAGTATAAACAGTAAGGAAAAATAATTCCTTATGAACATCTGAGTTTAGGGCTACAGTCTTAAGGATTTACACGTAATGCGTGCCCTGTATCACCCCAAGCCACACTGAGGATAAATCTATGACCTTACTTCGCTTCAGTAGATGTTTCCCATAGTGCCTGTGGACCAAGAATCCCTCCTGTAAGTCATTGTATAAATACATACCAAAGACCAGCTGCCCCTTCCTCCAGGCTTTTATGAGCTTCTAGGTACTGAACTCAGCAGCAAGACTCTACCCATGGTTCTTGGAAGTGGTGGTGTTGGCTGAAAAATGAAAGCATATTTTGTCATGAAGCACATTCTGTAATCCTTTGGCTACATTTATGCAGTCAGTGTTGCTGTTGACATCGCAGTGCATTCACAGGAGACTTGTTTCTTAATTGCAGAGAATCACATTTTGGCTGCAGGTGGTTTCCTGATTTATAGATCTATAAATCCGAGATAGATAAATGTTGAGTGAATCATTCCGTCTCCCTTTTTTGCGTGGAAAAATCCAATGGTGGAGCAAGGTGTTGCTCTTATCAGCGCTTGCCTGTCAGGGACCAGTAATAGCTACTATCTCAAGACTATGTGTTTCTTTAAAAAAGAAAAGTAGTTGTATATAGAGTGACATATGGTTAGGATCTGGCCAGTTCTTCCAAATGTCTTTGATAACCTTTAGGCAGTTTAAACATACAAATTCTCATCTCGCCCAGATTCTGGGCTGCTTTCGTCATTTAAGAAGGAGAAGCAGAGCTGAACATTATAACCCTGCTGGGCACAGAGATGAGGTGGGTGGATTGCCAGATTGAAAACACGCGCTGTTTGCTTTCTTGGAGAGCCACAGAGGGTTGCGCACAGGTAGGTAGGTTGTTGTTTTGTTGTTTGTTTTTTTTTTTTAAGGATATATCAAGGGACTCTCGTTCTTTATTGGATTTCACCAGCTCCCTGCAGGGGAAGTCTGTTTTGGGCTTTAGTCAAGGTATTCTTGAATTCTTGCGCTTATGCAGTCAGTCCCAGCTCTCTCAAACAAGGCGGGCTAAGTTCTGCACTTTCACACTGAGAGACTTCCCTGTATCAGATACAACATTTGGTAAAAATATTGTTTGGACAAATTAGGGTCACATCTGAGGTTTTGTGAATCGGTTTGCTTGTATGTGGTAGTTCATTACACCAGAAAGTTCAGAGAAGTCTGTCCTGGCTTCCCTGAATCTAGATTTCCCTTCTTTGTAGAAGTGGTACTGCTTAATTAGAAAGGTGCCTCCTATATCCTTTTATACTGAGACAGTAAACTAATCATTATTCTTTGTGTCTTTCATTAATTCAAATAAATGCTTTTTAAAAAAACCCAACTTTTAAGTACTTTTTCTTGTAGTAACTCCGCACATAGAATTCATCCCTTTTATCTGTGCATTGGAGAATAAAGAGGGTTTGGGAGTGGTAAACTCTTACTCATTTTGGTTGGTGCTGTGATATTTTATGTAGTTTTCCCTAAACCGTAGAATTGTATGTGAAAAAGGAACAGTCTGCTCTTCTTTGTTGCTATAGTCCCTGTTCAACTCTGGGATGGATGAAGTAATCATACACTGTATTATTGGTGACATTTGTTTATATATTTCAGACCTTCACTAAAATAACTTTTGTCTCTCTCACTGAGCTTTTCTAGGTGTTTTTTGGTTTGTAGAAAATAAGACCCCATCAGAGAGCAGTAATCATGTAGAGGACACGCCGCTGATTTACCCAGTAGAGCATTTTCAATTTCATTGCTATCAATTTCAGTTGTGTTCACTCTGTCTCTGCAAACTGAACAGAGCGCTGCCCATCACAACATCCAGATCTTGTTTCTGGAAGGCTGATCCATCACAGCGTAAGCCGGGAGCCACAGATCCTTGTGGGCATTTTGATGCTGGTCTTCTAGTAAAGTGTGTTCAAGAGGTCAGGTTTTGTTGAGGGTTTTTTTTTCTGGTTAGCTAGCTCTTTTCCTGAAGCTCCCCTTTTATTTTTTTTCACTTGGGGCGCTTTCTAAGTCTGTTGGTCATAAGGAAAGGTATGCTAAGGTTCACTGGTGTGTTCCCCCTCACTTCCAGATCTTCAAACGCCAGGCAGAACACTATTGAACCCTGTGGGAATTTTGCCACTTAGAAGAATACAGGGGTTGAGCCCAGTATCCTCTTTGTGCCGTGGAAAGCTCATTTAAGAGGTTTTTTGTCTCCTGTTTATGCCTCCCATTGCTTAGTTTGTGACAGGATCTTCTCATTCTTAGTTCTGTGTTACTTTAATGGCCTGTTAGTGGGGACTTCATGAAACTTTCATTGAAAATTTATATAAATTATATCCTCTTGTGCTTATTTATCTGCCATACAGATAATACTGTTGAAAGTAAAATACTGTGGTATTAAGCCCGAAGAGTATGTATGAATTGCAGCTATAAAATAGAAGCAGATTACGATGTACGCATTTATATTGGCTTACTGTCTAAAAAATGTCACAAGGGTTGTTTGTAAGACTTTAGCACAGAGATACTCTGCACTCACCAATTGTAAGTATTGCAGGAACGGGGAGCAGGAAGCTGAAGACAGAGTTTTGTCTTTAGACTCTACTTAAACTCTATCATGAATATAAGCGTGTCAAGGTCAGTTGAACCAACATGAAGAATAGTGCTTAAAATGAAAACCAAATGAAAATCAGTCTGTCTGCTTTGCCCTTCTGTGGGTGGCTATGCATTTCTGCCATAGGATAAAGCTGGGTTTCTGATTCCTCCAAAGAATAGTTTTGGCAGCAATTATGCCTATCAAGAACCATTTATTTTTCCCTGTGTGCTCAAGGGATATACTTAAAGGGGAATGGGGAGAAATAATCTTCTGTAGTGATCTCCACTGTCAGAGCAATTCATGTTATAGTAGCAATGGCAAATCGTATGCAGGAGTGCTTCTCTTCCACATTTCTTTCTAATCCAGAGTACATGCAAGTGAGGTTCCAGTGCTCGCTGTGAGTCAGCGTGTCCTGAACTGCCCTGATTGACTGAAGGTCTCTGCAGCTGATTCTGTCTTTTAGCAGGTTTTGTTCTAGACCTGCTATCTACTTGCCTTCTGTAGGTCTTCATCGTGTAATATCTTTTATTATTTTAATTAGCTCTACCTTCTGCGAAGAATCCTCTCTCACAGATTAGTCAGGCTTTACTGGTTGTCACAGCACAGGTTGTGATAACGGGGCTCAAATGTTCTTTCAGGTAAGGAGTGTGTGCCCGGTAGTGGACTCAAAGTCAACTATTGTATTTAACAATTAAAAGTATAGTGCACCTGCGTGGTGAGGGGATGTTGCAGAAGAATTTCTTTGTGCAGGTTACCGTATCTCCACAGGCTTTGGCTTCAGTTAGTCACCTTACATGAAGGATGTATTTTTTGGTTTGGCTTTGCTGAAGGAAGCTGGAAGATGACTCTGCTCTGGTTTTGAGGGGAAAAACACAGAGAGGTGAATGTGGTGCACGTACTGCCAGCGCTTTGGTCCTAATGAGCAGCACAACCACAAACAGTCAACAGCCAGAGTTTATGTAAAGTAACTCTTGCCAGAGAAATCCTATTGTTTCGTTTGCTAATTTACAAAATTAGTGGCTGAGAGGAATGCAGTTTCAAGGCAAACCTGTGATATACGCAAGGAGGAGAGTGATTTATAGAGCTAGAACAGGAAATCAAGGAAGAGGAAAGCTTGAAGAAGATACTGGGAGGAAGGAAGGGAAACAGCCTGACAGTGACATGGGTTAATATTTGACTAGTTCTCCAAATTGATGCATAAGGCTTGTCTGATACAAATAATACTTATTATACTGTAGGGAACAGATTTGTAACAGGAGAGACACAGTCTAAACTGTGTCTCTGTTTAATGTGTAACTGTTGTTTTGCACAGGTAGGTTTGTTTCCAAGAATTTTTGCTGGGTAACTGTTAACTTGTGAAAGCCCAGTTACTGACCGAAAAATAGGAGCTGTTTTCCTTTTTGTTGATCACAACCTGTTTCAACTGTCCTGCCAAAACAAGCACCCACTTAACTCGATGGGGTGACGATTTTCACACATTACATTCGGCATTACTCTGTTTGTCCAATGTGCAGAGTGAAATGAAAGGCTCAGGATGGTTACACAGAGCGGTAAGCACGTTTTCAATCCAAGATGATGCTTCAGGCCTGAAGAAACCTTAGAAGGAATTGCCACAAATCTTACAGAAGGAACAAAAATCGACAGCTGCCTGGCCTAGCTTTGAACTTAGCAAGTCCAGACCTTACATTCTCAAGGAGCTTCAGCCAGGTGCAATTCTAACATGCCTCGGGGTGCTCTCTGTTACAACACGAGAATATAGCTGCAAGGGCTACACTGAAAAGTGAGTCCATATTTCTTTCATCCCATGGCATGCCCTTCCAGAGATGCATTTGCATTATTGGTGAGGCAATATGGATTTTTTTTTTTTTTCTAGTAGCCTGTAGTATTTAACTAGCTGAACACCTAGCCCTTAAGATGTTGCTGATGTTGTATTTTAAAAGTCTGGGTAAAACTTTCTAATATGCCTTTATCTTTCGGCAATGCAGGTCTTCAATTTCTAAGCAGATAGATATGCTAAAACACAGTTTCACCACCATTCTTTGTTGGTTTTCTGCTGTTTGTTTTTCTTTAGTAACAGAAACTTCTCAAAAACACAAGCTTTGTTATATTAGATTTTTTACTTATTTTCCTCAGGATAATGTATTTCATTTAATGTCACCTATAACAGTATAATCAAATGCATGTTTGAGTTCCATATCTAAACCATGTCTACATCAAAACCAAGAGATGAATGAACTTCACATAAATTGTCATACTTGTCTTAGGGCAAATGTCCATTTTTATATGTGAGGAAGAGGACAAAGAACAAGATCAGAAGCAGAGTATATTAAAGCAACACTTAGATTTAGTTAGAAAAACAAAATCTCATCTTTCAGTAAAGTCCCAGAGCTTTTGGCTACTGACTTGTTTTGAAAACCTGATCTGGAGGGGGTTGGTTTTGTTTTGTTTTTTAAAAAAGTCATATAATCACCCATTTTCTATATTCTAAGCAGTGAAATGTTACCTCTTTTCTAAGCATTGAATGAACTTGCGCTGTGTTTGCCAGGAGCTCAGAGCGTGCGCTCAGTCAGTTACTGCTCTTCCGTTGGGGCACAATAAATGGTCAAGCTGCAGACTTGGTTACTCAACTTTTAAGCTAACGTTGCAGTGAATGTTTTTTTACAACTGAGGGGGAGAGAGATGATGTGTTGGATTAGTCTGCATTCATTCGAATGCCTTCTTTTCTTTTTTTTAAGCAACTAAAAGACAATATATTGAAATAGCAGCAGTCTTGCAGTGATGAAAGTCTAAGGGTATATGAGTTTCAAAGACAGATGATATCTTTTGTTACCCTAACTGATACGCATGGGAAAGCAGGACAAGCTTTTGATGGCAGTTATTTAATCGGCTGAAATATCAAAGCACATTCTCTTATCTCTACACTGTGGAGATCACATTTTCTAAGATTTTCATGATGATTCAGTAGTTCTTTAAATACTCCTGTTAAAGTGTGTTTAAATCAGCCAGCGGGAACGAAGAATTACAGTTTTTGCCACAAGAAGGTGGTGAGTGTTAAGAACAGACTCACTGAGCACGCTTGGGAGATGTCTGAAAGGTTCCTTCAGTACGTGTTTTTGGAGTATCACTAGAGAAACTAGTTGAAATTCAGCAGCCCTTCGTATGCTGGGGTTCTGCAGTGATGTGCTCATTTCACATTGACGAACGGATCAACGTAACGGTGGTATCATGTATGGGGAGAAGAAGAGCTCTCCTGCCTGCCCTCGCGGGTCTGGCCTTTCTTTTAATGGCAAGCTGTACGAGCCAGCTGCCAAATGCATTTCCCCAGTGTGGCAACAGGATGTATAGTGTATTCCCATCTAGGGAGTTCACTCGGGCTGTATTTCTGTATTATTACGAGGGCTTCTGGCTGTTAGATCTACGGCAGAAAAGATGCAGTGTCTCTCAGGCAGGAATGTTTAGCATCTGATAAAATGATGGTGCGATTAGCGGCGATTTGTAATGTGCCTTTTCTTCTTTTCAAATTGAGTTGCTCTTAGGAACAACACTGAATGTTTGAGAACTCTGAAGTGTATATATATAAATATGTAATACTTAAGCAGTCCTATATTTCACTGCATACCTTCATTTTTCTTTTGGTTTCTCTGTTTGGACAGCATATAAATACTGGATCCTAGAAGGTCCTGTTTAAGCTGGGAAATTGAGTTGACTTATTATCACTGAGATGAGAATTACAATAGGAAGAACGGTATTAGCTCGGCATAGCACAGTCTAACCTCCCTCAAATCCCAAAGCTCCTCATTCTTCACACCAATATTTTAAAGGAACATCAGCCACTTGGAACCAATCTGTCTCAAGCTCTTGTAGAGTTTGAGAGTTTGTATTGTTTGAGAGTTTGTATTGATCGCTATCAATACAGACTGGGGGATGAGGTATTAGAAAGCAGCCCTGAGGAAAGGGACTTGGGGGTGCTGATGGATGAGAAGCTGGACATGAGCGGGCAGTGTGCACTTGCAGCCCAGAAGGCCGATCGCATCCTGGGCTGCATCAAGAGATGTGTTGCCAGCAGATCCGGAGAAGTGATTCTGCCACTTTACACTGCTCTGGTGAGACCTCACCTGGAGTGCTGTGTGCAGGTCTGGAGCCCTCAATATAAGAAGGACGTGGACCTGATAGAGAGGGTCCAGAGGAGGGCCACGAAAATGATCAGGGGGCTGGAGCACCTCTGCTACGAGGACAGGCTGAGGGAGCTGGGGTTGTTCAGCCTGGAGAAGAGGAGGCTCCGGGGAGACCTAATAGCAACCTTCCAGTACCTGAAGGGGGCCTACAGGAAGGCTGGAGACAGTCTGTTTACAAAGGCCGGCAATGACAGAACAAGGGGTAATGGCTTTAAACTGGAAAAAAGCAGATTTAGATTGGATATTAGGAAAAAGTTCTTTACCATGAGGGTGGTGGAACACTGGAACAGGTTGCCCAGGGAGGTGGTTGAGGCCCCTTCCCTGGAGACATTCAAGGTAAGGCTCGACGAGGCCCTGGGCAACCTGGTCTAGTTGGGGGTGTCCCCACTGACTGCGGGGGGGGTCGGACTAGATGAACTTTGGAGGTCCCTTCCGGCCCAGAGGATTCTATGATTCTCTTTGTTAGTGTTTACTGGTTTGTACTTGTTTTCCCATCTAATACCTTTTTTCCTGCTGCACAAACTATCTGCACAAACAGCAAAACTGACAGACTGTAAAAACCAGAAGCTGTTCAATGCACAATACCCAGAATTAACAGGTGTGTAATGAGCCAATCTCCATGTACGCTCCTTTTACAGTCTCTTAACTGGTGCTGCAGTGGGGCTTCACTGGGGTGTTGGTCCTTTGCTGGGTCTCTGTGCATTTTTACTTTAAAAGATATTCAGTGAGTAGGGGAAGAGTACATGAGTTTTGGCCCTGATCTTTCATTATAATAATTCAAGGGAGTTACTGCAACATTTTTAATAAATAAAAAGACTGTGATACTTTCCAAATTAACATGTGGTTTCATGTACGTGCTGTTTCCCCATGGGGGTTGCATTGTTGTGGTACCCCTTTGTCCTTTCTCATCACTGTGATTTTATATTCCCCCACGCTCCAAAAATGTAGGATCCCTCTCCACCCTTCTTGCTTGCATATGGTAGAGGTAGAACAGAGGGAGAAAGACTGCTTGCCAGCCTGACCCCACCAAAACCAGCTCTTTCTGAAAAACAGAGATTGGTGGGAACTGCTGGCCTATTCCCAGTTCTGTGGTAGTAGTGATGGTAGAAGGTTAAGGTCCATCAAGCAAAATCAAAAATGCTCTAGTGAACGCTTTCCTTTAATCTCGCTGACACAGAAGTCACTTTGGCCTAGTGAAATGGATTTTTGCCAAAGGGTCTTTCTCAAGACCTTTCTCTCATGCCTCTGGCAGTTGAGGCCTTGGAGGAGATTTTATTTAAAGCCTTTGGCTTGGAGACTGGGCTATAAGTCACAGGATCTCTTCTAGCATCTCTGTGCACATCAGACAGCTCTGAAACAGGGACTTTTAGGGATGTCAAGCAAAATCTCATCTAGACAAAGTTGCATTTTTTAAATCAAACCAGGATATGTCAAATGGATTGCATCAAATAAAAGTCCTTGAGTTAGGATGCCTGAGCCAGACTTACCATAAGCTGATATAGTGTGATTTCCTGGGCAGAATCTGTCTTCTCCAGCCTGGTGTCACAGTAGTTCCTCTTCTTCCTCAGTTCCCTTAAGTCTTGCACAAGGAAGCTTTTATTGTCTCCCTCAAAGTGGGCTCTTCAGTTATATTGCCTCATTTGACTCTTGGTGTGCTGGTCAGGAAGCTTTACTGCAAATACCATTCATTTCTTAATGTTTCAAATTGGAAAAGGAGTTTCAGGAAGCTGGGAAGAATGAGGCATGTAAAGGGGTTGTTAAAACAAGGCAAATCAAATATTCTCTGTATCTGTGTTATTAATCATGCTTAAAGACTTTCCTAATATTGTCAGAGCAGGCAGAACTTAAATATTCCAGTTTCTATCATACAAGTGGTAGGAGAATAGTTGGATTAGTTCAGTGCTGGGTGAGAGAACCAGAAATGACTCTTTGCAGTCACCTTTGTGGTCCAGGACAGCATCTTTCTGTCCATACAGTGTCTGGTTCAGTCCACTTAGTTGAGGTCCATCCAAGCTAACTGGAGATCTCTGTCTTGGGTGTCCTTGTTAAGAGGTATTCACTGTAGAGATTGGAAATACAGTTCACAGAAACAGTGACACCTCCTAGAGTGTGCTTCAGATTTTAGGCATCAAGCAAGTTTCCAAGTTAGGCATCTCGGGTGGATAGCTAAAAGTTGGGTGGGACAATTCGGGGCTCTTTTCTCTCTGTATTGAGAAATGCTCTTTTATATACTTTTTGTTTGTTTGTTCATACAGCAATATAATTACATACTTTGCTCTCTTTTCAGTAAAAAAAAATAAATGTAGAAATAGGAAAATATTTCAGGGGCATAGTTCTGATGTAAACAATACTTTTAGATTGCAAAACTGTCCCAGATTCCTTTCAATTTCCAAAAAGCAGATTTAGGAATCCACAGAAGAACAACTCCCCCATCTGCCTTCCCCTCCCCTTGACTTTGGTTATTCTCTTCCAATTGCTCCCTACTTTGCTTGAATAAGAATTAATGATTTTTATGTCAGCAACAATTATGTTATATTTCCCTCTTAAATACTGTGCATGACCCTATCTTTCATGTTCACAGTTTCCATGAAAGACAATATGGAGTTGAAATCAGTTTGGGTTATAGAGTGGAGAAGGAGAGTTTCCCTTGGGCAGCTTCTGTGCTTTTTCTAAATTAAATTTAATCTTACCAAATTAATTAAGGACAGTTTCTCTTAAACCTGATCTGATCCAGCTGCTTAATGGAAAGAGAAGTTAGTTTTGTTAGACTAAAGGAAAGCAAACTATTCCTTTCCTCTTTTTTCCTGGCTTTCTGCCATGAAATGGACACCAATCCTAACCGAGGTTGTAGGGACAGGAAAAGAGTGACACCAGACCTTTTGTACTACAGTGCTCAAAAATGGAATCTATGACATTTTGTAGATTTTAGATGTTCAGAACACTGAATAAGTAGGCCAGCCTGTTGAATCCCCCACCAAAGTATCTGGAGGAGAGAAGTCTGGCAAATTCCAGCCAAAGAGGAGTAGTCACCTTAAAGAGAGTAAGGTCTAGAAAGTATAATGAAAGCAGGCAATGACTTAGAGGAGAGAGAAGCAATAATAGGTGAATGTCCTGCCATCAGGGAGCGACTGTAGAAAAGTCTGAAATACAGTTGGTGTATTTTTAATTGGAATTTTACAGTTTTTCAGTAAGAGGAGTAACTGATTGCTTTTTGCATCTTATGTTCAAGGAAACAATGCAAGAAAGTTGAAATGTGTGAATTCTCTCAGTAAGAAAAATTATCCTCAATTGTTTTGCATATCCCATTCCCTACGAGACTTACCATTGGACTTGATGGGAAATCACACACAAAGTCTAGTCCTAGACTATAATGGTTTGAACTGTTATTTAATTCACCATTCTCCTTTTTATTCAGTATTTATTATCTGTTCTGTAGTATAGAGAAGATGGGAGATTATTATGGGCACTGAAATGTACACGCAATTTTATTTTTTTTTGGGGTGTTGGGTTTTTTTGGAGGTTTTGTTTGTTTGTTTTTTACAACTATTCTCAATTCTAGAAGCAGTATCTGAATTAGCCATCTCTTTAAAATCATTGTCAATGATTTTAAAATAGGGGTGGGGTGCTTCCTGGAGATGGGAGAAAGGAAGACATTGGCATCTGCTGCCTGTTAAGTCCATTAATTGAAAAGAAAATACTGCTGGTGCCAGAATGTACAGCCCTGCTCCTAATTAAGCCTAGGGAAGCAATGGGCTGGTTTTAATTGAGAACAGCATCTCCCTTAATGGTGCCAACAGTTAAAAAACGCAAATAGATTCAAAGCATGGAGCACATGCAAGACAGTGGTGGCTCTTTATTTATAGGGTCACTTGTGCCACACTTGGAAACCTGCATCCCAGCTCAAGACCTGGAGGAATAATTGGGTCCAAGTTACCGGCAGAGTCATCTATACTTTTTTAGGTCTGAGAGCTGGGTGTTTACAACACAAATTAGCAGTAGTCATTAGTAGTGTGTCCTTTCAGAAACGGTTAAGGAAGAAAGTATTTCCTGGTGGCTTTGGTGGCAGGAGGAAGAGCTGCCATGCCTTACTGTGCGTGTGGCAGTATGGTTCCAATTAGCGTAGTCTTCATACTTGAAATGCTTTCTGCCTAGGTCGCCCACAGGTTCAGGCATCTGGTGTGTGCACCACATTTCAGTCCTGGGTCCCTTAATTATCCCTACTTATTGCAACAGAGTAAAAAAAAAAAAGGAAAAAAAAAAAAATCGTCATTCTGAAATGATCAGCTATTAGGAGTTTTGTGCCAAAAAAGGTCCTAAGCCACTTTTAGCCTGTTTTCTTAAGGGAACGAGGCTTATGTGGTTGTATCATCTGTTCTCATGCTTGTCACCCCTGTTCTAAAGCTTTTGAATCCACTAGGCAATTTCAGCTGAAAAGCTCAGTGAAAATTGGTAGCCAGGCAAAGCAAAGAGACACAAATTAATTCTCCCCTTGAGGGGAGGGTTAGGGGTAAGCTGGGCTACATTATTAGACACTAATGAATCCACATGGGACACATACCCCTGCTTCAGGAGAAGCTCTGAGTAGAGCTCCCACTTCTGTTAGACATGGGATAATCAAACCCCAGGCCCTGGGAAATCACTCTTTCTAAGTCCCATGGCTCACTTGCTTTCTTTGATAGATCAGGGTTTGCCTGGTCCACTCTGGAAAAAATCTCTTCATTTCTCCAGAGCAGAAGGCTCGTCCTTTGCCCAGCCATCTGTTCTCCCCCCCCGCCATGGAAAAACTGCAACATTGAGGCTTATCCACCATTTCGAAGCAGCTTTTTGATCCATATTTGCTGCTTTCCAACACAGCTGCCAGTATCCTTTGCCTAGGCAGGGAATGCATTAGATGTATCCTTCTGGGCCCCTTCTAGAGGATGTGAGCCTTTTTTTTTCACGTGGCCTGGCTCTTTAGCTCCAGCTATAGACAAAAACCAAGGCTCACGGCACCAGAGCAGCTGCTTCAGTCCATTTTAACAGCTAAAATGTCCACCATCACACCAAACGGCAGACATTTAACCAAAGCCAGCTTTTGGGACACAGAAATATCTCAGCTCCATCTGTTGTCTTGTGGTTGCTGAGTTAGTCACCGTATTGAGTAATGCTTTAAAATCTGAGGTGCTTCTGGAACTACAGATTTGATGAGAATATGTACCTTGGGTGATGGGTGGCACTGGCTCTGTGTGGAGGGAAAACAGTGACCTCTGGGGAGAAGTGGTAGCTCATGGTGCTAACAGCTTACACCTGGATGCCTAAAACCAGCTTCTGCTCGTTAAACAATTTGTAGCCAACTCCAAAGTACCTTTCAACAGGAGAGTTTTTAGATGGGACTTCACTTAACACCATAGTGTTTTCAAAAAGGTGATTTGAAAGGGGGCTGAACTGTGTCCACCTCCTCTGGAAGGAAGGAAGGAAGAAGCCAACAGTGAATTTGCTATCAGTCTGGGATTTTTATCTAGTATTTCTACAGCTTAGAAGGCTGGTTTTGTTCTGGCTTTGGTCCAGATCGTTTAGCAGCCTGGCTCATCCGACTCGAGCTATAATGACCTGGCTATGGTTTTAGGCTGCTGCTGTGAGCCTAATTGTGGATTTAGACATGGCTTGTGTTTTCATGGCAGTCGTCAGTAAGTCCGAGCTCATGTTGTAAGCCTTTTGTCACAGTACCTGCTGGGTTTTGCTCTTGGATTGTATTGCTCAAATTGTTTCTTCAACTTTTTTTTTTTTTTCTCCTGAAGAAATCCAGCCTGTGATTTATTTTGGGGTGTGTTTTCTCACTTTGGCATCCTTAGTATGGCGAGCTTCTACTTTCAAGTTGTTGGTATGCAGATGGCAGCAAAATATTCAGTGAGCAGTAAATTGGCCAAGAAATATGATTAAGGGTGAGGGGAATCAATATTATTTAAAAACTCTGGTTACATTTGGCAAACAGTTTTGGCTAAAAAATAAAAGAGGATTTTTATTAATTTTTTTTTAAGTACTTGGGGCGAAGGTCTAAGATCCAGAAAATGAAATTGTTTTGGCATGAGCAAAAATGAAACTTCTGCATGGATTTGGTCTCTGACTTCCAAAAAAAATTCTTTTGCATAGCTCGAAGTTTAAGTTTTCTTTGAGTTCAGCCTGTGCTCTGCCAACTGATGACACTCTCCAGACCTGAGACCTAGGGTGCCTCAAGGTTTCTGTATTTCTCAAGGCCCAGGCTGCAATCCTCGCTAACCCTTTGACTTCTCCAGCTATGTCTCTTGAGATTTTGTGGTTTATGTGGTTGTGCTGTTGCAATTTGTGCTTGGGCAATGACCTCTAAGCACAGTTCCAGTTCTTGAAGTAACATCTTGGACCTTCCGCAGAGCAACAGATTGAACTTTGTAAACCGACCCCTGTTCGTGACTCAGTAATTCTTAACTCTTCTGGGACCACATCCTGGAAGGCTGGTATCTTGTCCATGCTGACCTGTGGCACTTTTTCTAAAGACAGTAAGGAGGTAGACTTTTTGGCATAAAATGAACCTTGTTTGCCTGTGCCAGAGACTATAGCTCCCACAGCAGAGCTCTCGCAGAGCCTCTCGGGATGTGCAGCAGCCCTGCTTGATGCCAGCTGAGGTGTGTGGGAGGGAGGTGCCTGTCCATGGCTGGATGGGGACAGAGCTGGGACTAAGAGGCTTTCTCAGAGCCAAGCTGCTACCAGCACTCCTTGATGTGTCTGCCTGTGAAAGAAGGAAGCTCCAAACTCCCACCAAAGTGGAGTTTGCAGGAGTCAGGAGCGCCGCCACTCACAGACACAATTTGCCTCTGTGCAAGAGAAAAATGGAACCAGCAGACTTTGTATTTTTCCTTCACAAAATGGAAGCTGTCTGGCGTGTGACGCTTGATGGGCTGCTGACCCCCGAGCTGGTGGTTAGACACTTGAACCTGAGGTCAAGAGATCTAAAGGGTTGCACAGTTTTGCCCCTGGCCTGCTTTTGAGCCCTTGGGCAGCCTGCTTTACCCTGTGGCTCTGGTTTCAGTTTGTCCTTTGTCTCAGACATTTAAATTATACGCTTTCAAAGACACTGCCCTCTCTCCCTGTGTAAGTATGTGGTACCTATGGGGCCTGTACCGGGACCTGTACCAAGCCCTGTTTGTGGTCTGGCTGCTGCTGGCGTACAGAGAGTGACAGTCTGGAACTGATGAGAAGCTGTGGCTGCCCCATCCCTGGAGAGGTTCAAGGCCAGGCTGGATGGGGCTTTGAGCAGCCTGGTCTGGTGGGAGGTGTTCCTGCCCAGGGCAGGTTTGGAACTCTTTAGGGTCCCTTCCAACCCGAACCATTCTATGAATATCGTTTGTTCCTCTTGACTTCAGTGAAATTTGGCCCCTACCACGTGCCTGAGACCCCCTACCACCATTCCTGGCTGCAGGCTGTTACTCTACCTCAGGACTTTCCCATCTTGTGTGATTCTGAGCGAAAGAACAAACTGGTGGTTTGAAGGTTCATTCTTGAATAAAACTGCCCAAATAATAATATTTTTTTTGAACACCTGATGTGGAGAACAGGAGTATTCTTACCAAAGTGGTAGGGAGCCTCTAATGAAATTGGTCTGTCATCAAAAATGAAATGAGGAAAAAAAAGAAACAGGTTTCCATAAGAAGTGGGAGTACTTGGTTAAATAGTTAAGCAAATCAAAGTTATATTAGTACCTCCAGTAATACTGACTTTTCATTTTCACTGTTGTTCCCTAAACACACACATTCACATTTAGAGTCTTCAAAGGAAGAAAACAAGGGTGGCCAGCAGTTGGTAGAGAGACTTTTCCATGGTGCTGTTTCTTTGTGTGTAATAGAAAACTGAAAGTGGATGAGCTGGTGGGCAGCACTGAGGTGTCTGTATCAGTTGCTTTCCAGCTGAACTGTCAAGCTGGTTTCTAATTGACTCTTTCTCCCTCCTGTTTTTGTCCTACCAACTTCCCTTTGTCTTTTGGGGGGCCCTTACCTTTGCTCCAGGATGCCCAGGAGGTAGCACAGTGCTTTGGGGAGCTTTTAGCTTCTGCTGAAATAGGGTTTCTAAGCTGCTATTTAAAATCACAGCCTGCATTCTTTTGAGACTGTGATTGGTGGTCTGGAAAACAAACACGAGTGGCAGCTCCTCTGTGTTTGATAAGTTAGATTGGACAACATCATCCCTTCCAATTGCTTTCTATTTATTTCTGGCTGACATGAAGCAGCGCTCTCTTTTAAGACAGGCCATGATGCCGAATTGAAAATCTGCTGGTTTATAATCAGTGGGTGTGTGGCAACGAGAGCCAGGCAGCACCTTTGTCATCTCTTCTCATTTTTCTTCCCTTTTCCTCGGGCACAACCACACCTCTCTGCTCCTCGGCCTCGTCCCCCCGCCTTCCCCAGTGAGTACACCTGAGCCATTTGTTCAGAGACTCCCCGTCTGAAATTGCTGTTAGCCCATTAGCACAAATGCCGAATCTCCCAGCCCTCCAGTGTGTTTTTTAATGGAGCCCTCTGAAAGCCAGTGCTTTATTTTGGGGGCTCCGCTAGACAATAGGCTCTCTGGATTCTCCTCCGGGGGACAAGCTTGTCAATCAAATTGTCACAGACAATAATTACCCCCTGCTTTATTCGCTCTGTCTGTCTTCAGAACAGTCAATTAGAGCTATTGATACAGACAAGCTATTCTCACCAAGTTAGTTTTCAGCCTAATTAAAAGGAACCTGTCAGTGCCTTTCCCGTAACCCTCGGGCTTCTAATGGCTTCTCTTTGTGTACAGTGCAGGAACTGAAACTCAGCCTCAGTCTTGGAGACAGAGGGCTTAGTTAAAGCCTGGTCTTTCATCTTGGCATCCTCCTCAGTTATGGTGAGAGGGCGGGATGGAGGGAGAGAGAAGAGGATTTTCTAGAGAAGACAGAGTCCTGTCTGCCTGGTTTTGTCCAGTGTTTTTAAAATTCATCATGTGGAAAGGGGAGAAATCCTCTGAACTTCAGCCTCCTTGAAAGCACTCTGATGGTAAATAAGTGTTAATTCTCTCTGAGCGTAGAGACCTTTGAACAGACAAGTAAAGGGCCCTCTTCAGGGATGAAAAACAGTGTTTTTTCCTGCCAAAGTGTTTTGTTCTGCTTTTCTCCCTTAAAATGACTAGAGCACACAAAAAGATATGCCAAAAATCTCATCATCTTGAGGATACTGCCGATCTAAAGTGTATTCAGCAAAGTAAATACTTTGAGCAGGCTTTCATTGTGATATAAGAAAGAAACTGCCACGCTCCACAACTTAAGCCCATTTCAACAAATTCCGACATAAAATAAACTCACCGTGCAAACTTCAGCGGGGGGATTCTGCTGTGAGTTTACACCTTCTGAGATTCAGTGTATGGGATATAGTTTCTGAAGAGCCAGTGGGCAAGGTCTTTAGGCCTCAGCTCCTATAGGACCAAGTTGTACATGTTTTGTAAGTCTGCTGTGATAACTGATTATTCCTTTTCTGAATTAACAGTATGTCTTTTCATTTTCTTTTCTCTTCCATGTCTTCGCTGCTGTTGGATCTTCTTTTCTTCTTCTCTTCCTTCATGAACTGAAACATACAGGTAAGCGCAAAATCTTGTTTTACAAATAGCCCATTACCAGTATTTCTTTCTTCTTTGCCTTTCCCCCAATTTTCTGCTGTATTGCAAGTGATTTTTGAGGAGCGTGTTGCACAGAGAGAGAAATGGTAGGAGAAAGATGTGGTGTGATCCCTAGTGCTCTATAAATACATGTTCCCAAACAATGAGCCATTTCGCAAAAAAGAAAAGAAAATCCAAAACCAAGTTTGCCGTTTACCCCAGAAACACCATAAAGTGAGGCATCACAATTCTCTTGCCAATGAAATTGCTAACCTTCCACTTTGTGCCGGTGTAATGAAAAGTACTGGAGATCAGAACTCTGTGTGAAGAAAGCCTTTACTTTCCTTCAGTGCAGCAGACCTCCATAGGAAGTCACAAAATTATTTCAAAGTGTAATTCAAAACAGGAGTGGGATTTTAAATGTAAGAAAACCTACCTGTACATTTCATCAGTATAGCTTTGAGCTCAAAAATCTTTGCGCACTTCCACAAAGTGTTTGCTGACAAGTTTGCTGTAATATATGTCTTTTGTAATTAAAAACCTGTCCCAAATCCTTTCCCCCAACCTGCCTCTAATTACCCAGTACATAAAAGGGAATAAGAAATATTTGATTTCTGGAGTCTTGGAAAAATTCTCTCTTCCCCCCACCCTTGAAGATGTGTAGAGAGCCAAAAAGGTCTGTGAGATCTAAAACTGGAGCTTTCAGAGAGGCTTTTGAAGCCTGGGCTATTGCACCTGAATTCAGGAGCACAGGATACGTCCCGAGCTTCTCCTGTCCTTGGTGTGACCTGAGCTATGGGCTTTCTCAAAGAGCTTTATAATTGTTTTGGAGCTCCTGAGTGATGACTGCATTGTTTGGAAGGTGTTGCAGGTATCTCCCACACCACTGGTCTTGCCAGCATTGCAATTTATTTTCATAGCAATTTTTAGGCTAAAAATTCACTTTTTTTCTCAACCTTGTTTTCTGCATCCTTCCTCCCATAGATATCTGTGACTCTATGATGTGATGAAGGCAGAGTAGCTGTCTTTGTGCTGCTGCTCACTCACTTGTTGTAATTTTGCCTAAGTTGGATTAAATCTTGTTTTAAACGTGTTAACTTTCAAAGACTTGGTTAATACAGTACTGCAAAATGATACCACAGCCAAGACACAGCAATTCCCATTGTTTGAAAAGCTGTTTTTTGCCACATAAGTGATCTACTAAGCAAAGGGCAATTACAAGCATTCCTGTAAACTGCATGTTTCAAAAGCTGTGTGCGTATTACTGTTTTAAAATTTGACATGTAACAAAATGCCATCAATACTGCATGTACCACGTATGGAGCATACAATATCTGAGCTGTAGGTCTGAACTGTGTCTATAAAAGCGGAGTTTGAAGTGATCTAGCGATGTAAGCTCATGTGCACACATGCATATGTAATCTTGATACACTTGCACAAGTATATATTGTTGTGGTCATGTGGGATGTTACTATTCTTGAAAGAAAAAGAATAAGAACAGCTGTACTGGAGCAGGAGATAAATCCATCCAGTGTGATAGCCCAAGGAAGAGTAAAACAGGGCAAATGTATGTGGTACTTCCCCTAATAGTTCTCCAGCTTCCAATTATTTTCAGTTTAGTGACTTCCTGAGCATCATGGAAGTAGGACATTCAGACTAAAAACTTACCAGACAAATAGGGGACAGAATATGGAGTTTCTGACCTAAGGATTTAAACACTGCTTACGGCAACATATTGCTTTCTTCCCCAAGTCCCCCATTCCTTAAGTCTCCCAGCGCTGAAGCCCATGTCTCCCACCAATATTAGCTTTCTCTCAGAGAAAATAATGTGCACCAATTCACAGGATCCTTTGATGTAGCGCTCTTAAAATTATTTCAGTGTAAGTGATGGTTATCAAATGAAATTGTAGTCAGCGCTGGAAGATTCAAAGCGGTTCTTCTGTATCTGGGGAAGGAGGAGGCTTTTCTCTTGCTCGCATCCAAGGCACTACACGGGGCTGTGTCAGGGGGTGTTGCCTTCCTTCTCCCTGCTTTTTACATGTTATCTTCCAGGCTTGCCATTAGAATTATAGAATCATTCAGGCTGGAAAAGACCCTTGGGATCATCGAGTCCAACCATCAACCCCACTCTACAAAGTTCTCCCCTACACCATATCCCCCAACACCACATCTAAACGACTCTTAAACACGTCTAGGCATGGTGACTTAACCACCTCCCTGGGCAGCCTATTCCAGTGTCTGACCACTCTTTCTGTGAAGAATTTTTTTCCTAATGTTCAGACTAAACCTACCCTGTTGGAGCTTGAAGCCATTCCCTCTCGTTCTGCCGCTAATTACCTGTGAGAAGAGACCAGCACCAACCTCTCTACAGTGTCCTTTCAAGTAGTTGTAGAGAGTGATGAGGTCTCCCCTCAGCCTCCTCTTCCCCAAACTAAACAGTCCCAGCTCCTTCAACCGCTCTTCATAAGATTTACTCTCCAGGCCCTTCACCAGCTCCGTTGCCCTCCTCTGCACTCGCTCCAGCACCTCGATATCTCTCTGATATTGAGGTGCCCAAAACTGGACACAATACTCAAGGTGTGATTAATGAATACTCTTTCTGGTGGGTTTGTTTAGTTACATGGAACGGTTGGAATCTGTGCCTATGCTTAAGCCTTCGTGACTGTGGGTGGCTTATGTAGCGTTAGAAGTAAATCTCCGAGGAGAGATCTTACCTGCTGTCCTTCCTTCCCAGCGCACGAGGGGTTTTGTGAGCCCTAGTTTAATCCCCCAGTGCCAGCGATATTCCCAAGCCCAAAGCCAGCGTGGATAGCTGGGTGCTGCTTCCCTCACAGAACGGCAATAACAGGTCATCCTTGCGAAATGACTTACCTCAGAAATAATTTGTTGAGAGAGAGAGGGAATGACCTCTTCGGTTACCAGATGTGGTTTGAAGCATGGCCGCAGGCAGCGAGGTGCCGGGGCCAGAGGGTGCCTGTGGTGCTTCGGAAAAGGCGGGAAAGGAGACCGCCGGGTTCCGCTCTCCTGAGGGAGGCTCCTCTCACACCCGCTCTGCCTGTCGCGCATCGAGTCACGGTGGCAGTTTGTGGGCTTATGTGGTAGATTTTTTTTGTTGTTGTTGTTTTTTTGGTTTTTTTTTTTTTAAATTCTTCTTGAAAATGAAAGTTTGGACTTGCCGATATAGTAGCCAAGGGGTGTGTTCTAGAAAAGATGATGCTCAGTGGAGGCCTCTTCAGAGAAACAGTAAAGGTAAGGAGTGATTTAAGGTCAAGAAGCAGTATTACTAACAGTACCGTTATTCTTACAAAATATACGTGTATTTATGCTCACAGAAATTTGGGAAGGTAACACGTTTGAAAAGGAACAGAGTTTGCTCTGGTTTTGCTTTAGGTTGGTGTCAGAAGGAGAATTGATTGCTGGGGGTTGCATGAGATGTGAACTGTCAATTGGCCAGCTCTAACGCGTGGAAGATTTCCAGAAGTGTTGTCTGCCATTTTTGGCAAACTGTGCCCCTGGGGTGTTGTCAGCTGTGATTGGGAGGCTTAAATAACAGTCCCGATTTATAACAAAATTTTCCATGAAAAATCAAACCAGCTTCTATTTTGCCTCACTAGAAATCCACTGACTCTCAGCTAGTTTAATGACCTCAAAATTTTCCCTGTCCTCTTTTTCTTCAGTTCCTGAACGCTCCGCAGTCTCTGGTGTTTTAACACACTTTATATTGAATAAACATATCCAACTGAAACAAACTTCTCCCGACTTAGCAATTAGTAAGGAACTGCAGATCCTGAGATAAACAGAAACCTTAAGGTGGACAAAATCAAGTCAAATTACAACAGGATGAAGACAGGGTGCGTGAATCCTACAGATTTGAATGAATTTTAGTGTAAACGAGAGAAAATGTATCAGATTTCATATATTTATTTAACTCTTCACTTCTTTTGTTATAAGCAGTTATAGCTTTCCCAATCTAGTATCTAACATCATTGTGTCTTAGCCTGCATTGCCCACAGTGATAAAGTAGTGCAGTATCAGCCATCTTGGTTAAAGCTGTATCAAAGGTACTAATGCCTCTTTAACTGAAATATTAGCCTGGCTTGTTTAGACACTAAACTTTGATATCCATATGCAATCGTGTGTGTGAGGCCTCACATAAATGTTAAATACTCTTGCAGAGCTACTTCACAGACTTTCACTGGAAAATTCAACCAGAATTTGTAGTTTACTAAACCTGAATATGTCTGAAAGCTCAGCTGAATGCTGCATGTATTCTCAAGTTGAATTAAGCGTAGTTGGCTTAAGTTTCTGGAATTGATGTGAGGAGTGAAGAGAAAACATACATCAATTACAGAACACCCTGGACTTGCTTCTGGTTTATTTACTTCAAAGCGGCATATGAATTGCTGCCTGCATTGCAGCTATGACACGGTTGTATCAGCAGCACGTCCTCCTGTTAAAAGGTGCTTAGTAGTTCTGGTATTTTCCTTTTTTCTGTTGCCTGTAGCATTCTGAAAAGGTAATGTCTCCGGCTAAGGTGTTCCTGCTCAAAGCTGGCTCCTGTGGGAGGGAGGACTGCCATGGCTCATCAGTCTGGGTGGAAGGCTCTGGTAGAAGGGAATTGGCGTTCTATTTTGAAAACTGGAAGACACTTCTTGCAATTTCTTTTGATATATTGTCATGCTGTTCAGCCAAATAGTACACATGCATCATGTCCAACAGAAGATGCATTGTAATAGGTATTTGAGAAATGCAAGCATGTAATTAAATATTGTACCATAACACACACTCAAGTGGGAACACAGTTAACGTCATTCCTTAGCATAAATATTTTTCCTCTTTGGAGCATTAATTATACAACAGTAATGCTTTCTTAATATGTTTTGGTTTATAGCCTTGCATTCAAAATACAAACATTACTGGAAAAATCTGCTTCTGAGAATTGAATTGCCTTATCTTTTACGTGAAATTGTCTGAAAATTTACTGGCGGAGTTACTGCTGGTTTTCCTAGTTTCTCATGGCATTGTTGCAAACAGGTACAGAGCTATGATTTTGATCACAATGAGATAAGACCGGGTAAACTGGCTTCATGCTGTTGTATCACCTCTGTTTTCTGTTCCTTGCTTTTACTCTGGCATTTAACTTAGCTGCAAACTGCAGAAATAAAAGCAGGCTCAGGAGGAGGAAGCACAGGGGCTTGTAAAGCTTGTGATGATACAGGGTAAAGGGAAAAAGAAATGGAAGGTTGAAAAGATACCTAAAAGACAGAGCAGGCTTTCATGCTAAGCTTGTTTCCCTGAAGACCCAAGTGGCTCGGTGTGAGTCCGGGTATGCTGCTGAGTGGCCTTTGCTATGAAGCCTGTAGAGCAAGATGTTTTGTTACCAAGCTTTGGTCCTTTTATCCAGATGATGGATGTTGTGGTGAGAGGGAGAGAAGTTGCAAATAACTCTTCAGTCTGGATACTTGAACACGTATCTGACAGATAACGCGGTGGACAAATGGCCTGTGTTGCGGGATGATTTTGGTTTTCCTGTACTGCTATGTGATGATACAAGTGCTTTATTTTGGTTAAAGAAGAAAATCATAATACTTGAGTAAAATTTACTGCTGTGAGTCCAGTTGCTGTTTCAGAGGCTACTCCTCCAGTTTGGTGAGTGTGGTCTCTGCAAAAAGCAGCATTCAAATCCTTTCTGGGAGACTGGTGGGTGTTCACCGATCCTGCAAAAGGGCAAAGCCTCTTGCCTTTTCAAAGCAAGGCTGCTTTCTTTCCACAAACCTGCTTGTAGAAAGCTTTGAACCTAGAGAAGGTCCATGGGGAGAAACACTGCCCAGCTACAGGTTAGGAACCTTGGTCTTTCACGGGCCTTCTCTGCCCTCCCCCTGCTGGCTTCCCCTGCCACTTTCCTGAGAAGGTAGCATCACGTACAGCTTAGAAAGTTCTCAGTTCTTAAAGATACTCTCCTGAATTATAAAAATAGATGGAGGTACGGTTTCATCTCTTTCTTTCCTTGCCATTTTTGTCTAGACTCCAAAATAATTTCTTTTTTTTTTTTTTTTTAATTAATTTTTGGAGAGACTTGAGCTGGCCTTAGATCTGGAGGGACAGAAGATTTTAAGAGAAAACAAAATGAGAACTATTCAGACTTGCATCAATGAATGGGCCACAGACGTTAGTTTGCATTTGTGTGTCTTGGAGAAATGTGCGATGTAATTTTTTCTTCATCCTGTGGGTTTTGTGGTCCTGAAGATAGTTACTGAGATTGGGAAGTGCCTGGCAGTACACTGGCTAAAACAAGGCATTCACATCTGGCATTGCTTAAACCTCCTACATCCCTCTAGAATGCATTTTTGCAAGTCGCTATTTCCCAGGCAAAATGATGGCAATCATTCTGAATTTAAAAAAAAAAAAAAAGGAAAAAAAAAAAGAATTTAATGAAGCAGATTCAGAAATTATTTATGGCTTTCCCTTCTGAATATCAATGGCTGGCAGCATCATATTGAGAAGAGACTAAACCAATTCAGCTCGGTTCCCAAGCAAAATTATTACATGAAAATGTATAGTTTATTAATACCAACATACATCCTCCTGCAGTATTAGCAGATGGTTGAGTCAGACAAGCAAAGAAGTGATCCAACTCTGCAAAGAATAAAGAAAGGAAAGGGAACAGCAAACCAAACTCTAGAGTTTCTTACTCGATGTGTTGGAAGTTCAGGAGACATCAACACTCGATGTGTTGGATGTCCAGGGAGAAAAAATGAGCAATATAAGCCATCAGAATAAAAGAGTGGACTCAGCATCTTACCCTTTTTCACCAGGATAACCTCCTTGACATCAGCTGAGATAAACTACACTAACTCTTAGAAAATCACACCCATTACTTAGAATTCTCAGAGGCTTAAATTATTCTCATATTGCATCTCTAACCCTTTTATTCTTCCCCTGGAGAGTGTGTTGCTGAGCAGATGCCAAACAAGTCAGAAGATGAAAGACTCTTCTGCCTCTGGTATATTATAAGGGTGGAGGGTTGTCAAAAGGTTTGAGAATCGCCATGCCAAACACTGACCCGCTCTCAAAATTTGTGCACAGATCTGATTTTAACAGCATACACCTTTTAAATCATTTTATTTCCCAGTTCCCTCTAAAACCTCTTTTTCTTCCCCTATTACAGCCATCGTTATCAGCAAAATAGTACCATGCTGCACTCCTGCAATTTTCCCAGCCACTTATAGCAAGAAGTTGACAGGGATGGGATCCGGTTTTCTCTTGCTCCAGCCCCAAATACATTTTCCTGCTACTACTGTACAGTCTCTTACGAGTATTTTCCTGCCTTTGGGTGTTGTTTCATCTTTTTAACCTAATGTAAATAAGTAATTTAGTATAGAAAAAAATTTAATTAGCAAATATAAACTGGCAAATATTTTTTTTTAAGGATGGTGAAACAGATCTCACTGGAGTTCTTAGAAGCAAATGTGGCTGGTGGTGCAGCAGAATCTTTATTACTTGGTTTAGCTCAATTTTACAATGTTCACAATCTATAACTAAATTTTAAAAATGAGTAAAATCACGCGGTGAGTTCCCTTGTTGTATTTTACTGTATTGTTGTTCTGTAAAGACTGATAAGTTTCGCAAGATGAAAGAAGTAAAGATACAGAACATCTGGATGCTGCAGAAACCTCTTCTGTTCACGTAATGGTTGACTGGTACAATTGACCAACACGAAAATTAATTGTTGGGCTTTCTCCTTTTCAGTTTCATTTCTTTCTGAAAAGTAGCTTGACTAGTCAAAAAATATGGGGAGTGGGTTAATTGTTTTTAAAGTCTTTAGGAAAGGTGGAATTTGGCGGTACTGATACTAGGTCCTCATTTTGCAGGGAGTTTTTTGCATAGAAATTTGACCAGTTTGAATGTGAGCATAGAAGCTTTGACTGAACCTGTTAGACCTGTAGTTTTCATGTGGTCTTTCACTGAACCTTCAACCTTTCTGATAAGGTCAAATAGTATCTTGTGTAGGGCCAGTTCAGTTCTTCAAGGGAACTCCTGACTTAAGCCTATTATAGAAATGATCTAACCAAGTATAAACCTCATCTGTTTCTCTCAGCAGTCACCTGCTGGAGGGTACTAACAAAGGCAGCTCATAGAATATTTATCTGGGGTTTTGTTGCAAAGGCTAAATAAAATTACCTTTGTGAAGTATCTGCAACAGAATTGTATTTAATTCAAGTCACTTTTAGGAAGATTGTGACATGCCTGCTAACAGCAGGAGAAAATCCCCTCTAAGGCTCTAAATCAGTATGCCCAAAAATATCTCCAAAAACATAAAGGAGAAAGTGTGTTACAGAATCGAATCCTGATGGAAAATAGTGTGAGACATCCTCCATTGTTTGTAGTGTAAGGCTGCTGTTGGGGATTAGCCATAGCTTGTAAAGCTGAGTACGAAGGCACAGTTTAATTTCAGATTACGTTATCTGCTCTGGCATTTAAAAAACTGATCATGATGCATCAGTACTGCAATGTCTTTATTGCTGTTAGTAAGGGACAGAAACTGATAATCAGTTCCATGCATAGTAAGGAAATTCAAGTTTTTACTCACAGGTTTCAACTAATGGGGTTCAAAGTCTCTTAGGCAGGAATATAGCGTACTCGAGAGCAAGCATTTCACTTTGGGGCTTCTTCAGCCATACCCTTAGGCTTAGCTTTGAACTGACGTGGGCCACAGTTCCCCTGCCCACTCCTCAAACTGCTGCCAGGCGCAGTGTTCCCTGTGCATCCTGCTCTAACAAGCCAGGAAGGAAATGTTTTGAGTGGAGCAAATGTTGTGAGAGACAACACAAATTAATGTTGCTGCTCAGTTTCCAAGTAAACTGTTTTAATCTGTTGCTAACGAAACCCTTCTCACCAGGCCCAGGGGAGTCCCTAGATGTTCTCCATCAAAACATGTAAACAGCAGTGACTGGTGCCATTCTGCAAATGAGAAGATTAGAAGCTGCTATTTATTTGTATGTCAAAATACTGCTCATTTGTCACAGACTCCAGACTAGGCTTTGGTCAGTCGTATGTTTGACCCCACTGGCCACTAGCCCGCCTTCCCATGCTGCGCATGATTTCGGTGTGGTGGAGTCCAACCTGCAGCCCCACACCCAGTTGGACATCCACTGGTGTAGCTGTGGGATGTACCTCCATGTGCAGGAAGGGTCTTTGGGGCTTTATCCCCTGGATTCCATGTTTGCTGCTGAGGCCATAAAGATTAACAAACTGGGGCTTGAAAGTACCACAGTTGTGACCATCCAGAGTGAGCTGGCAACCTTGTTTTTAAGAATGTGTACTTGGCCAGGGAAAAATATATGGAACTGCTTCTGGTTCCTTGATTTATTTTATTTTTTAAATCATATTGGCTTGATAGCGTTATCTCAGCAACCATTTTTGAGATGGGCTTTTTGCCAGTTTTACAGCCTTGTCTACTGCATCAATCACACAGCTCGTCTCGGGTCACAGCAGTCAGCGACTCAGCCAGCATTAAAATCAAGAACTTTCCTCCATGAGCACATTCACCTTTTCAGTAAGACGAGATGGCAGGACTAATCCAGCATTCGTTCCTAGTAGTGGATGATGTGCTGTGTCACCTTAGCAGGCTTTGTGCAGCTCTGGTGTCTGCCTCAGGTGAGTGTCTCCTGCCACCATTGGAGTTGCCATCGTCCCTGGTGGGCCCACTCCAGCCTGCAAGGGGAATGAGCTCGCAGGTGCTTATGAGGGGAAAGCAGAAAAAAGTGGCAATTAGGAGCTGTATGTCTTCATTTCCATGAGTATGGGAGGTGTGGTACCAATAATGAGTGATTTTCATCAAGCGGATTCTTGAGCTTTTTTCCCTATTTTCCCTGCCTCAGTGACATGTAACTGAACCCAAACAGAGACAATGGATAAGCAGCATGGGACTCTGGCGGGAGGGAAAACCGTGTATTGATCTGCTTATGAACTGCACAACAGAGTAAAGCTTCAGTGCTAATAGTATTAGTAATAGCATATAGTAATAGCTGTCTGTAAGGAAACAAAATATACAGTGTGAAAAGCTGTAGCTTGGGGTGGTTTGTGGGGCATAGCCATGGACTCAGTGCACCTGCTGATCTTGGAAGTTAAACTGTCTTGGGCTTGTCCAGTACAGGGATGAGAGACTGCTCGGCAATCTCAGGTAGTGTAGGCAAAAAGTGAGGAGTCCAGGCTGAAGAGCTGTTCCATATTAAGCACTAGAAGTCAAACAAACTCAAGCAATTAATTCACCCCTGTCACCAGTGCTGAGCTGCGAGTTGTGCAAAACAAGATATCTCAAAAGTCCTTTGTCGTGTTACTTGGAGAATTTTTTTAATAACTTATTATTTGTCAGCTGGTACTTACATTGCTACCAAAGAAAGATGATTTAATTTACTCCAGAAATCAGTGCTCAATAATCATAAACTTTCTGTGTGGTATTCCCAGCGTTACACTAAGACTTAACACAGTCCAGACAAGAGGTGGTCCTGGCAGTTGGGTGCAGTGGGAGATTCTCTGCAGAATCCAGTGCAAACCAATGGGAAAACAGAGCAGAGGCAGGAGAAATAAAGGGCTAGAGAGTCTGAGGGACTGTGCTTTGCATGTAGTGGGTCAGTAAAGGGTTTGGGAATCTGAGGTCTTGTGACTCCAGCTTACAGGAAGGTAATAAGCCATTAGAGCCTGCTGTTATAGCTCCTGACTGGCTGTTAGGACTTTAATCATACATACATCTTCATTCCAAGTTCAGCAGGCAGATACCTGGCTTTTTTACAGCATTTGAAGCAGAGGAGGCTGCTGGAACATGCTATTGTTTGCTTAAGGTGGCAGACATGCCTGGGTCCTGGAGGACAGTAGTATTTGAAAACTGGCAACCACAGACCTGTTCATGTTATGTAGAGGCATCTGCCTGGGGTGATGATACCAGGAAAAACTGTGTGAGAGTTTGGAATGGTGCCGGTCCTCTCTGCCAACCCGTCTCTCCGTGATGCTGCTGCTGTGGCATCCTGTGGCTGTTCCAAACAGCAACACTTAACTGGTGGTCTTGAATCTTGACTACAGTGGTGGGGGCAGACATATCCTTTGGTCTTCTCTCTAATGGTTAAAAACATTTAGGGCAGGATTGCTGTATTTTTACCCACATCTGCTTAGGCAGAAGTTCAGCATAGCCTCTAGTTCTCTTTGGCCAGTGACAGTTTTGCAGCTGGTTTCTGAGGCAGCTTTTCTCTTTAGACTACATTTTCTGTCCCAATTACAAGTGGTGTGAAATATGGAATGTGCTGCAGGAGCACGGGGGATACCATATACAAGGAAAACTACTGAATTTCCGATAACCTTGCTGTCCATTTTGAGATCTCAGTTCACCTTTAGATAAGATCCAGGGATAGGAGCTAATCTAGTTTTTCCCAGAAGTTTCTTGTATCTTTACTAGACCATCTACTGGCTCTCTACTTGCTAAACCTTTTCTTGTATGAGGTTTTTTTAAAGTTATCACAGAGTGCTGCGGCTGCCCTTTTGCTTTTCTGTTTCTATATCCCCAAATATCCTGCTCTTTGAAACTACCCAAGAATGGTTAAAAAATCTAAAATCTAACAGAACTAATGTTTTTTAAACAGGGGAAGCCCAAGTACATCCCCCCCTCCTTCCTCTTCTAACCCATCTCTCCCTCTTTTATGGTGCTTCGCCCATTGTTTAGCCCTTTCCTTTTTGATTGTCAGGTAGTAAATTCACCATGAAGAGCTTTGGGGTTGTACGGAATACGTCCCTCTTTGCATGGTAGGGGTCTGTGTTAGGGAGGGGGAGGCAATGGGTCAGCCTGGCCTTCACCCTCTCCCGGCACCCTCCAGACAGCTGTCAATCAGGGTGAGCGGCGCAGCGGAACCGATGGTAATTATGCACATTTAAATACAGCACCTTTCTCCTCTAGAAGTTGGAATCCTTGATGTACTCAGGGAAGTTATGTGCATTCTGCCAGGTCCCCAGGCAAAATATTTACCTTTCTTCTTGTTACAAGGATGCTCATTTCTAAATAAACACTATATTCTGCTTTCCCCTGTTCTGTGCATCCTGCTCCTGCCGTGGTGCTGGATCCTTCGGTGAATGCAGGTAGGGGAGTGACCACTGAATGAAAGAGCAGTGATGGGTGGCAGGTATAGTACGGTCTTTTCAGACCTCTGCTGACTAGTTCTGAGTAAATGCCTCTTCTTACTAATGTTTTGTGAAAATGAGAGGAAAAATGTAGGGAAACGTGCATGTGGTTAGGATTTTAAACGATTCGGCTATAACTCTATGTCTTTAAAACAGTCTGTTAGAATAAGATTAAGGAGCTACCAAAGGTTTATAAAGTCTTGCTTGATGTATTGCCACTTTGAAATGTTGCATGGCATCTCATAAGACGCTTTCTTGGTGGTTACAGCCATGAAGTGTGCCCGTGCAGAGACTCGGATCATACATTTTTAATATACATGTGCTTTCCCAAGCATCATTTATTTGGGATACTGTGTAAAACATTTCGATTTATCTTAATTTCACCTGGTTTTATTGGATTGTGAAGAGCTGTTAGTTCCTCATTTAGACTGCCACAAAGCATTTAAACTCATTAATTGACAATTATCTAACAAGCAACAGGAATAGATCTCTTGCTGGGCTGAGGCCTGAAAAGCCCATTTGAACCTTTACAAACGTTAGCACGTTCAATGAGCTAACAATGAATTTGAGTTTCTGCATGTTCAGTGGGAACTCTTCTTAAATGATGACCTATTGCATTTTTCTCCTCAATCCAGGAGAGGTAATGAGACAGGGACAGTGTTTAGAGTAGTCCAGAGACCCTCTCTTTAGAAGCTGTTCCTTCTTTCTCCATCATGAGGCTGGGCTGAAGAATGCCTCCCATTTCAAAGGGTTAGCATCTGAAATATATTATTTAGAGTTCCTCTAATTTTATTTACAAGGAAATGGGGGGTTTAGACATCAAAATTTTACATTTCCGCGTCAACTTGAATCCATTCTCTGGCCTAAACCCCCTCAAAAGTGCTTGCTGCCAGGGTGGGGAACTGTAAGTATGACTGTAATTAGCATTGGACGAGGCAGCACAGCAGCGTGATTCAGTGCTTGCCCAGACGTTCTCATCTGGAAAGCAGGCTTCATGTCTTGACAGCAGTCCTCCCTTTGCCATAACGAAATCCCATGCCTCATTTATTTGCCTTTGGTACTTCCGTGATACAGATACTCATGGGTATATGTTTTTAGTTTGTCACAATGTGTGTCTGAACATTGAGTGCTAATTGCGTCATGCAGCTGCTGAAGACTGGCCAGCAGCGTAACGCATCAAAGGTACAGAGCTCTATCTGAAGGCAAGATTGGTTGAGGGGGTTTATTTTAAAGGAGCCTTTTCTAACTTGCCAGGTTCAAGTTCTGAGTCCTGGCTGAAAGCTGGAGTCAGTACTAAGGGTAACCTAAGAATTGCTAAGAAAGCTATACCAGAAGTGCTTTTTCAGGGGAAAAAAAACCACCATACTGACAAAGTGCTCCTGCTATGGAATCAGCTGTACTGGCAAAGCTGTTCTTTGTACTGTTTTAGTAACACTTCTCCCTGGAGTGCGCACACATGAAATAAGCTTTCCAACCAAAAGTATGTGCTGCCAGTATAAACATGTCTGCACAGAGGGGCTTCTGCTGGCATGGCACCGTCCCGTGAAGACCCACCTCTTCTTACCCTTCATGGAGAGGGGCTGTGCCAGCAGAAGCCTATGGTATATACATGGCCTTGTTTTAGAGGAGCTTGTTTATTCATCCACTTTTGTAAAAGGCCTTGTGGTGTTGATTATAACATGGCACAGTGCTGTTGGTGAGCCCCAGCCTCTCAATGTCAGCCTGTCTATTAATCCTTGCTAAACCTATTAAACCCCGCCTCTTAATACACTTCCCACCTGCTTCACTCTACAGTACGTGTTGTGAGGGACAATGCGAGAGTGTGTACCTTGGTAGATGAAATTTTCACAAGTGTCTGAGTGAACTTAGTGACTTCAGGCTCTTGAGAGTCTTACTCTGTGTAGCTGTCGGCCTCGTTCAAGGTCTACGGTCTTGTTTCTGTATTGACTGATCACTTGTATGGGTAGGTAATCCTCACTGCACTGATTGCAGACAGCGTGAGCCTAATCATCACTGATACGAATCAACATCACCCCATAAATTTCAGTGGAAAAAAAAGCTCATTTACACCCCAGCGAGGATTTGGTGCTTTATGACTGGGCCTATCAGGGAAGACATTTGTATGGAGCATTTGAACCCCTAAACTCTGTTCAGAGAATCTGTCACATTGGCACGTTTTAAAAACTGCAGCCTCAGATGGCTTCCCCTCTTCCAGCATAAGTATATGTCATATGATATGTGAATACAAAATATGTGTGAGTTACAAACAGCAGCCTGATTTCATGTATGTTCAAGGCAACCATAACGCTGCTTGTCATTTGTTATTGGGAGTTACTTGCTTTTCAATCAGCCTGGAAATGGGGGACAGAAAACAGACCGTGTTACTGCACGTTCTGATAGTGAGCCTACAGGCCATGACACTGGTTCCCTCTTCCACATCACAACATAAATTTTCCCAATTCTTTCGAAGCAGTTATGGAGCTTTCTGCTTTTTGTCAGTCTTGTTCTGTGTGCAAGAAAGGTTATAAATGACTTTATTTTCAGAAGAACATGCTTTTGCTCATACCTGAATACAAAGAGGTCTTCAGACTTAAGCATCAGGTCAATGAGCAAATCCAGTGCGTTTCTAGAAGGATTTCTTCTGTGCATCCAACATCATTGTCAGTCCATCCAGGGAAAGCTGTACTATTCCATGCCAATACGGAGTCATTCTCTATGATCTGAGTATTGCATGTTTTATTCGCAGAAACCCCCGTACAGCAAATGTCCTGTGTTGCCAGTGTCATGGGAAGTTGGTCAAAACCATAGTGCTGAGGAAGTAGAGAAATCCAATCTGGGATTTGCCTAGGACTTGTCTTAGTCGCCAGTGTTTCTGTCGGTGTCAGGCAGCAGGAGGGAGGGAGACAAATGGCTCCATTTCTTCTCCTACTTGGAGTGACTTGTTAGCTAAAGTAAATCCCAAGGTTAGGTTTTGAGCACTGTTTCTCCTCCACTGTGCTCCTCAACTTTGGAATGGACCCTGTGATGTTTAATTAGAAAAGCTACTACTATCTTTAATTCCATGCCAGATTCAGCTCAAGGCAGCTGTTGCTTCCCAGGGCATGAAATGAGAGATCTGACTCCGTGTGAGGGAGGGAAGATCAGAGGTGGTGGTCAGATGTTGGCTGGAGTTGGCTCTCCAGCTTTCAGAATTAAGTGCGTCTGCCATCTGTGTAACAACTTAAAGGACTTTCATGCCTCAGAGAAAGGCCTTTCCCTTCACAGATTTCTGCCGCTTCAAGAAATAAGGCTTTTTCGTGTATAGTGGAGCTTTTGCCCCTGAAGGATCTGCTGTCTTTGTGCTCAAGCCGTCCCAGCCTCCCTCCACTGAAACTGAAATGATCCTGATTGGAGGGGAAATCTTGAAAAACAGGACTGGGACTTTCATTCCCTGCCCTACCCCTGATCTGCCATGGCTTTCAGCAAGTCACTTTACATCCTTAAATTGCTCTTTTCCTTCCCATCCTCTTCCTGCTCTGTCTGTTTAGGAACGTAAGACTGAAAAGTATCTCTTCAGCTGTAGGTGCAGGCAGTCACACGCTAAGTATTCAGTAGAGAAGAGTCTGTAAAACACCTGCTTCAGATGTACGCATATCGATGGGCTGCCAAACACTTCCCAGTTCCCTGAGGAACAAAACCCAGAACCGTGGGCATCACCAGTGGTTTAGGTCCTTGAACAGGCTGAGGTTTGTCCAGTAAAAGCCTAAGTCACTGTAAAAGGGGACTGCGCCCCCTGCTAGAGGGGACAGAACAAAGGAAAAAACCTGGTCTCAGCCATGGAGAAAGCTTTGTCCCTGCCCCCATCAGGGACCAGTGAGATGGGTATTATATATTCTGTTTGTGGCAGGGTTTCTGGCTGTGTTGGTGCTGTCCTCCGATAAATAAATATTAATGGCTATAGATAAAGGTAATTCAGGTGGGTTTTTTTTTTCATGATGAACTTGTATCTGTCTTTCAGAAGTGCTGAGCACAAACCAGCAGCTCTCAGTAATTCCATGTGTTCAGTGTTTTTAAAAATTATCAAGCCTTCAGTGTTCTCCAACTAGCACTGGGGGAAAAACAAAAAGTAAAAGAAGTGAACAATTCTCAGAAAATGCACTTTTTGATCTTTCTCACCCTTCTGTACAGCATGAAGTGAAGGAATAAAGGCAGAAGAATTGAATTTTAGAGATGATCAAATGCATTGAAAATTCTAATGTGCCGGTTTAGGAAGCAGCGAGAGGCTGTCCCAAGGCAGCCTGACACACTGATGGCTCGGTATGAAATGCAAGGGAGAGCTTTTAAATAAATAATAAGTGAAAAGAGCTCCTCCAGCCCAGTTCTTATTCAGCAGGAGGATGGATGCAAAGGAGCAGGGGGGAGGGCCCATTTCCTAGCTAAGCAGTGGTGAAAATACACTCATTCAAATGTGAAGAATTTTTAATTGGGGGAGCGGGAGGCTGAGAGCAGGCGGGACAGGAACAGAGGGGAGAGCAAGGAGGGGGCAGAGCGAGGGAGCGATGGAATGACAATTCTTAAAGATGCATTAAACTGCAGGGAGCCTAAAGCAGGCTTAGGGATGAGCCTAAGTAACTGGGACAAAGTCTGCTCGGAAGCCACAGATGGGCCTTGGCTTTCACTATTATCTGCTTGAACTCACAAAGGGGAGGAGAGGGAGGGAAGGGGGCGAGGGGAAGGTGCTTGCCTCCCTCTCCCTTGCATTTGCATGGAGAGAAAAGGATTGTTCCCTTCCACTTGCACAGAGAGGGACAGGAGGGACGGAGGGTGGGAGAAAGCAGCAGCTCCTGCTAGCTCAGGGGATCAGACAGCCCTGGATTCTTCCATCCTGCTTCTGCCAGGCAGGGTGTTAATGTGGCGTGAAAGCAGTTTAAAGCCCTGGGCCCCTCTCTCAGTCAGCAGGGTGTCCCATGCAGGCCAAAGTCCCCAGTGGGTGGCTGTCAGTGGCAGTTCGGTCGGTTAGGCAGAAATTTATTAGTATTATATTTTCCCCCATTTTTTTTGTTAGAGCAGCGGGGAGAAAGTGACAGCTGTATTAGGGGCTGAAATGCCTCCAAAGGGGATCAGAAGACATCTGGAGAGAGGGCTTCTGACAAAAACCCCTTTCAGTATGCCTTAGAAGCAGCTTCCAAAGATACCGTGGAAAAGAAAAGAAGGGAAGGTTTACTGCTTCTGGAGGGCTCGGGCTCCTGCCTTTTTATTTCTCTGTTTATTTCTCTGTTTCTTTATTCCTTTCCAGCCTGTTACAACGTAGGCAACCTTCCCGTTAGCGCCCCGGCGCCTGAGAGAAGAATAACCGCTCGGCTCCCTCCTCTAGCTTGCTCCTCTCTTGCTCTTTGTCTGATTTCCAAGGAACAAAAAGTGGAGGCTTTGAGGAAAAAGGTTGTCTCAGAGTCACGTCTGAAGGCGAGTCCTCCCGCAAGACAATGCTGAATTTCTCTGCCACCAGTGCTATCGGGTTTGCCAGAAATATTTTAAGCAGTCAAAATGGCTTTGTAGTTTTTAATCTCTCTGTCCTTAACCATCCTTCCCCCTCTCATGTCCCATCATGTTCAGCTGTGGAGCTTGGGAGAGGAAAAAAGAAAAAGAAGGAAAAAAACAGCAATCACTTTTATCATTAACCCATTCAGCTGCAAATCCCCCTCCCCAAAGAAAATTCACACACAGATTTGCATATGCAATCAACTGTATTCTTTATTTCTATAGCGCCTTTCTTATTATCCACCTCTCTCAAAGGAACTCTTCAGGAAATAAAATTGGTTAGAGATTAAATACAAGAAGTCAACCTTCCGTGTTAGAATCCTGCATTTTTTTGTGAGGGAGGCAACATTAGCTCGCCTTATCGGTAACACTGTTCATTTTCACATCTGCTGCCCCATTGAGATGGGACCTTTAACAGCAGATCGGGTTCTGTGCCAAGTAGCTGTGGGCAGCCTCCATGTATTAGTGATCTTAATCCTTCATTACCTTAACAGGTTTTACTGTCTAGGATTCTGATTTTTTTTCTTTTTTTTCAGGCTTTGAAGCACTGTAGAGACTAAAATACAACCCTAATGTTTCAGAAGGTTTCATTCACACCTGCCCAAGTTCTGTTTAATTCAGTTTATTTGGCCTTTCATGGGTGTGGGCAGGGAGCTGTGGCTGGACAAGCAGTACCTGCTGGGGTCAGGAACCTGCCACAGGTACCTGGGTGTGCTGGGTCGGGCAGCTCTTCTGACACTTGCAACCTCCAGCTTGGGCCAGAGAGCTTGTCACAGGGATTGCTGGTAGGAGAAAGGTGACTTTGGGGCTTTCCTCTACTGAAAATAATACAAAAGTACAAATAATAATACAAAAAATAATAGTAAAACCTTTTGAGAGTTAAGATCCTAAATAGGAGGGATAGCATTTGAAATAAAAGAATGAAGATTAATATGAAGCTTTCTTATGTATATAGAAGATACAGAATCATAGAATGGTTTGGGTTGGAAGGGACCTTAAAGATCATCTAAGATATAATACATAAAGGAAGGTGTAACATCATGTATAGCGCCTTTCTTTCTGATTGCAAATATACAATTGCTGAGCATCAAAAGAAATTCAGCCAAGGAGCATTTTCATGTTCATTAATTCTATATGTTGTCGTCCTGGGTATGTTTCTTCATTTTCTGAGATCCTGTTTTAAATCTGTGATTGTTAAACTCTGCATTTGAAGCCGTAAGTGAAAATTTGTAATATAGGAATTCACAGCTGGAGGCTTATGTGTCAGTTACAGTTGGACCGACGCTGTGTGCTTTACTGAGTACAAGCACAAAAGACCACTTTTCGCATAAGGAGTCGGGAAAGTGGAAGAAATTACTTTTCAGATTCTATCATCTGTAAGCAGCAGTACCAAATACTGTCATTTGGTAAAAAGAAAAAAAACAAGCACAAGCAGGTAATTTTGAGTAGTCTCATTTAGTGTAAGAAAGATAAGAAATTCCAAAGTGCTTGCCAGGGGGTTGCTGAAAAACATTGGTATTATTAAATAATTTCTCATTCAAACTCCAAAACAAAACTCAAATGGATGTCATTTTGAGCATAATCAGTATCCAGAGACAGCTCATTCCTTCGTGATAGTTTGTTTTCCATTAACTGTGATGACAAGAAGAAATTTTGCACTAGCATTTGTTCACTCTCATTTATAAATGGAGACTAAATCCACATTGTAGTAACAGCAGTGCTCCCCAAGGCAAATTGTTCACACTCCAGAAGGTGCTGGAGTTTTATTGTGAATATCACGTGTCTGTTTCTGTGGACTTCAGTTATGGTTTAATAATTGAAAACTCGTAAGACCAGGGAAGTTTTTGGAAAATTTACAAATCTGAGGTAAAGCAACATTAAAGAATGATGGAAAAAGACATTGAGAGCTGGTGTACTTGGCACTTGGCCAGTTTCCTTTTAATAACACATACACTCACTTGGTTAGGTCTTTGTAATCCCTATCTAAGAATAAACTGACGCTACAGCTGGAGCCAGTGAGGGAGGTGTCACCACCTCATTTCTGCTGTTTACAGTGAAACTTTAATAGTTCACGGTTTCGAGTTACTTAATGGAAGTATCAGACTGGAGACTTTTAGATAAAAGCAGATACCTGCCTGTATCAGACAGTGATGAAAGTTGAAACGTTGCTTGTTTTAAATATTTTTATAGGGCATGGGGAAAATTACGAAAAATTATGAAAATCCTAATTGAATTGAAATAGTACAGTGAAAATTGAATCAGGAGGGGTATATAGATAGTGCAGCTATTCCCTGGTTTGTCTTGATGTATCCACGCTTTAAATACCTTTAAAATCCCTCACTAACCCTTCTCTCAGAGATTTCTGGTTCTTGGGTTGCCCTTTGGCTAACCAGGACCCTGCCCATACACTGCACGGGTTGGTCTTGGGTTGCCCTGAGTTTGTGATGCTGTTCCTGGTGGCTTTTGAGGTCCCTGGACATGCTTGGAAGCAGGGGTAAAGCGGGACAGCACTAGTCCAGGGTAGAGCTATTAGGGGGAAACGGCTAATGCCTGAAAGAAGCTGTTTAGACACAGCTGCTTTTGTTGGGGCACTAAAACTGGAGCTACACCCAGCAAGCTGAAAGCTTCACAACCTGTGTGTGTCAGCAGAATCTTTGTTCAGAAGTGTAAATTCCTGGGAACAAAAATAATGAATATTCTGTTTCCACTATTTCCTCTCCGAGCAATTGAGTAACCCCTGTCTAAGGGTCAGAACCACAAGAATGGTGTCCCTGCCCTGGTTTTCTCTTTGCAGCCCTCAAATGCAGGCAGTCCTGGCCCAGAAATTCCAACCACATACAGACAATATGACTGCAAGGAAGAATCTTTGATTTTGAAAATAGGTGCATAAGGAGAGGAAACCCAGCGAAGTCCCGCTGCACACGTAGGGCCTCACTCCAGGATGATTCGTTGCACATTAAAAAGACAGTGATCAAGAAGTGCTCCATTTTGTAACAAATGTGGGAATTGGATGCAGCTCCCCTGCCACCTCCACTCCTTCGGAGATCAAGGAGTGAACAATAAAGAGCAAACCACCTCCCCTTGATGAGACGCAATCTCTAATGTTGCAGCATCAGTTGTAGCAGGGATAATGTTATGGCCGTGATGATCAAAAGATTTAAGAGGAAAAAAAAGATTGTAGGGATAGTTAGTTCGTTTTGTTGGACTAACTAATACAGCTGAAAAAGTGGACGGGATAGGCAAAGCTTTTCATTAGCTCGAGTAAAGTTGGCGGGACAGTACTGTGCTGGTGTTGTCTTCCCTGTACCTGCTCCTGCATGAAGAGAGGAGCACAGATTTTTGCTGCTGTCAATCAGGGACTTCTTATAAGAAGTCCCTCAAAAACCTCTGCCTTAAAGCTCCCTTGGAAGCAAGCACACAAGATGACATGTACTTGTATGTGTTCTCCCTTGAGTGTGATGAGCAGCTTTGTGGCTGGTTCTGCTTCAGGAAGGATGTAATAAAAAAAGGAGAGGGGGGTAAAATCAAGAAAAATCTTATGCATATGAAGTGACTTCACACTAGTAAAGCCTGAACAACACTATTCTAAGTACCTTTTCTTTGGTCCTTCTGTATAATATGTACAGTTTCTTAAAATTAGGAAACACAAGCTTCACCCTTGCCTTAATACCATCCAAGACAGATAATCATTGTGATTGTTGAAAAGGAGTAGGAAGGGGGAGAAGTAGGGAATTGCCATGAGAATTGCTATAAATAGACCTTTGCTGTAGCAGTGCTTTTAGTGGAGAGTGTTCTCGCAGACAGGCTTGTAACGAAGAGGGAGCAGATTTATTGTGCAGGACTGTCAGCCTTTCTCTGAAAGATTTGTTGATGCTGTGCCAGTATGCTCAGTTTAATTCTCTTGTGCTTCTGCCTAAGAATCCCCCCTCTATGCTTTTTGACTGAGATTTTCTGTATTTGTAAATCATTCTTTCCATTGCAGTACAAGGAACAGCACTGTTTATTTGAGAAGGATTGTGCAGATCAATTTAGGAGAACGGTTCACCTGCCTTACAGGGATGCTTTCTTGCTTTGAACTGTTAAAGCTGAGCTGAACTACTCTTGGCATACTCGATGCTACCATGTGCTTTGTGGAAGCAGAGATGGAGGAACCGTTTTCTGTAGCCTGAACAGGAACAAAGACACAAAGAAAATACTCTATTTCTTTAAAAAAAAAAAAAAAAAAAATTTTGATCTAATTGTTTAGTGTAGCAAAGGCAATAACGAATCCTGCATTATTGTCTGTAATTTCAGACTATCACGTGAGAGCTTTCTTTTCCTCCTCGTTCCCCTACAAACAATCAATTTTAATTTCTATGGACACGTTCTTTCACAGGGAGGCAGGCAAGCCCTGCTCCTTGCTGCCAGAATCAGCAGAGAGGTTCAACCAAGTCAACCTCAGTTGGCTGTGGGCACTCATTCAAAAGTAGGCATCGAACAGAAGCCTGAAGGTAATTTTGTTTTATTTTATTGGTTTTGTTCTTTCCTAAATTGTATCTGCATCAGCTCCTGCATCTTCCTGGATTTAATGAGCATATTTTAATATTCTTTTGTCAGAAAGAACTCCAGACTAGACCAGTGCTGCTAGACCAAAGGTGGGCAGAATCCTCATGCCACCCTCCCCGTTAGCCCCATCCCAGAGGTCAGAGCTCAGGAGAGCCAAGAGGAGAGACTCTCACCCCTGTCTCCTTGGCATGTCATCCCAGTATCATCCCTGAGGAGTAACTTTCCTCCTCATCTTAACCATAAAATTACTCATTGCTGTGTCCAATATGTTAGTGGCAATCGGTTCAGGCCATTTGTGTTCAAAGCAGTTTCCTGTCACAGGCTGTCTTTAGTCACAAGGCGTATCATGATGATTGCATTTAGAAATTGGGATGGATGGCAGCTGTTCCAATATTCCTTGAGAAAAAAATGTTATTCTACAGCTCAACTATAAATCTCACCAATGTCCTCGTCTCCCTGTTACAGAGACAGAAATACCTTGCACTTGTTGGCTAGAACTTAACTGTTAACTGTTGCTGACTTTCCCCTTCTGGAAAAAATACCCAACGTGATGGGAAGGTTTGCTGCTGGTGGTGATTCTTCCATGAATGGGCTCTTCTGAGCTGCTGGGTGTCACAGCAAGGTGCCCTCCCACAACAGGACCAGGACCTGTTTGAAAAGTGACGTGCGAGAACATCAAATTCAGAGACGCCCATAAGTGGGAAAAGGGATGCATTGGGCACTACCCTTTATAGGAAAGTATTTTTAGATGCTCAGGAGTACAAAATTTCATTTTCTTAATTTATTTTTCTTTTTTTTCCTTGAGCCTATTTCTAAATGTTAAAAATCCGAAGAGATGCGAGTGCCTCTAATGCTTTGCCGCATTAGGCTGATTGTCGTGGGGGGGAGACAGCTGTGTGCTATCTCAGTCTATCAGGGAGGAAATCCAAAGTTCACCCCGGAGCAGCCACTCCTGTCAGTCATAACGCATCGCTGAGCAAGATGAACCTTCCTCCTCCCTCCTACTGGCAAACACCGGAGAGGGGCCCATTGTTGCAAAAGCTGTTATCAGAACAGACATGCTACAGTGGCATATTTAATCCACAGGAAGCTGCAGTAACGCTGTATGTATTGATCACAGCCGCTTAATCGACGAATAGCTGATGAATGAACATATGGGTAATGCCTAAAAGGAGGCTGCTAGTCGGAGCTAGAAGCATTGTATTATGATCAGATTTGTAGGTTGGTGCTCATTACAGTTTCTCAGGCCTATGATAAAATGTCACAAATATAATTGTAGTTGACATATCATCAAAAAGGAGAGAGGCCGCTCTTTACCCTAATGTTGACTCGCCTTGACAATCCAGTGACCCGTAACGTTTGACCTGTAATCTCAACAGAGTTGCAACAGTAAGTGGGATCAAGTCCAGTCAAACCTTCACAAGGCTGCTCCAGGAATGTGTGAGGGTGTCTCAAGAGGGCACAGTCTTGTCTGTCCCCGAGTTACTGTTGTACAACATCACTGTATGGTACTCTGCAATTAGAAGCTCCTTCCATTCAAGACGTGTCTCGGCTCTAAGCACTTCTGACTTGGGCGAAGTGTTTCTCCAGTTGTCTGTCAAAAATAAACAATCTAGAGATAGAAATCATGGTTGTAACAAAATTCCTACCAGCCTGTTGGTGACTATAGTTGGGAGGCTTTTTTAATAAAATCATCTGCCTGCCAGAAGGAGCGATGCGATGCCTTAGCCCAGGTATGCAGGGTAGCTTCCTTTTGCAATTTGCTCTGTATCACGTTTGAGGCAAACGTCACTCTTTTTTTTTTTTCCTCAGTGGTTTTGGTGGTCTGCAAGAGACGGCGTTAGAGTTGCCATGTACACTGCAGCAGGTCGATTATCACAGCTATATTTCCCCTCCCTCATCTTTTTTTAGGAATACCATCTGTTTAGTCATTAGCCCCATCAGCTCTCATTAATTGAGTCATGTCTCATTTAGGCTGCCGTATTAGCTTCTCATTGTTCCCTAGATAAGGAATCGCAGGCCTTTTTCCAGATGCCTTGCTTCCTGTTGAGCTCTGTCCAAAGTCAGGTGTCAGCTGGAGAGCAAGGACGGGATCCAAACCCAGGATCATGCCAAACTGCCAGCCTGTTCCTTCAGGGCACCAAGTGCCAACTTGTCTGCGCTGGCCCGGCTTTGGGAAGTCATGGGGAATATGGAACAGCCTTGACTAAAGAGAGGAAGCCTTCTGTCTCCTTTCCTCTTTGATTTCCCTGCCTTTCATCATCTCTGCTACAGCTAATAGGGTTTTTTCCTCCCTCCCAATGGCACAGTGGGTGCGTCTAAGTATCAAAACCCTGATGCAGAACAGATATTAAGAACAAATCACCTAGAAGGAAATGATGGGTTGCATTTCAATTAGCACACTTTGGTTACACAGAATTAGTCCTGTCACAGAACTTTATCAAGAAAGCCTTCAGAAAAGCAAGGAGAAAAAAGGAGCCCTCCTGTGTAGTTGAATTTCAACACTGGAGGGCTGAGGGTTTGTTATAAAATCTTCTGTTTAACTCAGTTGTTTCAGGCTTATGGTTTTTTACCATTAGTTTTATTGAGCTTGCTGAGTTGATTTCTATTTTTGAAGGGTAGAAGGATTAGTTACAGCACAGCCCTTTGATTTGATTTCTTATCCTTAAAAGAGCCCAATTTGAGTGGGAGAATGTGTTAGAAACCAACCAGCTCGCTGCAGAATGGATCATTGTTAAGACTACAAAATGTAGGTGTGAGTTTGCAAAAGCTGCCCGGGAGCAGGATTAGGAAGGTGTTGAAGTAATCAAGGCTCCTCAAGAGTGATTTACAAAGAAGTGAATTAATTAGAGCAAATTGTGAGTTCACAGTTTTCTTGAATGACCTGCCTGGCTTGTATGCTCTGAGACCTTCAGACATTATATGATCCCTAAACATTTTAAGCGCTTTGCCAAAAGAGCGAGAACGAAATGTGGAGCTGCTGAAAGAAAAGTGTTTCTTTCCACAGACATTTAGATGAAGACCTGTTATGTCTGTGTGGTTTTACCCAACTTGCTTAGCTGTCAAATAATTAAACATTGACAATAAATTCTTGTGCTCCTGTCATGCCCATGCACATTCGCTTTCGTTTTCATTTTGCTGCAGTGGGGTGCCCACAGTTCCGTCCTGGGGCTTCGCTAAACACGGGTCAAATGGAGGACATAGCTTCCTCCAAAGTTGTGGTTCCCTGTACATGTCATGCTTGCCGGAACTGCTAGAAACAGCAATGGCCAATGTAGTGCCACCTTCAATAGTGGGCAAAAATCTAGAAAATTCCCGAATCTAGAATGAAAGAGCACATAGACTCTAAATCCAGTGTTAGATGTAGGTGGTGCTGAACAGCCAAATTACTTCCCGTGGAAGACCTGAGCTATCTGTGCCTTTCAGCTTCACCTTCCCTCCCAGAAATGCAGTGTTTGCTTTGACCTGTCGTACTGAGCATTTGGAGCCAGAACTGGAGGAAGATTTACTAAGACTTAAGAGGACATAACTCCTTGGCCGTCTGTTCTACACTGTGCAGCCTCTCTGCTCACCTTGGTGCCTGGCAAGTGCTTAGCAGGGCTGGGCAAGTTATTTCTTCTCCCTGCAGGACTACTTCTGGTTTCCGCTGCTACCTCCTTTATATCACTGCTTTAATTAACCTCTTCTTAATGTGAAGCAGCCGTAGACTATCACAAGCTGTTTGTGTTGCATATATTTTATTGTCTGTCCTGTCTTCTTCCAGCCGCTTTTGATTCCAGGGGAGAATAAAATACTGAAAGGCAATTTTCTTCAGCCAGAAATTGTGTGTATTATCTACATATGAAAAAATGTGTGATTTACTAGCTCCAGTTCCTGTGACACCTTTATAGATTGTATTATAAATGCATAAAAAATTGAAGGTTCATCATTCAAATAGTTTACAGTCTCAATAAGAAAAAACAACATGAAGTTTGTAGGATAAAGCATAATATATAGAGAACTGCCTCAAAATGGAAAACTTTAAAAAAAAAAAATAAAATTGCGACCAGTTCTTTCTTAAATGCTGTGACCACGATGTTTCATGGCTTTATTCACTGCTTTTCTTATCCTTGCAAGGACTCTACAAAATACCTATTCTAAACCAAGGTGTGGCAGGATGAAGCTTCAAAGGTATTGATTTTTTCACAGGGAAAGCTTTCACTGGCTTCCTAACAAGCCATCTAGCTTCAAACTTAATTGTAAATGGATTCTGGTTCACTGAGGTGCCAAGATGTCCATAATGTCTCCATATCTACTTGTCGTTTTGCAAATCAAAAGAATGCATTAATAGTGATGAATACACAGAAGTCAAGTTGAACAGCACCTGTGATTGTGCTGTCTGGGAGAAGAAAAGAGCTCAAGGATTACCAGGGCCTTCCCTCTCTCCGATAACTGTACGGTGCCTGGGGAGGCCTGGGGATGTGCACTGAGCTTGGGATTTGCTGATGGAACCAGCTTGCCTTAACCCTTCCGTCGATGGCCTCCTGCCTTCTTTCCCAGACTAAAGCAGAGGGACAAGCAGGGTTATTCCTAGAGCCAACGAGCTCGTGCTCCTTAGAAGGTTTAAAATCAGCTTGTCATAGCCAAATACAGACATTTTTCTGATTATCATCTGAGGAAAAGAATGAGTGGGATAGTTGTTTGTCTGTAAGTATCGTTTCTAGGAGCTGAGAGGCTTAGCGGATTAATCTTCCTTCTGGGATGTGGATCAGGCTGAAGTGCAGGGCAGGATGATTATTAAGACTGAAATTCTCTGTCAATTTGTTGGCAGAGATAGTTTCTCTGCATCAAGACGGTGGTGGCAGAAGTGTTTCGCCTCAGAGGCAGTACAGGGGAAGGGCACATCTGAGACAAGACTAGGAACGGCAGGTTTCTTTCCGGAGGGGAGGGAGGCTGGTTTTGCAGTGCCGCATTTCTTTAAGTCCTCCTGCTGTAAGAATTGCTTTCTTTTTTCCTGCAGAGTTTTTCGTAAGAACTACAAGCATTGCAGAGAGCAGCACTGATTAATGGCCTGTTTCTGATGTTCTTTCAAGGGCTGGAACTGTCCTTTCTCTGTCCCTTCAAGGCTGGTGCTGTTTCTTTGTTTTCCCCTTGAAGACCAGAAGGTCTTTCTCTGTCGTATTCAGAGTCAGAGTGGTGGTTGCACTCAGGCTATGCTAAACGCCACCTTGGTGCCAAGCAGTTACCCAGCGAGGAGTGCTGCTTTTGAGGCTTCCTTCTTGCCTCCCACTCCTCCTTCCCCTTGAGGAATAATCATTCAGTCTGGAGCATTCGTTATAGGTTCCTAATATCTCAAATACAGAGACCGCATTACCTTATGTTTATTTTTGCAGCATTCATTTTGCACTGCGAGATGTTCTCGGTCAGGAAGATGCTGAGGTGCGTTTTGAGCCGCAATTGCATTGGCGTTGGCTTGAGTCCTGCTTCGTGTTCAAACGGCAGCGCTGCACAGGAGCCCAGGCGGCAGAACGAGACTCCTACTGGGCTGGGTGCTGGACGAGCATAGCAGAAAGACATCTGGTATTTTTGGTCCTGTAGGGTTTCTAATTTAAGTGTAAGATCTGCAGTTGCAGATGGAGGTCGGCGTGTGAGACACAAGGAACCAATAGCGGTGGTTATGATATTCTTGCAGTCATTTTTTAATTAGAGGGATGTTAAAAATAGAAGACAGGTAATGCTGGGACTTCTTTGTTCTGTAATATTTAAACAGCGCCCTTTTGATTTTGTTTATTTTGTATTGAAGGGTGTATTAATTCCATTCTGAAGTAGGTGGTGTATTAGCTTCTCACTCAAGAGCTTGTCTCTTAAATAGTCTTACGAAATGTGATTTGCACGGGACTCTACAGTAGAAAGAGCGGCAGGTTTGGGCTTTGATAGTCACAGGAGCTTGTAGACAGGTGTGTTTGCATCCTGAGGCAGAAAATATCTTTGTGAATGCAAGTTTTTGTCGTCATATTTGGTTTAAATGCAGCCAGCCCCAGGAACTAGTTTCTGGGAAGGTTTTCTCCAAATGTGGCCTGTCTTAGCATGCTTGTCTTCTCTTTTAGGGGTGTGTTTTTGTACTCGGGCTTCTCCTTCAGGCTAGTCTGAGTTTAGATACTAAAGCACGTGTTCAAATGCTCCAGAGACATTTTTATCCTGTTTGCATATTTTATTTTAATTTTGGTGCAGGTTTTATTTTTACAAGATGGAAAAAAAGATAGCAACGGTTCTCTTGGCCATTTCTCTTCATCTGCAGTTCGGTTTTTTCCATTGGGCATTGTGGGAAAGAGATGTGTGTGCCTGACCTTGGCTCAGTCCTTCCTACAAAGCTTTCGAGTCAGGAGACTTAATCCTCCTTTTCATGCCTCACCTCTGCACAATCAAGGCCAACCTTTGAGGAGAGAGCATAATTATTTAGTGTGGCAGGCTGGGCAGATGGCAGGGTAAAAATGCGTGTGAGGTATTTTGGTTACTTCTGGGGAACAGCCCCCAGCACCTAAAAGATGGTTGGTATAATTTGAGCCATGCCTTCAGTTCTTTGAAGGGGCAGTAGCTGGGGTATGTGCCTCAAGGCTTTCCACAGTGTTAGCTACCTTATAAAAGGTGCTTTTAGAAAACTCTCTGGTGCCAGCGCTTAGAAATGGCCAGATGGCACTGAAAGGGTCAAGTCAGGCCCTTGCCTGCAGCTGCAGGGCATCCCACTCAGGCTGTGTTTTGTATTTCTATTTGAACTGACAGGTTTTTAATCCTAGTCTACTTCTATTTTAATGTTTTATTAAGAACTGGAGACACGGGCAGTAACACCTATGCGAGAAGTCCTAGAAGCCCTGGAAATAGGGCGACCCAGGAGAATTCACACACTGCTTGCAGACTGATTCCTCCCTGTCACATCGGCTGCAAGTGGATTAGTAAATTCATTTTAATAGGGAGTGCTGGGGATGGGAGGAAGTTCACAAACTACCGCTCGGTCAGGTGTATTAACTGTTTTCATGCAAAAAAAAAAAAAAAAAAAGCCAACTGCAAGGAGGGGAAGATGATGCAAATCGAGGTGCAAGATTCATGCCTGCTCATGCCCTCGTACAGAATGCACTGCCCTGCTGTAAATTTTGATGAAGCCTTCCTGAGGCAAAGAGTTGTTGAAACATATATCAGTATGCTGTAACCTGGCACACCCCGGAGGGCAAAGCATTCTACCTGAAGCAGAGAATGATTAAAATATTAGGCTGACACATGTGTGGTATCTGAAAAGTTTTCTGCCACAGCCATTAAGCCCCTTAACATTGTGCTTTGGAATGTGGCCACGAGTCATAAAAATGTCTGAACAGGCAAGAGGGCTGGTGGTATCATAAATAATAATGGCACTGCTCTGCAAATGTGCGTGAGCACAGAGAGAAAAGGAGAAATAAGGAACAAAACGGGATGACACGGGGAGATTTATTAACCTTAGCAGATACAAGATTTAAGATTGGAAATTTCCTGACAAAAAACAAACAAAATACTGTAAGGTCTCCTAAAATAAAAAAGGGAAGGCTCTGATTAGTGCTTGGTATGTCACTGGATGATGTTTATTTTTAGTTGCAGCTATAGTAAAAGATCCAAGAAGAATTGGGCTGTGTTAGTTTAGATTAGTTTGACATGCCATCCTGTTGCTCTCTTTAAATCTACAGTGCGTGCTGGGCAAAGGAAATTCAGATTCCAGGAACAGTGACCTCAGTGGAAGTTAATATTTTTTCCTGTGTGTGGTGAAGAAGATGCAATGAAACACTGTCATTTTCAGCAGAAGCTGCCAGTGGTAGCATTAAAGGATATTACGCGAGTAAAAAGTCTTGTCCCGGGCTGTGTGCTTTTGCACAGAAGTCACCCTGTGAGCAGCAGAACTGATGAGCCCTGGTTTCTCAGAGAGTTATGTCCTGTGGATTGATTTTTTGGTGTAGCAAGATCTGGAAATCTTTGCCTGAAACTGGCATTTGTAACAAGCCTCTCTTACGCAGAGACTTTGGTGTCTGACAGAAAAGTGCCTTCCCCACTGCTGTTGCTATAGACTTATCTAGATGTTATGTGCTGCTGCCTGGGGTGACAACAGCTCTACGGGGCAGCTCTGCTGTCCGGTTACTGGGAAATGCTCCGAGAGGAAACGTTGGTAGCCAGTTTCGCTGTGTCTTTTGTTGCTGTTTTAACCCAGTCATTCACGTTGATGCCCCGTTTTCTCCCAAGTGCTGAACAAGGTACTCCAGAGACCTGCCTGGATGCAGGGCTGTAGGGGAGAACCAGCGATGTCGGCACATCTCTCCTTTGGCACCGTTCAAAGCCAGGTTTGGGGAATGCACTGAGGTAGAAACAAAGCGTCCTGCTGCAGACCTTAAGAGAAGCTGTGAGGATGGTGTGGTTTGCAGTCTTGAGGCAGCACTAGAACTAGCTGTGTGTATGCTGGGACACCTGAACTTCCCCAATAGCCAAGATGGAATCATCACCTCGCCTCCTTTGGGCACCCTCTGTGTTGCACTTGGGGCTGTGCCTGATTTTCCAAGTATCGGGTGGTTGTTACGTAGCTGCTTCAGTTTGCAGTGTTGTAAATAGCCGTCCACAGACAGAGAGAGTGGACTTTATGGACTTTGTGCTTATTCTTGTTTATTCAATATGACCTTAATCTCTTTGTATCGTCCTGTGCTGTTACACATACGGATGCAGCTTGCAGACTAACATCTCATTGACGGAGTAGCTTGCACTAATTTAATCCATTTATATAAAACAACGTGACAGGACAGTCCATGAAATCCCTTGCCCCAGTACTGCTATTTTACATACTTGAAAATACTTTGACAGCTCTGAATGATATGAAAAATAACAGCAACATTTAGTAGTAAGTAGTGTTTTCAGCTACAGGCCAGGCCTTCTGTACACAGGGATGGACAGGCCCAGACCCATCTAGCAGAGCAAGGAAGGGCCAGTACAAAAGCCAGGGGTCTATAGTAATGCCAATAGGGCTTGTGGACCCTTTTGGTAGGGTTTTGGATGCTTTATAAGGAAGTAAGTTTTATACTTTATATACTGAGGCTTTTAGAAGTAGGTCAGAGAGAGCTGGAAGTGGTCACAGGCGAGAAGCTTTAGAAACCGTGAACTCTTCACCTCCAAAGAAACTAGTTTAACCACAGGATACACAATCAGGCAGGTCAAGGGACCCACAGAATCACAACATCAGACTAAAGATGGGTCTGATCCACCTGGAGACAAAGTGATAAAGTTAGGAGTGTCCCTTTGTTGTACTTGATGTAGATGTACCTTAGTCTTTAGATGGTAAGAGGGGATGCTTCTCTGACACTGATATGTTTTTGCAGGAAGCAGTTCTCAGCCTCACCTGTATTGAGACCCTTTCTACCCAAGCAACTTATTTTCTTAAACTTAGGTTATGATTATTGGTAACAGGCCAGCCAATCTGTTAGTGATCCTTAAAATTTGAGAATTTCAACATTTTTGGTGTTAAGATTCCTTCCTCCCTGCAAAGTTTATGAACGCAGTGCTGCATACATTATTTGATGCAAAATTAGTAATACATTATTCATGATTCATTTGCTGTATCTTGTCTGTATTTTCTGCAAAGATCATTTTGTCTCTCTTTGAAGTGCTTGTTTTTGCTGTGGCTGAATCCTTGCGCTCTCCTGGCCTCCGGCTCAGGTCAAGGTGCAGCTGAGGAGGTTAAATAATGGGACTTTTTGCTAATGCAAAGTGTCGGGTCCCAGTAGGTCACTGGAATACATTGCAGAACCTGTTAAAGTGTGCACTGGAAACCATTTTGAAATTTGTAGATTTGATGTACCAGCAAACAAAGGCCAAGTTACAAAGAAAAGTAACACTGGACTTTGGAGAGATTATGGACTTTTTTGCATTGCAGCATTGATGAAAGCTGCCTCCCTGCATCCCCTTTTCAGTGCTGTAGCAAACAAAGCCAAGCTTTTTAGCTCTGTCTCTGGAATATAAAATGGACATCAGAAGCCGCATGTAAAATAACCAAACCAATATACAATTGCAAACTCGGATAATCTCTTTAGCCTGGTTTCCTCCAGTAAGCGTCGGCTCTCTGAATCACTATTGAGAGACTTAGAAAGCACCCCCGGAGCTGTGCTGCGGGAAACTCGCTTTTCCTGACTTCCAGGCTGCATTTCTTTTTTTGTTTTTATTCTTTTCTCCCCACGCCTCCCGTCTTTGCCTCTTTCTCTATTTTTGTCCATGCAAACATTATAAAAGGCCTAAAAGTGGATAAGTGTCTGCTTCTAGTGTATTTAAGAGGGAGTACCATGCAGAGAATCCCCCAAGACAGCTGCTTTGGTTCCAGGCCAAGCCGGCATTAGTGCTAGAGGGAATTAATTATAATATATTAATATATAAACATAGAATATATGATGCGTTTATCTCTTGAAATGGACTTGTTCATTAACTTTGTTTATAATTATTATTCTTTGCATTTGAATACTTTCACCTGAGGATCTCGGTACGCTTTGTCTGCCTTTAGGTACGTGCAAAATACCGTGTGAGGATGGGGACCTTCAGAAAGCCTCTGCTATATTTTAATACCTTGGGAACACACTGCTCAGTGTATGCGTGCAGCATACAGCTGTGAGCACGGGACGGACTTCTAGGGCATTGAATTACACTGCTGCGTGAGAACAGCCGTGAAAGCACTGGTGGGATGCAAAAGCAGCATCTTTTCATTTCAGAATGCAAGATACAAGAGAAACTAAGCCGTAGAATTGAAGAAACCAATTATGGAATGTCCTAGTTCTTAATTGCAGATTTCCTTTTGGTTTTATTACATTATCTGGATGCTTCCCTAGCATGCACTCAGACAGTTCCTGCCTCTCTGAGTTTTCTCTTTTTTGTTATCTAATTATGGAAATTGATTTTAATACAACAAATCGACACTAAGTATATTTAGTGAATGCAAGTCACAGGGACGGTTTCTTACTCTCCAATACAAACTGCTAATTATGGGCCAGTTCTCTGAACTGCCAGTAGCTGTAAGAATCCCAGTTTCCCTGGTTTTCTTCTGAGAATTTCCTGCACTTTATTCCCTAGCACTGGCAGTGTGTGCAGACCTCACCCAGCCCAAGGGTGTATTAAAGACCCATGAATCTCACAGATGTTCACAGATGGCAAGTGCTCTGCCTTCACCTTCCCTGTGGCAACACACGGCTCATTCCCTGTGCTGTCAGCAGCCTCTGCAAAGTGCTGCCCTAAAGCTGTGAGGAGTAAGAAGGGGAAGGCTCCCTCGAGCACTCCCTCCATGCTCATTTACTGTTCCTCTGTGGCACCATCTCCACACCCTCTCCTACACCCACCAGTAAGGATGTGAAGGAAAAACTGAATTTCACAGCCACAGGGTCTGAGACGAAATCATTTCTTGGAGCAATGTGTGAATGAGGTGAGGTGGGCTGCTCCCCACCTTCACTCCCATCCAGCTGGCCCCCTCCCTCCTCTTCTGGGAAAGAAGAACAGATCTTTAGCAGCCAGATTTCACCAAGTGCAATGAGGTCACCAAGGTCTGGCTACAGCAGCAGCCAGAACAGGCAAAGGATGTGAAAGCCATCATCTCCTCTCTTCTTCCCCAGTCGGGCCCTGGCCAGAGGAGCAAACTCAGCAGTGGGCTGGTCTGCTGAGAGCAATAGCAGTGTCTCCTGGCTGTTGTCCTGCTCTGCTGGAAGGATGGGGGAGCCGGGAACCGCACCGGCCTGGGTCTGCGTTAGCTGGGCTGCCTGGCTGCCCACACCACCTGCCACTCCAGGCAACTGCCTGCTGTGCAGACACTTGATGCCAGCCTTGATCGGTTTATAAATGTACATTCTTGTCTGCAGCCAGTGAGACTAGATTTATGGCAAAGCTTTGGATGAGACTACTGTGGTGGGTAAACTGGTTGGGAACACTTACTGATATATTTGGTCACTAAGGAAGATATATTGCAGTGCTCTTTCATGTGAAAGAAGTATATTTGAACCCTACCCCCTGCCCCATCCCACCACCCTTCACTGCTTGGGATGCATTTTCAGACAGTCTGAGCCGAAATGAAAACTAACAGCTGCCGAAGGGGCAGACATAGTCATCTGTCTTCCCTTCTCCACTCCTTGCTCGCCTTTTCCTTTGCACTGGCTCTGGGGTGTGATTGGCATCTTATTGAGTGGATTTGCCTCACTAAACTTGCAAAAAAAAAAACAATATTGAAGAAAAGGTTGGGTGCAAATTATGCGCTGACTTGATGTGCTTTTTTTTTGCATAAAAGCTTGATGTGCTGACTTGGCTCTGGAGACGTCAGATGAGTGCCAGAGGCAGGGCCAAAGGAAAGAGCAAGACTGTGTGTCCCAAAAAGGTGAGGGGAGAGCAGCATGGCTCCTGCTGGCAGCAGCAGGCCATTGATGTGCTCAGCTCCTCTCATCGGACCACATTTGCAGGGTCCATGCTGCCATCCAGTGCCGCTGGGGGAAAATGTAGTTAATCCCAAGCTCCTTGGACAGAAGGTGCCTACCTCCTAGTCATTAATAATGGCAGTGATACCGCCACTTGGGACTGAGAGCTCTTGTGTTGATACCTGCAGGTCTGTGAACGTTCACTACTCATCTCAGTCACCTTCAGGCTGTTATTTAGGATTTCTATGCGCTTTCAGCAATAGGTGACCCTTCTCAACCTTCCTTACACGTCAAAAGTGTGTTTGCAGTCTGCCACACTTATATCCGAGCAAGACTGACCTATTTCCAGTTTTTGGTGGTTGCGAAATCCAGCTTCAGTGTAAGGGAAGTTCCGTCTCTTGAATGCTGTATTTTTTTATAGTATTAGGAAAACAAAAGCCAAAGTAGTTGAGAATTCAGCACTGTGTTTTTCCCAGCTCCCACTAACTGTGTGGGGAAAACAGTTGTCCACACAGTATCTTCTAGGGGGTCGCGGTTGCGAATGGATGGCATTATTATGGGAGTCTTTTCATTAAAAGCCAAAGGGATGGGATCTCTCTCCATCACCACCCCGAGGCCCTACTTCCCCCAAAGAAAGAAAATCCAAGACCCCACCAGGCAAGTCAATTAAGCATTGTATGGACCTGTCAGACAGATAAGAAAGGGACTCTTTGGCCGCAGTGAGGCCAAAAGAGGGGAATGAATCCCAGAAAGTCTCTTGAGCAGATAATAAATAGCCTTTATCTGGGAGGTGTGTCTGTGTGTGTTTTTTGAGGAGGTGTGATGTCAAACTCCCAGACTTGCCTTCTTTGTTGGGCGGATATTCATTTTAATTAAAAACCTCCAAGGGAATGTTAATTGGCCAGGGATGGGGGGGGGGGAATCATTACTTCATCTTCTCTCTCCATCCAAGTCCATGCACACACATATGCACGAATACACATGCTTTCTTTTACAGCAGAGAAAGCAGGGACAGCTAGTTTTCTGGCAGGGCCTCCTTTCCCCAGTCTGCCTGTTTGCATGTCACAGTTTGGCAAAGCAACAACAAATAAATGTGGTGCTTTGTTTCCTTCTTCCTGAGGAGCAGCAAGGGAAGATCTGCCAGCTCCTTCCAAGGGTTTTACTCTGAGCAGACCCCATGGGTCGGTGCGAGAGCCCTGCACAGCCAAAGCTCTGCAGCAATGCCAGAAGCGAGTTCCCCCGGTGGGATATGGCATTATAATAAAGTGGAGGGGGACCCGCTTGGCTAACGAGCATCCTTTGGCTTTGTTCCTTCAAACATTGTTTTCCATTAGTTTATTTTTTTTTTAATAAGATCATTTTATCCCACATTCCGGAGTGGGAAGCAGCAAGTGAGCTTGCAGAGAGAGTTCTCTAACCAAGAAAACCTTTGCTTATTTTTCATTCTTCTTTTCCTCTATTCCAAGATGAGTGAAAACAACACTACCCAGTTTATATCCTGAATCTGTACATTATCACAGCATAAACTAACATCCCCCTATAATCTAATTTTTTCTTTCCTGTCATTACTGAGAGCAGTGAGGGCAGTTTCTCAGGCGTACCCTGTTGGAAGCAGTGGTGGTTGATTGTCCTGCTGTGTGAAGTCTAGTCCTGATGTGAAACATGGTTTCTAGATGCTTTTTTCTATGCTTTTTTCTTCTGTCCTGGTTTGGGGTGGAGCAGAGCCAGCTTTCTGTTCAGTGAGAGAGGCTCTTCCTTATACTTGTTGTTGTGGCATCTTCCAGTTGTGATCTGGTTAAGTACCAGTCATCCTTGTGACTATAGCTTTTCCTAAAGCTGTATAGTTTCAAAATACTGTGATTTTTTTTTTTCCTCTGTGTCTCATTTGTTATCTGTTGTAACAGTTTATAGAAACAAACTCCAAAATGGGATGGGGCTTTGAGCAACCTGGTTAGTGAAAGATGTCCCTGCCCAGGGCAGGGGGATTGGAACTCGATGATCTTTAAGATCCCTTCCAACTCCAACCATTCTATGATTCTACGAAAATACAGATGATAACTGAAATGAAAAAACCCTGTGCCTCCCAACCTTAGTCACCTCCCTCTAACAAAAGATGTGTTTCTTTTCTTCCTCTGCCATAATTGTAGAGCAGAGTGCACAGCAAACTTCTACCTTGAACTACTGCTTTCAATAGTTTTAATGTTAGCGCAGAGTAAAGAGGACTTTGGGGAAGGGGATTTAAGCTGTAATAAAAATATATATTTTCTGCCAGGGCTGGGATCTAGATGGGAGGGAGAGGGGGAAACCCACAACTGGAAGGTGCCACAACAACAAGTATAAGGCTTCTGTTTCACATCCTTTGTATCACCATCCAGGGGAGTCTTTCTCTCCTTTGACTAACTAGGGAGCCAGTACTCTCAACATAGGCAATTAGAATAAATGTCAAAATCTGGATGCTTTGCATGCTGTAAAACAGGAGTACTTGTGTACCAAGAGCTCAGTACTACATGCAGATCTCTGCAAAGCTGAGGAGAAAATGAGGCCTGTTTGTTTCCCCAGAATTATATTTAAAAGGAGTGAAAACATACTAGGCTCTTGGGAAGGTAACACAGCTGCCTATATTGCATTCTGGAATGCCTTTTAAAAGTGACCTTTTCAAAGGGTGGTCTTGTGCTCGAGGCTGGTACCCATTTTTGCTCCTAGGTATTCAAGCATGAGTGTGATCCTACTTGAAAGAGTAGAGCTATTGAATTGCTAACAAGGACATCCCCTCTGAAAAATGCTCATTAACTGTTGGAATTTTAAACAAAATATTAGAGCTTTTAAGGAACCTAAATTGAAAGGTCTTCTCAGTTATGCAGCTTTCATTCTGATGATTCTTGTGCTGTTATAATTTTTGGCATTAGCATGGCCTTTCAGAGTAGGCAAGACATAAATCTGTATTATACATAAGAAGCAGAGAAGAAAACTTAGTAAAACAAAAAAGAAAAACTCAGAAACCCCTATCATTTAAGCTTTGTTTACTCATCCTACAAAGTACAACCCCCGTGAGGTTTCTTTGCAACTTCTCCAGGTAAGAAAGAGAACACCTTTTTAATTCATGCAAGATTCCTTCCTGCTCAGCGCTATTGACCGATCTTATAAAATGTACATGGGTGACAAGACTAAAAGTCTTGTCAGCCTCTACAAGAGCTGCAGGTTTGAGCCTCCGTGCAACAAATTGCACAGAACTGGTCCTTATCCCGTTACTGCTGAACGCCCTCTGCGTTGCTGCCAAATCTTCTCTTCATGTGCTGTGTTTTATCCCTTCCAACCCAAACCATTCTATAACTTTTAAAAGTATAAGATAAAGCAGGTCTGTATAAAGGTAATTTTGAAAACTAATTACCTTTAAAACCACAAATTACTGCTTTGTTGACTCTGGGCATATTTTTGTGTTGTAGAGCTATCTTAGAGATTGCTGGTTTTCTTCTTTATTGGACTACAAGGTCAACATAAGCATTTCTTTCCAGAAGCCTTGCAAATCAAATAACTTCAGTCAATCAACAAATTGGGTCTGCTGATAATACAGTTAATGAAATGCATTAGGGTCCTAATCTCTTGCCCAATAAAAACCTGAGATTGAGTCCTAGCTTGTAAATCAAATTGGCTGGAATGATTGTAGTTCTTTCCCAGAAGCATACCAAAAGCACGCTGGGCTTGAGACAGGCAAGGAAGGGGTGTCTGGGAGGAGAATAGCAGTGGACCTGGGATAAGAAGAGCAGGGGGGATGTGACGCTTGCTTTGGAGGAATATTGACAGATGCTGCGTGAGGAAGATTTACAGGCAGCGTAATGAGTGGTGCCGTGCTGTCAGGATAGCTCGTCCTTCATCTTCAATAAAGTCAGCCCACTTACATTATTTAAAAAAAAAGGGAGCTAGCTCAGTGGTCTGCAATAGCTGTTTAGCTATTATGGAAGAGTTGTTGAGTGTTCACGTGGCAGGACAAAACAAAACAGTTTATAAAATGAATCTTTCGGCCTATGGTATATGTCAGCATGAGGAAGGAGGAGTACTTGCAAAGTGCAGGCAGTTTGCCTGGAAGGGGGTTTACTGAAAGTGGAAATGGCCAGGAATCATGCTAGGTGATAGTTAGGCAATTTGTCATCTATTTATGCTTTTTAAAGTATATTTTTGTAAATACAGGAGTTAACAGAAGATGATCCTAATGACTCAAATCTGCCATTTTCTCCTTTACGTTCCTTTTAGGAGAGCCCATCAAACACCAATAATTCTAATCTTTTACAAGTACCTAATGGCTCCCAGCCAAGAAAGGTTTTAAGAAATAAATAGGAGCTCTTAATGCAGTGAATTTCAGTTTTGCCTAATCTGTGCAAATTGATGAATTAAATCCCTTTGCATCTCAAACCCACTTTGGTGATTTGCATGGTGATTATTTCAGTTTTCATAAATTTTCTCCAGTCATTTCCTGTCATTTCTTGAGAAGAGACATCTAATCTCTGCAGAAATGTGTGTGTGTAATAGCTAAATAGTGTTTAAAACTTGTCTATACATATTCAGCTATTGCACGGTCATAGATAATGTACGTAGACGCACGCAGGACACCAGATATCTCAGCTGGCCCTGATAAATGTGCCTGCAATATCTGTGTATGCATCCTCTTCAGAGAGCAGAAGCATATTTTGAGATATAATGAACGTGATTCAACAAGCAGCGATTAGGTTTGGCTGCCCAGCATTTCGTGAGAGCCTAAAAGTGGAGGCCGGTTGCTGTGTATGAATCCTGTATTGTGCACACTTACCTGTAAAATGTATTTTAGTAAACATTTTATATGTAAGATGCAAGACCATGTATTACAGTTCAGCAGCTGGCGTGGAGCACATTGAAGCAATAACTGAACAGATAAGCCAAGAAAGATTTTTCTGCTTTCTGTTTCTGTTCTGTGGTGTGGTTTAGTGAAGTTTTAACCACTGCTCTACTCGGGCATTAACTGAAAAGCAACCGCTAAAACCCAGTGAGCTGCTTCTGCCGTCTGGGGCCTTCACACGGAAGTTTTGTCGTGTAGGTCTGTCCCTCTCCTACAGCTTCTCTCAGTATGGCAGGAGCTGTAGAATATTCCTTTATCTTAGAGCTTACATTTTACTGAGTTTGCCAGATACTGGCACAAAAGGGAGATATTACTGATACACATGATGTTGTGGAATATGATGACTATGGCATACCATGGCAGTTGTTACTTGTTCTGACTTCAGGAGCTGTAATCACTTGTATTATGAGAAAAGTTTGACTGGTCTGAGATGTAATCTCTCCCTGCTTTAGAAATAGCAGTCCTGAGTAGCAGCTTTGGAATTATTATTATGGTATCTTTAGCCTTAATGCTTTGCTTTTCCATTTTCATTCTTATCTACTGTTTTCATGATTATCTGGAATGACTCTTATTTACAGAAACAGTGTATGTGTGTTTTGTAGGCAAATGGTTATGGATACAAATATGGCTAGAGATGTATGTACATCGTGTATGTCTTTCTGTCTGTGGGTATATGTACTTTACATGTTCATATGAATGAGGAAGTGCCTTAATCCCTGTTTTACAGAAAGTAGAGCAGTCTGAGAAGCTAAAGGTAATTGCAAGGATGAATGAAAAGTCATTGACGGAGACAGGATTGGAATCAGGCTTCTGCTCTCTTTGCTTTCATCAGAATTGCAGAAGATCGACCCAGAAAGGACAAGAGGCCATCTGCTCCATCCTGCTGCCCCCAGGCAGGATCAATTCCAACAAAACTCCTCCTGACAGATATTTATCTAGCTTCTTCTTAAAACCTTTAGCAGTGGAGATTCCTGAGGTCCTGTAGGTGGTCACATGGGCTGCGAGCTGCGTATTTGCCCACAACAGACTATCCTGTCACTGGGTGTTGCTTTGCCCTGCACAGGATTTCATAGCAAACCTCAGAAGTACAGGGCGAAGTGGGAGTGCGGGTTGGGTGGATGCCTGTGTTTTGGTATGTAGCCCTGGAGGTTTAATAGACCCTTTCTGCGGTGAGATGGACTGTGATACTCCATGTTGTGACTTTTCTGAGTCTTCTCTACTTAACAGAGTCCCTTGGATGTCTGTTTACGAATTCTGAGCCTGTTTTTTAATCTAGAAGAGGGATGTAATAGTATAGCAGGTTGATGGTAGAGTTTGCAGGCTGCCCAGGGAGGTCATGGAGTCCCCTACTCTGGAGATTTTCAAGACCTGCCTTGATGCAGTCCTGAGTGATGTGCTCTGGGCAATCCTGCTTCAGCAGGGGAGTTGGACTAGATGATCTCTAGAGGTCCCTTCCAACTCTGACAATTCCATGATTCCGTGATTCTTGGTAAATATTTGTAATGTGATTGTCCCATGAGTTTGGTTGGACTCATAGGAAACCTGTGTATAGGGGAAGTACAACTGGACTGCAAGGAGGAGAGAGAGACAGTTCTTCTGACTGGGAAAAACCCAAAGCATTGTGAAAAGGAGTAGGATGTAGTTTCATATGATGTTTTTGGAGTTATCTTTTGTTTAGTAAGTTGGAGCTACACAAGGTGAGTTTAATTTTCTAATTCCCTGTTTGGTCCCTCGTTGGGACAAGACCCTGTCTGTCCCCTACCTTCACAGTACTGCACCCCACAGGAGAGATGTCTGGGCTCCCAGACAGCACATCAGAGCTTGGAGGGGGCCTTATGGAGAAGTCACCTGTTTGAAGTACACTCAGGTAGCAGGCAGCTGGCAGGGGCTGGTTTTTGCCAAAGAGACAACGTGAAGAAGGGTCAGAGATGCTCAGGGACCTGCCAGTACTGCAGCATCCTGTCCCTGGTCCCAGTTCACTACTGGTGTGTGGCCCCGTCAGAGCTGTTTTCCAGTGCCTGTGCCTGGTGCTGAGGATCAGCTGTTACGACTCTTCCCTCTTACACTGTTTTTTCTCTCCTTCAGGACCCTTGGCACTTGTGGGTGTTTAGAGATGCTTGATACTCGTCCTGTCAGCTCCCAACTCTCCAGTTACACAGGCAGGGCACTGGCACCGGGATGTTTCACTAACTCATTCTTTTCTTAATATATAAAATAGGCCCAAAAAATATTGCAGCTCCATGAGGTTGGAGGATGTGGGGATCAAATTAGAGCATGGTTTGGAAATCTGATTACTGGTGGCTTTGCTGGCTGACAGTTCTTTTGCTGTCCCCTCCTGTCTTTCCTGCAGCTGCTGGCTCTGGGGCTGGATACTGAACTGGATCGGGAAAGCAGTCAGGGCTCGTTTCTTTGCTGGGTTATTTTTAACTTGTCTCAGTTACTTGATCAAGCCCAGCATTCAGCCCCAAGAAGCAGTTGTTGTGGCACCGCTGAAGTGAATGCTTTGGGGGTGGGCAAGAGCCGTGCAGGGCAAGGAGGGATGGTGGGAGCTACTTCAGTTGACCTTGCTGCCGAGAGGAGTGTAGATCATTCTTCTACCTAAGTGCAGCACAGCTGAGAAGTGCTGCCTTGAAAACATTGGTGCACGGGCTCCCCTCTTCTCCATTTAGACTCATTATGGAGAGAAGAAGAATAGTTTTCCCTGCGGTCCCCAAGCAGAGCATTTCCTCTTTGGCATGAAGATGCCCTTTTAAGAACATTAGCTGAGCTATTACAGTGATGAGGATGCATGTAGGTCAAAGTGGTCATTAATTTGTATGTCCTCATTCCTTTGCATCTCTCCTGGCCTTGCCAGTTACTGTCCACCAAGTTGTGCAAGGGTTTGTTTTTTAATATAGATATCTGTTGCCTAGGGACTGGATTAGGAGTGCTCCCGTTTATGTCGAGCACTGATCGGTGTCTAGGTAGAAACATCTATCAAGGCTGGACGTGAGACTGTGACCTTGGAAGGAGAGCCTGGCTGTTCATTATCTTTCCCCTGAGCTGAGTCGCCCTCTCCATGTGTGTAATCCTAGAGTGTGCGTATGTTCCATAGAAGAGATTCCAGTTGGCCTTTGAAGTTACCTCGAAAATATTTATAGAGGACAAGTCAACTCTTTTATACAGTAAGTGTTGCATGTACTCAGAGTGAAAGTGTAAATTATATCTTTCTAAATGCGTGTGCCTACGCTTGAGTATCAGAGCTGGTCTTAAAATACATACCGCTTGTGAAGCTTTTCATTAACATCATGATGGTGTTAAATTTAGAGTAAGATCGTTTTAAGCCTTATATATGAAGAGGCTTTTTCCACCTGCGATGTCCTTGCCAATGTTTATAATACCACAGTATCCAGGAATTATACTGAAAGTTTGGGGTCTACCCCTAATTAATTTGCAGTGCTGAGTACTGTTACACCAGTCAGTGCAGATATCCTGAGTATTACAAAGGAGGAGAATGTTACGTACAGAGGTGTTTTTAACTGGACTTCCAAGAAAGAAATATAAGTTAATGATACCTTCCTATTGCAAATCTTCGCAATATTTTAAAGCTCACCCTTTCCCACGGTTGCTATCCAACAGTCCAAGATAAAGAGGAAAGAGGTTACAAAAACCTGACTTTTGCAAACTCAGAGAAGGATGTTAACTTCTCCATATGAGAGATCCATCAGGGTGTTATGCAGCATACACCCAACAAAGCATGAAACTTGTGGTCTGAATGTAAGAAGCATTTTATCTTTCAAAGGTAATTGTGTAAAGCTGGCTCTTAAGCTGGGCTTTATATTGGGACAGCCTGAGTTTCCACTCACGTCTTGGTTTTGGTGCTGAAAGCTGTACCCCTAGAAGGCAATTTGACAGGGTACAAGTTAGGGGTGAGCAAACCAGCAAAGAAGCAGTAGCCCCAGAGCCTGCACTGGAAAGCAGGCTGTTTGAATGCAAGCCCATGTGCTCAGAGAGCTGCAAGAGGAGTGTTGTGCGGGATAAATGCATTTTACAACTTGTAAGGAACAGTCTCTCCTGCTTCCTCTTGCAATTATTATCCGGATTCATAATTAGCCTAGTGCAGCTTTTAACTCGATAGTAGGGTGGATTTTCTTGTGGCTGAAAAAGTGTTCTGTCCTTCTGTCAGCACATCTGATGGCGAGCTATTGCGTAGTTTCATTTGAGAGATTTCCCCAGTTTAGCTGCTTAAAAGCATTACTTTAGGAGGCTGCAAGATTTCACAAAGCCATTTGTCTGGCATTTCTCAAACAGTTTGCTTCCTGTTGATAGTAAACCGATGTAAAAATGCCAGAGTTGTAATAAACTATGTCCAGTCATGCACTACAGATCTGCTTAAGATTTGCCTAAAAGTCATTGGGACTGTGCACCAAGTACATATTTTTCTTACTTTTTTTATTATTTTAGATAGCAAAGGGCAAAGATAGACTGAAGGTCAGTTTATTTCTCCCTGCAAAAAGGTGGCGTGTCATTTTTGTATTCGGCAGTGTTTAGTTAGGGGATAAACAGACAAGAGAACCAGCTTACCATAGGGAGCTGTGAAGCTGACCCAAAGACATTCAGCTCCTGAAAACTATTTTGGCAAGAAATAGGCAAGTGGGGACCGAAGCAGACAGCACACTTATCCTAAGCATTTTCTTAGGACATAAACATGGGAAGTAATAAACTTGTCACAAAGGTCCATCTGTAAATGCCTAATGCTGGAAAATATAAAAGCGATACACATGAGCGTAGATTAGATCTGTTCCTGACTTCTTTGGAAAAAGGATTTTCTAAGGCTGGCAAGGCAGCTACATGAAAAATTGGCCTGAGAGAGCAGACAGCACAGCCTCTTGCTGTGCCTGGAGCTGGTCCCGAAGTGAGCGAGGGAGTGATGCTCCTTGTACAAAAGTTTGTCTCCACCCTTACGAGTTTACTTTGAGCTTCACAGATAGTGATGCAAATGAGAATATATAATTAAAACAGGGTTGTATTGAGAGTGTATAATAATAGGTCGGCCAACCTATCTTTCCCTAGAGGAGATAAAGAGGGTGAAATACCAACAGTGAATAGACAGGTGAATAACTAGGCCCTGCTGGTAAATCTTTGGGTACTAGAATTGTGTAGCTTGAGTATACACAGGAGATGTGAAGCAGAAACCACCCATAAAATAAGCAGCAAAGTAACCCACACTAATGGGTGGGCTTCTTGGAGGTCGAGCCTGTATCATCTGGTCTGGTGTCTCAGGCAGAAGTTTCTTTCTGGCACCTTCAGAAAAGATCTACTTGTGTCATGTTGTGCGTTAAGGTGAGAAGTTCTTTGAGCCAGGGACCGCCTTCACTGTGTGTTTGTGTCGTGTGTCTCAACTGAAGCACCTGGGCATTGAAGAAGTCATGCAGTACTTGACAAGGAGCAAAATGTTCCACAAGGAGGTGGTTACGCTGCTGTGTTCTCTTTTTCCTGGGGGGAAAAAATACATTGCAGTGGTGGAAGATGAAATTAGCCATCAGTCACAGACCTGGCAAGCATCTATATATGTAGTAAGCATTTTACATAGAGGCTAAATAATGAGGCCATTTAATGCTCCTTTCTTGGTAACAGTTTAATACGAGAAGGCCCTGCCAACGATGCAGTCCGGCAAGGAAGGCCAGAGCCAAAGCTAAGTTCCAAATGTTTTCCATGGATGCTTAGTGGAGCGGGGCCACTAATTTAGTGAGTTTTCAGCTTCTCTTTAGCTCCTTCTGTGAAAGCAACCATGAAGGAAAGGGAGAAAGAAAACTGGCTAAGTTTGGTCATGAAAGATTGTGGATGCCAGGTGCCCACCAGAGCTGCTCTATTGCTCCCCTCCTCAGCTGGACAGGGGAGAGAAAATATAACAAAAAGTTCATGGGTTGTGATAAGGACTTGGAGAGATCACTCACCAATTACTGTCGTGGGCAAAACAGACACAGCTTGGAGAAATTAGTTTAATTTATTACCAATGAAATCAGAGTAGGGTGATGAGAAATAAACCCAAATCTTAAAAGCACCTTCCACACACCCCTTCCTTCTTCCCGGGCTTAAGTTCACTCCTGAATTCTCTACCTCCTATCCCCCGAGTGGTGCAGGGGGACAGGAAATAGGGGTTGTGGTCAGTTCATCACACCTTGTCTCTGCCTCTCCTTCCTCCTCACACTCTTCCCATGCGCCAGCATGGGATGCCTGCCATGGGAGACAGTCCTCCACAAACTTCTCCAACGTGAGTCCTTCCCACGGTTTGCAGTTCTTCGTGAACTACTCCAGCGTGGTCCCTTCCATGGGGTGCAGTCCTTCAAGAGCAGACTGCTCCAGTGTGGGTCCCCTGTGAGTCCACAGGTCCTGCCAGGAGCCTGCTCCAGCACAGGCTTCCTACAGGATCACAGTCTCCTTCAGGAGAGCAAACTGCTCCAGTGTGGGGTTCCTCCATGGGCTGCAGGTGGATATCTGCTCCACGATGGATCTCCACAGGCTGCAGGAGGACAGCCTGCCTCACCATGGTCTTCAGCGTGGACTGCAGGGGAATCTCTCTCTGACACCTGGAGCACCTTCTCCCCTCCTCTTTCACTGACCTTGGTGTCTGCAGAGTTGTTGCTCTCACATATTCTCACTCCTCTCTTCCAGTGCAATTGCTCAGTTTTTTCCCCTTCTTAAATACGTTATCCCAGAGGCGCTACCACTCTTGCTGACGGGCTCAGCCTTGACCAGTGGTGGGTCTGTCTTGGAGCTGGCTGGCATTGGCTCTACTGGACACAGGGGAAGCTTCTAGCAGCTTCTCACAGAAGCCACCCCTGTAGCCCCCCCTCTACCAAAACCTTGCCACGCAAACCCAATACGAGGATGCTGAGGCAGAGCTTCCCCAGACAGAACTCCGGTGAAAGGGTGAGTTCAGGAGGAGGCAGAAGACAGGCACACCGGGTCAAGCTAGATCCACCTTTTCCTAGTAGTAGTCTGAAGTGGTGCTGAGGGATGGCCTAGAAGATGTCAAAAATGTAGGATACCTGCCCCTAACACCCTCTCAGCCTCCAAGAGTTTTTTTATTCCTTTTTTTTTCCCCCTTGTGTGTTCAGGAAAAAAAAAAGACTTTGTAAATTCTTGTGCAGTCTTACTTATTTGCAAAGAGATATTGCAGCCATATCAGTTTTTCATGGAAACAAGACGGAAGGCTTTGACTTTTGCATGCTGTTTGGGCTAAAAGGGCAACAATATGATGCATTTTAATACATGCGCTTTGAGTTTCTTCTAATGAAAAATATCAAATAAGCAAGTTAAAAGAGTGCCAGGGCTACTTCTGAAGCTTGCAAAATAGATAAAAGCCAAGAATTTAAAACATTTCATTAAAAATGAACCCAGAAGTTTTTTGAAGCTCAACATTTTGTTCTGCAAGCTCAGCAATATTCATTAACCTCCCACTGAAGATTGCTGAACAGCTGGATCCAATTTCTGAAAAGATAATCATGAAGAAATTAGATTAATAGTCTTCAAGTGGAGCAGTTGAGGATCAGTTGTGGCAAGCTCTTTTATATGTAGCATGTTGTTAGCTACTTTCCATGTGAAGATGGTTACCACAATCCCAAGAGGAATAGGGCTGTATCTCAGTGATACAGATAAAAGTTCTCCTGGACTGCGAACACAGCAAGGCACTGATAAGCAAGATTGCTGCTGGCTCCCTTTTCTCCTTCTTCCTATCTCCCTATTCTGGGCACATCACCTCCATGGTACATATGCATATTCGCTGCAAGGAAATCACTGCCCTTTCGATATCAAAGACAGCACGTTTCTGACATACCAATCAGTGCAAAAAAAGCTCCTGCTGGCCCAAGTGAAGATTAAGTGCCTTTGTGTGGGGCTTTATTGTAGTACAGAGAGGTAAATGTAGAGAATGACCTGTCCCTCCTAAGGCACAGCCAGAAATGAAGTAGCATTCAGTACTGGCTTCACTCTCGCTGAATTAATGGATAAAACTCCACGGAGTCCTGAATTGGGCCAGGGCAGAGCACCTCTGACTCCTGTGTTAGGCTGTCTTATCCCCAGTCTCATTTTTCACTCGCTTCAAGCAAGTGTCACAAGAAGAGCCGTGAATTTTTTCCTATTCTCAGGTCAGCGCCAGCCACCTCAGTGGAAACCCAAAAGCCTCTTTTGCCCCCGCTCCCACAGCACGTCCTTCCAACAAACAGCTCCTGCAGGGATATGCATTTCCCTCCACAGCCCAGCGATGCTGCTTCTCTTCACATCCCTGTGCTCAGTCCAGACAAGCGTGAGATAGGTGCTCCCCATGCTCTCCTCAGTCTTTCCCTGGCAGTCCCTGAATACTCGCACCCCACTGAAAAGTGTCCTATTTTTATTTGCATGTGGTGAAAGCAGTCAAAGTAAGCAAATACTGTTCTGAAAACAGACGTAGGGCCCATACCAGTGATTTCCCTGCTTTCTTCGTGTTCTAGTAGCTTTCTCTCAGGTATGGGACGAGCCATCAAAATTGTGAGTGTAAGGCAGGGATTAAAGCACGCTCATTTTTGCCCAGGGGAGCATCCTCATGGTGTGTGGCTTGGCACATCCTTCAGCAGCCTCATTGCTCTCTGCTTTGCTTATTAGCTCTCTCATTCTCCAACCTGTGAGTTTACTCCCATTCACACAAATAGATGCAGGATAACCTGGCAAACCTTTGGGCTTTGATTTTCTTGAAACGGTTTGCTGTTGTTTGCAGTGTGGTTTGCAGGCAGTTTACCAGCAATCTTTAAAAAAACCCCAAAAGTCTAGTGTCACCAGCTTTCACTCATTTTTCTCTGTTCTACAATTAGCAGAACGATACGCTGGTTCTTACCCTCTCACATTCAATCATTCCCTGTGCAAACGTATATCCTTATACCACCGTACACATTTTAGGAATAAACTACTGCATTACACCTTTAGGTGACACACTGTTGATGGCTTGGCTGCCAGATGCTCCGAGGTCTTAGCTAAATGCCAGCTGTGGGTGTGTGCTGCCTTTGATACAGGACACCCCAGAGCTGCCTCTTCCAAACCTGCCAGCGTAGGTGTGCGCCAGTCCTCGGGCCAGGACTCTGGAATGTCAGCTCTGCCACTGCCACCCCACCCCCCCCAGACGCACAGGCATGTTCTCCCACTTGGGTGGTGCATTCTTGGTCAGCAAATGGCTTAAGAACATGCCTGAACTTAAACATCACCTTGAAGGCTTCCTAGCTCCTGTGGGAATGGGTCTGGGGTCAGCTCGAGTGTTTCTCTGAATCAGGGTTGAGAGAAATTCTTTAGCGCTGCGAGACCCCTCATTTTGAAGGAAATGTGGGAGCAGAATAGGCCATGCCTGGCTTTTGGCAGTGCTGGAAGCCAGCCAGGCCTCTAAAAGTGTTAGTCCTTTTTTCTTTGCAGCCTGAAAGGAATATTTGAATAAGCTGACAGAGCTAGGTAAAGAGGCAGAAGGGTTGTTTGTTTTCCTTTTTTCTCAAACTTTCAGTACACGCTTAAAATGTGACACTCTTGTCTGGTATTTTCAGTTAGACAGAACGTGGTTGTTTCTTGGGTTGAAAAATTGAATTCCAGAAAGAAATAATGCTTCTGGCAAAGGAGACTGCATTCCAGGGCATGATTTCATCTGGTAACTAGTCCAGGAGAGTCAATATTGGCTAATATGACCATGACTACATGTATTTCTCATTAATTTTCATCAAAATTTGCCAGAAAATTCATGTTTTGATGCCAGCAGATCATTCTTCCTTTCCATATATTTTGTAGTGTCATCATTCACTAACCCCAAAAGTCTCTCTAAGGAAAAGAAAAAGCTGTAATGCAACGTGCTCATCTCCTCATTGCCCAGTGAAGAGTTACAGAAAGAGGCAGACAGAAGTCTTCTAGCAAACAAATGGGAAATTCTTCAAGAAAGTGGGTTTGTGAATCCCATGCAGGACCAATATTTTCTGGTGCGTGTGACAATGTGATTCTAAATGAGGTCATGAAGTACAAGGCAGCTTTGATGCTCCCTCTGCTTTCTCTTTCTGCATGAGCTCAGAACAGAGCCTCACGGATATCTGATCTAATTTTTATATATGTTTGGCCCAAATTCCCTCAAAATGTCTTTTGAGAATCCTCGGGACGTTCTCGCTCTCCCGTTGAGACGTGTGCCGGCCGCTTCTGCTACACCACGTTCCCCAGACGTGCAGATTTTGGGGCTTGCTCACTGCCCCTCAATACATGGAAGAATGGGAACTCTCAGTGCCTGCTGTGCCTGCAAGAGTCCTGGATTTGAAACAAGAGATGCATAATGTGCCCATAATTCGTCAGAGATGGAAGAGTGCAGTTGCAGGTCCCGAAACAATCCACGAAAATAGATCCAAACTCCTGAATTCTCCTGGTGATGAAGTGCATTTCACTGTCCCATCAAGCAGCTAAACAGTATCTGTGTCCTCTGTCCCTAAATATGGTTTAATTATAAATTTCTGCAGGGACCAGTTAGCAATGAAACTGCCAAAAAATTGACCCACATAGGGTTTTTTGAAAATCCACCTGAGCAGTCTGTCACTTCATTAGTTGTCATCCTAAGCGTGTAGTCAGGACATATCCCAAGCTTTGCTTTGCTGCCTCAACAGGCCAGTCTTTCCCCTGCGTTTTGGATATACCTGGAAACTGGAAAGTCAAACTGTCCTGTCCTGGAGAATCTCTAAATGGATCCTACGGTTTCTTTTACAGCACTGTCAGCTGTCTGGCCAGCCCTTCTCTCTGAATGTCAAAGCGCCTTCCTTGGGGAGACAGCCAGTGTCTCCCGCCTGCCTCGGGAGTGTGCCGGTCTCTGCGGTCGGTCCAGCAGATATGTGGGCCCATCTCCTGACCTTTGCTAGCCACCATGTACTACGTACGGCAGCCAGGGCAGGTCCATGTTTGGAAGAGCTGCACTTCAGTCAGGCTGACTGACAGGGCTGGTATTTCTCTTTCCCACTCTCCAAAGAGGAGATTCCTTCTTGTAAGGAAGAGAGTTTACATCGCCGGGTATTGTAGGGTAAATATCTCATCTTTGGAGTTACTTCAGTGCAGGTAGACCTGGTGACCCAGCTGCCTGCCTTTTCTCCCTCTCTGATGTTTCATTTTGAGGAAACTTCTGCCTTTTTTTACAGAAGGAAGAAGGGGCCCTCGAAGTGTAGGCTGAGGCTAGTCTTGAGCTCTGGAGTTAAATTTGAGTGTTTCAGCATTTGCAGCTGAATTGACGAAAGAACCAACTCGGAGAAACTCTGTTACTGCAAGTTACAGCTCAGCTTTAAAAGAGTCACCTTATCCTGCCAGTGTGTTTCTTTTGTCAGCTTGCTTCTTTTGTGAAGAAAACGGCTGTGGGCCATGAAACAAAATTACATTCGCAAACATTTTACGAATGGGGGGGGGGGTGGCAGATAAAAATATCTATTTGTTTAATGATTTACTACACCGAGTTCATGTGTAAGAAGTAGTGCTTATATCACTATATACTGTACACAGAGGGAGGTTTATGTTCAATTTCAGTAAACTGAGATGGAATAGTTGAAATATACATAAGAATCAGGAACATATATGTGTGTTTATATCAGTATTACTAATTGAAGGCTTTGTAAATAGTACCACTGTAGTGTTTTTCCTTAAATCTCAGCTGCTGAAATTACGTTACCGCCTTTGACGACTCCTATTGTGAGGAAGGAGCAGTTTTAAAACTCAGGACTTATTTAGTGAAAGCTATGACTGTAGGTGGAAGGTCCTAGCTCATTTTTTCCATATTTGGCCTGGCACTGTTGTACATGGGTGTACAAAGAGAAGACAGTGAAGGGGTCTAATACGCCTAAATTCTTGTTGAAATCTATATGGTAGAGTAATATGAGGGGAAAAAAGTCTGGTCACTGCTCATGCACCAGTCTCCCCGGTGGTGAGCAGTAGGCCCATTATCCAGCTGATTAGATTTCATCTTTTCCCTACTCTGTAAAATTAAGAGGTTTTTGAGAGCTAAGTGCCAAAGCTCCTTAATATCAACTCTATTATTAGCAGCGTTACTGTCATCACCTGTGGTGCCAGCTCAGCTTTGCAGGCAGCCCTCGTGGGGGCTGGCAGCGGAGGCAGGGGTAGCAGGGCAGGCAGCTTTGCGGGGACGCCCCTCTGCTGCTCTCCTCCCCAGCCGCACACTTTGCTCTGTCTTTGGGTAGGTTTCTCTCCTTTAACTAGGATTTCAGAGGTGGGGACATAGAAGAAGGCTAATGCATTTGTGAAGCGCGGAGCTGTGAGTGTTGAAGAAAGACTCCCTAAAGGGATAGGAGGAAAGAAAACAGTTTCAGCAACCCCCAAGAGTAAGCTACGTGCCATCCTGCAGACCCAGGCTATTTTGAATGGTGTTAAAAAAACCAACCCTCTTCCCCTCCCCAGTTTTCTCCCTGACATTTCCACTTCGCGACAGAAGACGGTTGCATCAAATGAAGTGATAGTTTTGATTTATATGGGACCCTGGATGGAGTAGGTACTCTACAAGACATGTAGCGCTATACCAGCTTCCAACTGCTTACAGCCTAATGAGATGCAGGAGATGTGACGAGCTCTGCTAGCCCAGAGGACGGACTGCAGGGATGTTCCAGGTGGGAAAAGAGGGATGGCTGGGAAGCAGCTCAGTGCTGTCGGGGAGTCCCGTCTGCCAGAAATTAATCCCTTGACTGGTGGCTCATTGCAACTGTCTGCAGCAGCCTCAGCCTGCAGGTGGGGGAAATAAGAGTAGGTGAAAGTCAACTTCTTTTTCTCTCACTGAGATTGGACACAGTGCTTTTTGGCCTGACTCTTCAGTGATGATGCTGAACCCAGAACAGAGCAGTGTGTGGCTCTCAACCCCCTGCTGATTTTTTTCAAAATACAGTTTCTTATTCTGCTCCACGTGGGCAAAGCCACATCAATCACACCATGCTGTCTCTGGCCCCAAATTCCTGTCAGTGCTTTCCTACTTATTTATTTTAGCTTTTCCTGAAACTCAAAGTATGGCAGATCTTCCTGCGATGGCAGCTTTTGTCAGAGTACTTCTAATGAAAGGTCAGACATTGCGATAGGTTAGATTTGCATTTTGATCTTTGCACTAGTGCTACCTTTGGGCTAAAACCTGCAGTTTCCTTAAAGGCAATGTTCTCCGCCTGTTGCTATTTCTCAAAGTATAAGGGGCTGTAGGATAAGGTTTGCTATTTGTAGATTGGTTCAACGTCCATTTAAGTTGTGTAATGATGGATTCCACTGAAATACCAAAATTAGATGAGATCTCAGTGAAACAGTCCATCACCTCTCGGGAAAGTGCCAAAATACTTGTGAAGACCCGCTGAAATCAGTGAAGGTGAGGCAGAGGCTCAAACTTAAGCATTAGCCCTGTCAGCTCCATATCCCTGGTTGTACTTTTTTTTTTCCCCCGTTTATTTGCCATCATTCTGAAACTAATTTGGAAGGTAATGATTAAATACTGTCAGAAAGCATACAGATGAGGAGGAAAGGCCTCCCTAATTGTGTTTTGACATTTTTTGACATCAGCAATTCTTTTGAAGGAAAGAGAAAAAAAAGAAACAAAACAAAATCTGTTCAGTCAAGATTTTCTGCTTTTGTTCTCTTTGGCTAAGAGAAATCAGGTTGCAGAGAAGCTAGTGCTGCAGAACCAAAGCTTGCCTTCCAAGCAGGAGTTTTCATGTACTCAGCTTCCATCTAAAGGCAATTTTACAGAAATTTGCACTCCTGTAAAGTGAGTGTTTTCTTTGTAAGTGATACAGCACTTGGCTTTCACAGGACCTCAGTGCTTTGCACTATCTCAGCGTCTTCAGGGACATGGTACTAAGATTTGCTTAATACATGGGTCTGTCTAAACACAGTAGGATGTCAGCTCCGTGCCCAGGTTTTGCATCACTAGGTAAATAACTTAGCAAATGGAATAGCACATCTGTGTTTTGTAAGATTAAAACCCTGCCTGAAAGAGACTATTGTATTGGCTCTTGAGGAGAGCTATAGCAAAACAGATACAGGATCTTCAACTTGGAAGGCTTTCTATGGAGTTATTTCTCTTACTAGCATTTAAGATTGGTTTCCAAGATATTTTCTAAATATCAAACCCAAACTGTAACAATAAGATCCCTAATTAATGACAGAATTATCAGTTAGTGTGTAAGTCTTGCGTGCTTTGAAAGCATTCCCCTGAAGTTTAACAATGGCTTCACACAGAAGATGAGTCAGGCCAATAGCAAGTCTAACACCTAAAGCAGGATTAATTTTTAAATCTCAGTTTGTTGGGGGATTTTGGTTTTGGTTTGTTTGTTTTTTGTTTGTTTGCTTGTTATAAATTTTGAAAGGCAAATAAAGCATTTCCAACCTTTTCTTACATTTGCCTACCAAACTTTATGACTGAAATGGTATTCCTTCCCTGTAACAGAGGAAATGCTGGTTTGCTACTGTGTGACTCTGGTAAAAGTAACAGAAATGGTTAAATACAAAATCTTTGTGAGCAGCATAGTTTGTTCTCCCTCCTACTGCCCTGCCGGAGTTGCTGGTCCAATGTAGGTGGCTTTAGGGAAGGACCCAAAGCCACAGTCTCTCCTCGGTATTGGTGGATTGCTCTGAGCTGGGTACAGGGAAACATTACAGAAGCCTCTGAGTCACCCACAGGGACATCTTGATAGATGCCACCACAAAGCAGGTTCTTCTCATCCCCCTCCAGCACACCTAAGGGCTCTCAGCACAGTTTTCTTTCCTGTAGCTGTTAAGGATATTTTTTTTTCTGCTGCATGGTAGGCTTTAATACTACTTCTCTCTTGGGTTTGGCAGGTAAACGAGAGCACAAGCTTCCAAAATTTTTTTACAAATCACATTAAAATGTCTTAATTTCCAAATTACTAATAAAACCTGAATTCTCCTGAGAGACCTAGGGCTTTTCCCTAGGATTAGCCTCAAATGAAAAGGCCATTACTGTCTGAATATTTCCAAAGTATGTTCTAGACGCTTTTTAAAATTCTGATTGAAAGTTAAGTGTACAAGTTATTTTGAAGGACCTTTCTGTTTAGTTGTCAAGAAAGTGAGTTGAAAGGAATGAGTGACCGAATTTGAGCAGAACTGAAGACTTGTGGGATTTCCCACAAGTGGGATCGGAAAGGAATCTGAACTCTTCCTCACCTGGTAGTTTGCGGGATGTGGTTTTGGAAGGGATTCATGAAATGATATATGTGCAGACAGCACAGCTTCTGGCGCTTCTGCATGGCAAACAACATTTTAAAGTCAAGCATCATTTCAAAAGAGAACGAGAAGAAAAACCACAGATTTTGCTAATAAGCTGTGAGTAGTTTGCTGAACCCCAGGAACTACAATCACACTCTGTTCCCCACCATGTCTACATCAAGGCACCCCAATCCTGCCAGTCAAAATGTATGAGAATATTTTGCACATTAACTTGCTAATGAAGTGAATCATGTGAATTAAGTTATTCAACCACATGGCTGTTTACAGACCGCCGTCTGCATCACGTGTACATTTGAGTTTCCAAAAGTCCACAGATTCAAATGGCCGCAAAGTGATGTGCATGAGGGATTGAATTTGTCCCCTAAATGTGTTCCCACAGAGTTAAGAGTCCACCGTCTGAAAAACTAGCTTAATACATAACATGACACAATTTCTTAATAATTTTGCAGTTACTTAAACACAATAGCATGAAGTGCAGGTGATAACTCTCTCAAGTCATTGCTTTGCTCTGATTAAGGCAGAACTTTAAAGCCATATCCTATCTCACTGTCATGAAACGTAGTGACAGCTCTGTCACTCACTGGAAAACTTCCTTCTGAAGTTTGAATGTCTTTGTTGTTTGTTTTTTGGAGATTGTGGTGGTGGTGGTGTTGTTTTTTAATGGCAGTCTTTTCATTTCTTTTATGCTTAGGGTTTTGTACATCCCTGGTGCTTTGCTGATGATCCCACCAGCCCGTGAGGAGTTTGCTTCAGCAATATGTAGCTTTCTCCTTGTGGAATGCAAACAAACAGTACTTAGGTGCATTGGTGGTGGAGGGATATTCCAGGAGAAGGGGCTGGGGCAGACTTCTTTTATGGAAAAGGAGCAGGCGGTTCCTCTTGATCTAGTCTCCTGTTCAGATCTTAGGAACAATTTGGCGTTTGTAGGATTCCAGAAGTTATTGTCCTCAGAGAGACAGAACTCTCCCTTGTTCAGCTGGCGTGCCAGGGCACATCTAAGCACTTTTCTCCTGCAGGCACATTCTTGAGCGTTCTCCTCTCCCTGCCCAAAGCTGACAGCCAGGATACCATCCCGCTGCAATTTCCAAGACCGCTCTTTCATGCTTCCGACTCAGCCCTGAATGAGATGTCGCGTGGAGCGATCCAGCCTTTGTAAGCTGGCACGCAGAGGCTTAGGAAGTAGTTCAGTTCTGCTTTTGTGCATCTCTTCACAAAATTAGGGGCTGCAGAAGGCATTGTGATTCAGAGCTGTAGTAACAGCCAGATGTAGGAACTTTAAAGAAAGGCATTTTGCGGATTGATCACAGCAATGCTATTACCATCAGTGGTGTGTAAAGTGTCAACTGCAGTTGTGTTGAATTATTCATTATTTCATAAATACAGTGAGGTTTCCAAGGGCATGGTTTTTAAGATCCATTTGAAAAGTGAAATGAAAGCCCCTGTAATTAAAATTCATTATTAAACTTCATTTATTTAACTTCATTTCAACTTTTCCCTATGTGATTATTATTAAAGTTATTATATTTATTGATTTTTCTACTCCCTTCCCTTTCTCTGCCAGCTAATGAGAAAAAAGCGGTTTTGAATTAAGCAAATAATCTTGCTCTCCCTAGACAATTGTTCTGTGCTCTCATGTTGACCCCTGGAAAGAGATTTACTGGGTGATGCTCTTATTTTTGCTGATAGGAGACACTGTGCCCATCAGTACAGGGCAAAAGAAAATAAATTAAAAGGAAATCTGTGTTTTGATGTGCTTGCACATCTTAGACCCTTAAAACTGTCTTTAGGTTTGGAATGACTGGAATCTGCCCTGGGCTCAGCAGGGAACGAAGTGCAGCAGACAGAGAGCAGTGCTTTCTTGTTTAAGAGCAAGCGCTGAAGACAGAGTGCACGTCCGATTCCATACAAACAATGTTATCTTTAGTTCATCTCTACTAACAGAACATATTTCCATCAGTACTGTGCCACTCAAAAAAAAAAAAGTTAAAAGTCCCTTTGAAACCTCAGCCATCTTTATGGTCATGCTATGGTCCTCTTGAGATCCAGGCCGGGGTATAAATACCTGTGCTGCATTGTGTGGCAGGACCAGGCGAGCACAGTGATGGTGCTTAGAATAGCCTGAACCGATCTCCATTGTGGGGAGGGTCACCCGTTTCCTATATCTCAGCTACTCCTTTACAACTTGTAGGACACATCCAGAACAGTAGCAAGGATGCTACCAGAGCAGCACGCCTGTCCCGAGGGCTCCTGGCTCGCCAGTCTCCTCTGGCCTCCTCCAGCCAGCATCACAAGGGTGGCAGGTCTCCGCTGCCACCGTGGCTTATCCCTCCCTCCTTCCCGAGCCCCTCGCCACAGTCCGACTACCCTTTCCCTGCGTAGCAGCTGGCACCAGCCCCAGGAGCCAGGGCTGGGACCAGTGGCTTTGCTGCCCCCAATATGGCTGTACGACACCCACCTCCTTTGTATCATTAATTATGGCTCTCTTACGCTCCAGTTTTCCTGCCTGCCTATTGGAATTGCTGGTCTTTGCCCATTCCTCAAGGATGCTGTAGGACTGTATTTACTGATGTTTGTGATGTTCCTTTTGAACCTGCAGTAGGAGGGGCTCTTAAGCGTCAAGAAGTTGTCATGTATATTGTTACCTTTATAAAAAGATATGTTCACACAGCTCATCTCGCATTTGGAACAGGAATAAGGGCAAGTATTTCCATTTTGTCTTTCTGTTTAACCTTCCAATCGTGCAGTATTACCCACAGTTGAAAGCCAAGCTGGTAAAGCCTTATGTATTCTCCTAGAAAATGGGATCTTTTTCTGGAGTTAGTTGCGCAGGACTCATTTCTTCTGCTGATTGTGTAGTGCAGCCTTAATATCGCACCTCCAGGCATCAGAGTACCTTAGAAATACGGAGAGTAGATTTCCTTGATTCCTGCGCAGTGTCTGCCAGTCCCCCCCAGCAGCAGGACGTGCGCTCTATAGTTCATTCCAGCTCTCCGTGGGGAAATGGAGCTACAGGGCCCCGTTGAGACAGAAGAAAAGATAAATAATCTTGTAGAAGAAGTTCTTGCAAAACTCCCTGTTGCTTTCAGGGGACCAGCTGATCCAGCAGTTTTTCCCCCAACCCAGAGACAAGAAATCTCCCGGGGGCAGATCTCAGTGGGAGGGAAGAGGCCTCAGACAAATTCTGCCCGAGCTCCAGATCCTTTGGGTTCCCTTGTCTTTTTGAACTGCTTTCCTCCATTCTCACTGCTTTCATTCTCAAAAAGGGAATTCACTGAGAGAATTGAAAACGCTGATGAGTACTGAGGCAATAAAGGTTTTGGGGTGAAAGTCAGAGGCAGTTCACTTTCCCACTCGCTTTTGTGACCGTGTGAACCCAGTGAAACATAGGTCTCCTTACATGAGTCCTTACTCATTTCTCATTCATCTTTGCTCAGTAGTTACTGAGGAGTGAGATCATAGCTGGGATTTATTTAGAGCTAAGGTCTCTCCACCCTGTTGGGTCCTTCAGCAGAGTCACTTTATCCAAGATTTCATTTCCTCCCTGTCTTTTTTGCATAAACAGAGAAGAAGGTGGATGGAAGCATATACTGGCAGAAGTGCTTTGGCAGAAGGCCCTTATTTTCGTCATAGCCTCGCGATGAAGGAGGGCGAGCGTCATAGCTGAAACTTGCCCGCTGCTTGTCCCCACACGTGTTTGGTGGCTGGAGGGCTGGTTTCTCAGCACCCAGCACTGCCCTGGGGGAGGAGAGGAGTTTCACAGCTCAGTCGTCATTGTCACAGAGTGTTTCTACCCTGTGAACTGGAGCCAGTGCAGAGATGGCCAGGCAGCGTTGTGCTGCCATCAGTAGGGCTAATTAGCTTGGAGGCAGCGCTGGGCAATCATAGCCCCCACCAAGCTGGACCAGGTGTCTAGTTAACATATTCCTGCAAGGCTGTGATGAACAGAGTGTGTATCTTCTTCCGTCTTCCATGGCAGACACATTTGCTGTACTATCCCAGCACATTACAGTTTCTTTTTGTATCTGTCTGTAGTCTTTTTTCTTACATCATGATCTTAGTTTCTCTGGAAGAACATCTCTTTATATGCATGCCATTTAGGGTAAAGCCTTGAAGCTCAAGTAGAAAAAACAGATACAACACCATTTTGTTAAAGTTTTCCATATAAATGCAAACTTGATTTTGCAGCTCTTGAAAAAGGTTCCTCTTAATATTAAAAAAAAAAAATTAAATTGTGGTTGTAATTTTATCATCAGTGAAAATAGAAAGCGTTATAAAATAATTCAAACATGCCATGCCAAATTCATGAAACCTGTATTCAGGCGTGGGCGGGACCCACACGACATTTCACATTTGCTTGGGGTTGTTCCTTTATTCACTGACACTTATGTCAAAACTTTCACCACAGTATTGGAGCACTAATGAAGAGACAATTAAAAGACTTGAGCCTCCTGCTTGGTTCCTTCAGTAGCACTACAAATCTTCTAGTCTCTCTGATAAAATCCCCAGGAAACTCGCAGATTTTCTGACTTTAGAACTGTCTTTGTTTCTTTTCTTGCAAGCAATTATTCCCCTCCCCTTTTTATCCCTTCATTGCACCAAACTTCTGTTGTTTTATGGATTTTTGGTTTAGCTTTAACAGGTCTCCAAAGCATTTTTCTTGGTTGAGTGCCGGAAGTATACTGCTAATACAGAGAAAAGTTACTGGATGTTAAATCTGTGCCTGGGGCTTTGAGATAACATGGCAAATGCAATGGGCTGGGCTGGTACCACCGAGAACTGGAGTTTTGCCAAGGGGTTAATATTGTTAAGTGTGTGCAGACAGATATATTGATACATACCCTACCTTTTCTATCTGCATCCATTACTTAGTGTTCAAAAGTGGAATGGTACGTGTCTGTGTTAAATTCTACAGTACATAAAAGATCTTCCTGTTACTCCTTTGATGACAGCAAGTCAGTGTCACGAAGGAATGCTGCTGAAAAGTTATTTGCATAAAGCTTTGAAATCTTTATCCACTGACAAAAGCACTTTGTGTCACCCTATTTTATTTGCTCCGTTGTTTTTACTTTATCATTTGCTTGGAGAAAGCAGACTAAATTGAATTAAAATGTCTTTTTTTTTTTCTCCTGTTTAGCTGGCATGCTCATAGTGAAATACAAATCTAACTGTTTTTTTCTTTCTCTTTTTCTTTCCCATTTCTCATTTGACCTGGATTTGTCTTTTGGTGGCTTTGATATCCCTGTGTGATCCTTTCTTCTTCGTTACTTTAAAGGTAAGATCATTATTTCCTCAGTCAGTTTATGCATGTATCAGAGGCACAGAAATACAACTTGAAAGCCATCTGGGAAGAGGTTAGTAAGGAAGCAAAATAATTAGTGGCCATTTGGAGTGCAAGAAGTCCAATTAAGAGGTACCTTTTATATTTCGTCTTCACTAACCATTGGCTGCAAGTAGGGATGCTCTCAACAGAGGCGGCTCAGTGTTTCCTGGGCAGCCCCTGGCACGGCGTTGCAGGCAGCACTGCTGTGCTGTGGCTGGGCTTTGTCTCCCTCCTGCTGCTTCCCAGCTCTGCCAGCGCCTCCCTGAATGCCACCAAGAGGCAAGCAACAGGCTGGCGGGGACACTGGACCAGCCTCAGCACAGAAAATCTGGCCAGGACCACAGGGGGGCAAGACAAGGTCGCTTGATGTTTCCCTTCACACAGGAGTTCCAGAGAATTTTGGCTCTCGAGAGGGGACTCAGTGAATTTAAAGATACATATAGATCTGCTTGTTTAAATTACAATAGAGAGAGGGGATGCCAGTCAAGATCAGAACATGCAGTGATAGGTGTACAAAGACAGGCAGGGACATTGTCCCTTCCCTGAAAGCTTGCAGCGTTTCCTTTCTGTCGCTGTGGCACAAGTATGTCTTTGGTTTAGACTGCATTTTTCTGCCGCTCTCGGGAGTCTGCCAAGTCTGAGGTGAAATATCTCCAAACCACTCCTTCCCAGAGCTTGCTGCTGTGTAATGCCTTTTCAGTACCTTCTGTTCCTCAGGAACCAGGACACTCGGAGATGAGAACCTTTTGCAGCAGGAATTTAGAAATGTGCAGATGTTGGGAGGCAGGGCTGTGCGTTTTCTGACAATTTCCAAGCGCAGAATTTCGCTGAAGGCAAGCAACAGAAACCAAAGTAGGAAATTTTATTTTAATGAGCACTTCTAGATATAATCAGCAAGTGACAAGTAGTGAAGTCCTGATGCTTCCCAGCTTGCAGGGGGACAGTCCTGGTCTCTGACAGATCTGGAAGATACTATTATTTTTCCAGACTTTATACTTTCCCCCCTCTCAGAGGTCCAGAAATACATGCTGTAGTGTCTGGGTCATCTCTGCAGCCCTGCAAAGGCCTGGCTGTGTTCCAGAGAGTGACTGACGGAGAGGGTTGGAGCCGGTTGCCTTGCGCCTCTCTCAACAATGGTAGGTTGCCTCCATTTACATAGTGACAGTGGAGTCACGGAGGACTCAATGAATTTAATTAGTAGGAACGGAAAAATGTGTGTACTCATTATGTAAAACATGTAAATTTAACCCTTGAAATGGAATTGTCAATGACTCACCACTGTGGCTGCATGCCAGCGCCAGAGGCAAAATTGCAGAAACTGGAAGTGTGTCACAAGAAATTAAATCAACTACATTAAGGTTCCTGGGTTTTGTTGAGGAGGTGGCTGTTCATGCCCATTGTAGACTAAAAACTTGGTAGGGATATTGGGTTTTCTCCATTAAAAATGTGCTTTGAAGCAGGATATGTATCTATAAGAAAGTTAATTAGTAGAAGACCAGAAAACCACCAAAGAAGTAGTAGGGATCACGTAGTGGATCTCTACCAAAGTGTGCGTCCTGAGTAAAGGGCCATAATAAACACTGCACAATGTGTGGCCACTGTAGGAGTACTAGAGGCTCTGATGGGTGTTGCAGTGCCAAAAATGGCAGTGGGGAAGGTTTTTACCTACCCAGTCACTGCAAATGTTAATTCACAGACCCTCAGGCAAGTTACATGAGGCTGGATTATCACTGTGGGATGCCCTGGAGTCTCACTCGGCCTCATTGTAGAGGAGATGGAACAAAGAGTTTCATGGTGAGCTTTAGACTATTGTTTTCAGTAAGAAGGGAAGGGACTTAACCCTCGGGCTGTTGCTGACACTTCTGGATCCTGTCCAGGAGCAGGTGTGTATAGTTGCAGCTCTTAGGATGGTGCACAAAAAAAGAATTTTTAAGGGTCTTTTCGAACTGCTGCCACTGTTGAAAAGCAAAAGAAGGATCTCTTAACGACTCTGAATATTACACCTGTCAATGCTGTAAATGTACCTCAAAGGCTCTGATTTTTCCATCCTATCCCAGTGGTTGACGTGGCGCTGTAGTGTAATCTGCATAGGACAGGGAGCCGAAAGGGGTGTCCTGGAGTCTCCCCCTCCGAGGGTCCCAGGAGTCTTGTGGGGTGACATGTGTCTGGTCCAGCTTTGCTTTCCCGTTCTGCAAATCTCTGTCTGACAGCGAGGCGGACACTAACCAAGGCTGGCAGGGCTGGGAGCGGCTATCAAAGGGCTAATCCACTGAAATGGCGTTTTAAAGAGGAAGAAGCACTGCGGCACTGGAAGGCAGAGCCATCTGGGAGAGATGGCCGCCACCAATGGGAAACATGGCCTATTGTCATGAATTTTATTCCATCCTTGAGCGTGGCCTCAGTTTATTTACTCATTTACTCCAGTTTTCTTATTTTTTTATTATTTATTTAAGAACTGCTGCTCTTATGCTTTCTCGTGCTCTCGAGGGGTCGTTTGATGTGTAACATAGCTCTGCTTGGAAGCTCTTGCTTATCTTGCAATTCTCTCCACAAACGTGCTGGCAGCTTCCAGAAAGGGCTGTGGACCCCCAGACCTGCAAATAACAGTCTTTCCTGACCCCATTTCCAAATGTCACCGCCCAGGGATTTCCTGTGCCCGCTCCAGAAAAATTCAGCTACATTCTGCGCAGAAACAGGCAGTGAGGGTAGACATGAAGCCTGGCAGGCCCAGGACAAAGAGCCCGGCTCCCACCATCAGTGAAGCCCACCTCCCTGAGCAGTGAAGCACACTTTACAGAGCAGATGTAACGGCCTGAAGCGAAAGTGCTGAGAGCGTTGGAAGGGTAATTGGTTTCATTCAGAGCCAAACCGCAGCCTGAACTGTCCGTTCCTGCCTGGCCATCGGATACCCCCAGCTCTTCCTACCTCTCTGTTTGACCTGGCAGCTCAAGGTGAGCAGGTTCTTAGCCAGGAGTGACATAAGTGAGATTTTTTTGTATTGTGATGCTGCTTTATTTTCCCAGTTTCACAGTCTGAAAGCCTGAGGTGGTTATTAGACAAGGATGTTTAACTAGATCAGAGTCCAAGATTATTCCAGTCTCGGGTCACCATGTCAAGTGCTGCTGTTCGCAACAGTAGTTTGAAGGATTTAACTTCTTAATATCTCCAGTTACCTAGAGAATGAGCTGGACTTGCAGTGGAGAAATGCTTGCTCACACAAAACTGCATGCAATTTTATGTCTGTGATTTACACCACAGCTCAGAAGGAGTGGGGAAGGTCATCAAGGAAAGTTTAACTGAGAGGAGTATAGAGAAATGGTTATGAGAAGGTTCTCAGCACATTTTTAATATCTAGAAAATGTTCCGCTCCTCTCCCCAAGACTGTCCCAGTGCCCCACTGGAATTACACAGGCTGCGTATGCTCTCCCTCCAGTTTCCATCCTCTCCTGCAAATTCTGCAAGGCAGCTCACCCAGGATTTAAGGTGGCTGGATGTTATTCTGAGGCCAAAGAGCCTGCCCCCACTGAGATGACACATTTGAACGTGAATCTCAAATTGTGTGAGAAGTGCCAGAACTGACAGCAGTGGAGATCAGGGACAAGCAAAATCATTTCATCAAATGTTTTAGCTGACTCAAACACTGTGGGTCTGACAGTTGTAATCTTCTTGAATATTACTGGGCTTGGGCTTTATGTCGGAAAGAAAAAATAGCCAAAGAGGAAAACACGTTTGGGAAAAAAAAAGGTGAAAACCTCAGGCAGTCAAACAGTGAGAATAGAGAGCACAGAGGAAGAGGGAAGGGGACTTGCCCTGTGTCAGGCACTCATGGCAGTCCAAACTTTTGGAGGGAGAAAAGGCACCCTCCTCATTTGTATCACAAATCTTTGAAAAAGAGATTTTTTTATGGAATGAAAGTCCTCTTTAAAAAGTGAGAATACAGTGATCTTTATGAGACAGTTGCTTAGAGGACAGCTACACACTGACCTCCCTTCCTCCTGGCCAGTCAAATTAAAATCATCGAAGCTGATGTTGCAAAACCCCGAAAGTCCTGTGGGCTCCTGGACTTCCCGGCTTGGAGCAGCACCATCTGTGGTGCCATGGATTTCCTCAGAAGGTACCAGTGTTGTGCCTCCCTGCTGACTCCAGTGTGGAGAGGAGGGCATATCTGCTTGTGGTAGTCATCCTGGGTATTTGCCCTCTGGACTGAAGCGGTAAATGAGTTACACACAGGCTACTAAATATTAACTGCTTCCCGTTACTGTTTTTCCAGTCTGGTTATAAGCATATATCCTAGAAGTAGAGTCACTGCCCCTCACTTGCCATCCTGCAAGTCATTTTGTACCCCAGGATTACTTGGATTCAGAATTTTGATTCAGTTTTCCAGACTTTAACAAAGACAGCTCTCCCTGTAACAGGAGCTGCCACTGCCAGTCCGTAAAAGCTTGCCACTTTACAGTCCGTAAAGTCCTGTATTTGGCCAGTTACTAACACTCATTAGTGGCTGCTAGATGATGAGGTTTGGCTCATTACCCTCCTCCATCTGACTTGAACTCCTGATTCAGAAACCAAATGCTGTAACATCTCATTTTAAGTCCTGAGGAATTTCAGGTCCTTGTTTCTCAGTGTAATAGAATGTGAAATTTGTCCAGAATATCCGTGTCAGTATTTTCATCTGTATGGCTACTTTATTTATACTCTTTTTGAGAAAGTCAATCCATTTGCTGAGATGGGATCACTTTATCAACACTGTTTATATCCCAAACACAGGAGTGCAAGGCTCATGCTAACAACATCTGAAGCAGCCCAGGTGACATCAGTGGGATTTCCTGCTGGAATCCTCCTGCGTGAGCTCTAATATAGGTACACAACAGGTATCCAGGCAGGAGCTGCGGCTGTAGCATCTCCTGCAGCTTTGAGTGTAGCATTCACCCACCTCAGTTCTGGCACCCACAGTTGGAGAAGGTGGAAAACAAATAGGGGAGGACTCATTGAAACACTACATGCAAGAAAAAGACTGGAAACCAGGCCTCGAGAGGAAACTGGCAGAGCACAGTCTGTTGGGTTCAAGCTTAAGTGTAAAGGGCCATTGATTTGCAGTCTGTAAGGGAAACAGCAAGCTGGCAGTAGACTAATAGATAAAAGGAAGATGAAGTTAGACAAACTCACACTAAAGATTGTAGAAAATTCACTGGGTTGAGCATTGCTACAGTTGTTAAATTGAAATAAGATTATTTGAAGAAGACATGCTGAATGCAAGGAAAAATTAAGTCACAGATGCCTAATGGCCCTGTAATTCAGAAGTCAAAATTGCAATAGTCTTTTGTGGTTTTACTTTCTATGAATGACAGTGAGATGAGTAAGTTCCTGGTTTTGCTGAGATTTGGTCAGAAAATGAAAATCAATACTCGATACTGGGCATTGACTTGGAGAGATATCTCCCCTTGTTTTCCATAGCAGAAAGACTTTCCACTTTGATTTGGGAGGATTCTTTCCTGCCACACACACTGTATGAAAATATTAAAATGAAGCATTTCATTACAGCTGTGTCTAAGCTGCTGGTGCTTGCTTGTTTTAGCAGTCGGGAGGGTATGAGAGTTTGGAGGTACATGTAACAAGTTAATGTCCATGTGCTCTCAAAAGAGAAAAGCAAACTAGTTGACGTAGTAAATATTAGTATTGAAACAGGAGTAGGCTAGTTAACATAAGAAAATGGTCTAAATCTTGATAGCTCCTCATCTACCTGAGAAAAAGTGGGGCTGTAGCTGATCCTCTCAGCAGGGCAGATCTCAGCAAGGAAGGCACGAAGATGAAAGGGCACGACAAAAGCAGGCTGCCTGGCTGCATTGCCTGCTCAGGGTGGGCTGCTCGGCAACCCCAGAGGTGCATGAACTTTTGAGAAGGTGTGGGTCATGGTGATTCACCGCAACCACTGGTATTCACTGCTGCAACCAGGAAAAAGTGCTTCTGGAATCCCAGCATGAAGGTGAACAAGGGCACAGTCAAGAAAGGGATGAAGCAAAAACTGGGGATTACTCACTGGCAGCATTTTCAAAAGCACACAGGTAATTTGGGAGCCCAAGCTCCCATGAATAGCATTTAGGATCATCTTTCTCATAGATGATTTTAAAGTGTTGCCATCCTTCTGTTGAAAGAACTGGCTTTTGTTCAACATGGGTGCTCTCAGGAAGCCCACAGTAACATCCACCTCCTTCAGCTGAAAAATTTGGCATAAAGAAGAGGGCCTACAGTGTTTTGAAATGCAAGTAGGCTTCCAGTTTATCAATATAAAAGCTGGGAGTTACTGCTGCGTTAATCTGAGCCAAAAAATACTCAGTGGAGTGTTATACCAGTAATCTCAGGCTGTACTTAATGTGTACCATAGCAAGGGTTAAATGAACTGGAAAGCTCATAGAAAAAAGCTCATACAGTGCAGTTTTTGTTTATGCTGAAATGTTCCCATATGTTTCAGTTAATGCAGAACATAATTGGGTCTGCCTTGGGATGGAGACATTTGTCTTACACGATTTATCCATTAATCGGGTGTGGGGGAGAGTCCACCAGAAATAGCTTCCTTTCCATTTTAGCCAAAACCCCACAGTTGAAAATCTCCTTTCTTCTCTCTTCCCCTTAGCGCGCTCATTCTCCTCTCCAAAATGTTCTGCCTTTTTTTGCAGTGAAATAACCTGGTAGAGCGGTTTCAAACATGAGGTAAAATAGTTCTGCCCTAAATTAGCTTCCAGTTAATGTATTTCCTGGCTCAATTTGCTGAGCAGCTCACATTGCACATGGATGTTCCTAAATTAGAAAATGGTACGTATAAAAGTTTTCTTGTGTTTTTGTGTGTATGTTGCTTCAAAGTCAGGATTTCTGGTTTTGATTTTAGTACCTCAGAGTAGCAGGAATGAATTGTGCTTGACATTAATTACATCCTTCTGCTGCTTTATTATTATTAGAATAAACAAGCTACTGATTTGAGGGAGAGAAAAGTCCACAAGGTGTTTGAGGTCTTTATTTCCTTTTCCTTTGGTAAACTTCCAGTAATTTAGCTTGCCTAATTTGCTGCTGGAAACCTGCTGCTGGGAGTGCTCATACCTGAGAGAGAATAAAATTAGTGAGCTGCAAGGAAAATTTCAGTAATGAGTTGAGAAGCAGGGAAAACTTGGCTTTCTCTGTTTGTTTGCTTTTTGTGTGTGAATGTGCACGAAAAGCGGAAGGAACATCGATTGTCTGAAGGCAGGACAGTGAGCTGTGCGTGAAATGGGATGCTCAGGGATGTTCGGTGGTATAATCAGTCTGTCAGGCATTATGTGGTGTTTCAGCACCGGGGTGCGTATTCCTTCCATTGCCTTTCCAGACAGAGACGGAGCTCTTGTGGTGTTCACTGTGATCTGCGTTGGTGCTAGGTGGGGGACTTAGAGCAGTGCGATCGATCTATCATCTCAGCAGAGGGGAGCCCGGTCGCATCCTGGAGTCTTGATTGTGGCTCCCCAGGGTTAATTTAAGGGAGTCAGAGTGGGTTTCTCGACATGCTGCCACTGATCCCCTGGTGCTTTATTGGCCCACAGGAGCCACTGACAGCCCGTAAACTTAAGCCATCTTTTGTACTATTGCCATTTACTACTAAGCATAAGGCAGATTGGGGATCAGTGGCATTTGGCAGCTACCTCTAGCCCTTTCTTGACCTGTGCTACACATTTCTTCATTGTAGTCACGGATGTGCCGTAGCGCTTGGAGGCAGAGGAGGTTGCTGATCGGTTGTGTTTCGCAGTGTACAGACACTTTATACTGAATGACAGTCCCATAAGCAATTGTGTTCCTTGACTTTTTGAACCAGTGGGTTGTCAATGTATCAAGACTAGTGCTGCTTGTGAGAAAAGCCCCTGTTAGATTTGGAGAGAGATTAATTGGCTTCACCAAAACCAGCCTGAGATACAGCTGCCCTGGAAGAGGCTCTCCGAGTTCCTCCTTGTGTGTGCACACTCGTACCCACACAGGTAAACAGATATTTTAGTGCAAAGTTGAGCTGTTCATATGGGAAGAGTTCTGTAACTTTAGTTGACATTTAGAAACAATGTAGTCTAATCAGTTCAATCCTTTTGGAAAGCTTCCTTTCCTCCTGTACTAACTCCCTCTCCACATCTTATTTGTAGTTAACATTTGCTTACATTTAAAAATACCTGTAAATGAGATTAGCAGTCGTGTGGGTCCACTGAGGTTGCAGGTAGAACTTCTTCTGTTGGCCCAACAAGTGCAGTCTGGTATTCGATCATCAAGCCACACTGTCTTAAGTGTCATACCTTATTGTGCAGATTCTGTAAGCCAAAATATTTCCCTTACTTCATATTTGCAAACTCTCTACATGCACTGTTCCATCTTTGCATCACCACATGGCTAACCAAGTGCCATTTGGGACAGAACTTGGGTTATCAAGCTTAATTAACAGTAGTTCTGTTTATGAGACACAAGACAAAGTTGAGTTCAACTGACATGCTTGTAATTATGGGGACTGTAGTGCAAACAGTTGTGAAAATGTACTAAAAATGTACCTTAAGTCAGCAGAGATGACACTGAATACACTTGGAGAGCGAATCTATCTATTGCCAAATTGATGCGTTTCATAGCCCTGTTTGAGAGAAATGCAGGACAGATCAGAAGGAGCTCCTCTATTGCTGGGGTGCTCCTGCTTGAGGATCCTTGCATTTTGACTGTGGCTATTTACTGTTCCTTTTCCTTTTAATTAGCACAATTCCCCCTTGCCTAGCAGTCCCAATTGCTTAAATCTTTCCCTGTCACTTTGTAGTCTGGTCCACTGCACCCATGTGCTTACAACCCCTTAGGGTCATCCAAAATTTATGTCATAGGAAAGAAATTGCCAGCTAAGAGAATGAGAAGTGTAACTGTGCAGGAGGCAGAGTGATAAATGAGATTCCAGGAGGAGGGAATGAGAGGATATTAGTTTTTAACAGCTTCTAGAAATCCTGAAATAGACCAGAACTGGGCCACAACAAACAGAAATCATGACTGCTTGCTGATGAACAGAGGCATCGCTGCTGTGAGAGAGGGAGGTTTGGCAGAGGGCATCTCCTGCAGCTTTCGTGTAGTTACTAGAGCGAATGACTTGGAGCTGGAAGGATCCTGGGCTCCACTGCCAGAGTACTTGGAGTTAAGCAGAATGAGGTCAGCTTAATGTGGTGGAATTTTTCAGCTGGTCCGGTGGTTTTCCAGGGGCCTGAGTCAAGTTTTCTGAATGCATGAATCTGGCAATTCATAAATCTTTTGGCTTTTATAGTCTTCAGTCACAAATAGCGTAAAACCCGCTTTGCATGTACATGCGGACAGGAGGGAATTTGGGGTCAGTAGATGCTACATGAATGGACTGAGAGACTGATGTTTTCATGGCAGAGCACTGACTGAAGTACGAGGCCTCAGCTTTCTACTGAGGCTTTTATTTTCTACCTTTTAGCTTCTTAGTGAATTAGGAAGGGAGATAAGTTTAGTTTTCTTGGCTGCTGTTGAACAGGTGGGAGTCCCCAGTGCTTCTGCTGAAGGCAATGAGATCAGCAGAGCCCCAGATGACAAAACTGGGCACAGAAGGTTGGCATTATGATAATGGCAAATAAGACATAATTCTGGGGAGAAAGCAGTATTTGGCTCCCTTAACAAGGCTGGACAATCACTCTTTTCACAAATTGTCCTTCCAAAGGATGTGGGTCACTGCTTCTGTCTAAGGTACGGGGTATGTGTGTTTTGTGGCAATCCCTTATGCCCTGAGCTCTCTGTTACGCTAACAAGGTACCTGCCTGGAGCAGCCCACAGCCCACAGCTCTCCTCCAGCCCATCAAAACCACAGCACAGGGGTGGCTGGGGCACCCCTGGACGTTAGGACAAACTGGTTATCCCACCTGGATAAGAGTTCCTGGATCTGATGGCGTAGACATAGCCCAAGGGAACAGGTGGGGGCACATAAAGCAAAGTTGTTCCAGCTGATTGTTTTCAAAAGCTCTTTCTTTGAACATGAGTTGGGAAGGGTCCACATGTCCGCAATAAAACACATCTGCCCTTTCTGCAGGAAGGTGATATCACCACTGGGGTCGTAGTTGTCCCTTTCTGAGAAAGGCCCAGCATTGAAACAACACAGAGATACAAGTTCCTAGTTTACCTAGAGATTATTCTTCTAAATTAGGGTTTGGGCATGAATGGCAGGATCAAGCGTGATTGTTGTAATGTGTAATGGTGTCATGGTTTCCGTCTGCCGCTCTTCCACGGTTCTTACTGATTTTCTTTCTGCTGTGCTCTTCTCACTATTGCTGCTCCAGCGTGGGTTGCTAGTGGGCTGCAGATCCTCTGGAGAGTCCCTGCCCTGGTGTGAGTCCTCCAGAGGCCACAATCCCCCAAGGGTGTCCCTTCTTCCAAGAGCATGTCTCCAGACCTGTGATCTCAGCAGTCTATGTCTCCCCATGTTTTCTCAAGCTTCTTCCCACCTGTTTCCTCATGTGTACTCCCCTAGCAGTTGTCACCCTTTCATAAGAGAGGTCATACGCAGTGTTTGCTTTGTCTTCAAGGAAGGCATTTGGCAGGCAGGCAGGTGAAGTATGATCCAAAATCCCTAGGAGCCAGTGCAACTCTTTCCTTTGAGTTCAACGAGCTCTGGATCGGGCCATTATGGAATGAAGATTTGGCAGAAGAGTTTATGGAGGAGTTGTGACTTGAGAGTCAGGCAAAAAGATTTCAGCAAACCATCAGTGGCTGGAACAGCTTAAGATGAGTGCCACAGCCAAGGACAGGGAGGCAGACAGAGCGGGAGAGGCCAGCAGTGGTGCCCGGAAAAACACTTGTAGTGACAGCAATTCTCCATCAGAGTACAGGCATGTTCAGTGGATTAAAAGTGACAATTGACCTCCGAGGCGTTCATCTCTGAGCCTGCAGCAAGGCCAGGTATGTTTGTAATTCATCCAGGTTAGTGGTGGTCATTTGAAAAGTTCTTGTTTCTCACTTTGGACTTAATGCAGTTTTTGAAGACCTGTGAAAACCTTGCCCACAGAAAGAAAAAGGAAAGGTAGGATTGTAGTAGATAGAGGTCTAAAAATAAACCCTTTGGATGATAACGTGTGCAGTGAACCTCACCCCAGATATTCACCAAAAAGAGTGTCATTTGCAGCCAGAACATCCCCTCCTGCACAAACTGGTTTTGAAAGAGAAAATGTCTAAAGGTTTTTATTTTACTTCTTCAAAATGGAAGCCCTTTGTTTTACAACCAGGCTGACCTGATGGTGAACTCAAGGCTGATATGTTCAATACTCTAAGTAATTTTGCAAATTTAATCTAAGGAATTTAATCAAATTTAAGTTTAATCGCAACTCATCTCAAGCTCCTCTTTTCTTCTCTTCCTTCCTTGTCCTCCCTATCCTGTCATCTGGATCATTCTGAGTTTTTCTCCCAAAATATTTTGCTACTCCTTAAGGCTTAGATGAGAATCTGTGTTTAAAGAAAACCCGTGTATTCACGGGGGATGAATAAAAGTGCAGGTGGAGCTATCTGTTGTCATGGATAACCAATAACTTTCTGACGAAGGGAAAGGGTAGTAAAAGGTATTGAAGCTTCTTTGGGTTAAAAAATTGGAATGTGATTCATAAATCTGCCATCCACCATCTTCAGTACCCAATCTCAAGACTCACAGCAGCCTGTACAGGCTCCCAGATGGTGAGAAGGATGCAAGGCACATCTGTCCTTGTTGGCACCCAGTTTCTGTAAGTGCCATCAGAAGCTTCATCCATAGAGTTTTGTGTGTTCATGGGAATAATGGGCATTTTGCTCTTAGATGCAAATAATCTCCCTTTTCTCTGAGATTGAGTACTCTAGAAAGAGGAAAAACCCACTCACAATTTCACATAAATTCCTCACAAAACAGAATCCCATTATTTTCCAAGTCACTTGCACAGCACAAATATTGCATGAAATATATTTGGGGTTTGCTGTAGGAAACTTCAGCTCAGGTTGAATTCCAGATCCCATTCAGGAAAGCTATCTCATATTGTAATGGACTTAAACATGTACTTTTTTGACTTTGGGAGCAGTATTAAGGATTGTCCCCCAAAAATGGCAAGGAATCTTCCTGTGTATTTGAAACACAATACAATATGTATGATACATGTCCCCATATGTAACAAGAAAAAATATAGTTACCATTCATCAGAATGAGGACCTGAGAATGTGTTTAACTCTGATTATGAGATAGAAACATGTCCATGATCACATCTCTAGAGTTGAGTTAGTAGCAAATAGTTTTAGAATTGAAAGTTGGTGTTGAGTGTTTTCAGACCAGTGCAATCTCCCATCCTCTTCCCTATTTTTTCCTCTTTATTTCTTCTTGCTTTTGGTTACAGTTACAATTTTTCTGACTAAATGCTGTCACTGTGTCCTTGTTCACCGGAGGGATGGCTGATGAGTCACGGAAGAGCATCTTTCTCCAGCCCCTGCAGGAGCTCTCACCTCCATACCCTCAGGTGTGAGGTATTGCCAGGCTAGCGCTAAAACAGGGAACATTTTGAAGCTGTGATTTTGATACTTGAATTATTCTTGGCTTTCAGATTTTTGTCAAGGGAACTCAGCTGCCTTATATTGGCTTTTAAAGCAAAATAAAATAGGTCTCTCTAGTCCTTCAGTGATGAAGGAGAAATAAAGTTGAGTGGGATGTTTCACTGCCGGTGTAGCCACATCTCCACTGACTTCATTTGAGTGAAGAGATAGAGACAGCAGGAGGCTGTTCCTGCTCCAGTGCATTTCATCAGGGTTTTTTTGGTGGTGTGGGAAGATGCCAGGCGCTTCAGTTACATTTGCAGACAGGGAGGAAATAAAGCTCGTGTGGCACAAATAGCTGGAGTCTAGATCTGCTGGTTTCAAGCTGAATTACAGCTCTTTGGGAATGGCGCAACTTCCCGGAGGCGCAGAGGGAGAGCAGACGCTCCCAAAATGCAGAGCTTTCTGCCATGGATCATAACTAACTCACGAGAGTAAGATCTTGAAATGGGTCCCTGAAAATGTCTCCGTGACAGTTCAGACACAGGCGTAGCTGTCTGTCTGAAAGGTCAGCTCTGTCCTTTGATGTTTCTTGCGCTTGATTATGGGGGACTGTGCAGGAAGGACAGGAAAGACTCCAACTGTCAGAATTATTTAAAAGACCTCTTGAGAAGGAAGGTCATTATCCAGAGGAGGTGGGATGGAGGAGTCTTGCAGGATGGAGGAGACCAAAACCAGGCATAGCAGACAGAGAGGAAGAACTCAGAAGGACAGATGCGTGTCGGACCCAACAATAAACAGAAAATCCCAGTTATCTTTAATTAAGTCTCTTCCTGTCCAGTCACAGGGAAGTAGGTCCCCGGCAATAACAGAAAGGAAGTAAGCCAGTGCCTCCGCTGTTAATTTAGTGCCCTCCTGGGGCAGATGGAGAATATTGTTGTGCATCTGCCCTGCTAAGAGGCTTCATCCCTCTGAGAGGTTCTGGCTCTTCCCAGCGCCTCCGAAAAAGCCTGATCCTGCAGCTGGGGGCCCTGGAGCATCCCCTGAGCAGGGGGACCAGGAGGCTGAGGCAGACCTGCTTGGGAGGATGGGACTTGGGAGAAGTGTCTGCTCGGCCCCAGCTTGTACCTTCTACCAAACGGCTGTCAAGCAGTGATGGGAAACAGCGTGCAGCGCCTGTTTTCCGGAGGAGAGCCGCGCTCCTGGGCCACAGTGCGCAAGGGCGAAAAATCTCTTGGTTAAAACATATGTTGCAAGAAATGAGCAAAACCTAAAGTAAACAGTTTACACAGAGGTGAGCATCTGCTGATTGCTGATATACACAGGCAAAATGAGTCTCTGTTTGAAAATGGCCTCATTTTGCCCTTGCCTGCCTTTTTTTATATAGTGGAATAACTGACTCTTCAGCAAGGCAGAAGGCTCCACTACTTATGTTTCCACAGTGCATTTTCTCTCCCAAACAATGTTTGCTGCCCCAAGAGCCTAATTATCACCTAAGAGATGTTAACAGCCGGATCATTGAAACTTCCAAAAGGTTTTGATCAAATACAAGCAAGGTGTAGTTTGTATCTTGCTGCCCTGTATTCCAGGAGCAGCTGGTCTCCTGAGGTAGTAAAGTGTGGACTAAGTTAATGAATTTAAATATGCTTCTGTTAGATCTTTTAATCATGAATGTAATTGCATCTGGTACTCTTTTTAATTTTGAAATACAGAGTATGTGATTGGATTTCTTTTTTTTTTTTCCTTTTTCAAAACTATCGCTACTGTTCCTCCCCTCAGGGAATTCTCCAGAAGGAAGACCTTGTCTTCCCAGAGCGAACATTATGAAACTTCATTGTACTGATTCTTTCAATATTAATTTTCTGTATCAGCAATCCCCTTCCTGTCCCTCTCTACAACTGCTTCTGCCTTTGTTATGTCTGGCGCAAGGAGGATACACATGTAGTAACAGGTACACCAAGCCCCAGCGTGGAGTGGGAGGAATTTCCCTTTGGTTTTCTCTGTCTCTGATACAAGCCTTTCGTGGCAGCTCTGGCACTGGTCTCTAGGCTGACTGGAATAACAGGATGCGCAACAAGCATCAGCCCAACTTCTCAGAAGGACTAACAAGGGTAACTTGAACCCCAATACCTGCCTCCCACAGTCAACTGAGAGATGTAGCTTTTCTGTGTTTGAGCTAATTGATAATAAAAAACATCATCAGGCTAAATGGAGCAAAGAAAGGAAACAGTGCTGGCAGTTCCTATGATGCTAAAAACTTTCCGGATCTCTTGCTTTTGTACACACCCTCTCTTTGGGAAGAAAAAAATGAAATACGTCAAGCTGAGATCCCACAGAGTATTCAAAGAAACGTATTGCAATGACCCTGCCACCCTCCAGCTCCCATTGGCAAAATAGTCAAAGAAAAGATAAATTCCTATGTGAAGAGGCAGTCAGGGGATTGAATGACTGAGGGCTGCGGGATACGGAGCCTCATACAAGATCACCAGCTCTCACCCATCCCAGGTTGGTAGTGACTGTCTAAGCTCAGCAGTTTGCCAGTGTATCTGAAAGAACTAATGGACCCAGCCCAGCAGATCCCAGTGGGCAGAGACTTATCACAGCATGCTCTAGGGATGTAGATTGCCACATTCTTATTTCAAAATTTACCAAACACAATAAACTTTTTCTCTGTGATAATTGTTTTGACAGAGAGACTAAGCACATGCCTGCAATTCAAAATGTGATTATTTCAATAGAGCTGTGCTGATAAACCCCTTTTGGAAGAGAACTCACGCTGGCAAGCATTCCTCTGCCTCTATAACTTAACCCATTTCCCTGGACAGAGTAAGCTATACCCACAACCGTATATATAGCTACGCACAGCTTCTTGCTGGCATCGCTATTTGGCTGACAATGTTCTTTTATTATTTACTTCTCACAGTACAGCTGTGCCAGCAAAACTTTTCCGTGTCACCTAAGCCTATGAGGGAGAAAAATCCTGTGTAAATTTTTTTGGTGGTGAAGTTTCGTAGTCAAGCCTGAGGCAGAGACTTAAGCAAATGGCTCCATAGCTACAGCATTGTAATGTCACAACACAAACCCCGGCGCTCCACGGTTATGTGTGCACCATCACCTGCAGGCAGTAGGGTACTTCCTATGCAGTGTTGGTGTAAGCAATGAATATATGCCGTTAAATTGGAAATGTCAATACCAGCGGTGAGTACTGCCAGTCCCTCTGGAAGGAAAGCTGTGTGTGCAGAGAATTGCCTTGGGAGGATGCGCTTGTGCCGACCCTCATACTCGGTTCTGCCACCCCATCAGCAGCTGCGGCTGGTACCCAGGTGGGGTGAGTTCCGTGTCGACTGGGGTGCTGTCGGGTGGCACATTGGCAATGCTGCCTACAGCCCTGCTACGGAAAAGGAAATATTCACAATTACTGATTCCTGTCGTCGTCCTCCCCCACCAGCCCAATTTAATGAAATTGCACTTCTGGCCTTAATATGGAAGGCATAACAAATCCCATGAGAAGAAGAGAAATCCTGCCACTGGCAGAGCTTCCCCTCTCCGCTGGGGCTGGGGGGACAATGCTGCCAGGTGCAGGTGACATTCAGCAGCAGGCAGGTGCCATCTAGTGGGAGCTGGGCTGGGCCTGGGGGAGAGATGGGTTTCGCCTTCACGCTGGGATGTTGGGGTATTCCCAGGCTGCGGGAGGGATAGTCCCACTGTGCACTTTCTTTGGAGAGATGCAAAGGGGTTTTTCTGAGTTGAAAGCAGCGCTTTGGGGAATCCCAGCGTACGCTTTTAAGCACCTAATTAGACTTATCTGCAGTAGAGCTGCAGAGGAGCTTCATCGCCTTTCATCCAGCTAGGACACCTCCAGAGTCCCTCAAATGGGAGGTGAGGCAATAACATTGGCCTGTTTGGTTTTTTTTAGAAGTCTCTCTAGGATTTATTAATCAAAAAGCTGCTTTTCAAAATCACATTCAACACATTGCCACTTTACTTGTAGTTGTAAGTGCTCCTGCTAGCCACAGGGCAAGGGATCTTATTTACCACCCTTAGAAGCAAAAGAGCCAGCCCATGGTTTGTTAGAGCGTGATATCCCTTCCTCACAGTCCAGGGGTGCTCTCCCTGCGAAATACCCAACAGGTATTTCTTTGGACCTTAAATTCACTCAGATTTGCTAACTCTTTCAGCCTCATGATGTATTGATCTGTGGGATCACCCAAGAGAGAAATCCTGTGGTTGTTGAAGTTTTGAAGCTTCAGATACCCCTCTGAAGAGCCAAAACCACGAGTCTGACTTGTGATTCCTGTGAGTGCAGCTGAGTGGAAACAAGAGGATTCCTGTAATTTGAAATAGCTTTGCTATTCCTTGCACCTCTCCCGGCAGCGCCTGGGACAGGTCACTGTCAGCGACAGGATGCTGGCTGGCCTGGAGGGATCAGTGATGGATTTGGAGCAGACCTTTCCAGCACTGCTCACCTAATGAATTTTGCAGTCTTCGTTAGCTTCCTCCGTATGGTGATTCACTTAGGAGAGAAATTGTTTCTGTGACCTAGAGCATCACTTTGACAATCCCTGTCGGATGTTTCTCTATGTCTGCTTTAAATGAACTGTGGCTGCTGAGGTTGGCAGGGAGCACTACTGCTGTTTGGTGTGAAATACCTGCACCTTGTACTGTGTGTGTTACATATTTTGCTTTTCTTTAAGAAACAGTATTAACAAAAGTGTTAATTGCAGGCCAGCTCACGCTGTGTTGTTTTCAGGCTCAAGCAAAAGAAGTTGAAACCAAGAATTAACCTACTGTTTCCAGATCAGTAATTTGTGAGAAAATGAGTAATGATGCCCACAAAGTCTCTGCTTGTGCTGTCAGGAAGGGCTGGTATCACTAGCTGTAGCCCATAATGAGTGGCACCCTCTTCATCAGGCTGCAGCCCTTCCTGCCCACCTCAGTCCGACTTCTGGGGGAGTTTTAAGAGCAAACTCTTAGCACTTCCTTAGGTCCACAGAAAAGGACCTGGGGGTGCTGGTCGACTGTCGGCTAAACATGAGCCAGTAGTGTGCCCAGGTGGCCAGGAAGGCCAACAGCATCCTGGCCTGTCTCAGGAACAGTGTGGTGAGTAGGACTCGGGAGGTGATTGTCCCCCTGTAATGAGCACTGGTGAGGCCCCACCTCGAGGGCTGTGTCCAGTTTTGAGCCCCTTACCACAAAAAAGACATTGAGGTGCTGGAGTGGGTCCAGAGAAGGGCCAAAGGAGCTGGTGAGGGGTCTGGAGAACAAGTCTGATGAGAAGAGGCTGAGGGAGCTAGGGTTATTCAGCCTGGAGAAAAGGAGGCTGAGGGGAGACCCCATTGCTCTCTACAACTCCCTGAAAGGAGGGTGTAGAGAGGTGGGGGTCGGTCTCTTCTCCCAAGTCACAGGTGATGGGACAAGAGGAAATGGCCTCAAGTTGCGCCAGGGGAGGTTTAGATTGGCTATTAGGAAAAATTTTTATACTGAAAGGGTTATTAAGCCTTGGAATGGGCTGCCCAGGGAAGTGGTTGAGGCACCATCCCTGGAGGTATTCAAAAGATGGGTTGACATAGTGCTTAGTGACATAGTTTAGTGATGTATTTTGGGGGTTTTTTGGTTTTTTTTTTAATCAGAGTTAGGTTGATGGTTGGACTAGATGATCTTAAATGTCCCTTCCAACCTAGACAATTCTATGATTCTTTGATTCTATGACTCTGGATGCTGTGCCACATGCAGAACGCACTGCAGCATGGGTTTCTTGACGCTGGCCTGGCCCGTGTGAGATCAGTTGCTTTTCTCTGCATACCTTTTGATGGATTTTTTGCATACGCCTTGTAGTAATATCTTGATTTCCCAGGAAATAATATGTTTCAGACAGAAGCCAGGCATCTTGTTACTCCTGCCCCTTGCTAGGGGGGTGCATATATACATATAGATATTTGGTGTTTAATAATTGAACCTGGCTATATCAAGGTTGGCAGCACGTCTTTCGGCTTTAAAGACAGGGCGTTGTTACAGGAAAATGGGATGTTTTCCTGTGCTAAAGACAGATTTTTCTTCCCCAGCTAATCCTGGTGTCTGCAGCTGCTGTCTAGATATCACCTCCTAAAAGGCAGGGAATGAACTTCTGAACATCTGTAACAGCTACATTGTAAGTGGCGTGGTTTATTGTAGAATTATGGATGATGATGGCTGGATTACTAAATTGTAAATCAATCAAAGGCATTCTGATGATATTCTAAACCATGAGAGAGAGAGACTCATGCAGGAAGAGACAGTGATTTATTGCACCAACTGGTAACACATCCATCCCCAGTCATTTTTATTTATCATTATTTTGAAAAGATTTCAACCCTTCATAAAAGCAAATAAAAAAAAAAAAAAAAGGAATCTGTAATGAGAATAAAGTTTTGCTGTAATGAAAATTGACACTCCTGCACTGTGATTTCTGGTGATGGAAAAGTGGAGAATAAGGAACTTAAGATACACAAACTTCACAATAAATTAGTTGAACAATTGCCTTTGTTTAATTGTCTTTTACGAGCAAGTGAAGGGAGCTTTTTTCCTTTTTATTCTTAAATCTATTCCTTTGAAAGTGTCTCACAGTATCTGTAGTTTTAAACCATTGGTACCCAGGGTTTTGAATGCTTAGCAAGTCATCCATTTCCAAGGCATTAGCAACACAGACAGGATTTATTTCAATCTCTGCAGTTGATTCTTTGATCCAGGGCTTGCTTAAGTGCATTCCAGTGCAATTAATTAGAAAAACAGTATAAGGCAGTGGCAACTCCAAGTGATCTTAAATGTAAAAGTGACTGATTAGTAGCTCAGCTTTCTCGAGGATTATCTATTTGTGGCTTGACAGCATCTGCTATTCCTGAGCAAGGGAGAGTCAGTTAACTGAGAAGAGGGAGCTTTGCCACTCTTTGTAAGCCACTGTTTGCAAGAAAAGCAGCAGTGTGGGAACCTCTCCCAGTACTAATTTTAAGAAGGAACTGGGTAAATGGAATTAGGCCCAGTCACCTATCTGATGCCGTTAGGCCTGTGGCAGTACATGGATTTGTTTTGCTGGGCAGTAGTTGTTCCCTTTCAGTAGCAGCCCTGCATGGCTCACAGAAGAGCTCTTTGGAAACCAGTCCCCGCAACAGCTTGCACTGTGGCTGCTTCCAGGAATGAGTCGTGCTGCTCTTCATGTTTTTCCTCCTTGGGATGTCTTGGTTCTTGATGTACCCTGGCTGGTTGAAAGTTAGCATGTTTACTTGTACGTCCAGGACATGTCAATCGAGTTTCAAAATTCTGTGCATCTTGATTCTGTTTCCTGAGTCTTCCCACTCTGATCAATAAGAGTAGCCATCCATCAATTTTTGATTGGAACAAGATTGATCCACAAGCAACTCAAGGGTGTCCATGCTGCAGTCACAGCTGCCTGACACAAATATTGCATCCCTTTGGGCTGAGGCAGGCCGTTGCCGAGGAATTCAATTGTCCTGCTTAAGCGATCAATATCTGCTCCTCTGACTACTCTTGCTCCCTTAATCTTCCTGTATGGTTTCTTTATAATTCAATCTTCTTCAAGGAGACATACTTCCTGTCTATCATGCTGTTACAGGTCTCTTGAATCTTCCTTGAATCTCACTGCCAGTGCAGCTCCTGTGATTCACAGGAAGAGAAGCTGGCTTACAGTTCAAAAGCAAATGCAAATTCCAGCCTATCTGCTTTGTTTGCAGCTGATTCAGATAAATACCTTTGCATACTGCACAGTTACTCCTGCTTTGTCTGTGCGCTATTTCAACTTGCTTCTGGTTTTCTTTTTTCTGTGCGGCAATATGCCGATCATTCTTTCTTCTGTGTCTTGAAGCGTGCAGGCTTCAGATGCAGAAATCCTGCTTTATTAGGTAAAATATGCACTTGTTTTATTCATTATATCCATCTTGACACCTGGGGAGGCTGAATCCTGGCGTTCTCTCTCTTCCCAGGGCGAAGACAGTAGGAAGCTGTGCAGATTTCCGTGCAGAACCAGGGCATCTCTGTCCTGATGACAACGGGAGACTTTATAAATAAAGTTCAGCCTCCCTGCTAGCATAGCAGCCTATGCTGGCACTTTATTAGGGGACAGCACTTACTCCCGGAGCTAGAATGAGACCCCGAATGTTTTCCACTTAAACTATCTAGTGATAGGGTGAAAACTGGTGTCTTATGCTACCTACCCAGCGCAAATTGGTCTCTGACACAGAGATGGAAAGTTCAGTGTCTCCTTGCAGATGTCTCATCACTCTTCAGGGGTTGATTTGTTTCTTGCTTGATTCTAATGTGTCTAACGTACAGGGAGAAAGTAAAAAAAATAGTGGATACAGTACCCTGCTAGCAAATATTTTACGGTAAATATGGCTGCAATGTGTTACTAAAGTCTGTATTTTGTGTAACGCTAAAATCAATAAAAATGAAAGTCTCTGTGAAAGAGCCAATAAGTGAAGGGAGTAAAATTTTCTCTTACGGAGAATGGCAGAGTTGTTTTCATCCTGAAATTTCCTACCTTGATGACAGCAGGGGCAATAATAAAAGCAGAAGAATGCAAAGAATAGGCATGGGTTGTGGTCCACATTTTTGCCGTCTGGCCTCTGCCAGCACTGATGTAATCCTTCTGGCAGTGAAACTTTCCATTGCAGTCCATCAGCCTTCAGATGTGCTATTGATTAGTGGGTTTACTAAGGTCACTTAGGAATCACAACAAACCTCCTGAAACTTGGGAAAGGTAATAAATCAAAGGTATTTGATTTGTAACTTGCCGTCATTTTTGGTGCCTTGCTTCAGTAGAAGACAGCAGTCAACACTTCCTAAGCCCTTGATATGAGGAAGGTTATGATGGCAAGAGAAAGCACTTGTTTATAAACGGTGCAAGTAACATAAGCTTTTAATGGGTCCTAGAGGAGTCCAAGGCTCCAGAGGGCTCTGGAATGCCGTCCTCTCCGCCCCCATCTGCTCCCCTTACCCTGACCCCCACTTTGTTTTTTCCAAGCCTTTGGCCAATTTTCATCACATCTGTCATTTTGAAAAATGAACTGGCGGTTCACTCCTAAGGTTCATAACATGTCACGTATCTTTTTTTAGATTAACTTGTTTGCAAGAGACAGTGCAACAGGAAATTCTTGTGCTTACACAGCAGCTCAATTTTCTTGAAAAGCAGAGATGTTGTTAAAACTCATAGTCTGTGTCTATTCTGCTAATTGGATATAAAACAGTCATGAGACGTGAGGGTGATAGGACCGTACTTGTTTCCTGGGGAAAAGCCTATTAGTACTATATTGCTAACAAATCTGAACCGGGGCTGCGTGTGTATTATGAGCACAGCAAGTATCAGTACTGCACAACACTGAGATCTAAGGTAAAAGCGTACTCTCGTTTCATTGATGGAGATAATGATCCTGAAAGGTCCATTTCTGATGGTTTCAGAGGAATTCATACCCAACCATACCTTTCTTGATGCTGCATTTGATTCTGGACATAAAATGGTCCCTTGTATTACCATATGTATCTTACCAGTCCAGAGTAGTCTGTATCATGGTGCTGCTCCCGAAGGTGGGTATCAAGGCTACATGTGTCCTCCCAGCTTTCCAACAACCCACGGTTTCACCCATCTGCCCTTGGGGATGGCTTACATCCTTTGTACCTCCACTCCGGCTCTGCAGCCTTTGCCAAAATAATACAGAAGGAGCATCTATGTAAGAGGAATGTATGCGTAATAGTATTCCAACGATTGCTTTGTAGACCTACCTTTCTTTGTAGGTCAGCTTTAAATGGAGAGGTCTCACGTTGAGCTGTTTCCGCGCTGCAGCCACCGTGTGTGCAGAGGCACGTGCAGACACACAGCGTTATTGCTCCTACGGATTCCAAAGTCAAGGCTGAGTTGCTGCAGGGTGTCTGGATTCACACAGATTCATATCTCCCTTGGTCCCACGCCTGCAGGTTTCTTCACCGCCAGGCTGGAGAAGGCCCCTTGCAGTTGTGTTTGACTCTACCCGGTGTTTGTAAAGCTGTGACTCAGAGCCCGTGCATGCCTTGTGAAACACCAAAACTTCTGTTTAGAGTTGTTCTTGAGTGGATGGAGGGCCGATTGTTCCTTTTGCGAGATGCCCGAGCTGCTGCTTGCTCTTTTGTCTCCTTCACTGTCAGCTTCTGTTACCTTTTCTACTGCCTTTGCAAGAACGATGGGTTGTGTTGTGTACTCACAGGTACGCACACACACACGGCTGGCACTGCAGCGTGACTGTTCGTGGTGTGATGAAAGGCTGCATCTCTGGGGTTGTGAAGCATTCATCCTCCACGTTTTATGAAATACACAGGGGAAAAAAGAGAGGTGTGGCATGCCTACTCACAGTTAAATTAATTTTTTTTGACTCAGAGTTAAATAGTACAGGTATTTTTAAGCGTATACTTGATGAATATAACACATTTTAATTCCTCCTAAAAGATAGAAATATGTAATAGATTCTTACTTTACAGCAATTTATATCCAAAAGACCTGACCTAAGTAATCTCAGGTTCATTAACACTCTGAAATCTGGTACAGATCTACTTACACCTTCAGCCGGTACTGGGGTAGCTGCTGGAATTAGAGTTGAATGTGGTTTTCCATTTTTAATCTGTTCTTCCCCAAGAGGTTTCAGAAAAGGAATAGAATAGAATAGAATAGAATAGAATAGAATAGTTCAGTTGGAAGGGACCTGCAATGATCATCTAATCCAACTGCCCTTCTCCTGGGCAGTAACTGTGAACTGGAAGGACAGCAGGTCAGGCTGCAGGCCCAAAAGCCATATAAATGTTGCCAGCTATAGAAGTGCTTCTTTTTCAGGGGCTGCTGGTGCTCACACCCCATGCTGTGTTTCAGAGGGACTTAAACATGTCATGTCAGCCAGGATCTAAAGCTCCAGGCACCCAGCAGGTGCTGAGACGCCAGGTTGCTAGGCCAGGGTCTTCCACAGATTCCAGAATCTGCTTTGAAACCCCTCTCTTGGGAATGGAGGAATAGGTGTTTGTATCAAACTGCATTTAAGCTATCCTGGAAGAGTGGCCCTTCTTCCTCGCCTGTTGGTGGAGGTGCTGATCCATTCTTGGTGGTTCCTTGGCGCTGATGTGACATGTGAGACTCCACATTGCATATGCCTGAGATTAGGATAAGCAGATGAGTGGTTTCTGGAGCATCCACACGGACAGGCATTCATATAGCAGCTTTTCATTTAAACGGTCTCAAAAATACAGCCAAACTGTGAAAGCCTCCCCACAGCTCTGCTTACTTTTCAAGAACCCCCTCAATTTTACCTGCCCAAACCCACTCTTGTGTATTTAGAAACCTGTGCTTTGGGTTGCATCCAGCCAAGAGTGTCTGCGCGAGTTTTAATTTTTCCATCTGGGAGAAAAGCATGTCGATTTGCGTGTGGTATGAGAGTATTCTCTTCTGCCTCCAACTCCCGACGCAGCCTGAGGGTTGTTTGTAGGGGTTTGCTGCCAGGGGGCTGCCAGCGGCATCGCTGCTCCGGGAACTGGCCCATGCCGACACTGAGTCCCTGGGTGAAGATCTGGAGGGTGAGCAGAGCCGGCGGTGATGCTTGTTCTGTTTTCAAATGCCCTATCTTTTAGTACAGCAGAGTCCCAAGAGCGGAGACCATCAGGCAAAACAAACACAACGGTGCAAAACAAACCCAGTAACCAAAGCAAGCCCTGACTTGCTGTAAAGACACCCCCCTCTCGCCCCCCTTTACTGGAAAAGAAAACCATTGATGTAGGTGTTTACCCAGTCTGAGTACTGGAGGCTTGGCTTTGCTATTAAGTTTCTTGGCTTTGGGTGTTTTGTGTGGCAACCTTTATTTAAACATAGGGGACAGAAGAGACTTGTTTATTTTGTTTATTTGTTTTGTTTGGGGTTTTCTTTCTTTTTCTATGACTGTTCAAGGGCTGAAGAGTTTATTGTGTGTGAAACGCAGGAAGAGTCTAAATGAACACCAGATGAGAGGAAACAGACTGAGGAAAATTAGGGCTATTTGCTACCAAAGGAAGTAATCATTGTACATATATTAAATTCCAATCTCTAACTGAGAATTTGTTTTGCTATGCAAGAAATCTGACTGTAGAGTAAAAAAGGTAAGTGGAGTCTCCCCAAGTTGGGGCTGTAGAAGTGGGTGTACTGGTGGTAAACGTGGCAGGAGGCAACTTTTATTGGAGCGAGTGCTGAGGTTGGCTGGAGCGTGTTCCGCACCCCAGTGTTTCCCACCGTAGTGGCTCAGTGCAGACAGGTAAAAGAGATTTTCATACGCCTGTTATTTGTATGTAACATTTAGTATGACTTTATAATGAGAATATAAATTCCTTATAAAGTTCAATCTGCCACGTTCTCAGCCCATCCATCGTTAGAGACACCTGACTCACCTTTACTTATCATTTACCTCTAAGTCATTGCTGGAACTGCTCCTTTAGGATACAGTGTCCATTTTGAGTGGAGATAACCGTTACCTAATAATCCCCTTAATTGTCTCTGCCAGGGGAGGGTTTAAGTGATGGCAGTAGGGGTGCTGGCTGCTCTCCTTCTTTCCTTGATCCTAAAAGCAGGGTAGGTGCACGGTTTCATTTCTCTGCTGGGAGGCAAAAGCACTAGTTGTATTAGTGATAAACTCTTTACAGAGAGAGCCAGTATGAATTGAGTAAGGACCCTCACAAATGATTTGAGCAGTGCGTAATACACAGTCTTGGCTTACGAGGATGCCTTAAATCAGCTGCAAATTTGACATTACTACTTCTTTTAAACAAAACAGTGTTTCTCATTCCTGCAAGCTGGCAGAGACGCCCTGTTCAGTTCGGTTCATTCAGCAAGGACATAGAAAGATGTTTTTTTATTATTATTTTTTTTCTTTAGCTGTAGAAAAATTGTAGCCTGGGGGCATGTTGCTTTGACAGATTGGGGTTATATGGTTGAAGCTGACCTATGCAGCTTCTTCCCCCTTCCCCCTCCCAGCAGGCAGGATGAAGCACGTATGATTGGAAGCGGCTATCCTTATTTTGCTCTTTATCTGATGGAAGGCCACCACAGTAGTCGAGAAGGACTTGTTATAGATTTTGCTTTTCCTGTGAGAGATGCTTGAAAGCTCAGTGAATAACCTGTAGAAATAAAAAAATGAGGTATTTTGGCTGTGTGGGAGGGAAGCATTTAATCACAGCAAAGAATAGGGGATTGCAGAGTCAAATAAGCAGTTCTTGGCAGATTTTAGAGACCAGCAGTGGGAAGTAAGAAGGGTGTATCGAATAGTAGTGTAGGAAAGCATAAATGGAAATGAACTGAAAAGAGATAATAGCATCGTATTTAGAATCTGTCACTTTATCAGAATTATGTTGACTGGTTATTAGCGAAAGAGAAGGAATTGTTTTTTTAGAGGAAGAAAGATTTCATTTCCCCTTCATTAGCTGAGGAACCTGCTGACAGGAATTAAGGCAGAATATTACTAAATGGGGGCTTCAGCCACTCCCTCGTGTCTGCAAGAAAGGGTTATTTTTAACCCAGATCTGCTCAGTGACTGCGTTTGCAGCATGGCCCTGCAAAAAAAAAGAAAAAAAAGGGGAAAAAAAAGGGAAAAAAAAAAAAAGCTCTGCTGGCAAAACTAAGGCTGCTTTGTGCTGCTGTGTGAGAATGGGACGGAGAGGTCCGGGGTGGGAATCCTGTAGGGCAACAGTGCCCCTGACGCCTGTGTCATGAAAATATGCCTCAAGTTAACTATTGTCCTCTGACCTCAATCCATGCTGAAACAGGGGCTTTGCATAATCATTGAAGGAGACGGTTCCTGCTCCAAAAGATGTTATGTTTTGAATTGCCAAAAAAGACAAAGGAGACATTGTCAGCCCTTCACACGTGGGAATCGGAGGCAGAGAGAGAGATTTGTCTGGGGCACATAGGCTAATTTTGACAGAAGGGATACTTAGGCTCAAGTTTCCTGAATTCGTTTGTGTACCACAACCGCGAGATTGCTCTTCCTCTCTAATACTGCATTTTTTTTCTCCCTGAAACTTCAGTTCTAATACAAGGTTGTTTATCAAAAACATGATTTCTTTTTGCTCTGTTTTAATAAATATGCTAGTGATTCTGTCCTCAGACAAAACTGTGCAGCTTGCACATACATCTGAGTTGCAACGCTGAAGTTGCAAATGTCTCAGGGATGCCACCCTTCAGGTGGATTTTCACATTGGGACCACCAGGGACAATAATGCAAGGAAAGGCAGAGGTGTGACTTTGGCTTCTGCTTTTCTGTGTCCTCTGGGGATCACAACCCCATGGATATGTAGAAGGGGACCCTGCAAGGGTAGGAATGCTGTTCTGCCCAGGGGAAGAAAAAGAAAAATATCTTACTCACTAGAATGTCCATTTTTCTTGCTCAAACTTATTAACTCCAGGAAGGCCAGTGAGACTTGGCATGGCATGACCAAACTGGGGCTGTTTGGGTTTTTTATGAGGCAGTATTGAGTGGAACCGTCTGGGCTAGGAGAAGACCACACTTCTGAAAAGAGCCTTTAGGAATACTTAAGTTAAGTAGCTGTCTGGGGCACCACGCTGAAAGGAAGGGCACTCACAGCTGCCTGTATTTTATGGGTTTATTTTATCTCTGATGACAAAAGAGAACTTACTAGTCATGTGGTTCCTCATAAATTTCAAGCCACTGCTGACAAGTGGCACTGCCTGTGTTCTCAACCACGCTGGCGCAAAGTTCCCCCAACTTTCTGGCTTGTGATATTAATAACAGTGCTGCTAATGGATGATGCTTTAGAGAGATATCTAACTTTTCTCTGAACTTCAAGGCAATCCCCAAGTTAACAGTTTGAGAATGGAAACTTAAGTATCTTAAGTGCCTTGGATGAATACTTCCGTGGTCATTTGTCTATATCAAAGTGTCTCATGTCTCTGGTTCCTGAGGCCCCAGTCTTCCTAAAGGTCTGCTGTTCCCTCTCCTGAGAGCAGAGGGAATCTGCACCTCTGAAACCAATATCCTCCCAGAAAGCTAAATACAGGTTTGGGAGCATAACTTTCAGTATGGCAATGGTGCATCTCAGCTTAGGCGGATTAAACTATTCTTTTGCATTGCGCTCTGTGTTTGGTTTTGGGGTGGTTTTTATGCCCCATTGGGGCAGCTTCCTGAAGTACCTCCAGGCACCTGGTTCCACTGCCTGTATTCCAGTTTCCAAAGACACATCTCATTTCTGTGTTTGGAGGCAAACTCCCCTCTTTCAAGCACTTTTCTATGTCACAGACCTGGAAGGGGGCACATCAAATTCAGTATAATTTCAAATAATGTAACCTGTTTTCCTTTGCTTTCTGCTCACTGAGATGAATCTTAGGGAGTGATCGCTCATGGTAAAAATACTTACCAGTGTATCACCTCAACTAAGATAATAGCTCTTTTGGGGCTGCTGTGAAGAAAGAAATACTTGCTCTTTAACCTTTTTTCAGTCCATGTCCTGTTCAAGCTGTCTCTGTTTCAATGGACCCTAATTTATTAACCTGGTTTACTAATAGACTCTTGAAGTTTAAACAGAGGATGAGACAGAGAGAAGAGACAAACTGGACTCAGGCTTAGAGGAATCAGATTCGTGCCAGCTCAGCCACAGACACCCATGTGACCTTACGTACATCATTTAATATTTGTGATTCCCCTGTCTGCAAAACGCAGATGCTAATTCTTCCTTTCTTTTTTTCCCCTATCCATACTGGTTAGACTGCAGGTTTGGACAGGAATCAGCTCCTCCTGTGTCTTTGTATACTTCACAAATGAGTCCCTGATCTTACGTGAAACGTCTAGTTGCTTCTGTAAGACACATTATAATAATTGGCTTCAACCTGCTTCAGGAAAAAATGCAACCTTTGGATTACACTGGTGTAAATAAAAATTCCACTACAGTTCACAAGTCAAAAAATTCTGGTAGTGTTTAGCATCAATGTCTGTCACTTGAACATCTGGCATTCATCATCGCTTTCCTTTTCCTTCCACTGTCATATTTTATCCCCATCTGTTAGAGGTTTCTTAGCACTGTCTACATAAATCATAGCCGTGTCTCAGTCTGGGTAGTTGAATCATTACAGGCTGCAATGTAAATGAAGGAAGAAGAGGTAAATTTAAGGGAAATGTTTCTCTCCGCTCCCCTTCTTTCTCCCCCCTCCCTGTCCACAGCCGGTACTAGACAGCATTACTGTCTAGCACGATACTCCTGCTATGAAGAGAGAGGGAAAAGTTTCCAAAAATAACAAATGTTTTTACCAGCCCTAGTTCTGAAGGCAGAGGCGCTGAAGCCTGAGTGGACGCCCATTGCCATTGTTGGAAAGACCAAAATGTACTGCGTTGGAACAACCCTTCAGCAAGTTAATAATAAATCGGGAAAGCAAACATTCCTTAAAATCAGACTGCCGGGCAATGTCTTTGATGTATTTTCTTAAAATTAATTTACTCTTATTGCAGTAATTTAGGTTACTGCTAGGAAGAATAATATTGAAGGTGCTGGGAAAATATGGGTGTGTTAATATTAGCCAAAGCAGAATATTTTTACTTCTTTTTTTCCTCAAAAAACTGTGCAGTGCCCTTGGAATGGCCATCACTTCCAGCTCTCCTGAGCCATGCCGGCAGGGCAGTGAGCCACAGCAGCATTCCAAAGATGCATTTCTGATGGGGAAGTGAATCCACCCCCCCCGTATGAAGTATTTCCAGTAGCATGAGTGCATTACCCTGCCAAAGCCAGGTGCTGCCGTTTGCGCACAGTGTCACACAGCCCCATGTGCTGGGAGCACACATGGATTTAATTCCCTGCCAGCTTTGGCAACTAGAGGAGGTATTTCCTTGTTCTAGAAACACTCAGGGACACCATAGTGCCAAGCTACTGGAAGTTAGGGGAAAAAAAGGCCCTTTTCCCTCTGTTTGGAGAGGGCTGTTGCAGGCTGCCATTGCTATCAGTCCCAGAACTGGATCCAGGCTCAAGGTGGGCTGAAGCTGGAGGGTCTCTCTTTAGAAGACAGCTGTCGTGTTTTCAGTTCAAGGGACAGCTTGTGTTGTCGGGGACTTGATTACACTTGGAACAGCAAGAGCGCCCCATGTCACTATGTGTGTTCCTCCCAATTGCCTTGCTTTTTCACCCTTTTTAGCCCCATGTATCAAAAGCGTGTCTTAAATTTGAATTGATAGCAGATGAGCTGAAATGAGAATAAACTATTGCTACTACTGCTGGTTGTCAACTCACGCCTTCTCTTTCTACAAAGCATATTGCATTCCTGATTTCCCATTATTTTTCACTTACATTCCTGCGGTGTTATCCTGCTACTCGGTGCAGACTCCCAAATTTCAGCTAAGCAGCCAGATCAGTCAAGCGGTAGGTGTCCTGGTCAGCATCTGCTCGAAGGGAAAATGAGAGGCCCAGCTCATGGATGGAGCAGTTGCTGGTCTGTCCTGCAGAGCAAGTCCTGGCTGATTCGGAGGGCGCATGGTCGTGTGAAAGGCCAGGCGGTCCCTAAAGTCACAGCTGCTCTCTGAAGTTGGTAGATCGGATGCTGTAATGTTGATTAACTCTTGTCTTTTTGATATTTCAGCTTGCCAAGCATCTTTCCTGTTACTAGCAGAATATTTATTTTATTTTCTCTTCTTTTTGTAGAAAATTTTACTACATCACACTGCTGAGAGACCCCGTATCTCGTTACCTCAGCGAATGGCGTCACGTCCAACGAGGAGCTACTTGGAAGACCTCCTTGCACATGTGCGATGGCAGGACACCAACTCCTGAAGAGCTGCCATCGTGCTATGAGGGCACGGACTGGTCAGGCTGCACACTGCAGGAGTTCATGGATTGCCCGTATAATTTGGCCAACAACCGCCAAGTGAGGATGTTGGCTGACTTGAGCTTAGTGGGCTGCTACAACATGTCCTTCATCCCAGAGAACAAGCGAGCACAGATCCTGCTGGAGAGCGCAAAAAAGAACCTCAAAGACATGGCCTTCTTTGGCCTGACGGAGTTCCAGAGAAAGACTCAGTACCTGTTTGAGAGAACTTTTAACCTGAAATTCATCCGGCCCTTTATGCAGTACAACAGTACCAGGGCAGGAGGGGTGGAGGTGGATAATGACACCATCCGGAGGATTGAGGAGCTCAATGACTTGGACATGCAGCTCTATGACTATGCAAAAGACCTCTTCCAGCAGCGCTACCAGTACAAACGGCAGCTAGAGAGGATGGAGCAGAGGATAAAGAATCGGGAAGAGAGGCTTCTTCACCGGTCCAATGAAGCACTTCCCAAGGAAGAGACCGAAGAGCAAGGACGCTTGCCCACTGAGGACTACATGAGCCATATTATAGAGAAGTGGTAGCCTAGGCAGACTTTTATATTGATGATATTCTAGGGTTTCCATATAAAAGATCATGGAAGTAAAATTACAAAAACAACAAAAAATATTTTATTTAAAAGCAAGTCTGTAAAACAGAAGATAGATTGCTTCCTTAAGCATAGGGTCTTTTTACTGTTTCTTACAAGACCGATGAGATTCTTAAAAAAAATAAATAAATACATAAAAATAAAAAAGGGTCAACATTATAACGCAGAGGTAAAAAATGCACAAATGCAGTTACCCGCTCTTAAGGCCAAATACGAAAGAATGTTTCTTATCCTCACAGTTCAAACACAAATGGCAGAAGTAGGATTTTAAAAATCTATCCCCTGAGCGTAATGATACGAAGATACATAATTAAAAAAATGAGGTTTTCTTTTGTGGGTGTTTCTGGGGGTGGGACGGGAATTGCATTGCTTGTAAGTAAATGATAACTAAGTTGAGGGTGGATGTGCTGCCCTGTCAGGCTGTGCGATCCGAGCACAAGGGCGGTCACTTCATTTCAGCTGGCAGCCACTGCCAGAAAGTAGAGCACCATAAAAACAGAAGAAGAAAAACATCAGAGGATGAGAAACATTGACGCAAATTGACTGTGGCCTAGGATATGTACTTAGCACAGTGGTTTTGATACATTGCACTGGTATCACATATACATAACGCAACTTCATCACGAAAATAATCGGGAATTCATGCACAGAGCTCCCAGATTTGTTTCACAGGCAGGTCCCAAAACGAGTGAAAAGCCAACCAAATTCCATATAGGCTCAAACGTGCACTCACATGCCATCCTGTCACCCTGCGCAACTGCCGCCCATGCTGTCATCAGTGTTACGTGTTAACAGCACATGAAAATCCTATCCTATGTACTAAAAAAAAAAAAAGAGGAAGAAGAATTTCAATAGCAATACTCCCTCATAAATCTTGCAGGGAAAACCCTGCAAATAATCAGTCCTTAATGGGAATATGATGAGGGGGTGATTTTGTTTTGTTTGTTGCTATGTGAAATACTGAACTAGAACAAGCATACAGACGTACCTGTATCTGTATTTTTTCAGTTATTTTCCCTTGCTTTTATCAAGAGGTAATGGGCATCAGCCTGCTTCCAGTGAAGTCACTAGAACTGCTTTAAGTGGGAACAGGATGGGGCTCTCTTCCAGAGCTGTGAAAATTTCTGACTGTGGGTCTGAATTAATGATGAGACAGTGCACATTGTCTTTTGGCAGAGTGCCTGTTCTGCAGCTCTTACTTTAAATGAACAAGCTGTGTTCGTAAAACTGGAAAGGGGAATCATGGATAATGTTTTCTTAGTCTCAGACCACTTTCAAAGCAGGACTCTTTCTCTTTCAATGCTGTTTTCTAGGGACTCATGTAAGTTTAATCCTCCAGTGTGGTGACAGTCTAACCAGGTTCTGCTTACTGACTTTTGAGTCATAGAACAATGACTTCTCTAATTCCTCTTCCCACTCTCCAAATTAAAGTATGGCTTATTTTCTTGCTGTTGCAAGCACTTCTTTGTTTGGCTGCAAGCATGGAAATGAAGCAGTTTTTGCCTGTTTCATGTCTCGCCCCGTTATTACTCAGCCTGTAAGACCTGAACCAGCTATTGTTTGGGGTAAACTGTGAACCAAATGGAATATGATTTGATTTTCAAAGGCCACGTTAACTGCAGATCAAATACGGCATTGAAGTCACTGGAGGAGAGGCAGAGAGCTGATGCATTCAACTTTAGCACGTTGTTTTTACAGCATCCCTTTCCCATCACACGAATCCACTGAAGTGCTGCTTGTTTTGTATTTTAATTGTCTCTCTGCCTCCGTACACCAACAGTTTGAAATTCAGACTGAGTTTCGCAAAGGAGGGGCTGCCTTAAGCAGAGGAGCTGCCTTGTTTCTTCTGTGTACGCCCTGGGGGATACACCTTGCTTTTGGAGATGTTCTTCTCCAGAAGCGTAAAGATGACTAAAAACTTAAAGAGCAGAACATGCAAGCAGCACTTTGGGCTCAAATACAACCCTGTTACAAAGTCCAAATCCCTGATCCAAAGTCCACTGAAGTCGAAGGGTGTCTTTCCTGTTGATTTCTGATGGATTTTGATGGGGTCTGCATCCTTGTGCTGCCAAGTGCCCGAGCACACGCTCATTCGTCTCCAAGCACAGTGGGTCGTTGTTACCCCTGCATTTGGCTGGTACCAGGATTTGCCAGTGGTGTTGCTGTCCTTAAGGTCCTGTCTGTGCTTCTGCCACAAAACAGCCGCTGCTCCCACAGGTGTGTAGCCTGGCTGTAGGCATTTCCTCCTAGTCGAGAAGTGGGAAGCAAAATGAAGCAATTTTCGGTTGTTGGCTTGGGGGCAGAAGGTATTACAAATCCATTTGGCTCATCTCTGAATTCCAAGACTGGGAGGAGCTATGTCTGCTAGTTCCCAGCGCTTTTATGCGTTGCTGTAACTAAAGAAAACATATTTAAAAGAAAATGCCATTTTACAGGCTGTTTATCCACAAAACCAATACGCAAGATATAAAAAGCAACTGTTCTCTATGCACAGTTCCCAGCTTTACCCAAAGGCTTTTCACTGTGCGTTCTGGATCCGTAATGCACACACGGCTACTGCAGGGAATCCACACCGGAGGCACATGTGGGCTCAGCCCCGGGGGAGCCGTGTGTGCTGGCACCGGCTGCTGAGAGCCCTTCTGTTCTGAAGGCCAAATTCTGCTCTCCTCTACCAAAGGGTGACAGTAAACGGGGAATGTGTGTGATTGGGAGCGGTAACATGATTTGGCCCGCTTTGCCCGAGTTGTTTCTGTGTTATGGGCTCCAAGTAACCAGCTGGGTTTTAATGGATCTTATCTGCAGGATTCTCTAAAGCAGAGGCAGCCTCTGACCCTAGAAGCATGTCAGTAGAAGACCTTGTTTCCAACATTTTCTTTGTAATATATTACAGTAACAAGCAAAAGAAATGAAACTATCTTGAAAACTGTCTTGTTAACAGTTTCACTTCAACCCACAAAAGGAGGGCTGATCCCCCCTCAGGGCTTAGCACTGAGGCAGAAACTTCTAGATTCAAATCCTGCGCCCGGCAAACGCCTCGGTTTCTCCCCCTGTACATTGGGAATAGCAAATGTAGGCACTGCAAAGAGGTACTCCCAGGTGTGAGAAGTACAGGGCACCTGGAAACAGATTCTAGTATCGGAAATGAAGAGAATGACCCAAAAGCCATCGCTCACCCTGGCTGCTGTGCTGGTCTGTTCATGGCCGCAAGCCATGCTTTAATTTAGTGTAAGTGCTGCCTGCCAGAGCATGGGCTGCAGGACGTACCTGGCACTATCCTCCTCCTTTAGTGGGTTTAAGGAAACTTTTTTAACATAATGTGAATGTAGTTTTTTGTGATTTCTATGTACTACAGTTTGAAGTGGTACAATTTCTTTTATTTTTAGGACTGATGATCTGATGCTACAATAACATGAGAAATGTATGTGTAGTTTTAAAACGAATGGAGAACAACGGCTTTAAGGCCCTCCAGCAGTAGCGGCCAGATAGTACATTCTTCTTCAGTATCTGCCCCTTTCTTCCAAAACATTTTTCCTTCTTCTCTACATGAAGTGTTTCTTCACGGGGCCTGTCAATGCGTCACGATCCAGGTCAGGATAGGTGAGTGCTGGGTACAGTGAGGGCAGGTGCTAGCTGGTGACCTGTCCCTCTCTGGAGCTGGTGAAACAGTTCCCCTTCAATTCAGATGTTACCCAGTCGGATGCTTGTCCATCCCACAATGTTTCTGCTGTAGTGGGGAGCTGCCAGCGGACTCCACTCCTGCTTTGGGAGGATGGAAAGGCCAAGACACGCTGCAGCGCTATAATGGAGGAGGAGGAGGAGGAGAAGGAGGAGGTTGTTTTTGCTTTTAGTTCACCTGAACAGTGTTAACTTCACTGCTTGGTAGGTTGTTGTTGCTCATTTGTCTCATCCCTGCTAGCTCTGTTGAAGGAGTTTGCTTTCTACTCCAAAGTCTCCCAGACAGTCCGATGCCACCTTGTATCCTACCCAGGTCACAGAATGCGGGATGGGCTGGCCAGGCTGCCCACCCAGGCTGGCGTGGGGTTCAGACTCGTCAACAGAAAAACTCTCAACACAGGATCAGTGTGAATTTCTGGCTTGCCTGAATTTCTCCCTTCGTGCCCAACATTTTGGAATGAGTGGGGAGCAGTTCAGGTTGATGTTTTTGCACCCCCTAGTTCCTTACTTGCTTACAAAACTGAGATGGCAATGGAAACAGCATAAAGAAAGGTCCCAACAAGCTTTTGAATCCTCTCTCCCAGGGCTGTCCTGTAGGAGCAGGAAGGGCAGCGCCGTTGCTGAGGACAGAAGCAAGGCAGAAGGACCACAATGGTGGCAGCACGGACACACGCCAGTTAGGAAGTTTTCAATCTGAGCCCATCAAATCACTTCCCAGAGACCCCTGAACAGCTACAGAAGGTAATGAGTGACGTTACAGAACAGGGCCTGACCTAGGTTTATATCCTGGGCTTAAAAGCTTCTCTAGCTTCTCACTGACATTTAGTGTTACTGACATCCCCCTCCTGTCCCGGAGGATTTTCCGAATGTCACAAATATGGGTAGCGCTCCAGAAATTTGCAACACAGACGATGCTAAATGCTGTGTTTCCAGGGCTGTAGCTTGGAATGCAACTCGCACTACCTGCTGGATTCAAATCACAGGGCTGGCTGGCTGGCTGGCTGTTATCTTTTTGTCCTTGTCTTCACTAATATGAGCAGAGCCCGTTCCGGTGGCAGCAGCGAATGCAGGATTCACTGCCCGATCTGCCGCGGAGCCAGGCCCACAGGTCAGTTAGTGGCAGTTCAGGTGGAGCTCCTGTCTCCTGCCATCCGAGCTCTCCGGGGCTGGTTGGTTCACCCCATCCACAGGAGTTCTGCCAAGGGGAATGCGGTCCCGATAAGCATGTGGGTGTTAAAGCCTGTATTGTCCCAGCTGCAGGTGGTTTTCTCTGTAATTTTTAGCCACGCAAGCTGAAAAAGAAAAAAAAAAAAAAAAAAAAAGATTTGCAAATGAGTCTGTCTCATCCCTCAAAGCTCCACAATTCTCCCTCCCCGTTTTCCCCCAGGTGTCAATTCTGCAGACTGGATTGAGAGAGTTGTACTATAATGAATGATATTATATTCAAATGGTTTACTGAGTATGATTTGTTTTGTACATATTGGAATATGATTTAACTTATTTTTATTGCCCCCTTTCATCTTTTTTTTTTCATAAGGAAGACAAAAATCCCCACCCTCTCTCAATGTGAAGTTCTTCTGTGTTTGTGTGTAGTCTGCCAGGCAAACACGCAACAGCCACAGGATTTCTCACCATCCCTACCCCGTATCTGATTTTATTTTTCATTGGTACCTGGTTTTGTCTGAGGCTTTGCTTGTATTATAGTCTCTTCTTTCCTCTCCGGTGCACAGTCTGCACAGGGAAGGGGAAGGGCAACGCAGGCAGGACTTAATTTTTCTCCCTCTCCCTTTTCTCTTGTGCTTTACCTACCAAGGAACTTGGTTCTTAAATCTTGAAGGAGTTGTGTGACTGAGGGTAAAAAAAAAATACAACTGTCCCCCCCACCCGCCTTCCATCCTCCGTATTGTAGATCAAACAGATTCAGCTTCTCTGAAAGTGATTGTGGCTGGAGTCATTCCATTGGGCTGAATGTGTATGGTTTGCTTTATTTTCTTTTTTCCCACTTCTGGAACTTAAAAAATAACAAAATATAAAAGACAACTGTTTAACTTGAGCCAAGTAACACTTAAAGCTTTATATATTTATTTATAGCCTCTTACAAAAAAAAAGTGTTAAAAGGTTTTTTTTCTTCCACAAGAAAAATTGGATTAAAAAAATAATCATCTAATTGTTTTTGTCTAGATCAAGAATGAATGTTAGCAGATGAAATAAACCCTAAAACTGAGTATTTTGTTGTGTGTGTTGTCCTTGCATTGGCCTTTGGATGCTGTTTCAGCGTGATACGCGTTGCCTTCCTGTATTACAGGGAGATAAAGCTGCCAGCGGAGTTGATGAAGAGTATTTTTCTGCTAAAAAAACAGACTCTAACACAGAAATATTCAAGCAGAAACTGCAGTATGTTTATTCCTATTGTTACACTTGAGCCAACATTACAAAAATCCCTTAAACTTCCTAAAACCTATCCTCTTTTAAAAATTAATTACCTTTAATACTGTACAGTCCTCTTTTTCAGTCATTGCAATGAACAGATTTGCAGGCAATAAATGGTGGTTGCTATACCAAATATTACAGAATAATTAACATGATTTTTTTGTTTCCTATTCAGAGATACTTTGAACAAATGTGATCTGTGAAAAGGCTCTCCAGCTACAGAACTGAAATAAGCTGTGCACCTGGTTTTGATGAAGTTAGTAAGTTAGGCGATAAGAAAATGATGATACAAGCGCTTTACAGTGAGAACAGCTAGACGTTTATGCGACTGTAGCAAATAACACTGCCGTTATTTCACCTAAGCACCATTACGCTTCAGGTTCCACCACAGGAGCTGGTGGCAGTGCGTGGACCATCCCGGCTACACTGCTTAGGTGTGTTTTCTCTTCCTCCTGTCAAAGTAAACCCACTCCTGTCACTGGAGGCCTAACCAGATAATATTTATAAACGTGCCACTGGCGGGAACACGGCACTGCGTCAGTTCACGCTGCTGAGGGGGAGCTCAGCAGGTTTTACTCACTGGGCGGCGCAGGCGCTGGTGGAAGGCCCAGGTAAGCGTTCGTGCGAGGGTAACATCCCTCTCATCTTGAGGGGAAGCAGAGGCACAAAAACTTAGCAACCGTTCACCTCAGGTCGTGCCGCCAGCCATCACACCCGCTCCTCTGGCCCGGAGCCCTTGGCCATAACCACTAGAAGGTTCCTCAGCAGAGCTGCTCCATTTAACCTCCCATCAACATCTCCTCCTAACCACTGCTGCTGATGGAAAGGGAGCCGGGCTTTGATTAACCTCCTAATTGCATTCACCTTGGCACGACACGACACGACACGGCCCGGCCCGCCCCCCCCCCGCTCGACGCCGCCGGTGGGCGGGTTCCGCCTCACGCGGGCAGAACCTTCTCGAACAGCCGCGCGCCCCGCCCCCCTCCTTCCTTCCCTCCTTCCTGCCCGCCGCGCGCGGCGGCGCCGCCCCTCGCCCCTCAGCCCTGAAATGGCGGCGGCCGGGGCCCACCCGTCTCCTCTCCCTCCTCCTACCGCCTCTGCCCCGACGGTAAGTCCCGTCCCGTCCCTCCGCGGGGAGGGCTCCCGGGCCAGTGGGGAGGGCGGAGCATGGGCACCCCTTACTGCCTCCCATGTTCTCCCCTCGGGGCGGGGGGAGGTGGTCCCTGTGGTACGAGGCAGATGGTGGAGCAGGAGCTCCCCGCCGGCGCTGGGATGTGCTCTGCAGACCGCCATCGGATTTGCACCCAGGGCCTCTCTGCGGGGGGCTCTAGGTGGCCGATGCAGCCCTGCTGCGCCTCAGGGCCCTGGGGGGCAGCTGAGCCCCCTCCTGCGGTCTGCTCGTGTGGGATGCTTTGAGTAACCTGGCTTAGTGGGAGGTGTCCCTGCCCGGGGCAGGGTGGGTGGAACTTAGATGCTCTTTAAGGTCTCTTCAAACCCAAACCATTTTGGGATTCTATGATGTTACCCACCAGTATTGCTTTTCCAGTAAGCAGATTAGGCACTAAAGTGCCTGGCTGCCTTAGTTGGGGCAGGCTGTGCCAGGAGTTGGGGCATTTCTGTTGCTGAGACCTGTCTGCTTCTGAACCTGGGTGCTTAGAACATCATCATCATCATCCAGTAGCTTGGAACACAGTGGGCTGGTGGCCTGTGGTCCTTCCAGAGCTTTAGGAGGGTGCAGCAGCCAGGGTACGGGCACAGCTCATTCTGGTGGATGGAGTCCCGTACTGTGGCAGTGTTCCCGTTTGAAAAGCACTGTTTTCTCCTCCTTTATCCTCTTTTCCATAGAGTCTGAAAGACGCTCATCCACGTGAAGTCTGTGCAGGCAAAGTGCTTTCATTTGCACATGGTTTTTCTGCACCATCTTTAATATGGTTCTCTCTTGCTCAATGCTGAAAGCTTCCAGAAAAAGGAGCGATGATAGCTAGCAAGCAGATGGAAGAAGGGCTTCTATTGCAAGAACTGGTGTACGAAGGGGAAAGGAGCAGAAAGGGTGCTGAAGGAGGGTTAAAAGAAGCGGGGAAATAAGTTGCTGAGGAGAGGACCTCTAGAGGGTTGTATTTTTTCTTGCCGGAGCCTTGGCCACACTGATGATTGTTCAGTTACCTTATGCTTGAGTCCAAGATGTTCCTGTTCCATTTGGTCATTTTACACTATCCAGCACTGCCTCGGGGGATGTGCTGCCTCAGGTTAATTGGAAAATGCCCTCCTTTACGTCCTGCTGTTACCCTAACAATAAGCAGCCCCTGGCTGCTCTGCTGCCCCAGGTGACAGCCTGCTCTTCCTGAATGGAAAAGCTGATCCTGACAATACCATATCAGAGGAGGTGGTGCAGAGCTCTTGTCAGAGGGTTGTGTTTTGTTTCTCTGGCTCAGGCACTCAAATGGAGTTACTTTAACTCTTTAACATCTTTCGTGCTGCTGTCTACAAGAGGAGGAAAAGCAGAGCGAGTATGCTTTAACACTAATGCCAGAGGTTTTTTACATTCATTGGTCTTTGGGTAGTACAGGTACCTTTTTCCTTGTTGAAGATTTGTGTGTTGGTCCACATAATGCTTAATAGCCTTGGTGTCAGAAAGGAGAAAGAGGGATGGAGATTCTGGCATAATTAAATGTATATCTAGCAATGACTGCATATTTCTATGGATTTTGTAAACAGGGGCAGAGTTTAGGAGGGCCCTGTGCATTGCAGTTTATAACATTTTATGATGCAGTACTTCAGTGGTGCTTACAGTAAGCATGTAAATAAATTTACGTACAGATAAAATTCTGGGCTTTCTGCAACTGGAATTGTTCATCTGGACACATCAGCTTAGATCCTCCACTGTGGGGGGGAACTAACTTTCATACATATACTCAATAATGTAGGCTTAGCGGTAAAGCAGTTTGAGCTTTATTGTAGTTATTATTTCATAAACTTACAATTAAAAGGGTTAGTCCATGAAATATTCATGAAATGAACAGTATTTAATAGACCGTTGCTTTGTATCTGTTAAAGCAGTTGCAGGCTGCAAGTGAGGAAATCTTTGCTAGCAAGGCCCTGCACACTTTAATTGATCTGGGAAGTAAGTGGCTTGGAAAAGAAACCATATATGTTCATATTTTGCAAACATTTTCTATAAGCCTAAAATGAATAAAATTATCAGTCTCTATTAATATTACTCACACCATACTGTAGTATATTCAGGTACTTTGGTATGTGGTACTGTTTCTTAGGTCTTAGAAATTCTTTGCCTGACATGATTTTACTCATTTCTCTCTTTGGTGATGCTCTTCTCAAAAGATTTTTTTTTTTTTTTCTTTGAGTTCTTTCATGTCCCCACCTTACACGTGCCCCCTCCCTAGTCCTGCTACCCAGAAGGTTTGTCCTTAGTGACTGAGGACATGCACTATCTCAAGCAGCAATCTTGTGCCTCTTGCGCTGGGGGCTGCAGAACTGGGATCTCAACGCTTTTGAATCAATACCCAGCCAACGACACAAGGGAAAAGTTGAATACCTGTCCTCTAGGAGCTGGGAATGGATGAGTGATAGCGGTGCTTTGCAGATGTCTAAAGCTGTTATTTATATATTTATTTTGCTCTCCCCACTAATAATATCATTCTATCATGCTATGCTTATGGATTCCAGATGTTTGTGCAATAAATGAGTAATAGTGATAAATAATAAACATTTATTTCATGCTGCTTTAATATATTCTAGTTCTTGCTGGATTCAGTTTAAAAGCTCCTTCTTTCTGTTGACTTAAACCAAATGTTATACTCAGTTGTGCTGTAAATAGTAAAGAAATTCCATGTGGCCTAATCTAGTTAATTCAGGCTGGATACCTGATACTGAAATGAATACGTGGTAATCAGTCATCAATTTTCTGGCATAGGCACTGACAACATGTATAAATCATACGGCCTTTGTGAGAGAGTAAATAACTTCCCCATAGAGCCCTTTCGTTGGGATCGTATTATTATTGCCAGACATTGTTTTCTGAACAAGAGCTTGCAGCCAAATTAGTGGGTGCTCAGATGTTTTGCATACCACAACAGCCCCCATCAGTACATGTTTCTACTGATCGTGTTTTCTTTTGTTTCCCTAATATCAAATATTTTGATGCCAAATGAGAATTTATAAACTGATGCCAGTTAGCCAACTTCTTGTAGGCTATCAAATTTTACCAGGTTAATACACAATCAAACCTTTTGTTTTGCTGGAAATATTCAAGATTAACCTTGCCACTTAGAACCGGGTTCTGGGCTAGTTAACAGAGGCTTTGTTCCCAGACTGGAGAACTTGGGTCTTGTTAACTGCGCCACTGGGAGAAATGCATTACCCGACCCTCTGGATTGAGAGATCTGCTGTGAGTCTGCTAAAGTTTCTTAGGTTTTGGTCAAGATCAAGTGGGGAGTCATTACAAAGCATTCAAGTGTATGTGGTCATCTGTTTTGAGGGCAAACTAGCCTTCTGAAATAGCTAAAATACCGGCATTCAGTTACTTTGGGGGTGGGAGTGGAGGCAATGGTCCTGCTTGAGGAGAAATCTCCTGATAGTAACCTAGCTAATGTTATCATGGGACCCTTTATCACAACTGTTTTGCATAGTTTTTCGTACATTTTATTTTTGAGTACTGTTGTGAGGCAAATGATTGTTCTCCTCACTTGGAAAGCTTGTTGAAGGAAAGTGTGGAAAATTGGGAGCCAGAGTGCTGGCTGAAGACCTGGCCCTGGTGGGCATGCCTCATCTCTAGTTCTTCACCGTCACCCTTGGAGAGAGAAGTCTGTAGCAATGTTCAGCCTGAGCAAATAGGCTTTTTGTTGCTGCTTTGAAATATTTTAGTAACTTGGAGGCTGTTTTAGCTGTCCATCTGCCTGTTGGACTCCATTCTGGTGGGTACTGTGTGCTGTACCTGGTGAGGCAGGGGAGGACACTAGCATAGCTGCCTTCTCCATGCAGGTACAAACCCAAGATCAGCTCTGCCAAGACAGCACCCTAAGGGCAGGGGCACACCTCAGTGGGCAGAAATGTAGGCGGGTGGCCAAACGGCACAGTTGTGGGGTGGATTGTTGGAGGTACAGTGATGTCCTCCAGCAGAGGTGCCTGGCAGCTGAGTGTTGCAGATGATGTCTGTGTGATTCCCTAATGAGTCTGGAGAGGATTCTCCCTTCCATAGAAGTGTTTTATTTTTCTGGAATGTTGGGCTTTAATTTTGTACTCCATTGTTGTAAATGTCTGTAAATTAATCATTCATTCTAGGTGCAAATTGGACCTATGCATGCAGCTGTTGTTTAGACGGTTTTATTTCCCTTTTATTTTGAAGCAATGCTTTAAGTTAAGAAATTCTTATAGCTCATTGAGACCATGAGCTTTGACTTTTTGTATGTACATTTAAGGACTTTCACAAGAAAATCAAACCATACATCATCTGGGACAGTGTATTGGGAGGAACAATTAGAGCAATAAATAAAGCTTCCTGCTTGCCTGCCAACCTAACAGGCTTTACTGTCTCCTCATCAAGCGATCTACCATTTGTTAACTGTTCCTTCTTAGGGTCTCTCTCCTCTAGGCCCATTCTTGGTTTTGTGTATATTTTAGTCATCTTGACAAGGGAAAAGGAACTATATTAAATAGAAGCACTTATAATTCACTATGCCTGTAACATCTCTTGCAGGACTGGAATTACAAGCCACATCAGCATATTTTACTTTTTTTGTTTTCTCTCTGTTTGGGAATCTCATTAGCTGTCTTACATTTTTGTTTGTGGGTTGTTGGTTGTGTTTCCCCCACCCTCCTGTGGTTTCTTTGTGAAAACAAATTGCTTTGTCTTTCTTCCTTGCTCTTTGTGAGGTAGCCTGCGGGTCTGGGTTAGCCAAAACCTACGGTAACTGGCAACGAGAGGGTGTGAGGCAGCAGGTACCTCTTCCCGTCCTCTTTTCTGATGGGGAGGTGGGATGGGAAGATGGTAGGAGGGAAGCGTTATGTTCCCTTGCCTCTGTCACTGCTCTGGTAGTCCAGAGCTGCCTTTTGTGTGTTGAAAGTGCTTAGGTGTGTTTCTCCCTCTCCAAAAGTCTGTTTTCAAGTTGTCTGTACTGTTTTCCCCTCAGCCCCTTTTCTCATACTGATATTATATCTGTTTTTTTATTGAGCATAGATGCTTTATAGGAAGAACTAATAGTTTTGCCTGTAAGATATCTGATGCTTTCTGCACTTCCATATGTTCACTCATGTATGAGATTCAACGATTAAAGCAGAAATTTCTGACTGAAATGGTGCTGAAACATGTGGAAAGCTGGAGGATGAAGATTGGAGAGGATGAGCATGAGGGTATAAAGACGGACAAGCTGGTGCTCACCAAAACATTTCATACTTTTTAAAAGTAGGATGGAACCCAAAGATCTCCCACTCTTTTGTACTGGCAGCAAAGGCACCATCATTGAAACCCAGCGGGATGTGGTGCCACCTCACCCTGGTGTCAGATGCATACGGGAAGTTCCCTGTTTCAGAACCAGTGCAGAAGGCTCTGTGACGGAACTTGACTTCAAGCATCTTGCAAATGTAGCTGTTACGCCATAGCTTTAATGGCTGTTACGAGATCATTAGCCTTCCTTTCCTTCATGCCCTTATAGAGAGTACATAGATTCTTCCATGCTCTGAACCGTATCCAAAAAAATGGATACCACTTTCTGGAGAGCAAGGCTGGAATAACCATGGGTTCTTCCTTGCTCCTGCCAAGAAAGATTAGGCTCCCAATACACTTCCTTCACTTTGTACCAGGAGAGGGGCAGCATGCTATGCAATCATTTCTATAAGGGACTGGTTTTTATACATTAATCCTTTACTTTTCTTCTGTGGATTACATGAAAGTAACGCAATAGAGGTTTCAGCATGGAATAGTGAAGAGCAGAAGCCCAGAGATGTCCATAGTTGCTGTGCTGTAGACACCACAACACTGTTTATAAAACAGGTAATATAGAGAAGTGTGTATCTACAGTTAATTGGAAATATGCCAAATAAGCAGACTGCTGGCAGAGATGATGCTCTGTGATAAAATAAATGGAAAGGTCGTCTTGATTAATTGCCCACAACTTCTCACCCTTACTGTGTTTTGATCTCCCTGCCATCTTGATAACTGCAGGCGTGTCTAACTGCTCAGTCACGTTGGATAGTTTCCATTTAATTGGAGTGTAAGCTAAATTATTCTTTCTGTTGTTTCTTAAGGTGTTTCATGTTGTTAAATGGTTGTGTGTGGTAATAAAGAATTGCAGGGAAACTTGCTTAAAACGCTGACGTAGGAGCGGTGTTTTTCCTCATCTGTTTAAGGACTCTGTTGTTTCCCCTCTCTGTGGAGCTTCTGGCTAAAAAAACCAAACCGAAAACCAAAAAGATCTGTCTTGTCTGGGTTTTTTTGATACGTAATTGCTGCAGGTTTTCACATATCTTATTATTTAGAAATGTTGTCGCATTTATATCCTAGTTCATCAAGTGTGCCCTCACTGTGCCATAAAAACACAGAACACAATGAGACCCTGCCAGGAAGCTGTAACTTACATCATGAGAAAAGAGAATTAGTTTTATCTCCCCCCTGGGCTATGGCATAATCAGTAATCTTTGCATTAGAAGTAAGGTAAGAGAGGAGTTTCTCACTGTTAACAGTGTGAGGACATGCAAAGTTGTCTCATTAAGAACAAATAAAAGCTGGCTCTTGTCAGATCTACATTTAGTCTCCCAAAAAGTGTTACCTACTTCAAAAGACTTTCCTTAAGTATTTTTAAAAATGGCCTATTGGGGCATGCAAAAATAGAAAAGTTCCTCCTTAAACTTATTGTCACTCTGTTTAAATACCCAATTAATTTATCGTGCTTTCCTGATCTACAGAGCAGGGAATGAGCCATCATATTTGAGGGGACAATGATTTGCTGACACTGATGGGGAAGACTGAACTCTCAAACTCCATTAGGGTGCATGAATCACAAGATTTTTCTCACAAGTTAATTAGTCATTTTTTCCTAATATAATGAAGTTCTGTCTTTGATCCTAGAATTTCTGCCTCTTGTCAGTTTTTTTTATTATCTACACATGGACTGTTCTCTCTCTTCCCCAAAACTTTCTCATATTAGGAGATGAGCTTTTCAGAAGTGTACATAAGAGTAATTTCTTTTGAGTGAAAACTTTGCAGGGTTCTGCTCTATTGCACACAAGTAGTGCTGAAACTACAGCTTGGAGTTTCATAGGCAATTATACACAGAAAATGATAAGTTCTGATTTTATGCTCTATCTAGAGGATATTAGAACCTGACTGAATACCGGTTACTGACATAAAAGCAGACATAATTTTGAATGCTACTAATTGCTGCTCTCTGAGCAGTGCTGCCAACCGAGTGCTGCAGTGCAGGAGCTGTGGAGTGTTAGGGCCATGGGGTCCCTTGATGTGTCCTTCCAAGTGAGGAGCACAGGGCTTAGGGCAGAGTGGAGGGAATTTGGGTATTTAGTGGAGAGCTCCAGTGGTCTCTCCCTCATGGAGTTGCTGTCTCCTGCCTGCACTGCTGCTTGCTGGAAGGTGTTTCTTCTGCTGCCACGGACTGGCCCCGCTAATACACCTGGGAACTTCCACTTTGGAAATCCCCTCCATGCTATAAATACCCTATGAGCATTGAGAGGGTCAGGTCGTGCTCTCTGTCTCTGCTGTTGGATCACAGGAAAATCTGGGAAAGGATGGCCAAGATTTTTCTTGGAACTTTGTGGGAGAGCTGAGCCAGAGTATTGGAAGTCATCTCCATTACTGGCAGATGCACTGGTTCCAAGGCTTCTGTCTGTGGGGACATCCACTATTTGTTCTGGTAGTGTTGGAGGGGAATTTTTGTTATTTTGAAGGAGTCTTCCTAAAAATGTGGGATACCTCAGGGAGCTGGAAATGAACTTCTTGTAGCAGCTGCTCTCTATGGTGGCAAACCTCATCTCCCTGTCCTGCATCCAGTTGTGGAATACTGACCCACTTAACCACAGGAATTTGTTAGTTTTCATCTCCAGAGCTCTTCACAGTGCTAAAGCAGGCGAGGGTTGAGGAATGAGCACAAGTATGATGTAAAAACTTAATGAGAGGTAAGGGAGAGCTGTGCCCCTCACAGTGCTGCTGGCTTTCTTTATCCCAGGAGTTTGTGTCTTTTTTTTTTTCCTCCTACTGCTTAATGTTCAGTATGTGGAAGCACATGATAAAAAAAGGAATTTGAAATAATAATATACCTAAAGTAGAACAGGAGTCTTTCTGGGACGGTTATTTTTTGGGAGGGTTGGGTGGTGGTTTTTTTTAGATCCTTAGGTTACAGAGGATTTCTTACACCCTAAGGATGCAGGACTTGCAAGGGTGGTGAAGAATGTGAGGGTTTAAATTATTTCTTTTAAGTAATTTTTAAAATCCTGGGGTTGAAAGTACTGGAGATAAACTATTACTCTGAAATCAGCTAACTAGGCTGTCTGCTTTATAAGCATTATGGTAGGATTTTAGCAAGCTGTTACACAGAAATTGCTTGTGGACCAGCTCTAAAAACATGCATCTGGGTTGGTTTTTGCAAGACAGGAGGAGACCTGGGTGACTTCAACGAAGGTGATAGCTGGGCAGAGGGTGGGATGTGACAGAGGACAGATTGAGGGAAGTAAAATTGCATTTGGTCCTGGGATTTAGAGTAGCATGTTTTTATGTGGTACAGTGTAGGAGGGAAAGAGAAGTGAGGAAAGGGAAGAGAGGAGACATGATCTGGTCAGAGCCTGAGGAAGCTGTGGGAAGTTTTCCCTGCGGATGGGAGCAGGCGCCGTGGGTGTGGGAGAGCCTGGGGAGGGGAGGCTGAACTAAGCAAGCTGGGAGGTCCTGGTGGCCCCAGCAAGAGTTTTAGTTGTGAAGCTGCAGAAAAAGAGATTGCTTCCACATTTTTATTCCAGGTTTAAAGTCCATGTGCAGACATGGACTGTTTTCAGTAGTCACGTTCATTTGTGGCTACTGGTAAAAGGTGTTGGGAGCCAGAACTTGTGTAGCTTTTGAATTGCAAATGAAGAAGTGATAGAGCAGTTACAAATCTGTTCTGATACGTGTGTGTTGTCTGTGAGGAGTGTAAAGCTTTTGTAGCTATTGGCACGCCATGCACAGCATATTCAGCAGCACATTATCCTGTTGCAAGCTACCTGCTTATTCTGAGTTTCTTATCACAGCAGAGCTTCTTACATATGAATCCTTCCCTGCTCCTTTCAAAGTTCAGGTTTCGTTGCCTTTCCAATTCTCCGCTCCTTTTAATTACCCCATGCAATACTGTATTAGAGTTGGCACAGCGTGCAGTATTGAAGGAATTACCAGTCCAGATTGACTGTCCCAGACAAAGCCCATATTGAAGTCAGGGGAATAAGTAAATTTTCTGACAGGTAAAGTGAGCCTACATCCTGCAGGAGGGGAAGGGAGCCAGGGTTTAAGTAAGGATTTGGCAGTACCTGCTCTCAAAGGCAACGGTTCAGCAGGAACTACTCCTTCCATAGCCCCTTGGCAGCAGAAGCTGTCCTGTCTGATTGCCTCTCCCTTTGGCGCTGCTCTGTGCAATACCTGCCGTGTTTGTGACAACAGTGAGTGCTTGTGCATTTAGGTGTTTTGAGGGACCACAGAATATATTTCTGAGAGCATTTCCACTTACTTCACGAGAGGCTGTTCCTGCTGAAGGCTCACACAGATAACCGGTAATTCAGGGCTTCTCCCTGGGAGGGCAGAGGAAGTATCAGCACCTGCCCATTGTTGCCAAACTTGAAAACACAGAGGCTTGTGTTCAGACCTCAAAGCAGTTAGACCAACTGGGACATTAGTAAGTATACTTAAAAAACAAAAGAGACCTGAGAAATTACTCATGCATCCCTGTTTAGAAAAGTGCTGGTGAGAAGGAGAGTGGTCTGCTCTGGTTGGAGCTCCGAGGAGTAATCTTCTTTCCAGATCAGGGAATTTCTCGCAATAGTGCTAAGGAGGAGTTTGTTGACTGCTGCTCCAGTATAGCCAGAGAGAGCACTGTGTTAAAACTGTGTGTTTTCTGAGGCCAGGTGATGCACTTTGCTTCAGGACCTGAATTTTGTTCTGAAATCTGCATGTGATGCTGTGAAAGACCAGGCCCAAATGTTATCTTGGCCTCCTCTCAAAAAAAAAACAAACCCAAAAAACCAAACCAACCAACCAAAAAACAACAACAAACCCCCCCAGGAGGGAAAATTGAAAATAAAAGAAAAGGCTTTTGATTTGTAATGACTATTTCTTGGGTTTGAATTTTGAAGGGGCTCGGTACAGGTGTAAGAACCTTTCCCAGAGTGACATCTCATACATAGAAACGCCGAGGTTCTGACAGGGCTGCCAGAGGGAATCACGCACAGTTAGCTGCTAGATGTGTGCATGCATGGCTGCCTCCCTGCCCTTCGCTCTGAGAGGCAGAAAAACAACTCTGCTCTGAAGAAGGAGGGAGGGAGGAGAAGGAAAAGAATATTTAAAGGTGGATTGAGTAACTAACCTGTCTGGAAGCCTGTCTGCCCGTCCATAAGCTGCTGAGCAACTGCGATGCTGATTTTGAAGTACTCAAGTGCACAGAGCAATGTGAACTTGGCCCATTGGTAAGGGAATAAAGTGCAAGTCCAGTACTGAAAATCAGATCCTAAATCCCTTGAAATATTGAAGGTGTCTGAAAAACTTTGTTAGTGTAGTCCGATGCCTAACAGGGTAGGTTTAGACTGGACATTAGGAAGAAATTCTTCGCAGTAAGAGTGGAAGCACTGGAACAGGCTGCCCAGGGAGGTGGTTGAGTCACCATCCTTGGATGAGTTTAAGAGTCGCTTAGATGTGGTGTTGGGGGATATGGTGTAGGGAAGAACTTTGTAGAGTAGGGTAGATGGTTGGACTCGATGATCCTAAGGGTTTTTTCCAACCTAGATGATTCTATGATTCTGTAGAGCAAAGCACCTGGTGTAAAGCCTGAATAAACCCTTTCAATGTCAGGCCCTGCATGGAAAGATACAGTTCAGCTTTGTCAGTTGCATAAAGGGGCCTTAGATACTGCATGCAGTGATGGTGATGAATTAGGTGGATTCCTCTCTGGCTCTGTTGGAAAAGCTACTGTCTCTGTATACCACGTAAGCTTTGTGTGTCAGATCTTATGGACGAGGTTTTAGGAAGCTCCTTTCTACCATTCATTTAATTCTGGGCCCTGCTCTCCTAAATGTGGCTGGAGAGCTGGCCAGCAGAAAAGGACCTGGGGGTGTTGGTCAACAGCTGGCTGAACATGAGCCAGCAGTGTGCACAGGGGGCCAAGAAGGCCAAGAGCATCCTGGCTTGTATCAGAAACAGTGTGGCCAGCAGGACTAAGGCAGTGATTGTCCCCATCCTTGGCACTGGTGGGGCCCCACCTTGAGTACTGTGTCCAGTTTTGGGCCCCCGTGACAAGAAAGACATTGAGGTGCTGGAGCGTGCCCAGAGAAGGGCAACAGAGCTGGTGAGGGGTCTGGAGAACAAGTCTCATGAGGAGTGGCTGAGGGAGCTGGGGTTATTCAGCCTGAAGAAAAGGAGGCTGAGGGGAGACCTTCTCGCTCTCTGCATACAACTCCATGAAAGGAGGTAGGGAGGTGGGGATCAGTCTCTTCTCCCAAGTCACAGGTGATGGGACAAGAGGAAATGGCCTCCAGTTGTGCCAGGGGAGGTTTAGGATGGGTATTAGGAAAAATTTCTTCACCAAAAGTGTTATCAGGCATTGGAACAGGATGCCCAGGGAAGTGATTGAGGCACCATCCCTAGAGGTATTTAAAAGACATGTTGATGTGGTGCTGGGGGACGTGGTTTAATGGTAAGTCGGCAGTGCTAGGTTAATGGTTGGACTCGATGATCTTAAAGGTCTCTTCCAACCAAAACTGCTCTATTCTGTTCTATGATTCTGAGACAAGTGTCTGTGTTTCTTGGAATCTAAGGTCCTGATCCAAAAGCTGTGTAAGTTGTCAGGAATGGTGTCATTTGGTGCAAAACCTCTCTCTTCGTAACTCTGCGATGGAACAGAACAGTTCACAAATGTGCCTGCCTAGGCTGGCAAGAGCGGCTGTCAGAGCATCACCATGGGAAGGTGCAGATCTCCTGACCATTCCATATTTCCGGCTGTGCCTGAAAGCTTAGCCCTCACGTTCACCCTTCTGCCCCTGGAGCCAAACCCCATGCCACGCTGTTGAGGTTGTAGCACCTGCAAGAACATGGGTGAGGAGCCCCAAAGTGTCCTTCTCAGGTGGGAAGAGGCTGGAATTAGCAAAGCCTCACTCTTGGTTTGAGCCTGGGGATTTCTCTGATGCCCAGAATGCCCTGTTTTTCACATCTGTAAGAGTCTGACCAAACGTGTGGCTTTGGACTTACTGCATTAGTTTTTAAGAGGTAATAGAGCATCAGTGTTACAGAGACAAGCTAGAACTACAGCCAGTGTTCAGGGAATTTCTTGTGTGTGGTTTTTTTCTGGATATTCCCTGCAGTTTTTGGATATGAATGGAAGCAAAGCCACAACTTGGCTGCTGCCTTTGGTATGGAAAAGATCTAAAGCAGTAGTATTGAGTTTTTATTTTTGCAGAATAATAAATTCTCCTCATTTTCCAGGATAGATGTGTACCACTGTACCGCATGCTTTAACTGTACAAGGAATAGACCTGTGTTTTGTTGGTTAACTTTGTGAATCTCAGGAGTCTGTGGAATATGCTTATAAGCTGTCAGATCAGAGTAGGGTATTTCAGCTTCAGTATAGCTGTTCATGCAGTCCTACATGCTTGAATGGCTTTGCCGTGGCTGAGCCGCAACATGCAGCTTTTGAACTTTCGTAATTTGTAAAGATTGAACTTTTTGTCATTCGCAGATTTTTGTTTCGGAAGCTTATTGTCTGTTAAAGTGGCAGCCCCACCCATTGTAAATTTAAACGTTACCGGTTTAGAATGAAATAAAAATAATTTTTAAAAACAAACAAAAATCACTGCTGACAGCTGTGGGAATCATGAGGGTATAACAATTTCATAGAATCATAGAATGGTTAGAGTTGGAAGGGACCTTAAAGATCATCAAGTTCCAAACCCTCTGCCCTGGGCAGGGACACCTCCACCAGAGCAGGTTGCTCAAAGCCCCATCCAGCCTGGCCTTAAACACTTCCAGGGATGGGGCATCCAGAGCTTCTCTGGGCAACCTGTTCCAGTGCTTCACCACCCTCACAGTAAAGGATTTCTTGCTGGTATCCAATCTAAATCTCCCCTCTTCCAATTTAAAACCGTTACCCCTTGTCCTGTCACTACATCTCCTGACAAAGAGTCCCTCTCCGGCTCTCCTGTAGGCTCCCTTCAGATATTGGAAGGCTGCTATGAGGTCTCCCAGGAGCCTTCTCTTCTCCAGGCTGAACAACCCCAGCTCTCTCAGCCTGATTTTGTTGAAGGCTGTGGCTAACTGAACTGCTGTCGGATCAGGCGATGCTTCCCTACGCTGTTTGCCAAGGGAGTGGTTACAGGAGTTAGTATGCCTACAGGTTAGAGTGGTTTGCATGGAGTTTCCTAACCTGCCCCTGCCTTAATGGGGTGATTGCAACCTCCTCAGCAGGCCGGCTTTGCCTGAAGTGTTTTATGTGAGCATCTTTATATTCCTTGAACTGCAGAAAAAAACCCCACCACAAGATGGGAACATTTTCAGGTAGCACAGCTGTTAGCATGGTGTCTCTGTGCCCACAGTGTGAGATACGGACTGTCAGAGGTAACCCAGGCTTTTTATTTGCTGTGTAACAACTGAGCACATGCTCCATTTATTGTGCACAGACCATATATATGTCCTGTATTAATAATATAGATATACAGGCGATTACACATAATGACGTACTTTAGTGTCTTGCAGGGCACTGATGAGTGAAAGTGAGAATTTTGTAGTCAGTGGTCAGTGTGAGTGTTGCGCTCCATGATGAAATCCGTCCCTGTGCATGGTCTCTGCACTTGGCAGGCCTCCAATAAAACCTGATGACATGGGTTTTGCTGGTATCTTCACTAGAGCAACAGAAGCTCATTTAGGACAAAAATAATTTTTCCACTTGCTACCTGATGAGCTGTGAAGTTCTGCTTCAGCTGAGTGGTGTGAAATTATTACCTTGAAACTGCTGATTAGACTGAGCTCTGTTTTTCATTACAGGCTCTTTGGTAACAGAGAAAATGGACACCTCTTCTGGATCTGGTCTCAGAAAATGCTTGGAAGCTGATGGCTGTTGATGTAATGCTCTTCTTGCAGGTAAGCAACATTTGGCTCAGTCACAAATTGTTTCTCTGCTGACCTTAAATCAGCAGCAGGACTCTGGTTCTCTGTTAACTTTCCTTTGCTTTTTAACAGTCCAAATAAATATTGGTTCTGCACCCTCATGCAGGTGTGGCGTAATTGTGAAGGTTGAAATTTGTTGGCGGCCTTGGGCTTGATCTTACCAGTTGCTCCTCTCCTCATTAATTAACTTGCAGTTCAATGACAATTAGCTTAGGAGTCTTTCTGCATTTCATAGCAGGGAGTTGATGCAGTTCTGGAATGTGATCATGCTTCGCTGTACTATATTCAAATGTGTTTAAACAATAGGTGGAGACTGCTCAGTAAATACTTAGACTGTGAGTATATCACACGACATCAGAGGAATACATAGGGGGTTTTTCTAGACTGCTTGTTTACAGCTTTCATGGAACTAACAGTTGTTAATGCAGTTACTTGGCTCAGGCACCAAGAAGTTAATTTGTATTCTCAATAACAACTACAGGCTTGCTTCATTTAAATCCTTACTTTTACTTTAAAGGTTTGCTTCTACACTGCATCCAATTTTACCTAATTCTCAGCAGCTGTGGAAAATAAGCTTAGTCCCATCCCACCACCCCCTCTCTGCCCTTCCACTACAGCTAGATTTTATTTCTTTTAATTCATGTGGTTCCCTGCTTTTGTTTCTGTTGTATGTAGTGATGTTGTGGCCTTCGAATCAGCCTGTTTGGAAAGTTGGCCTGGCAAAAACCAACCCTACCAAAAAACCCCCAAAGGTTTATTCTCATCAGATCTGCTTGCTGAATCTATTTGCATTCTTTCAAGGTGCGTGGTTAATTCTGTGGCTGAAAGGGGGACTGGGACCAGCCTTCTCTGGGACTACACTTGAACTAGATATCGATCAGAATGTCCCTGTGTTGCTCTGTCCTGCAGTTTACTCGCAATGAGATGTTCAGAAGGGATTGATTTTCAGCTTTGCTAATAATAATAAAAAGCATTGGTACAGTGCTAGGTTGGTAGTTTCTCTTAAATCCGAATTTCACCTTCTGAAGCTAGGACGTCTCTATTTTGTGTTCTTATTGTATACTTCTTTTTTGGCTCTGGACATGTAAGTGTGGTCACATGGTATTGTTTTTATATGAATTAATACAGCATTCTCCATATTGGATTTTATCTTCTCTTGTATGAATGCTTAGGAACCCTGAGTTGCTGAGGATTTTACTGTGTGCTGTTAAGGGTCACTCTCTAGCATGACCTTGGGCTGTGTTTTTGCAGGTTCTTTTCCCCCCAGGCTTCACAATGGAGCTGGATGGTATTGTGTGGAACAAGCCTTTAAGTGAATAGAACTTCTTGCATTCCTGAGAAGTGCTTTTGCTGTCAAAAAATTCCATTTCAAGTGCAGGGGAAGGTGGGAGTTGGTGGATTGCGTAGTTTGTGTGGGTGTTCACTTTTTGTAACAAATTCAAACAGCTGAAAATGTTCTCTTAAGTTGTGGCTCTGAAAGACCGTTTGAATGACAGAGGAGGTATTCTGTATGGGACTTTCTAACCGAAGCTCTGGTGCCTTAATTCATGCCTCCTGGCAACTGTCTCAACTGAAATCAACAAATAACTACTACTGTGTTTGCTATTTCTCCAGAAATTACTTCAAAATATTTTTATTGTTTTATAGGTTTGAACTAGTCTATGTATACAGGTCTTAGCTACCATTCAGAAAAAGCCCCAAGTATTATAAGTTTATAAATACTCACTGGGCTGTACAGACAGACAAAATTCAGTTGGTGTGACTGTGGATACATTATTCATTGCAGTGTGTTACTAATAACCTTGTAACTCACCAGTGACAGCAAATCAGAGCCAAAAGGGAGTCAAAAAGGACATAAATAGTTGAAATAAATAATGTATCTGCTTTCAGGTCGTGAGTCCATCATTTAAACAATAGTGGTTTTCTTTACATCATTTTTGTATCTTTGCTATTGTTTGGTTTTATTTGATCACTTTGCCTCCTGCCACTAGGTTAGTTGGAGAAGGTTGTATGCTGTTCTCTAATTAGATGATGAATTAATTCTTTCCCTTCCTTTCTGGTTCCGCTTTGGATTTCTATTATCAGGGTAGCCTGGCTACTGATTTCAGTAAGACTTTTATTATTTACTTGGAGTTCTCCTGTGACATACAAACTGAAAGCATGCAGAGCACTTGTTGTGGAGCGAGTCTGACATCTCTGAACTCTTTCTGGAGAAAGCATGGGAGAGAGTTTGTGAAACCACTCTCCTCTTCTCCGTAGGCGTTCCTGGGTATGTTCAGGTGGATTGAGCAAACCATGTCTTGGAAGGACATTGAATTGGAGGTTCCTGCTGTGCTCCAGGAATATGACTCCTTGCCCCCTCCCACCCAGTCTCAGGAAGCTGAAGATCCAAATAAAAGGGACTTTGGGTCTGAGTTTGAATGCAGTGATCATGTTGGGATTACATTAAAAGGCTGTAGCTCAGCTTCATCTCTATATCATGCTCAACTATGAACAAAGAAAGAAAATAAAAGGAAATAAGGAGGAAGTCAGAAAAGCACTTATTTTTAGGACCTTGTTTTCTGTGGCTGCTTTAGGCCAGTAGCAACTGTTTCTGGCTCTTGAATTTTTTGTGAAAAATTCTGTCTCTTTTTAAGAGGAAAAACAGGTGCTTAAAATTACTACATTAACTAGCAGTCCTGGGTGCAGTTTTTTTAGAAGATGCCCCTCCCCTTTCCCATCCTGAAGGCCTGTAGATTCCCAGCCACAACTTCAGAGTTCAGCTGAATCATTGCTGTATTTGGATATGTACATATGCAGCAATTCTCTAGTCCCTGCGCCCGCATGTCATCTCCTGGTGCTCTCCTGGTGCTGCAGACTTCTGCATCCTCCAGGACTGGACGTTTTGGAGGGGTAAGTGGAGGGGCACTGCGTACCTCTCCCTTTTCCTTCACCCCCTCTACTGCTCACAGGACTGTTTAGAGACACTCTGAAATCCCAGGTAGACAACTTGTCTAGTGCCACACCTGACTTCCTGGGAACGTTCTTCCCTTCCTTCCCCAGGGTAGGGCTGGACAAAGGTGGGAAGTGTGCAGATACTGGGCTTTTTAGTTCTGTGCTGAGAACAGGTAAGGGAAGGTGCACATGGTGCTCCTCTGGATGTGTCAAAAGAAGCATGCTGGAGAGCCAGGGCCTGGATATCTGCAGTGTCAGTAGACAGCATGGATTCCCTCTAGCTTTTGTGGCTTACATCTTCTGTACGTGTTCTCATCTCGCTTCTGGCTGCAGGGCACTGGGGCATAGCAGCCTGTAGATCTGCACTGGTTGACCTCTCCATGCTAGGGTTTGCCAAATTTAGCAAAACACATGTAAGGTATGATGAGTTATTTTGGTAGAGTTGTCTGTCTGATGGCTATATTTTAATGTCAAAGGAGTTGGAAAATTTTTTCCCACCTAGAAATTTCCTTTTCTGTCATATCAATACTGATTAAATAACAGAAGCTGATGAGTCTTGCCTATAGTAGGAATGGTGTGTGGAGAGGGGGGCTTCCCTGTCATTCCCCAGTGTAATGTGGGTTAAGAAAGTAGTGATAAACAAAAAATGTGCCAATTTCAAGGATTTTTAAATTGGTTAGTGATAGTTTAGGATACTGAGAATTATCTAAAGCAATCGCTTAATTTCTTCCTTAAATTCTGTGCTGTTAGCTGGCAGCAGATGCATTTCTAGGAGCACCTTGGTGTTCCATGTGGCCTAGTCGGTTTTTTGGGTAATGTGTTGAGCAGCCACTGACTTAGAAGAACAGCTTCTCTCTTCTTGTGTCCTACACAGGCATTAAGATTTACAGCCTTAAGTAAATGAACGAGCAAACAAAGTGGACAGCTTTTAGGTGGTTGCAAGGCTGGGTCTCTATGATGAGAGCTTTCTAATACTTCACTCCTTGGCACCTTCATCCCTAAAATACCTGGACTTTGCTGAAGAGCTTTAAAAATCAGCTTCCAGATGTTAAAATATCCAGCTTATGCTTGATGGTGCTGACTCTGTCTTCAGATAGCATTTCTGCTTTTAGAATGCAGTTCTTGCTTTGATCAGCAACACAAAGTGATCAGGTACATTTATTATTCCATGGATATGAGCTGGCAATAGGTTTCTCATGCATCAGCTATCTGGCAGAGGGAAAGCAGGCAAGGCAGGAACTTTGCAATGAGGAAGAGGAGGATTCCATCTTGTTCCCCGGTGGGTTTGTCCAAAAGAAGTAAAGAAGTAAGCAGAAAGGCACTTGGAAACTCAGACAAAATTATTTGCTTTGAAGTGTAGACAGAGCAAAGCTTTAGCTCTCCTGTACCACTCGGGTAGCATGTACTGTTATGATAAAAGTTCACTGTGTGCTTTTGGTTGCTTTAAAAAAAAAAAAAGGGAGGGGGGTGCGTATCACAAAGCACATTGTCTTTCTGGTGCTCACAAACCCCTTCAAAAAGAAAGTAAATTTATCAGTTTTCTCAGTCAACAGAATGACAGCCTTGAAAATATATATTTGATTTAGAGTCTTACGTGAGTCTTTAAGTGTTAATGTTACCCAAGCAAAAGTGTTTCTCTGAGTGGGATGTGAGACAAGAGCTTCTCTCAGAAATACAGTCATCTTGTAAGAAGTACAGACTTCTGCCCTTGCGTCCGGGTCCTTTCTGCCATAGTGGGAGGCAGGAAGCTGATTCTCAAACTATGCAGGGCTTTCTATATCACTTCCTATAAGTTCTTTGCCCACTGTCACCAAAGAGTGATAGTCATGACCAGATAGAAGACAGCGAACCAAATAAACCTAGTTCAATGTAGTGTAAAGATTTCTGTGTTTCCAGCCCATTTCTCCTAGAACCAATCCATTTTTGTAAGAGAGGTGTCCTAATTCTAGCGTAATTCTAAAAAGGGAAGATATTCTTCATTTGAATGAATAAACTGTGTCTTGATTTGCACTAGAAAGTTGATGGTAGGTGAAATGGAAGTGGTTCCACAGGATTTTATGATAACTAAGTAGTAAAAAACCACCAACCAACCAACAAACCAGCCAAAAACAAAAAACCCACCCACAGTAGATCCAGAAGAGGATCTGTTTGGCTGCTACTTTTCCTGGAAGCAGTTAAACCTTTCCAGGGTAACTGTACTTGAACTTCACTGGAAAGCCTTATAACTTAATAGCAGCAAGTCCAGCAAATGTATGGGTACTTCACAGAGATGGCATTCATTGTGTGTCTTAACATGCGTGCGACACAGCCAGTGCGCAGCTATGGGGCAGAACGTCTTCTTCCTATGTGAGGCTGGTTTGGGTAGAGCTTGCCGAGCTTCAGTGTTCTGTGCTTGGACCTTGGTGCTTTTTTTTTTTTTTTTTTACTTTTAACGGGATGCCACAGGAGACCACATGGGACAAATATTTCTCAATTTAAAAATGGCTGGAAATTGCCGGGAAGGGGTCAGCAGGCACTTGTGGTTTTTTTCAGCGGTGCAATTGCTCCATCTACAGGTCAAAACATCTGCTGAGAAGATCATTGTGCAGCACGGTCAGAGTGCTTTCCTTCAATTACGTTAATAAAAGGACCACGTAGCTAAAACTTCCGCAGTGAGTCCACCAGTGTGGTTCTGAGTAACCAGCTTCCAACAGAAAATTGTCATCTACCATAAGGTCACCTCCAAAAGAGTGGCTTTTCTGTTCGTTTTGTTTGTTTGTTGGTTTGCTCAGTGAGAAAGGGTGAAGCTGCAGTGTGTAAGGGGGGGTGGTGGCAGGGAGGGAAAAAAAAGGCAAGAAGTTAAAAGCAAATGTTGGTGTGAGGGGAGAAATGAGTGTGAAATTGCCATGTGTAAACTTTAGGTGGGCCACTGGAAGATGATTTCCATCATTGTCAGTGTGGTGAGGTTTGAACAGCTTCCCAGCAGTGAGATGAAGGAGTGAGAAACCCAACTCAAAGTGATCTAGATAAATTTGGGAGTGGGATCATAAAATAGTAGCTGTGGTATCAAGGTAGTGACTCGGGTGGCACCTTTCAAGGCAGTAGTCAACAATGTTTTTGGGACAAACAAAATGTTCAAAAGGGCAAAAGCCTTTTACTTAAAAGTAAGTTTTAGTTAATAACTGAATAATAACTGAATAATAACTGAATAATAACTTTTAGTTATTTTTGAGGTTTTTTTGAAAGACCCGAGTCGAATGGCTTGTGAAAACAAAACAATGTGTTCTTACAGAGATCTGGACAGATGAACAGCAATGAGGAGTTTTCCCATATAAGCCTGCCAACGTGTCTCCATCCAAAGTTGGAGACACATTCCTGGGGTAGGAGCATAATTCGGTCAGCATGTCTGCTAATTGGCCTCTGTGGCTGCCAGTATAGTAACAGATAAGGCATTATTTACCCAAGAGAGAGAAACACAATCTTGAACACATCTTAAATACAGTTCAATTTAAGGACAAGAAGTAGAACAGTATGAAAAATGTTCTTAACTTGTTTAGCTTTGCTCCTAGGTGGAGGTGGCAAAATCGTTGAATAAAAAGCAGGGTACTTAGTAGGTATATGTGTGCTGTATGTGGAAGGAATTGGAATGGTGCGCTCTTGTTTCTTGATAGTACTGGGATATCTTCATCAGTATCATGCAATACATGTTAAGCAGCTGATACCTTTAAGATTTTTCTGAAGGGACAACTGAGTAAGTGGTATTTAGGAAGAGCTGAAGAGATGACTGGGGAGGTTGCTGACCCAGCAACAGTAGTTTTTGATAAACTGCAAAAGACAAGGCACGTGTTCCAAAAAAGTGCAGCAGAGTTACTTGTCCGGGCATCTGTCTGAAACAAAACAGAGGGGAAGCTCCTGGGACATCAGTGGTGCCTTAAGAGCTGAAATGACTCTTGAGAGGGTTTTATGGGACATAATTCTTGTCAAACAAGTGTGATGCTGGGGAATTGCAGGTTTGGGTTTAATAGCAGCACTGAGTGTATATGTAAATGCTTCACAAAAATCTACCTTATTGCTCAAAAATAATGTTACTCTCTAGCATAGTGTTAGAGTGTGCATTAAAACAATTAAGAATCAGCTAACGAAGTTTTAGTAGCAATAGTTAGTGGGAATCCCTATCAAAGAGGTGGTTTAGTTTATTTTCCTCTGCAGTGATCTGTGCTATTCAGTGCTTTCATAAAGGTCTGGAAGCAATTGTGGTGACAGCTGTTGAGCAGCAGTGAATCATACACAGCAACGCACATTTCTTGGGGCCTCTTTCTGGAGGGGAATAACAAAAGCATTTCAGTAAGGCAAATTTGAAATTACACATCCAGGAATAAGAAGTACAAGGACTTCCAACACATTCACAGACTGTATTTTTGTGTCAGTTCAAGGGTTCAGTGATGGTAGTGGACAGGCAGTTCAAAAGAAGTTCTCAGTGGGATGGGTAGAAGGCATCCTGTGGTGCTAGATGGTGTAGAATGAGTGTGGATGTACAGAAATACACAATGCAAACATTTTTTCTTTATGCAGCGTTGATTAAATTGATCCTGGAACACTTGGAATAACGTATCCAGTTGTGGTGCCAAGATTTCCTTTTCTTTGTTTAAAAAATAAACGAACAAGCGAATCAGAAAATACCAAAAAAAACCATTTAAAGGCTGAACAAATACTTTTAGCTCTGGAAGTCCTTACCATGTATTTGTTGTAGTAAATAAGAACATACAGGTAGAGAAAAGATTGGAGATTAGAAGTCTAAGATCTGAGACCTGTTCTTTTCAGCAGAGAAAAGGAGACCTATAAAAAGTGTGAATGGCAGGGGAAAAAAAGCACGTCTTTAGTGTAATTTTAAGCAGACAAAGCAGTTTGTTCTCTGTTCTGTGGTATCTTTTAGGAGGAAGCCAAGAGTGTGCTGTACTTGAGGTGGCTGTGCTTAGTAGAGGGGGAATAGTGAGAAATACAGGTGGTGAGAGCAATGAGCTCTGGAACTGGTAACCCAGTGCATAAGGTGCAGCACTCCCTCCACCCCCTGTTTAGCTAACTTAACAGCTGCCCTCTCTTAATGACGAGTGTATGTCTTAGTCCTTCCCTTCCATCTGTAGGAGCTGGAAAGGGTCAGCTATCAGGATTTTGGTTTTAAGTGGTACTGTCAGGGGGTGCTTCCCACACACCTGCAGGCTCAGCAGCTCCTCAGCAAATGGGTGTCCTCCAGGCACAGCACTGTGGTCAGGCAGGTCCTGCATCCCCAGGTGTGTTTGTGCTCAGGTGTAGCAACGGCATTTGTTACAGAAGCAGAATGCTTGATTGCTTATCGTGTGTTTCCTGGGCTGCCTAGGAGCAGAGGGGGACCCTGCTGTGCCATAATCAAGTATATTTATGAGTTCTTTATTCCAAATCTTCACACAGAATAACACTGTTCTCATTCCTCATCAAGCCCCAAGCTGGCTAATAAGGAACAAATTCAATGTATTCCAAGCACAAGGCAATCTGTTTTAGCAATGATCTTAATAAAGTCTAGTCAGCAATAAACCCTGGTAGTCAGAAGTGATTTTCCTTGAGTTTCCTGATTAGGGAATGCTGTTCAATTATCTGGATTCCAACGAGCAGCTGGCATACATGCTGCAGACAGAAAGGGAGAGTGGGAGAGAGGTCTTTAATTATCTTCAAGTCAGCAAAGATCAGTGTGTTGAATCAAAACAGATGGAGTGTATAATCCACTAGCGATACTCGTGATTGGGTAAATATAGTTATATGACAAAGAAGAGGAAGGCAAAGCAAATGGAGAGGAATTTCCTTGTGGGTAGGCTTTGACTGTTGGTATATTTGCACTGTCACTGCTGGCCAAGGTGGAAGCCTGAAGTGTAAATAACAGTGTCAGAGTGAACCTTTCTGTGGTGACTTGCAAGGCCACTCTGGGGAAGCGGCAAGGTTTGGGGAAGTCAGTTCCTTGAGGAACCTTGTTCCTTGTGTTCCTCTGGCAGTGGCTGTGTTACACAGATGGCAGATTTGTGAGTCACTTGGTTCCAGAGGACACAGGTTTAATTCCCATGCTGGGGTGTGCTTCAGGCACTTCTGCAGTGACGGCAAATCAGGCTGGACTTGTCCAGAAAATGTCTTCAATTACTTTGTCCGACAGCTGCAAGGTGCTGAGATGTGTGATGGAGGCACTGTACAGCTGCTGGATGGAGTGTTACAATACTGGTAGGAGCTCGGTGTTCTTTCTGGTTCCCAGTTGTGAGGTTTGTGGTTAACTCCCAGCATCTCCACTCACCACCAAGTGGTGGTGGGAGGGCTGACCTGACAAGCTTGTCAAAGCCCAGCAAGGTCTTCCAACTAGAAGCCCTTTTGTTGATTGCCTTTACCAATTTATGGAGTTTTCTGGTGTGATGCAGGGTGCAGGTGTCTGCTAGGGACAGGATTAAATCCGGTGTCTCTTTTTACAGGGGGTTCTTGGTGGTGGCTAGAATGGCACAGAACTGTGCACAGGCAAGGAGTCATTGGTGATGGGACAGGAATGCCTGTTGCAACCAGAGTGCAGCTGAGGGTGCTGGTGTGTGCTGAATTGCAGGGATGGTTTTGTGCGCACAGGTGCTGCCGTGTGTGTCTTGGACAGGGGAGCTAGGACAAACCAGTGATCTAGAGAGGATCTCTTCAGCCTTGGCAAAGTGTGCATGGAAGACTGGCATGGGGTATCTCTGCCACTACTACTAAGCCCTGATGATAAGGGCACTCTAACTATTGTAATTTGTCTAGCTCTGAAGTGCATTTTAGTGACTGATTTTTCATCTTGTTATGTTAATGTATTTGCTCAATAGATGGAAACGAGCAGCATCTGGAAAGGCGGTTTGTTTACCGGGGGACAAAGCACTGGATAACCTTCTCAAGTGGTTGTCTGTTCCCCAGTTAGAGGCTTCTCCCTTTTGTCTCTCCTGTGTGGATAGAAGCTGGATTGGAGCTGTTGTGCTGAATATACCAGTAGTGGCACTAAGCAGAGCTTTGGGTAAAGTACTGCTTTAATTTTGTGGCAAATTCTTTGATAGCGGCACTGGGCTTCCTTGCTGAGGGATGGCTCTCGATACCAAAATCAAATGCTGCTCATGGAGGAATGCAGAGGCGAGGGGAGTTTTGCCGTACTGTGTCACGGGGAGATTAGTGCTCCAGTGACGCTGCGGTCACAAGTTCACACAGTCTAGAGCTGATATGCCAGAGGCAAGGGACTGCCACCAGTGTGTATGTCTGGCTCTGCAGGTACACTTGCACCTCATAACGCTCTCAGGTAACCTTGGACCTCTGCCTTTCAACTGCCTGGTTGCCTTTAAACAGGACCACGAGAGAAAAAGACATCCTACAGTGCTTGCCACCTCCTAATTGAAGTAAGCTGGAAACAAACTGCATTTTCCTTAACTGCCATTCTGTTCCCTGTATCAGTCCCCCATTCCTGTCATCCCTCCCTCTCCTGAAAAAGATTTTCTGACTTCCGTTAACAAGTATGTAAAATGACTGTGCAGAAATTTAGGTGTAACTTCTTTGCTGTGAAAGACATCTCGGGCTAAAGAATGGTTGAGTGGCAGGAACTTGTTCTGATGCTGTAAGAGCACATCTATAGGTGATACGCACATCTATATGGTGATACCCATTGGTGTGGGGCTGCATTGTGAGCCACTGTGTTACAGTGCACTGTGGTGACCGCGTCTCCCTGGGCTGGTAATTCGGAGCAGGGCAGTAAGTCTTGTACTGGCAAAGCTATTGATGAGAGCTAGACACAGGTGCTGGAAATTACTTTTAAGACTGCTGTCAAGAAAGTGAACGGGCAGGTTGGACGCAGTTGAGAAATGCCTCGCACATGTGGCAAGAAGTCCAGAGACAAGCCGGAATGTGGTGGGCTTCCACAGCGGCCTCCCTTGGCGTGTTACAACATTGAAGGGGACATCCAGCACCACATGGGGTGACGGTCCCAGCTGGAGGGATGTGCAGTCATGTGCTTACATATGTGCTTTGAAAATTAAAAGGGGTGGTGGTGCAGACCCTCATGCTGGTTGAGGAGGCAATAAGCATAAGGCGTGTATTTATTCTTCCTGGCTGCTTCCTTTTCCCCTTTCATTTGTCTCCTAGGGTTTGTTCTCATTTTCCAAAACCGAGCAAGTTCAAACAGCCAGCTATAGGAAACCAAATACGTATTTTTGTGGCATTCAACTGAGCTTTCCATGTAAAACTATCTATTTCATAGCTCTTTCTTTGAATAATAAAGATGTTCTGGCTTAGAGGCTTTTCTCAAGAGTCCCATAGGAGTTTGGAATTCATTCCCAACTCTGAAACACTAACTTTTCTGAGTGCTTACTATGAATGTATCGGTGTAAAACTTAAAGCAAATGACAAAAACTGCCATAGAAGCACTTTTTTTTATTAGTAGTAGGTAGAGTTGGGAAAAAAATCTACTTTAAAAGTAAACTATTTCTATTGTTTCTTTAACAGAAGTGTCTCAGTTCGGGGGTTACTTTAATACCATGATTAAAAAGACTGGTTTGAAGGAGGAACTCGACTTTTCCCTTCTAGAAGCTTTTCAACAGTATCCCAACACTTGAATACAAGAATAAGTGAAAAAAGTACTCTAAGCAACTCCATTAAAGCATCAGTTATCAGCCCAGAGTAAGTGACACAAGAGGCATGGGTAAAGAACAGAAAAGACTTTATTATATTAGATCTTATTGTCGCGACTGTACTGGGAAACTCCCTGTAATCTCAGTTCAGGTAACATTCAGTACAGAGTAACTCCCAATATCTTGGGTCAGTAGGTATCAGTGCCACACTGAGTTATGGTATGTTCTTGAACAGATTACAGAAGATTTGGATATGCAAAACGGTTTATATTTTCAAAAAAAGTTTTGGTTCCTAAGATTGTGACTGCAGATTTACTGCTTTGTACGTGTCCCACCCCTTTCATTTCCTTTACAACCCATCCCACAATAGCTAAATGAAAGAGAAATCTTAAAAACATATTTCTCTGCTATTTGTTTTCTAGTAAGGCAGTGAAATGTCACTTTTAAAATAAAGTACTGGGCATTTTTCAGTATGAACTTTTCCCCAAGAGGACAAGCTGCTCGTATCCAGAGATTGGCAACAACGTCATCACTTTGCCACAGGAGTGGCCTTTCTGGTCTGAGGGATCCAAAATTAGGTTGTGACCTCTATAAATCCCATTTTCTATTTTCTCCTTATCAGTCTTACTAGTTACAGGAGCAGGCCATCAGTGGCATGACCAGAAGCAGCTCTGTTTAAGTAATCATCTTATTCTGAGATGCTTTCTGGATGGAGCTGTCAGAAGATTTTTCTTTTGAGGCCCAGTTGAGCACTACAAGCAAGTGAATGCCCAGGTCCAAAATAAGGGACTGTTCTTCTCTATGATTGTTATTCTCGTGTGCAAATAAATAGTGGCTTCCCAGGAGAAACTCTAGTAGTTCACCACCTTAATGATTCGTACCACGTACATATTATAATGTACTTGAGAGCGGGTACAGGACTGTTAAGAGTAGTGCAGAAGGTACAGACTCTCACAATACATGTTTCTGGTTTCTTTCTGTATCGATTGTGAGTTAGATTTTTAAATTTTATAATGAATGAGAGCTGAACAGAAGAGCACGGTCTACGTTAACCGGAGGGAACAAAAATATTCTCCATAGCTTGCTAGATCTCATCATTAAAAAAAATAATAGTATGCAGTGTGGGTGTTTTAAGTGCATACATTAACTATTAAAATGGAGGAGCATAATTAAAAAAAAAAATCTGTAACTGATGTTTCACTTTAAAATATCATCTTATACAACTCTAAATAAGGCATTGTAAATACTGCACTAAACTAAAGAGGTTACTTTAGTCTCTCTCTCCTGGCTTCTAATAACATTTGAAAAAAAAGAATGAAATCAAATATGGTTTTAGATAGGAGAGGGTCTGGTTTTGCAGAAAACTTGCACTTTTCTTGTGAGGCCTTGGGCAGATTCTTTCCCCACCCACACCCCATCTATCCTCAGTGACCCTCCTCTGTTCCCCGCATCCATCCCTGGCTGAAACTGGTGTCCACCTGATCCTGCGCCATTCCATGTGTTCCAAAGAGGCATAAGTGGTTTGTAGCTGAACACAGAAATGGTAATCTTTTATGTGCTGTATTACCTGTTTAAAATAGGCTAATTAACACAATGTAATGACTTTAATTTGTTGGCACATTATTGTTTTTTACACTAGAAAAAAGTCCTTCTAGTGTAAGTCTGGTTATCCTTACCTGGAACAGTTTTGATGGGAAGCGTAAGCCACTTTTAATTTACAGAGCATCAGGGAGACTTATCTGAATTTAGAAACCCCCAAAATGGGAAATACATAAGCTGATAACGCCTACTCTGTAAGTTGATGTTCGATATCCAGCCCCCCATGATTGCATAGCTTCCCAGCTGGAGGGGGGCACATTATAAACTGTCCTTTCTAATGCCTTTCTAGAATTACACTTCTGCTGGTTATCAAAAGTGGGTATGTGCGGTGTTATTGATTAGTTTACTGGCCTTGTCAAGGGTGCCAGCAACATGCATTTAAGGGACCTCAGCTATTTCTTTTAACATGTTTTTTTAAAAGTTTGGGCTAGTGATTTCTGCCCTTTCTTGAGCTGGCTGGAGAAGAGCTGCTTTTCTGTTCAGTTGTTCTGTTGAACAGTTCAACCACTACGACTGCTGTCTTTCAGATTCCTCCAAAACATTTATAGGACATTTAAGATATTCTTGTAGAATTACTGTATTAAGTCAGGATTATCTTTAGTGTGAAGCTCTTACAGCACAGAACATTTACCTGTATAAAAACATGGCCGGCAAAAATGATCTGAGTTTGGAATTCCAAAGAAGCAGTACCTAGGGAGCTATATTTTACTACTAAAAATTCAACTCTTCAACTCCTCAGTGTTCTAGGGAGCAGACAATAATCCTACAGAATGAGGTAAAGAGGGTTTGAGGTTTTGTTTTTTTTTTTAATTGATATGTTTGTAACAAAACTATGGCAGTATCATCTTTAAAAAATGAAGACATGAATGAGTGATGAAACTAGCCCAGGGTAAATAATCCTTGCAGGAATACGTTTTCTTGTCTGTGCGTAGAATAAAAACAAACACAGGTAAAATATTCAGAAACCCCAAAATCAAATTAGGACTGTAACATGTGCAAGCAAAAAGGATGATCAAAGGACTGAGTGTGAGCTGAAGCTTAAGACCTAAGAACTCCGAAGTTTTTATTGATGTGACATCATCTCTGTTTGAAGAAAAATAAAGTTAATGAAATTTACATGATGAAAAACTTCCAAGCTTCCACAGATTTTTCCATAAACAAAACACATTCATGAATCAGTGAACCACAGCGAGAGTAAGGCCCTACCAGTTTTGCAGACTGATTGAAACTTTGAGCAGGAAGGAAGGAGGGCACTTTGATTCAAGTCAGATGGGCTGGGATGAACTGAGCTGTCAAATGCAATGTTCTGCTCTCTCTGGGAGATTAATCATTTGTATTTGGATGGGCATTTAAACAGATTGCGGTAGCTTTACATTAAGCCAAACCTTCAAAAGTTGGGCAATAACTGAAGACAGGAAATAGAAAAATCTTAAGTAATGCTGGATTTGTTACAAAATCAAGGGCATACTGAACAAATCAGAGAAGCATTTCCAACCATTTGAAAACCTGCAGACAAAACAGTATCCCAAATTCAAGACATGATTCTGAGCCTTTTAATGTTACCTGGAAAAATTATCCCCATCAGTTGAGGTTAGGACTTATGTTCTAGGCAACAGCTCAACAGGTCTGCGATTTCCAGGCTCTCGAGTGAGATCTGAGGCTAATGGGATGGATCTTCATCAGTGCTGGAGGTAGCAACAGCTGAAGGAACAGGCTGTGGCTTTTCCAGTGGATTTTGAAGTTTTGTTTCTGAAATGCTAAATTCCATCATGGGCTCTTTCATCTCCACCACAGGTGCAAAAAACCAGTAATGCTAATTCCAGCAATCCAGATCCTATTTCATATGCAGAAATTAACCCAAAGGCAAGTAATAAAAATGCATACATCATCCCATTCAATTATTCAGCAGTTTTGCAGACATACCGGAAAAAAACTAGCTTTCAATATAAAAATTGTCTATGAAACAGTCTAACTTGAATTTTTCTCCATGGATCATAATTCCACATGTGCTTCTGGATCTGTAGAAGGGGAGAGAAAAATGAGTACTTCATTTCCAGCTGCCTCAATTAGCAGATTGGTTTGAAAATTAGTATATAAACCCCAAAGACTTGTTCTTTGCAAGGTTCCCAGTGACTGAAGAAACACTTCATACCCATTGTGTACAGCAGCATTTTAAGTAAAGTTTAAGATAAGGCCAAGCTCCTAAAATTGCAGGAACAGTGAGGGTCTTTAACAGAACTGGAAAGTGTGCAATATACCTCTCTGTTCTTTAAGTTTCAGAATCAGGTGAAATTACACCGGCCTCACTCACCAAGGCCTTTCTATCCCACTAAAATACACAGCTTATTTAACAGATCCTCCATGCAAGCCTTTGCCTGGGGCACATTTACAGTGAACGAGTACACAACTTTGCCCCAGTCCAAAGGGGTAGGAAGAAAGTCCCAGAAGTAGGGAAACAGTCAGAAAATTTACCATGTGTGTGTTGGCCTGGCATCTTAGCTGGTGTTCCCGTTTCTTTTTCTTTCTGGAAAAGGCTTTGGAGCAGTTTGATTTCTTGATCGTAGTCCTGCCATTCTGGAACTATACGCATTGCTGCTTGCAACTTGGGCTCTTTGGTCATGGGGTTATTACACTGCAAACAAAACATACCAGCGGTTCAGACAATGTGTAAGAAAAAAAAAAAGGTTTATTTACTGAACAGAGGTATGCTTCCCCCTGGTGGAATTAATGTGTTGTTGGTGAACAATACAAGCCTGTGTTTTAGCCAGAGTACAGTGAAAAGTGTGTTTCCAAACTCATAATAATGCCACTGCTGCAGGTAAGAGAAGTAGAGAAGCTAAAGGAAAAAAAACTGAAGTGCTGAAAGCATTTAAGTTACAATACAGGATGAGATGCCTAGATCCGAGGTAGGGAAGTGCCTCTAAAACCGGTCACTGTATTCTATTGTGAGTAAATGAAGAGCGAGGGAGCCGTACTACACTCACCAGATCAATGGTTTTTGCTCTCTTCTTTGAGGAATCATCACACCACGTTTCACACCACAGCCACTCCTGTGGGAGTGATTTAATTGGCACCTGGTGGATCATGTTGTTAGGCAAATCCTGTTGTGAAGAATAAGAGTGAGCAGCAGTTTCCACAGGATGCGGGGTGGGAGGAACAAACAATATTGAGAAGTTTAACTTTTGTGAAGAGGGTTTTTTTCCAGTGCAAATAAAAAGCAATGAATCGACCTTTTGTTCCATTCCAAAGAAAGTTCTTTGGAAAAAAACCTGCGTACTGCAACTGTTAATCTTATTTTGTTGAAAATTAGTTATTTAGCAAACAGTATTAAAGCAGTAATACAAATCCAGTAGCAAGCCTGTACTGGACCAGTTTGAAAGACTATTGATTAAAACCATTGTGTTATTTGTTTTCCATCTGCCACAGTACAAGCCTTATTTCCATGTTACTAAGTCAGTGCACAGTAAAGCACTCAAGAGCTGGATAGCTCAAGAAACAAGTACCCAGTTGTGTTATGTATTTTTCTTGGAGGATACTGGAAAATTTGATAGTCTCTTAAGACATTTAAGACAAAGGTGGTGTTTCCATCCACCAGAGGTATTTGGTACTATCAGTACCTGCCTCATTTGAAGGCAGGGCATAACAGGACTGGCATTGGCATCTGGCTGTGACTGAAGTCTGACCAGGAAAGGAGGGGTCCCAGCCTGCCATCATACCCTGGTAAAATAAAACAAACACAATAAAACCACACCTGATCAAGGTTGGACAGACTGTTTGGATCTTGACTAAGACCCTGGTATTGTCCTCTGAGCCGATCTCCAGCTGCTATCTTTCTGAACTTCTTCAGATCCACAACATACAGAGCACTACATAAAGATGACACAATTAGTAAGGACATTTGACTGATGGGTAACTTACTGCAGCCCCAGCAGACCCCAAGGTACAATATGCTAAAACAATCTCTTGGTGGCAGTAAATCAGGTTATCTAATACAAGGCAGGAAAGCAGTTCTAATAGGGTCATGGCACATAAGAGAAAAAATTTTCAACAGATCTATCTTAGCTTTGCTGTCATGCAGTCCTTTCTTCAACATTTGTTATTAAGAAATGAAGATGTCTGGTTAGTTAACACTTCAGTTCTTCATCTGTAAAAGCTGTAGCATACTGAAAGTAACTTCAGTGTCCCTAGTGCTTCAAATGGACCATAGGGAATGGGACCTTAAAAAGGCAACAGCAGAGCAAAAAGTGGTTCACTGCAGCATTGTACACCATTGTACACCTCAGCTAGTTTTCTGCTAATTCTAAGTAGTAGCAAAAGCTTTCCCCCTCTTTTGAAAAAACTGAATTCTTCAGTACCTGATGTGGTATTTTCTTCCAGCTAAATGACTTGCCCAATATCCCGATTTCCAGAACCTGTAGCCGTCCATTTCTCTTCGACTGTCACAGAACGGAGTATATCCATAAGGAGCACCATCTAGATTGAAATCTCTTAATTCCTTTAGATCTGTGCGCACAATCTGAAGGGAAAGGACATCTTATTTTTATTTGTAGAAGCCTGCCGCAAATTATTTTGAAATGCTGGTCAGGATTTAATTGAAACTGAGCAAACAGTTAAAGGAAGAGCTACCTGTTATACTCTGCTGTCTTTGGCATTATGTATATGTAGTACATAAACACAGCACAAAAGGTGTTGTCTCCCCTACCCTTAGAGCTGGAGCAAGTAAATAGAGCTTAAAATAATCTGATAGGGGTTGGTTTGACAGCTAAAGGACCGAACTCTTGGTTAATAAGCAACAAGAATTCTCAATGTACATAAACTCTACCATGATCCTTTGTATCCTTTCCTCTTGAAAGTTTGCAAACCCTTCAGGGATGAAGGCTTTTTATGTATTCCATGTATCCCGTTCAGGCAGTGAGCACATGCAAAGCCTTACAGACAGCCTTTGCTTTGCAGTGGGACGTGGCTTCACGCACAAGGGCTTTGCCTTCTCACTCCTCTGAAAGCCACTCAGATCGGGCCAAGTTAAAAGGAGGGGGGTGGGAGGGCAGGGTGTTTGGTGACTTAGGAAAATACCGTACGTGGTAAGTGATCTGCAGGCTGGGAGAACAGACGGAGCTGGAAAAATGGAAGGGTGAAACAAGAATCTTATTTGGCAAACTTGCTGGAATCACAGTGAGTGAATGACGAACCAGACGAGTAAAAAACGAGCCAACAAAACCAATCTTTGTGAGAACAGGGGAAAACAGCACTCACTGGAGTACACTATAGTTACAGAATCAACCTTCAGTCAGGCCTGCAAAGGGCTCAAACTTGCAACCTTTCCAATAATACAGAAAATTATAATCAAGAATATACTATTCTTAGAGAAAATAGAAAAAGAAAAAAAGAAAAAAGAAAAAGATCAATTAATTCCAACCTCTCTGTTACCTGATCAGCATCCACAAACAGGATTTTATCAACAGCTAATGGGAAGAGCACATCTAGAAAGAGGATCTTGTAACCCCAGATGATACGCTGCTTCTCTGTCTGCTGATGAAGCCAGCGTGGCCATTTATACTGGACAAGCTCATACTGGAAATTATACTTCTCTGCCATGTATGGGATGAACTCCTGCAGAGGGAGGGGGAAAAAAGTAGCTTATCTCAGTTCTTTGTTCCTCTGCAGGAAAAACACAAGTGCATTACAAGAAAGAGACTGCAGTCCTGTAATAAGGCACAGAACATTAGAAAACAAAACACTGCAAATAATAACTACAGTTTCATTGTTATTTCAAACAAAGACATAACCCCAAACTGAACAATCAGTACAAATTGTAAAGCCAACTGTCATAAGACAACTAAATATTTTGGCACTTTTCCCCCCACAATTACTTATGAGCCATTTTATGGTGATCCACAGATAGTTTAAAAGAATGCATTACTCCAATCGTAAAATTTTGCAGATGGGAGAATTATTATTTGGGGCTGTACAAAGCAGCGTAAATTGGAATAATAAAATGAGTGAGAAGAATTGGGAGAAATTTTTTACTAGAACAATTTGGCCCACTGTCAAATCAGTTGATGTTCTCATCTGTGAGGCTTCCTCTGACGCTGGGAGAGCACAGGTTTAGCCAAGGGATGCTGGTACAACATGGCCATTAGAAAGGGGGGGGTGGGCGCAACTGCTGCACCACCCCGAGAGGGGACTGACAACAGCAGAGTCCCAGCACAGCCTGTGGTTACAGCGGTAGGGACACTGCCAAGTATTTCCCCTTGAGTTCACGCCGAACAGGTGAAATTCTCTAAGAAGTGATAGTTCCTAATATTAAATGTTAAAAGTTGCAAATTCCTGAACGTTTTGACATCCGTTTACTTCTGGGCTTTGTTTTGAATTCTGCTATTTGTTTTATGATGTATATATAAATATATTGTATAGTCAATATATATCATATGGATAAGTATTTCCAGGGATACTCATCTAGAGCCAGGGTCACTCTCTACCATGCACCACTCGTGTACTCTAGTCAGTCTGAAACATGGTTTTCTTTCCTCCTCTTACGAAGCTCTCCCCGTACCTAGTCAGAGGTGTTTCTTCTTTGGTAGTTTTTTCCTATAATCTTTCAGCCCTTATATATTAGATGTAAGTTTATAGCCCTGAATTTCATCTTAAACTCTACACCTTTGTTGTGTAAGTCACAAAAAAAAAAAAAAAAGAGTTCAGATTCTTTCAAGTATGATTTTCATAATAAAATGAAATTTTAAATTTATTTTTTTTTAAACTTTTCCCCACAATGGAAAAATTGGTAAATTTCTAATTGGTAACAAACCTTGAATGTAGGTGATAAGTAGTTCTTCAGAAACCAAAACTTTAAAGGAGTCTTAGTATGTTTCAGCACAGACAACATCATTATGCTGTCAAAAGAAAAAGAAAAAGAAAAAAAGCTTTTACAGAACAACTGCCACCCATTAGAAATCAGTTGCATAAGGGATTGTAAATTGCAGTTTTACATTATTACCTGACCCATGACTGCAGTCAGTCTAACTGGTCTTAACGCATGGAGAAAAAGCAGGTAGCTTCACCCTACTGCAAATAACTTCATTTTATCTACAGAATTACTAAACCCCCCAAAATCTATATATTTTAAGAGCCAGAGAATATACAACCCGTTGACTTTCACAGTCCTTTGAGAACAGAAGCTCAGATTCTTTGCGAAAGCAACTATGACTTATTCTGTAACTTCTTATCAATACATTTGTATTTGGTTCTATTGTAGTGAGAGAATTTAGGACAGCACCATACCAACTATTAAACTGAGTCTAGTTTGAAGATATGAACATTATGCAGAGAGAAGTTTCTATAGTACAGTCAGTGCCAAATCTAGAGGACTGCTGAGCTGCTGAAAAAGGTGGGGTTTTTTATATATTCTTGCAAATTCTAAGCTTTTTTCCTTGGGGAAAGCAGGGCACATTACCATTTGAGACACCCAGATTCTGAACTAACCGTAGGAATCTTTCATATAGGTGTCCTGAAGCCACAGAGAATATATTTAGTACATCGTCTTTATCCTGTTTCACATCTTCATTCTTCTGTCCACCTGTGAATCCCCTGAAAGGACAAATGTGTTTATATAAAGGATAAGATAGTAAGGGCCAGCTATACAGGAAAGAGTGCAACAGATAATAAGTTGCTACAGCATTGGTTTAATACAGGACAACCACGGGGTTTGGCGTTCAGGGCATCCTCCACAATGCGGAGTCCTGCAGACACAGACCTGGAAGACCTTATAGATGAGCACCTATTGCATTGAAAGGTTGGAGCCCCTGGAAATTAACAATTTTTTCAGGTTCCTAAGTCGCAGTGGGGGTAAGGGAACACAAAGCAGTAGCCCAGTTCTCTAGAAACAGAGGGGTCCTATGAAAGATAACCCTAAGTTCAAGCAGTCTTAATAGATAGCTAGGGAATATCACAGACCTAACTGTATCAGCAAATAGTTTCCCCCTTTCAAGAAACTTGCAGGTTATTATTGAATTAGTTTTACCATTTGAGAGATTCCCAAAATCCAGATTCATTCTCACTGGTACCATCACTTAGTAGATCTTCATTCATCATATCTAATTTTTTCTGAACCTGTAAAGCAATAACAATGCTTTAGTGAGCGGAACCACATATAGGGCAAACAGCTATGGAGTGTTATTTTGACACTGGCCGTGTTTGCATCTAAAAGGCACAGCAGTTACATGTCATTCTCTTCCGTGTCAAAAGAAAAACAAAACCAGGTCTCCAGATAATTCTATTATTGATACTGTGATGTAAACTTTATGCAAACTGCCTCAAATGTATGCTTGTAAGAAGGGATCATCAGGCCCTAATCAAAGTTTCTTCCCCACTACTGGTCAGTCTTTTTTAAGAGCAACTCTAGTTTTTAAACTTACCTTCACTTTAATAATTTTGCTCTTGAAGTTGTTGAGAACAACAATAACTTCACTCGCTTCAGGGGGAGAGTCTGTGCCGTCATGGCTGAAAATACAGCAAAATACTGACCTTTACTACAAAGCAGAAATATGTTCTTTATTTCTTCTGCACAGTTTTCTACATGGTATTAAGCCTTAGCACTATAAAACAGGTTTGAGTCATGCGACAAAGTGACAAATACATGTATTTGAACACACCCTTACTTGGTTTTTTTAATTAATTTATTTCATCTCACATAACTTACAATCAGTATGAAATGTAATATGCCGTTCAGTTCACTACACTTTGGCAACGGAACTGTGAGATTCACATATTACAGTGCCTCCCTAGTTCAAAAGTTTCACAAGAAAAAGATGCAATTATTTCTTATACTGTCCTACCTGTAGATTCTGTAGATATCCTCAGATCTGCCTTTTCTGAGTCTTAGAGTCCATGCACCAGGATTGGCTTTTAACTGGAAGTAACCCTGCAAAGTAAAAATAACATTTGTCAGTTTCCAGAAAAAGCAAACATAGAAAACTAAGTTTAAGTCATGTATTTTCACCCACTGTTTTATATCTGAGAACAGTTATTTGGAAGCCAGCTGATTAACATAACCATATGGCCTTAAAAACCCAGAGAACAGGAGAAAACCCCCAGAAGTTCCATTCAAAATCATTGTATTTTTCATAAGAGACAGGAGTATGAAAAGGTCTGGCATTATTTGTTAGATAAGAGAAAGTCTTCAGGGTGTCCTGATGGGAACAGTGCAATCACAAAGGGTTTTCTTCAAGAGCTTGTCTTCATGCAGGAGTGAGTGAATTTCAGAACACTGGTTGGCGACTATACAGCAGTCCATGAAAGATCTGCCCACAAAACAAAATTTACATCCATTTTGAAGCTTTCCAGACTAGTACTTAAGCTACAGCAGGAAACAGTAACATAGTTTATATGTTACAGGGTATTCTTTCTACAGAACTTAAAAAAATACATGTGAAATTAAAATACTGTATACGAGTCTGGAAGTTTCAGGTTACAGATCTGAGTATTTTCTTCTGTGATTTAGATCATTACACCTATAGAAGATATAAACATATGTAGTGATGCTTCAGTGTCCTGTCTGGTTTTGTACTGTGACCCCCAGATGCACACATGTGAACCAGTCTGCTTTAAAAAGACGGAGCAAGCAAAAAAAAAAAAAAAGCACAGGGCATGTTCCTGGTCTCTTCATACCCCTTGACAGTATAGACACGGATACAGCATTGTATACTGTGGTACCTACACTTGGGTTTAGCTAATTAGATAAAAAGACACCTCCAAGCCATTAAACTTTACTCCCTAACACACACACACACACACACACAGTGTGATCACACACAAAATAAGGGTCATCATCTTTTCTACAATAAGAAATATTACATCATTATAGGATATACTTTGGCACAGAGAAACAGAAAATGAGTGTAGGAATTTTAAAATGAATACTTAGCATCAGTGAACATTTTTTTTCCTTGCTTTTTCTTATTTTAGGCAATTTATTCCAGTTTTCCACTGTCATTACATATCAAGAAAATATTCCGGTGACTAACTTCCTTTGGCATAATTTTAGTCCATTACCTCTCATTGTCCAGTGCAACACTGCAAACAGACTGATCCCTTGTGCAGCTACCTCATAAAGGCAGCTGCAGGAAACAATCATACAATTGGATTTCTGTCACCTTTTCTCAACTTTATTAAGCAATTCCCATTCTTTCACACTTCCTTTGTTTTCTAGAACATCAGTTATTCCCTGCTGACTCTCTCCATTTGTTCTGTAGATCTCCTGAAGAAATGGGACCCAAAACAAGACACTGTCCACCTGAGGCTTACCCTACCACGGTGGGTGGCCCAAGGAGTTCCCCGTCTAGAAAAAACAGAACTGTCTGACCTGCCCTGGAAAGAGGCCGCTTAAGAATATTGGCATCATTTTAAGATATTCTAGAAGACTGCTCTCAGCAAGATGAAGGGAAAGGAGCACATCTTGGAAAAGGTAAGGAATAAATAAGCACACTGCAAGGTCTTAGACTTCAGTGTTAGGAATGATGTGGTTCTGATGCACTCCACAGGTGCTTGCAAATGTAAGTAACACCACATATCCGTAACCCACACACTAGAAAATACTCAGTGGTTTACGCAAGCAATTGTGCTGATGGAGGCCAGTTATTTGTCACCGGTTTCAATCAAATGCTTACCAAGTTGGCCATAACAATGGTATCCACGATGACAGGGGTGGTTGAAGTTCCCAGTGTAAACTGGAGTCCCCGAGGTGGCTGCCCAGTAGTGATATCATAGCAGTGTCCTTCCAGAAGCAGATACTCCAATTCATACTCTGCAGCTACAACATTATCCACCTGTAAGGAAAAGACACTGCTGAATTCAGTACTAGCTCTAAAGTGCAAATTTTTAGTGATTCAGTTATTCTCTAAAATGGCCATAGTAATTAAATAACACTTAATTTCACCAGAGTAATTTTATTACATACCTAGAAAGCCTCAAAGAGCTTGGCTGCTTCAAGTGACAGACTTCACACATATATTGTTAAGTGTCCCTGACCAAAGAGATTTGAATCTCAACTGGTAAGATGCTAGGATAACAAGAGGGAAGGACTGTTGCCCTATTTTACAATTTAATTTTTTTTTTTAACATTTATTGGAGGATGTAGTCGAGTAAGTGATCGGCTTGGCGTGTCATGTAAGGTATATGATGAGCTCCAGAATTTTGAATCTGAATCTGTTTAAAGCTAGTCTCATCTAATATTAAAAAAAAATCTGAAATAAACATTTTATTTTGCTCTGCGTTATTCTTACAGTGCACTAGGGTACTGTCAGAAATACCAATTCCTTTTTTCTACACCAAACAAAAGTGCCAAGAAAAGGAAAAAAAAAAAAACAAAAAACCAAAAACAACCCAAAACAAAAAAAAAAAAAACCAACAAAAGAGGGCCTCAGGCTCCACAGCTGTCAGTCAGACGTCTTTTGCTTATGCTGGATTATACTTACAAAATTACTGGGTTTAATATATATCTGCACTTCAAGGCCAACTAAATAATGGCTTATTTCAAGGGAAAAGATTATTTGACTGCCTCATTTAACTTTTATTACTTAACATTGCACCCTGAAGTCCAAAATTTTCTACTTTGCATTACATATGGATTATCTAACTTTTAATATATGTGTTTTTAGTGCCTATCATAACATGTTAGTGTTGTGCATTCTAACCGCTTACCAGCCCACTGCTTCTAGATCTTCTGAAAACTATTCAAGTTAACTGGTAACAGCAGGAGGTTAATAATTAGCACTGAGTTATCCATCCTATTAAAGATTAATGAGATTCATCAGCTTGTACATACAGCTGCTGTTCTTTCATTTCTAATGTCCTTTTTCTACTACACTCTAGCCCCTTGGATTTTTTTTTCCTCCTTACTTTTATCCCTATGGATGTGGGGCAGCACTGCCCAGATGTTCTGATAGTCTCATTCAAGGCCTGTTCTGGCAGCACTCAGCTCCTAAAGCTATTGCAATTGAGAGGATTTCTGCTGCACTGGTTTTACTGTTTCACTGATACCACGTAGCCTTTTGTGGGCCACAGGAGTGTTTGCCAGTAACAAAAGCTGTGAAAATGAACAGGTAGCTAAAACCAGGTTGGTGGCTTCTCAGAGCAGGGGAAAGTAAATAGAATTTGCTTACTGAAACAGGACTCGTTTCTTAATTCAAAATTTCTAAAATTAATTTTGAAAAATAACGATCTTATTCTTAGTTGTGACATTAGCCGTAGGGATCTCTAATCAGAAATTTTTCAACTAAAAAATTGAAAGATATTTAATGACCAACAAAGTTTCTTTCTTTCTCAGGATACTCTGAAATGCTATATATACACACTTAAAGCATCTGTAGGATCTGCTTCAAGCCTGCAGTATTTTTCAATCTGTGGTTCAGGCATCCATGAGTAATGGAGAACAGCATTCTTGCTGTTAGTGAGCTTAAGTTTTCCTGCATCCCTCCTAGAAAACACTTAGGGGTCTGCAAACATAAAAGGTGTTAATATCCACAGTTCTATGTTTATTAGCACCTTAAAATTCTACATTTCTTTCCCAGTACAAAAATAAGTCCTGGAAAAACACCACCATTTAAGTGCAGTAATAGGAACATGCTGATTTCTCTTACCTCCTCTAGGTAAATGTTATCAAGGTCATATGGGGTTCTGACAGATTCCACCATCCAGCTCTCAGGAGTATTCAGGTTCAAAGTGAACAGTGGAGACTGGGGCATATCCAAAAACTTGGCAATTGGTCCTGGAGCAAAGTTATTATCTGCTGTGAAAGAAATCTCCGGCTCCAAAACATAGCGATAAAAGCTGAAATTTCAGAAGGGAAACGTTAGAACATATTTCTGCCAAACTTTGCAAATATTTCACTCTCATTGAACTCTCTGATGGCATCGGTTTTCCCAGACCTCCAACACCTCCAAGGCTTTGTCCAAAGCAACACAGGTTGTGTTGACTTTGAAACAGGTCAGAATTTTCATCTTGAAGAACCAAACAGAATGTGCAAGACTCAACCATTAAGATAAGTAATTTATTTAACTCTCTATATATATCTAAAGGCATCCAACTTGTAAACCAGCAGAATTACCTCATGCTAGCCACAAATTCCCAGATTTTCTCTGTGGGAAAGTCATGCTTTTATATAAAGGAGGTCAAACTAGTTACTGAGACTGCCTGTAGGACATTTGACCATGTTTCTGTGCTGTTGCAATGTGCACATTGCAACAGGTTTTTCTCTCTCTCTCTCTTAACCCCGGCACGGTATTGCTTACCTTTTCAGTGGCATGTCTGAAAGCTTGGACTGGCAGTTCATAAACACTCTTAGGTTCATGTTTATCAATTGGTTCAAAACCTAAAGTAATGAGAAAAAGACATCCCTTAAAAAGCTAACTAGGAAAGCTGAGCGCTGTTTTTATAGGCAGGACCTCAAGGAGGCATTTACCTGCTCATTCTCAGTCCTCCCTTCTCATTATTTGTTTTACCACAACCACCTTTTAATTGCTGGTTTTAAAAAGAAGAGTTACCTGCTCTCTTACATTGCAGACTTTATTTTTTTGGGATGCAGAGACTTTCTTCCTCAAGAAGAAGAGTCCCTGCAAACTAAACCGTTAAAACGGTGAAACTAAAAGCTATCTAGACAATATCTAAGCATTATTTTGTTACTGTGTAGTATAGCATAATTAGTTTTTCCACTAATAAATGTATTGTGCAACTCATATGCACTATTAGAAAGCCAAACTGAGACAACTTTTTGAAATTGCCATAAAATGCATTACATCACATACATACCAAAAGTAACGGAGCGAGTCTTTGAGCATCTCTGGTCACAGGATCAACAATAGCCACAACATCAAAGTATGTCTCCCCCTCTTTTGGTCTCAGTTTAACTGCACTAAACAGAAGAAAAAACAATTTTAAAAGTATCAAATACATGGATAAACGTAGGAAAAGCACTATCCATATCATTTTGAAGTCAAATTACTTTCTAAATGGTATGTGCCTTCTGAAACTAGATAGAGAAAACAAATACATCTATACATAAATTTGTATAAAATTAATTTCTGGAATCTCATTGTGCCCTCAAAACTGTTGGGGACTTTCCTATTGCTACTTGGATATTTTTTTATTAAGTTAAATGCAATGTGAAACAATGGAAACGTTAAAGGATAAGGAAAAGCATGTTGCTCAGCAAATGTCAGCAATCCTATACCTGTATCGTTCTTCAAAAAAATGATACTCAATCCTTGCCTCTCCCTTTGGTTGAGCGGAAAGAAGAGCATCCACTTTCATTACTAAGTCACTTGCACTGAAAAGAAGAAAGAAAAAGAAATATGCTTACAGATACTCAGGAAAAGCCTTGTACTTATCACATTTCTGCCAGTTAGCAGCAAAAGAGAAGACAGACTGAATTCAGATGTACACACTAACAGTTTTACTACCTCTCTCCACAAGCTCTGAATTATAAAACATATATAAGGGTTAATCCACCATTAATTTAAACAGGTTGCAGCCTTGTTACTGAGGGTACCAAAGCTGGTATTTTAGGGGTCAGCCGTGCTACAGGCACTGCCTTCCTCAATTTTACCAACCTCTCGGACCTGTAAGCCATTCCGATCAAACCTTCGTTTCACAGCATTCTTCCCAGTTTACACTGCAACTCTTAAGAACTGGGAAGCAATCCTGTCTGTAAAGAAACTTTTTTTTTGGAGGAGGAGGGGAGAGAGGGGAGCGGGGGGTGTGCTATCATTAAAGGGGAATTACTTCTGACAGCTTCCTTTTTATTATTCCCATAGATGTTCAGTCTAGTATTTTAAGAATATATTTAATCTTGAAAACGTAAAACCTCTTGAAAGTTCAGTGAAAATTGATTTGTACATCATAGCTTTGCCAAGAAGCAATACTGTAACTTAGAGGTCTGCCAGCTTTTCCTGAATTAAGTCTCATAGATTTATAGTGACAGCTGTTTAAATTGTTCATACCAGAACCACAAGCCTGGTGATGGCTGCCAAGTTCTACAGTGTTTTCCAATGCAGCAGATGATACTTCCAAAAGCTTTTTAAAAACATTGCCAGTATTCAAACCAAGAAATCACTCCTCCGTCCAAAACCAGCCTATGTTCAAACTATGCCCTCTTCCTCCATCCTCTCACCCTTACTTCTCTTTTGATTCCCAACAGCAGCAGGTGCAAAAGTGTTTGGAGTGCTGTTAAAACCTGCCTGCCTAGGAGTCAGAATCACACAAGATTTCTGCCCAAAAGACCTCACGCTTAACTTATTTGACCAGCCTTTAAGAGTTAAACAGCATCACAGAAAAATGTAATATTAAATGTGAGAGAAACCATCTTCTTAGCTATACGCTCCAACACACAAACACACGCCTATGGACTTCAGTTCTTTCAAACCTAAAGATTACTTTCTTTTGATTAGCTCACCTCTACGCTTTTTGCAATAATTATCCAGAAGTATGATTTTCATTTTCTTACATCTGCCTCTTTTCCTGTTTTTTCTCTTTAAAAAGTTAAAAGCAGTTTACGTGGTTCTGTAGTACTGACAGTGAAATACATTACTAAAATAATTTTTATATTGATAAGCCAGGCAGCACTTAACTGAACTGCTAACAGATTCAGAAAGCATATTCCAGCGTCTCATTTTCTTCCCTTCCTTCTGCTTTTAAATCAATACCAGAGTGGTCCTGCACGCGAGTTACGAAACCCAGACATATTGGAGGTAAATGGTTTAGAACAGCGTGTCAGTTAAGATTTAGCTGGCAGGAAAACGCACAAGAATTCTGAATGCCTTAATATTAATGAAAAGTTAGGCTTCTCTGCCATTTAGAGGAGCAGAAAAGTAATCCAGTGCAGAAAGCAGTTTCAAGAATAAATTTAATAATTTGCAGCAGTTTATACCACTCGGTAACACATCCCACAGCAGCAAGCAGCTCTTGTCTGCATACAGACATCTTTTCTGTTGGTAAAGCTGTCACCAGAGTCAACTAAACCTTGCATGAAATTTCACCTACCTGAACACAGCAAAGAACTAAGCCAACCCCTGTAGCACGTATCACCACCCTCATTCTTTATTTTTTAAATCCACCTGCATCCCCACCCCGCCAATCCAAGATGCCACTTCCTGAGCCCCTCAGATGACCGAGCAGGCTGTTCTGTCCATGCTGCTGTGATCCAAGGAGTATCTCAGCAAGTACCAACACATTTAGTGTTCCACGTTCACTTGAACACATCTATAGTAAATTCCTACAGACTTGGGCACTTTCCCAGTTTCTTGCTGCTTGTCAGTGAGTCTCCAGCCAACACAACTCCTCCAACTTCCGCTGGAGGTAACGCGCCAGCCATGGCAGGCGGCTGCTAGATACTGATAATGAGTTGAGAAGGATGAACTCTGAGCACATAGTGGGGGTTGCCAGTACGCCCCACTGCCTCCTGAGTCTGGGGGATACAGTTACGGCTCCATTCCTCCAGGAGCTCAGGAACTACCAAAAAAAGTCACTAAAGCACTTTAAACCCCATAAAGGTTATTTCCATCTTTTTTCTTTCTGACTTGCCCCTCTGAACAGCTGAGCCATGACCATACAAACACATGCATGCTTGTTTATAGCACCTATCCAGAGTGTACTTGATAATTTCTCCAGGATGCAGAGTCACATTACCAGAGTACCACCACTTTTTGATACGCCTCTTCACCTTTACTTACAGATCTTCTTCGAATCCCAGCTGCTGAATCTGAGATTTGATTTTCTGTCCTGATGTCTTAAGTATGATATTCTCAAGGAGATGAAAATCATCCTGATTGAACATCTCACCATCCTCTAGTGGACCAATGATCTACAAAAAGGCAGGATCAGCATTATTAGGTAAAGGCTACGCTGAAACAAAACTCAAATATGTATTAAATAAATACTCCAGCCCAGTCTCGGTGGGTGTCAACTGTTTAGACTGGTATTATTTGTTAACCTCTGCTGCCATTGACATAAAGTGTAGCTATTTAGAGCCAAGAGCTCCACACTGAGGCATAAAATGCATGCTTAAAGTTATCACCGAGTGCTTGGTTTGCAAAAGTCAAGCATACTAAATTATACATGCAACACTACATCTTGAAGGGGCAATAGAATACCAGGCCGTTCCAGTAGTCCAGCAAGACTCTAGCAAGTCTCACTCCTCTAGCTTTCAGAAGCCTAACAGCTACCTAGACAATTCCACACGTAGAATATTTGTTACTGTCTGCTGATTGATCTCACCCTTCCGTTGCTGATCACAGCCCTCTGCCCCTTCTTCAGCTTTAGAACATCTCTGCAATATATAGCATGGGACAGGATGAAATCCACCTTGGGAGACTCAAAGGCTTCTTTGAAAATATTGATATCCATACCCTGAAAGAAAAGAATACTTGACATTGAAACGGGAAGAAAAGTACACCTCTGCACACTTTTAAAAATGCACCTTTTTTGTTCCCATTCAAGAACATCTTTATATCTTGCTAAAGTTTATCCCCAGGCCCCTTTTCTTTATGATCTTAAACCTAGTTCTTGCCCGTCACCTTCAAACATTATCCCAACTTCTGATGTGAAAAGCCACAGCCAGAGTAATTGTTGCTACTTAGACCAGTTGTTCCATTCTTCTCTTCATAAGTGATTCTTGCCTAACTTTTTTAAACCTACTTTCACAAATGTAATTGTAATTTTTTTCTCAGCTTTTTAAAGAGATTACACTTCTCTCTTAACCCCCAAAGAAACAACTGACTCACTTAAATAGATCCCTGAACCTGCATTCATTTTGACTTTTCAAAATTATGTAGCACTGATGCATATCAGGATTTACATTGGTTTTAGAGAGACTGTTACATTTAGGTAAGTTTACCTTTCAAAGCAAAAAAAAACCACCAACCCCCCAACAGCAAAGCCAACAGTGTTACTGTCCACTCTTACTGCATCTTTTGCATGTGAACATACCACACTGAAAAATTCAGTAGAAGAACAAGCGAAGTTCCCTCCCTTTGTGAATGCCAATAAACGTGCTTACCCCAACAGCAAATTCCAAGATGTCGGCTCCTGCCTCTACTGCCTTTGCAATTTCTTCTTTTGCCATTTTGGTGATGAAGTTCTTGGCGTTATTTGACGTTTGTGTCTGTAGAGCTGCCCATATGGCTTTAGCAACAAGTGTATTCTGGCTATTTGGATCTTCACTAGGATTATTAATCATGCTAATTCGAACATTATTGCTGGATTTCTGTGTTTAACAAAACATGCATTAGGAAAGGTTTAGATTTCAGGTGTGTTTTAAATGAGAAGAATAAGTCTATTATAATAAACAGTGTAGCAAAAGTTTTGTACTTCTTAACCAGAAAACCAGATTCCAAATTAGGTAAATAACAGCAGAAGGTTAAAAGGTTGAATGAACTAATTTAACATTAAGTATTTAGTTTACGTGTAGGCAGCACTGTCATGGGAATCTTCTGGCTAATACTGTGCTACGTAAGAGATATAGGACCATGGCCACCACTCAGAGTCTGGCAAAACAGTGATTTAGTAGTAAGCTATCTATTTTTATGATTCAGTTATCTTCCCAGAACAAGTGAGACAGAGCAGAGAGCAGTGCTCACATTCATCTCCAAACCAAAACACAGACATCTTCAATTTAGAGCCACTTAGGGCTTAAAAGAACATCTTTTCTTTATTGTAGTAGCATAATACTAAGAGGGGATTCTGTCCAAGTACAAGAAGGTCAGCGATGTTCCAGCCCCTACAAATAAGATGAGACTGGAAATGAGGGACCCTGCAGGGAGAAGCAGTCTCCCCAGGTCATACAACAGGCAGAAGCACAACCTGTGTTTTTCAATCCTCTACCTACTGCTTTATTAGCACTAACCCATTCAAATGCAAATGTAACCTACCTGATGTTTAATTGCATCATACAACAACTGCCTCCCTGAAGGTTTATCAAAGTCACCAACAATCCAAAAAGTAACTGGTCTAACAAAGGAATCATCTGCAATTAAAAAAAAAAAAGGGTGGGAGAGATTTGAAGGTGAAGGAAGGAAAGCTGCAAGTTTTCCTCATTTGGAGGAAAAATACGATGCACATGCAAGGACTTCAAAAAAAGTAAAATTACATAGGAAAGCTACAGATGAAGCTAAGCTATGAAATCTGGCAAGACGAGAATAATAGTATTCGTATTATATTAGGTTTCATTTACCTAATTCAGAAAACCCACATGGGATAGCATGCATCGCTGTTTCTAAGCTGGATTTTTTTTTTTTGCTCCCTTTTTAATGTAGAAATTTTAAAGGAACCTCTAAATCACTTACAGATTCCAGCTAGATTACACACACAACTGCTTCTTCGTACTGAAGCTGTTAGTTCACAAAATCACTTTTGTATAGAGAAAAAAGTGCTGCAGCAAACATGCATTTAAACAGCTTGCTTCATGTCCTGCCGGTTCTAAAGCCAATGTTATAAAGGAACCAGAAAATTCCCAGAACAACAACAACGTATGAAATGCTAAAGCGCTAGTTACCATAGATCTCCTTGGAAGACATTCCTGGTCAAAAAGCAGAAAGGAAAGGGGGAAAGGAGAGAGACATTAATAATTTGACAGTAATCTCAATGTGTACCAAGAAGCTGCAGCACCTTACTGGGCGTAACTGAATCACTAAAGTTCAAGTCCAACGAGCAACAAGATTGTGCTAATTTTATTAGAATAAGCTTTGACTTTTTCTTCCCCTCAAATAGATTGATGCTTTATTTTCATGCCACAGCACTAATACATATGACCAGGTATCACTTTGAAGATGGTTTTCAAAAATTGCTATGCCGTTACAACTTGGATGTTAACTGTTTCTGTTGTTACCTTCTTTATTTGAAAAGTAGCATGACAGTGCTGTTTCAGTAGTGTTGCTGAGCCAGCAATACATATAACTTTCCTATTTTTTTAGAAAATAAATGTGCTACAGCGTTACTGTAATCAGATACCAGTTATTAAGTATCTTAAGTGACAGAAGAGGCAGTGACCCAAAACTGTCAGGCCATGGGATTGCAAATTAATGCACGCTTTCAAATGAGCATGTGGAGGTGTAGGTTTAATTAATACTCTACAAAGGGAAAACAAGGACCTTGTTCGGATCTAAGTGACTGAACATGAACCAAGGGCAAATACGAGACAGAAGGAGCAGTGGGAACACTGAAGGCAGTGCATGCAGGTGACAGTGCCTGGGACAGTACTGGGGAAACTTGTGAGAGTCTAGTAGGCAGACAGGAACAAGAGGAATTGGGTCAAATGCCAGCAGCTTACTTATGATACCTAACTGAAACGGATACAGGAAAAGGCCTGATGGAGCCCTGCGTGATGTCTGTGCACAGGTTTCTGACATTGAGAACTACAGCTGAGTTTTAACACTAATGGGAGACTTTATGTATAACCGTAATAAAACAATACTACCATTGAAAAAGCAGTGCATGCACTGGAGCAATAAAAACAGCACAGACCACATTAGGTGTTGTCTTATACAATGGGCAATAACAATTTTCTTCTGAATCCATGTAACTTTTAGTAATTTTGAATTATGAGACAGAGAGCCCTTTTGTATTTTTCCAGTCAGTGTCACTGCAGGATCAGAGCTTACACTGCTGCATTCCTGGTGGCCATCTGCAATACAGCAAGAGCACGTTGGGTGGGACTTCATTATTCATTGAAGGCTGGGCTGGGTTTAAGGAGGGGAACATTCTTGTTCCATGTAGATGTCATGTTTTATTAAAAAAACAACTTTTATTTTTAAAACTTAGATTGCATCGTTACCCACAGGCCTGAGCAAGACTCGATGCGTGTGTTGAGTACTGTGTATGCACTTGGAAACGCACATAAGATTAGATTTGGGTTCGTAATCCACTGCAGATGTTACCTTTCTTTGTTAAGTAGGTCATGCTGTTTGCGACAGCAGCTGTCTTGTCCTTGGAATCCAGCGTGGTAAATCGAGCAAAGTCATCCACATAAAAGTTATCTGAGGAAGAGAAAAAGCATTTGATGGAAAAGCAACTATTCCATGTAAAACAAAAGAAAAATCACTGCCAGAACATTAAGAACAGATCTCATTTTGTTCCTCGGGATACTGCTTTTTATGTCTCATTTCTACTGTTAGTATCTAAGCCAAGGAGTACATTTTTGTTACATAAGTTTTCTCATAAGTTACATTTTTGTTTCATAAGCTACATCAATAGCTACAGTGTATATTTGATATGCAGAAGTCAGTTCAATTGTTCAAGTCTCACTTAGTTGAAGTTAATTTATGTAAATAACACACATTTAAAAAATCTACTGCGTTCCTATTTTTCAAGGAACTCAAGAAAGGTAGTTGTACAAGTGTTTTTGCAACACCGTCATTACACTGCAGAGTCACCGCACTGGGTGTTAATGCATCTAGCCCTGAGAAGTTCTGCTAATTCTTAAGTAATTCCAGAGTTGACTGTCAATCTCTGCTCAAAAGAATGTTAGAAATAAGAAACAAGCTGTTGCTTCATACGTTATATGATTGTTCTTGGCTTTTGCTAGCATTGCTAATTTCTCAGTTTCATGAGTCATATTGCCCCCTAAAGGTTTGTATAAAATCAAACCCAATTCCTGTTTTAAAAAGATCTGTAGACATTAAGATTGCTGTTGTACGTAACATCTCCCCCAGCACTAGGGCTACAGCGTCACTTGGGGTGCTGTTAATACTCTGCCACTAGAGCTTTCCATTAGGGCAACAAAAGCCTTTGACTCAGATACTTCAGGTTTAATGCAATGAAAAGCATCCCTTACTCATTCCTGTCAGATCCAGGTACTCCCTGTCAGACGTTAAGATTCTTGAGTTAATTCTTGGAACAACATTAGGCTGGTTCATGATATATTCAACCACATCTTGGTCATTAGATAATTCACCCTGAAGGAAGGAAGAAAGAAGCAATATTTGTTATTTTACATGTATATTTACCTTAGATAACTTTAAAAAACCCCTAACAACCAAAACCCAAAACACCACCAACAACAACAAAAAAAAACCAACCAAGAAATGATGCAAGTTAAGTTGGTTTGTGTATTACATATTCAGGGACTTTTGAGTCAGTTTTTCCAAATATTTTTTCCTCTCTAAAGTCACAGCTGAACTCAGCACCTACCAGGTACACAGCTCGCTGGAAGATGCTTGTGGTTTCCAGGATTTTGTGCATCGTCACGGTTTCCAGGTCATCAGGATCCAGCTGATCTTTTTGAAAAGGCATTCCATTGAACAGCACAACAGGGAGAGGACCTACACCCGTTTGCTCATAGTAACCTCTCGCTGCCTAAATCCAGGGAAAGAAGTAGCTTTAGCACATCAGCCCTTTACCACAAGGGTTCATAACATGAGGGTTTCCATGCAATATTCACACAAGTCTATTCTAAACACACCAAGATGTCCTTCCAGCTTTTATACGATACAGAAAATGTTAATTTTACGCAGTGCATAAGGTATTTTCTGTATCTTGCATACACAATGCTTCCTTGCCTTTCAGAGTTTCAAAGCAAAAAGAGTTACTTCATAATACAGAAGTGCAAAATAGTCCATTAAGTTCATACTGTAAATAAATTAATTCTAATGAGAACTTTCTGGTAATAGCAAAAAAATGCACAACACAAGATCTGACTTTACATATGGAAGCAAATGCAGTGCAAGCAGGCAGAGGGGGTTTTTATTATTTTTTAAGAACATCTCTTGAACTTGTGACATCAAGACAAATTTCCCCATTTCATGTAACCACTGCAAAATGCACCATCATTATTGATACTCTGTTATGGACAGAAGTTAATCAGGTTCTACTGTTAATTATTGAGGGCTTTCAAGACCTTTTAAGGACACAATTATCACAAAGCTTGGATGACATGAAAGAGTGCCCAGTGTTGTTTTAACTTGTGTCCTTTATATGGAGGATCAGCTCTTTCTAAAGGCTTCCTTCCTTATCCAAAGGCTTTGCACTGTCTCAGGTACACCAGTCGGGGCAAGGCCTTCAGAATGGCCTCTCAAGCCTTCTGGAGGAGAGCACTTTCCATATGTTAGGACTTTAGGGGTGTGGAGAGTGCTTTTGTTTTGTTTGGGTTTGATTTGGCATCTGGTATGTAAACTGCAAAGGCCTCTCCGGTCATACAGAAGTGCCTGTCTGTCTTTCATGACTTTGGATTTCTACAAAATGCTTTTCCCTTCATTTTCCTACATCAGAAGATGGAAAGCACGAGCCTATTTTCATAGCCCTAACTGCATTCCTTGCATTTGCAGATGTAGGCAGTGTCATCTGTGTTCAGATGTATCGTCTATTGTAGACAGTATTTTCATTCTTTCTTTTAGAATATTCAATAAAAATGTGAATATCTCCCTATAGAACCTCAAATAAAATCTGCTTCATCTCACATATAAGAGATCCAATAGTGATTTGCTCTCCCAGTTTTCTCCATTGAGAAAAGTATCAACCGTAAAAATAACTTTAAGAAATTATTTGGGGAAGATTGTTGAATGCCTTGCTGTAGGAAAGACATTTTGAATTCATCATCATTACTTTATCTCACACGGTATTCAAATACCGATAAAGAAAACCCACAGCAATCCCTCACAGACATTAAGCCACTTGGTTTCTTATGAACCGTTCCATCACCTTGATTTTTTGCAAGTAATTTTAAACTCTACTAAAGTCTGCACACCAGAATGAAAGCATGACTTATGAGGCAGAAGAGAGTTACCTTGGCTCTGGTACTATAGGTACGGGGGTTTTTTAAATACATATTACAATATATTATATATAATGTGTATTATATAAAGCTTTGTGCTGAACGAATACTAACTAAAGTATTACTAAGAGTCACCCAATGTGGTAACAAAATAGCTACCTGGTAGTAAGAGAATTGGATCAAGAAATTGTATGTAACTATTTTCAAAACAGTGGTGAAACAAAAAAGTGAAAACTATTTCATGAATTCTTACCTTTCTGTTTTGATCATAGGCAGAATCAATTCCCAGAATGCTGTTGACTTCCACATAAGGATATTGTTTCTCAAGAACACTAACCACATGCTCCACTTTCAGCTGATCTCCTGTTTTCACTTTGTTATATATCTGAAGAGAGGATACAAATGAAAGTTGACAGCTGCAACTGTAAAGCTTCTGTCCTTACCAAAGGTAAGCTGACCTGTGACCTGTATCCCAGTAATTATAATAAGGCATTAACAGCCATATTGCAAAACATATTTTCATATTTATTAGCTGCACTAACAGCTCCTAAACACTTGTAGCTCTTATAATTATATTGCTTTACCTCATAGTTATTCCAGTCAGATCGGAAGGAAGTAAATATTTCTTTGCATCTTTAATTAGAAGAGGTATTTGAGAAGGAAAAGTACTGCTTAGGGGGAAAAAGGCTCAAGTGAAACATACCCAAAGAGCTACCCTTCAGAACTCAGGACACGCTTACAACAGTACAACAGACATCACATGTAAAGTAGATAACTGTTTCCCTCTTGAAGGAACAAGATTTTAATTCAACTTACAAATACATGGCAAAAAAAAAAAGAGAATAAAAGTCATTGTCTTCAAGTCACTAGCAGTTTAATGTTGCATACACCCCAGCTTGTCGATTTGTACAGCAATGTCAAACCACAAGTGAAAACGCATTTACTAGCACCTGCGTTATCCTTTGATGTGGCAAAGTACGCAGCAGGAACTGTTCAAAACAAACTGTTATATCGAAGGGATACAGCAGTTTAGAACTCACTGGCAGAAAGAGCTAAGAGGCATTATCAGAAAAATAAGCAAGGCTGTTGTGTGTCACATTTAAATCTAGTCTCACTTGTTAAAGTTAGGCCAGAAGCACTTTCTAAAGAAACATGGAGTGTGTGATACTAGTGTTTGGAGATATTCTGATACCGAGTCAAAGAAAAACTTCTTCCATTATCTACTTATTAGCACAGTAACATTATCTTACATACATGGAAAATATTAAAACATTAATTTCCCTTATAAATGAATACTTACAGACATGACAGTCTGGAAAGCATAGTTATTGTCCATTTCTTGTGCCACATAATTGTATGCCCTAAGGAGGGCAACACCAGCATCCTGAAGTCCATCAACATCCTCTGAGTCATTAACCACAAAGACTAGCCCTATCCTGCAATCAAATAAATCCCCAGATCATTAATATATTATACTAATAAATAATCAGCTCTTCATACAACTATGATCATCATCTCAGACAAAGGCTTTTTCTGGAATAGACTGATAAGATTTTGAGCAGAGCAGCCAGGAATTAAACTTAGCACATATAATCTCCAATGGTGAGTCCATCAGAATCTTGCTTTTCATCTCTTTTTCATCCAAAGTACTTGCTTTTAAGTTCCTTTTGGACTGTTAAATAAACTGTTATACTAGTGCCAAAAGTTACGAAAAAACTTAGTTACTATTAGTAAATTAGTTACTAAAAAAAAAGTTACTGTTAAAATTTCAAATAAGAAACAGTTTTAGTAAATGCCCTTCCCAGCCACCAATACAAGGTATGCAACATTTCTACAGTGTTCTAGCAATGAGAATTTTACAATTGAAGAGGTCACAAAAATAAAAATTATATAAAAAAAAAAAATCCCATTAAAACATAGCAATTACCTCAGTGGGATGTGGTTACTGAAGAACATCTCTGCCACATTCAGTAATTCCGCTGTGGTCTCGTGTGTAGGATCCACTATCAGCACCTGCGTACAAATTGCAAGTGAAAAGTTTGTGCTCCCTTAAGAAGTCAAGGTCCAGGATTTTGATTAGAGCACGCTTCATTCACCTCTCTGTGCAGAATTATCATCAGTCCTATTTTATACACTGCCAGGGAGATAAGTCCCACTGAGTAACAGTTTCTTCTAAAGTCTTTAAGTCCATTATCAAAAATACCCAGTCTAAACTACTCCTTTAACCAGAAGAGTCCAGACTTGTTACATACTTTGTATCTTTACCTCAGTATACCCTAGCATCTAGGATCTGCCTCTGCGGGCACACAAATCCACCCCAGATGTGCACAGGAGATAAAGGCATTTGTCAGAATTGAGGAACACAGCGTTGCTCCGCTCAGCCCCCTGGAGAGCCGATGCCGCTGAGACACTCTCAAAGCAAGCCCAAACCTGGACACAACTGGGCTATTCCGAATTAATTTAGGGCCCTGTATTCATGCCAGGTGCTGTCTTTTCATTTAATAATTTCCATGTTAAAAGTACTTAACTTCAGAGAAAAAGATAACACATTAATGGTCCCACAGCTGGAGGTGGTTCAGGTCCTGATTTGTCACTAATGAGAGGAGCCCTTTTTCCTATCAGGCCACCCAGTCTCATGACAAGAATTACAGGACAGAATTTACAAACTCCTCATTAGATCTAACTTTAAGTAGTTTATGTAGAGACTAAAAGGACACCCAGGATTAAGCTGAGGGCTGTTGATCATCTTTTGAAGTCTTGGTACAAGAATGCTTTCTAACTGAAACGACTCAAGTTGGTCTTAACCCTGTTAAGAAATTTGAGGGATTTCATTAACCAGCTTCCATTCTTATCACAAAGCTGAAATACACCAAATTCTCACTTGTCAGGTGATAGTGTTTTCCATTGATAAAGCAATTTTTAGCATCTAATAAATGCCAGAGAATCATGCTCAGTAATCTCTGAATTCCAGCCATAGAATACATGGTAGAGGTACGGGCAGAACAAAACCTTTTAGAAAAGCATCCTGTCTCGAGATACTTAAGTGACTGGGAATCCAGCGTATGTATAGGGAAGTTACAAAAGCTGATGTCCCTGCTGTTGAAAAAACAAAATGCACATTTCATATCCAGTCAGATTACTACTTACAAAATTATGGAAGTTTTTTCTAATTTGCCTGATCACGCCTGGAAACGTGGGACGCAACAGTTCTTGCACATTGGAAGGCCAGGAATTATACCGACTGTCAACTTCGAGATTGTTGATCCACTAAGAAAAAAATAAAGGCATTTTAGTGATTGACAGTCCTCCTGCTTGAGTCTGAGACTGTAGAATATTTTAAAATCAGACACTATATTGACAACTGTACGAATAAAAAGTTAAGCTTTTTAAAAAGAGCTAATTATAACCTTAGTTCCCTTTTTTTCTTCACTGCAGTTTCAAAGCTGATTTTGAGATAAGAACAAAAGTTCCCCTGACAGCTTAAGAATGCACCGCTCAGTGGCAAATAAAGTATTTCTTATATAAAACCCTACTCACTGAAATAGCTGAGCTTCTGATGTCCACAGCATAGTCGGAATCTGATGGTTGGATGTTCAACTTCAGAACATTGTGCAAGGAAAGACCCTCAATTCCTAAGCTGTGCAGGCCTTCCATAACACGGGCTTCATTGCGTAGCACATCAATCAAGCTGGAAGGGAAAACAAAATTGTTGTTTAATTTTAGAGACACAGCAAATAACTTGCTCTTACCCTAAGGCTTAATAGATGAAAGGTATAAACAATTCTGCCATGTCAGTGTATTACTTCTTATTTATCACCTATTTCTAACTGTCATAAGAAACTTGTGATAACTTAAACATATTCAATTACATTGTATTTCTAGGAAAAACTAAATTAAATCAAGATAACTAAAGGGTGACATACTTGTCATTTCAATTCCACATTATTGAAACAAATCTTGACAAAGATATAGGGTGGTTTTAGATGAAAACTGTACAGTGGTTTATCCTTTGAGAATCAGTCCACTGTTTCAGAGTAAAACCTGTATGTTGACAGTCTCGGAGACCACAACCTTGCTAGTCACAGCACAGACCAAAAGAATGGTACAAAGGTGACTTCCCATGCTGATCTTCAAGGGTATTCCAGATTTCATACCAGCTTTTTTGTTAGAAATGCACTTGCGTAAGAGAAGGAACCATGATTTGCTTTTCTCAGCACTTAACAATTAAATGGAGTCTAGATATGGACTTTGTGAAGAAGGTTCAAAACTGTCTAAATGACTTTATAATCCACGCACAGACAGGATGCGGGCTCCTAAACAGTATACAATTACTCTGAAAGATTAAAAGTTCCTACCTAAATATGTCCTGAGTGTCTAAATCAATAAGCAATCCGTTGATGAAGAGGGCAGAATCTCCTGGTTGCAATCCTAATGTTCCTTTGAAATACTGAAAGAAAGTAGAAGGCCGTTAGAAGAATGCTCTACACAGAAAAAAATTACGAGAGAGTTTACTATGTCAAATTAGAGATTTTTATCTCCCTTATTGCATTACGTTACTTCTCAGTCCTTGCTGACTTTGTGTGCACATCCATACCAGAGTTAAAAACAACTGAAGCTGTTTAGTACATAGATACATAATGGGACTGTTTGTTGCTACGTGATTCGTAGCTACGTAGTGCATTGGAAAATCCATGGGTAGACTTTTTAAATATACTCAAATTAAATAATTAAAACTACTTGAGAGAAGCAATTTAATTTTTTTTTTAGCTGACAACCCACAAAGTAGATAGACAAATAGCATCCAGTTACCTGTCTCAGCTCTTTCACACACAGTTTTGGGCAGAACTAGCTACTGCATTTAAGGTATCAGTTAAGTCCTGACCCAGGGGATAGATACATCATCAATGAAAAGGGGATGAGCTGCCATTCTCATTGGATCTCCCCAAAATCAGGCAGCACACAATTGGAAAAAGTCTTAACGATATTTTGGAGTTTCTTCCAAGTTCCTGTAAGCAGTACCCCATCTGAATGGATACCTGCTGCTGCAGTGAGGCACCAGCACAGAGAACAATGTTGAATCAGGAGAGGTGAATAAAACACAGTTGTCCTGAAGCAAATTTCCCAACTCTAGCATGAAAAATTCCGTTTAAAAACTGAAAAATTACATTGCTTTCTTCCAATACCTCTTGCCTTGCAGTACCAGTTACAAAATTCTGTTAAGAGGTATGATGAACACTGAAGGAGAAACATAGTATTTGGACATTTTTAAACACTAATAATATGAAGAATGTGAGCAAAGCAAACAGAGGAATAGCACAAGTACCATGGGAAGTATCAAGAACAGGGAAGCAGCACCTAATCAGGAGGAATGTATATATTTTATTAAATAAAAAAAGCTCCCAGAGAAGAGCTCAGCACATGCAGTGTTAAATTGTATTTTTTTGTGAATAACTGCATAGTAAACTATAACTAACAGCAGTGAATTTTACTATCAAATAGTATCCACACAAACTGAGTCATGCAAAGAATAGCTTCAAAGGGCAGGGTTAGATCTAGCCAGATGTGGATCTAGTAGCCTAGACATACTTTGAATAAAAAGAAAATCCAGAAAACCGTGGGTTTACCTGTGGACCAGTCTGATCTAACCCATAACAGAAAAGCCACCAGGTAGCTTTAGCTTGCACTTACATTCTATACTTTGTCCCTTCCAGAACCACACCAGACGCCAGTGTCAAACCGCATCCCTTCTTTTCTGATTTTATGGCTATTGAACAACAAGGGATTTCTCTTTCAGAACAGGAATCTCGGGGGACTTGTAAGTAGACGTCAGGTAACTTTGCATTTACTACTAGACTAGCCAAGTATCATTGATTAGACTTTAAACAAAGATATATGTGTGTACTTAACATACTTTGTATTTTTCCTATTCATACCAAGAGAGACTTAAATGTGTGAATAGATCAGGATAGATCATATAACAAAAGCTGTTGTTTGGCTTTGTTTTTATTACCATCTTACACTTCTATTTTGCACTCTACCCAGACTGCACTATGGGGTGTATTTTAATTGTACAAAAGCCTGTACAAAATTCCCAAGTGGCTCTTGTCTTTTTCAGTGCTTTGGTAATGCCAAGTACCCATCAGAGCTGTTGAAACATTTTCCTGCAAACACCAGAGCCTACTCGGAGACCTCTAGAGGTCCCTCACAAGCTGGGGTGGGGGGTTATGGTTCTGTTTCAAAGCACATGTACTTGGATAGCTGTTAACTTTTATTCCTTCACTAGTTTCACCTCAAAACACCAACACTGGAACCAATACTTCCTCCACACAATATGAATCATTCTATGCCATGGCAGAAGGTTTTGAGTTTATTCTGACTTCCTGATGAATTTAGGTATTTAAGCACCATCTCAAATTGGTTAACGAAAACTAAATTTCTTCTGCATCCTTAAAACTGTAAGAAGATGCTTAATACGTTTGCTTTTCATCAACTGCTTTCTAACAAGCTATGTTCCATTGAGGTCAGACATATTTAAAATAATCTAAAAGTATAACTACATTTTGACTCTTAACAGCTTCCACTAAAAAGCGCTCACACTTTCAGTATCTAGTTGCTTTTGAGAAGTTCAGAATATAATCAAAACCTGAAATCAGTAACTTGAAGTCAGCCTCTTTTTAACTATTACCCAGCCAGCTAGCGCTGAGACATTCAGACGTCACACATCTGTGACACCCCTCAAATAAGAACTAGGTCAGAGACTGAAAGGCGGCCACGCAGCAGGCACAGTCCTACACGAAACATACTAACGCTGGGAAGCCATTCCTACAACCCCGTAACTCAGAAAATATGTAAAAACTGATGTGACATAGACATCGAAATTTCTACTCCTCTATTTTTGACACAGTCCTGTCCTGTAGATCAGATTAAGACAGTCTGCAGATTAGGAACACCAATGCTGTATGGTTTCTGTAAATAAACATTTTCTGCCAGGGTTAACAATGTAGTACTTCTGTTGTATTTAAAATTAATTTTATAAAGACAAATGCAGTTAACAGATTCTGAGTTTGGATATCGAGCAGGAGTAACAAGTGCTTGCCAAGTGACTATCAGAACACTTGGCTGCTGCAAACCACCACTGTAAGGGCAGCTCTGTGAGCAAAACCCCGCATCATCGTTCCCAAACACAGTGACCTCACTCAAAGAATTTCTCACCACTATTTTCAGATTTGAGCAAACAAGCTAAATTATGTTCCATATATAATAAGTATATATATATAAAATATACAATCCATGTTTGAAAATCCACCACTTCTTTACTTCCTTAGATGCATACTATGACAAAGTTGTGTGTGAAAATACTGGGTCATTATTTTGAGCAAAATGTAAGCTTTTTAATAGAATAATTATTTTCAAAGCTTGAATTTATATTTAAAGCAGAAGTGCAAAAGCGCTACATTACTTTCTAGAAGCATTACCTTTTGGTTCTCTTCAATTTCTGCTCTGAGTTCCGAAGAAACAACTGTTTTTGTTATGGCTCTACAGAAATAAAAACATCACATTGTGAATCATCTCTCTTATCTAACAGATAGATTAGATACCTACTTATCCTACTGTTTTACCTTATGTAGAAATAGATTTAGTCTCCTAGTATAAAGTGCTGCAATCACTTTGTGGTACCATTAAACAATAGAAAGAGCTGTTTTTTCTTATACTGTATAATTCAACAGAACATAAAAACGTTAACCGCACACCAAGCCTCCATGTCTAATTTCACATTGACCATAATAAAAGTGGGCAGCTGCCAGAAAGGTAGAGGTGGAGGCTGGCAACAGAGAATAGGGGGGGGTTCACTCCTCATTGTGGGTTCTCGTTCCTTTCCTTGCATTGGATCTAGTGATTGCACCATCACAGAATGGGTGAGTACAGCTCACAGACCTGACTAAAAACACAGTAAGAGCGCAATGCTTGACTTAAGAAACTAGAAATAGCACAATCTTAATATCAGTTAGTGGGAAATAAGACCAGAATTTAGGTTTTTTTTCACTCTCAGGTGTATCTCCACCTACTCAAAAAGGAGGAGCTCCTGTAATACTATCTTCACTACCCAGATTGTGGGATTTATCAAAAGAAATATATCTCTAGACTGACTGAATTTCTTGAAGTTGATTTGAATATGCTCAAGACAGTCATTGACAAAGTGCAAAAAACGGTGGAGTTGCACATCAGTCTCTGACATGTGATTGACTGGGCTGTTTGCCAAAGCGGATCCCAGAAGAAGAGTGGGATCCAGGGAACGGATAAAGCTTAAAGCCACTGAACAGAAAACCTATCCAATAAATTCTTGAGGACTTGATGCAAAAGGTTCAGAAGCATTTCACAACAAAATAGCATGAATAATTCTGCCAAATTTTCCACCAGTCCGCACCAGCTGCCATCCAAGAGAAACACTGTAAGATCCTCTTTGTAACCATAGGCTGAAGAACTACTCTGCATAAACAATCCCCAGTGTTTGCTTCCAGCTAAATGGAAACTCAGACATTAACCCAACCAGTTCTTCCCATCTCATGTTCTGCTCAGAAAAAAAAAAAAAAAAAAAAAATAGGAAAACTTCCTAGAACTCAAAAGTTACCTGGCCTTTGTAGGAAAGTTCTGACTGAGATCTTTCATGACCATCAAAGCATCCACAGGGGGAGCAGTCAAAATGCGAGCAGCAGTTTGGAAACTTAAATCTATAAGGGAAAAAATAGAAGTCAGGAACTCTAAACTGAAAACAAGCCAACGCGGAGTCGTCTTAACTTTAGCTTAACCAGTATAGCCTATCTACAGGTTGCTTCAGTGAGGTCAGAGAGTCCGGACCATCACTTTGTTTTTGGCAGAGGTGGGAGGACGTGCCCTTCACTGAATTTTTAGAGTTGGAAGGGACCATAAAGATCATCTAGTCCAACTCCCCTGCCGAAGCAGGATTGCCCAGAGCATGTCAGAGCATGTTACTCAGGACTGCATCCAGGTGGGTCTTGAAAATCTCCAGAGACGGGGACTCCACGACCTCCCTGGGCAGCCTGTTCCAGTGCTCTGTCACCCTCACCGTAAAGAAGTTTCTTCTCATATTTGAGTGGAACCTCCTATGTTCTTCAGAAGGGGTCTGGGTGCTTGTTTCAGGAGCTAGCTATAGAAACAGCCATCTGTTGGATACAGGTAGATTCTCTGTGGCTACAACGTATGTTCAGCATTTGGAATTAGTCTTTTTTTTTTTTTTTTCTTCAGAGGATGAAAAGCCTTTCCACAGACCTCTAACAAATGACTTCCAGGGAAACAGGTCAGAGTTGGATGCGTACACTTTTGAAACAGTTTTCTTTTGGTCTTGAGAAATAAAAGCTTTCCACACCAGGAATGTGACCATGGAAAGAAACTTGACATTTCCTTTTCTTTTCTGCATTTAGCAGATCATACAAGTAGTCAGTTTAAGAGTAAGTGGCTTACTATACTTCACAATACAGAAAGCAAACCTCGCTTCAGAAGTGCCGTGAAACAATCTTTGTAAAAGCTATTTCAACAGGACACTGCCAAGGAGCTTTAGAAAATCCAGTAGTTTCCAGTGCAGGAATTTACAGTCAAACTGTCAAGTCTACACAGCCACTTGCAACCTCATTTGTGTAAAGCACGGGAAGACACATTAAGTTTTTGTAGTACAATACTGAAAGTCTTCATACAGATTACCTTGCAGCTGCCATACTTTCAAAGGTGCCATTTCATTGGTACTTTCCACGAGGTGTTTTCTAAGCTCTTTCAGCTCTTCTGTCAAGTCGGGATACAACTGCCTAAAAAGGTATGAGGGTAAAACAACTTCTGTGGTTTCCTATGAGCGAGTCTGCTGCTAATTCAAAGAAACTAAGCATATGAAAAAGTATGCTGCTAACACATCAGGATAACTCAGCCATGTAAAAAATAATAACAAAGCAAAATATGAGCATCTTGGCATCAAGTTTTTTGATATGACAAAGACCAAAAACTTGTGACTGAGTTTTACCTTAGTTTTCCAAACAGAAATCCCTGCACTTCATCAATAGGGTCATTTTCATCTATTACTGTTGCATTCACATCTGTGCCTGTAAACACACAGAGAACAACACTATTACCAAACTATTCAGAAACAGTTCTCAACACCCATTTTCACTAATTTAACAAAACTGCACTGCAGTAACCAAAGAGAAGGAAGGGCAAGTTTCAGGCTTACTTTTAAACCTGTATCCAAGAGACATTACTTTTACAAATGAACACAGTAACAGCTGAAATAAAGCCAGGTTGAATTACTGAGAAGGAAAAGCGTAAGATGAGTGGAAATCTCAGAGACCTAGGCATTGCAGAGGAATTCACCAGGACCTAGGAGCCTTCTAGACATGCCAGCTTTATAGAGTAAGTGCTAAACTTCAATTGTGAACACAACTGTGATTTTAGCCCCAAAATAAGTGATAAAAAAATAGCATCCGAGTAAAGTCCAATTCTGGGCTTAAACATCAAAAAGAAATCTGTGCAAAAGCCTCACACAATCTCCTGACTAGCTGGACGCAAGCCAGCTCCAATCAAGATGGTTTATGCTCAAGTCTAACTAAAGGTCCTGACCTTTTAGATGAGCATGTGCTTCTGGACAAGCCCAAGCAGCACAGGCACGAATAAGACACTGCACAGCCAGAACATTCACAGAACGCACAGGAGCTGGAGGAAAACCATAGACCTCTAATGCACAGCTTACCATCTCCGAGCTGTTTGCAGCTCATAGCAACGGCAGTGCAGTTTGTCCATTTTGTAAAACATTTTAGATCAATATTGATATAAAACTTCACAAGTTTACAAATAACAAATCTTCCCCAGAATTACGTTTGGTTTTTTTCCACCTGAAGAGACAAAGGCCCCCAATGTCCTGTTCTACAAACACTATCAGGGCTTTTGCTTGACTTTTTGATGACTGATTTAAATGGAAATTCTCACACAGTAATAAAAAAAAAAAAATTGGATCACCTCCTCTACTATTTTAGTTTATCTTAAAATTATATACTTTTACAAATACAGACCAAAGGTTTTATGTGTCTATATTCTAGATGGTGGCAAAATATTCTGAGTCAAACTTTAGATCTGTATCTAAAAACTGGTGAAACTTGCAAAATACTGAAGAACCCAATTCAAAATCTGAGTTCTGTTCTCCACAACTGTTATCTCAAACTAAAAAAACACCCAACAAAAATACGACAATTTTTTTCTTTTATTTAAGTCCAAGATAAAGTCAGGAAATTCTGGGGTTTTATATGTGTGTGCACGTGTAAGAAGTATACACACACACAATTACCCTAACAAAAATAGCTTGGGCAGGTGCACAAGAGTTTGCAGAACACAGGTCAGTGCTCTAAAGAAAGCAGTAAAACATATCATGCAGAGTTCTAAGTTCTGTTTTCCCAAAGAACAAGAACAGGAAACACATTCTGCTCCGGGGATGGATAAGCTAAGGCAGATCAAGGTAGAGGTGCTTTACATCTGCAGAGAATCTGGTTATCTGGTAAAAAAATCAGTTGCATTATTAGTGCCATTACTAAGATCTAGTCCAGAGTCATGACTCCAATGTGCTGAGCGTGGCACAAATACAGAAGACAAGAGCCGCAGCAAAGACAGGTTTCATAAAGAACGTAATCCCAAAAGAGAGAGGAAGAGAAGTGATTTCAGAGCTGAAGAAAGAAGAATAGCTGCAAATTCAGACAAACATTTGTATCAAAAGAAATACAAAATTATCTTTACAAAATTAAAATAGTTAAAATATTAATTCACCTTTCACCTGCGTATCATCCTTGGCCTTATATTCTGTACTTTTAATCGCTAGTTCCACACCATAGCCAGAGAGGTAGACTTTTTCTTTACTTGGATTCTGTAAGGAAAAGCAACCATACAGTATTGCCAGTCTTTGTTTTGATGTACAGACTAAAAGCTGGTATTTCCCAAAGCTAAGAAATCTCAAGCTAGTACACATTTCAGACACAACTGGTAATGCGTAAGTGAGAAATAAATACAATGAGGGATTCTGCAGTAATGTACTGTAATAATTATACTTCCTATTATATTTCAACAAAACTCTTTGAAGTTCAGAGAACAAAGATATCTCTATGAACCAAAAAAACCAAACAACACTGAAAACCACCACAGCAAAAGGAACACAAAACAATGTTTTCAGGACTCGACGTGTAAGCCAAGTAGGGCAGGACAGACTCATGTCATCAAATCAGATAGAGGAGGGAAAGGAACTTCAACTGTGAAGTCAACTCAAAGTTCTCAGAGCTTTTGAAATGTAGAGTTAAACACTAATCCAGTGGTTATGGGCAATTTAGGGGAGGGAGATGGAAACCAGGATAAATTGCGCTAGGGCTTGTAAGTGGTTCTGTAATAAAATTGCTACAGAAACAATACCTTTCATCTGAAAATGGTACTGTAAGGCTAATCCCTGCTTTTCATATCAAGTAACTAAGTGGCCTGACTGGGAAAGGTCCGACTATTTCCTATAATCTAATATAGGTAAAGCAACTTTTTTTTTTTTAAAGATTAAACTCTGTGATTTTTCTGCAGTTTAACTCTGCATTTGTAAAATCAAATTATCCTCTTATTTAAACAGTCATAAGATTTTCCATATTCTGTATGCCTCAGCTCGGCATGCAATAAAAAATAAACTCTGAGTATTCCAAACAAATATCAGGCAGCAACACATTATGCAAATGTCAATTTAAAGGGAACAAACTTCAGCCATTTTTTCGAAAGCCAGGCCAGTTACTCTTTCCGTGTCAAATACCTTTGTTACAATGCAGAAATATACTTACAGCAATATAGTGTCTGAGCACGTAAGTGATTTCTCCTGCCTCTGCCTTTGAAACAAGCCTCTCATGGTTTCTGTAGAAATCCTCTGAGCCAATCTCAGCGTAAAGTATGACAACAGGACTTTCGGGGTTTGACACTGGGTACTTGTGGTCCCCTTTGAACAAAAATGGCTTTGGCCTAAGAGTAAACATTGAAGGTTATGACACTGCGATTCATAACGCTTCCTCATTCAATGCAAGATGTAAAATTTCTTTTTCTCATATTAGCTGTTCCTGTCTTCACTGAATACATATGTCAAGCTGTTCCCATATTTTATCAAGGTTGGCAGCACTCAATGCATGTTGATAAAGCTTTGTTAAAAATACACATATGAAAATCAAACAAGTAACTAAGTGCTATTTTGAATCTAATATGATCCTTATTTTAAAAATTAACCACTTCCTTTAAATTTTCAATTAACTATTTTTTTCCCCAATGGCAATTTGTAAATTCCGGATAAAAAAAAAATTAAAAGGCTAACAGAGGAAATGGTTCAGGAACTTGAATTCAAGAGAACCTGATCCTTGGCTTAATGCACAAACAAGAAAGTCAGTGAAAAGACTATTTTCAACTTGTGTTTTTAAATTTTGTCTAAAATACAATGAAATACTTAAAATATCCCAGTGAGTCAGAAGAATAGCATATGAGCTATAGATGCCTTATGTCTGCACATTGACAAAAAACACCTTTATGCCTACAAAAAACTACCAAGATGACTTTGAAGACAAACTGAAAATTAAGTTTGGGGTTGCGTTCCTAAAGAGGTATATTTTATAATTTCTTTTTGTTACTAGAAGTTACAATCACGTTCTGTTCTTATAAAGAAATCTGAAGTTGAAATATATTGGGTGGTGATAGTTTTCTTTGTTAATGCTGAGGGAAAATTATATAGGGAAAAAATTCTGTGCATGCTTCAAGCCATGCATGAAACCATCTCTGTTATATTACCTATCATTTTAGTATGCAGCCCAGCTCTTTCTATTCTCCCCACGTACTAAACGCTTTACATATTCCTGAAAATTCCTACTGTCCGTCAACGGATTGTTTCCAACTTTTCCCCTTGCACTTTGAAAGCATTCCTCTCCCCTAGCAGAATATCAAAGAGGAAGGGAGAAGAAAGCAGTCGTTCCAATCTGGATTAATAAGAAATAAGAGATTGCCACTTCTGCGCATTCAATGGCCAGTATAAATTAACACTGAAGAATGTAGGAACTACTAGTATAGTGCAATCTCTTTATAGCAATAAGTCTTAACTGGGTTAAATTTTAAGAGCTAATCCAATAATTGGAAATTAAGCAAATACCTTTCTGAAGCTGCCTGTAAAAGGTTTCCAAGAGAGTCAAATTCACATGTCTTCTCCCCATGCACAGCAAAAAACAAGGTACAGCCCTTTGGTGGAGGTTCATCGGCTGCTATCTGTATTAAAATATTTGTAAGAAAGCAGGTTCAATGTTTGCCCTTGGAACAAGTGCAAATGATAACAGCATAGCTCTGTAGCAATGGGTCTTCTTCAATTTCCTAAATTCCCAATTAGTACTACTTCCCTGTTATTACGTAATTTAAACGCACAGTAAAAATCACAAAATCGAGAGTTAACTTATTTTAAATATTTTACCAGTCTGTTATTATTAATGGTAATATTAGTTGCAGGTACAAAAAGCGAGGCTTGCGATTGTAGGGTTTTTGGTTGAGGTTTTTTGCATTACACCTCAGAAGCCTCTATATTTGTTAAACATCAAATGATAAAACAATTCCAGATGAACAAGGAAGGTATCTTCTAGTATAACTTAAATAAAGCATATTATGAGACAATTTGCAATGAACTATACGATACCTGGAGTTTGAAAAAGAACAATCAACTTCCACTTACAGGTTTTAATCATTAGAGCTATATATTCATGGATTACTCTCTTCAAGTAAGTACAACTGAATAATGGAAACAGCCCCAGCATCACAAGTACCAACGGAACCATAGGGATTTTCCTCATAAAAAATCTTCACACATTTATTAGTGCAGCGGGCAACGATACACAGACATATTGAAATCCCAATTCTTTAGTCTGCTTTAGACAGATGGACTCAAATTTGGCACTCGGTGAAATTAGTATATCCATACACTCTTCAGCTCAGCTGTGTGGAGCACTTAATCAGTTCGGGATTTATTATACTCTCAAATGTCTCCTCACACAGTTCACTCCTTCCTGGGCCTTAGGTAATGCCCTACAAATCATCTGAGGATTTCCTGTACTAACCTGTTGGAAAGCTTGAACTGTTGCAGAATAAGACCGTAAAGACAAGGAAAATTTCAACAAATTCTGCTGCAAAGGTGACAGACTCTGGCAGGCCACTTTCAGCATTTCATGGTAGTAATTGCTACCTGCAAAGTCAAAGTACAAGCAGTTATCTTTCTATACCATATTCTCATTGAAGAAGGGCTTTTCATCTTAATTGCAGTTAATACTAACAGAAGCCCATGGCATTAATTGTAAATATGCACTTGACCCTTCCTCCTCCATGTTCATTACAGCCAGTTCTACAGATGGACAAGAGAGAACTTCAATAGAGATCCATGAGAGTACATTTATATACATTCCTGAGGAAGCAAACATGGGCTTCAGGAGGAGGGCAACAGTTAAAAGCTCCCATTTAATTTCAGTTGAGAAATAGAAACACAGAGAAAAAGCATTTATAATATTTTATACTTCATGTTGAAACAGAAACTGGCAAGTAAATCATGTTTCAGACTCATGCACCACAGCTTTTGTCAGACAGACATCCAGAAGCTTTCAGCACTTCGCAGTAAAAGCATTACTGAAACCAGTCCTCATTTGACTTGTACAATACTAACACAATGGAGGACAAAACCTTTTATTTTTCAACCATGTCAACTATCAGTCATCATCAAGAAAAAGATTATGAAAACTTACCATCCTGTTCAGATGTCTTAATGTTTTGACTGGCTTCAACAAAATTCCAGAATTTTTCTTGACCTTCTTCTGATAAAAATTCACTGAGCAAGAAGAGAAGAGCTAGCTTAGAGCTATGAACTTTCCTCTCAAGTTACAGTTCTAATACTTTGTAAAGCTTTACAGAAAGTCACCTCCTACCATATGTTTACCTATATCAGAAACTAGATGTTACTAGAAAAAGCAGACCAGGAAAGCTAACAAACCAGCCAATCCAAACAAATAATAGTTGCAGGACAAACACAGTACAAGAAAGCAGCTTGTAAAGCACCTATTAATCTGTCAGAGACCACTGACAGCAGGGTTTTAACGAGCAAAAGAAGTCACAGCTTCGAATCATGAGGTTGTAATTCACCATATAGTAAGCATATGATTAGGCAGGTATACAATATTAGACAATAAAATAATTCTTTGAACATTGCAGATGTTTTATCATGTCTAAACAGATATTTTATCATGTCTAAACTTGGTAACATGCTTCACACGCTAAAGGATGCTACGACCCGAGATTTGGAGCCTGCTAGCTGTCACCATAGCTCATGTGTTCATTTCAACCCGTTCTGACCTCAGGTGACAAGTACTTGACCTGGACACACCCAAGAAGCGGGCCCAGGTGAACCTCATGAAGTTCAACAGGGCCAAGTGCAGGGTCCTGCATCTGGGTCGCGGCAACCCCTGGTGTTAATACAGGCTGGGGGATGAAGGGATTGGGAGCCGCCCTGCCAGGAAGGACTTGGGGGTACTGGTGGATGAAAAAGCTGGATATGAGTAACGTGCGCCGGCAGCCCAGAAAGCCAACCCTATCCTGGGCTACATCAAAAGCAGCATGGCTAGCAGGGGCGAGGGAGGTGATTCTGCCCCTCTTCCCTGCTCTGGTGAGACCCCACCTGGAGTACTGTGTCCAGCTCTGGAGCTCTCAGTGCCAGAAGAACATGGACCTGTTGGAGTGGGTGCAGAGGAGGGCCACAAAAATGAGCCGAGGGCTGGAGCACCTCTGCTGTGAGGACAGGCTGAGAGAGTTGGGTTGTTCAAGCCTGGAGAAGAGAAGGCTCCGGGGAGACCTTATAGCAGCCTTCCCGTACTTAAAGGGGGCCTACAGGAAAGATGGGGAGGGACTCTTTATCATAGGGCCTGTTGTGATAGGAGAAGGGGTAATGGTTGTAAACTAAAAGAGGGTAGATTCAGACTAGATATAAGGAAGAAGTTTTCTGCAGTGAGAGTGGTGAAACACTGGAACAAGTTGCCTGGAGAGGTGGTAGATGCCCCATCCCTAGAAAGGTCAGGTTGGTCAGGGCTCTGAGCAACCTGATCTAGTTGAAGACACCCCTGCTCTTTGCAGGGGGGCTGGAGTAGGTGACCTTTAAAGGTCCCTTCCGACCCAAACTATTCTGTGATCGATCTTCTTGAACAATTGGGTAATGAATTGCCGCGCCGGGCTAAGTGAACTGAACAGCAGGAATGATTTTACACTGCAGTGCTGTATTGCTCTGCAATTCACCCCTGATGAACAACCCTGCTTACCCAGAGTCTTTGAAGATAATGGTTAGGTTACATACGAAGCCTTTGGCACATTATTTTGGTTATTTGCTTACTACTCCACAGTCTCTTAGGGTGAGCTTTTCCACAGCAAACATCTCACATTGTCAGGGTATTTAAATCCTGGCATTAACACCTAAGCTTTGCATTTTACTGCTTAAGGATTTTTCAGTTTTCAAACTTCAGCTTCTACAGAGAAGGTTACAGGAAAGTACTTTCCCCTAGGACACACCTGTCCTGTCACCCAAAGCCATGCCCATTTGAATTAAGCCCTGCTCAACTGTTTTCATGTGAACCAATCTGTGATAACACAGGCAGAGTTCCCTACATGGCAACACCCTGAACTGATACAAAATTAAACACACACACACACACTTAAACAGAAAACTACAAGTCCTGTTTTGCACTGACATCTCCAGGTTAGAATCCCACAAAATGAAATGATGGGGACTTCTAAAGTGCTAAGTAGACTGGCAGTGAAAAGACAGTGTTTTGCTGTCTTTTTTCTTTTTAAATAGCTTCTTTAAAAAGAAAAAACCTCTTTAATACCATAGAAGAAGTCTCCCCAGGCTGACTTGCACAACTCTTAACAAAGCACTTGACTTTAGACCACCAATTCACAACTCAGGTGAACAAAGTTAAACTCAAGCTTAACTGAGCAAAACACACACAAGCAGCAGGCGTGCTTCAAAACCTACGCTTGCCATCGAAGTAAAAAATATTTTATTATGGAATCTTACAAGCCTATGCTAAACCTGTCTATCTACTGCCTCAAGTGAAAATTCGGAAGGCAAAAAATCCTTACTATGGAATTATTATTCATCTTTGTTCTAGTACACAAAGAATTTACCACGCAAAAAACTACTACTATCTCCTTTAAAATATTAATTCCCATCTCCTCAAGCACAGCAATGACCATGTTCAACCAAGTGTTATTACTGCCCATGAATTAGTAACGACCAGAATCCAAAGCACCACAGAACAAGTGAAAGAGCAAATACATTACTTTATCCTCTTAACGTATTCTGACTTGTCAACAAAAAAAAAAAATCATAATGCACTTACCTTGTTTCAAGTAATAAAGGAGTCGAAGACCACTTCGTAGTTAGAGATGTTGTCACAGCCTTAGAATCTCCTTTTACAAGTGAAGAGCTGAACCAGATTCCAAGAACAGCAATAAGCATTCCCATTTTATAGAAGCAGTCTAAAAAAGATGAAGTTATTTTAGCATTGTCTCTTTGTATAAATGTAGGATCTCACATATCCAAATACATTAAGACATAAATTGTAAGATTCAGTGGCACATTTAATGCAGTATGTCAGCGTGATAATCATCGTCTTGCCTGGGCTTACAAAATCAAAAATACTATGAAAACACGAGACAAGGATTTGAAGATCTGACTCCTGGGCTGCAAATAAACCTAAATCAATTCCAGCTTCTGCTGTGTTTGTGCTTTCAAATAAATGTGCTTCTGTTCTGGGACACCTACATCATACACTACTTGCTTTAAGAAGAGGTATTACAGACAGGGCATGTTACAAATCAGGTGGAAAACCTCCCCACCGTTTGTTTTATGGGAAGTCAAGTCACATTTTGTATTTGCAGAGATACATCAGCTGGTGTACTAACCGATGTCGGAAGCGCCAGGCAAGGCTAAGGTTCCCTAGTCAGCCCTTTCGGTTCTGCTGGGTACAGCGGACTTCTTCTCTAGGGAATGAAGAAACAAGCATTTCCTGGATGCACTATGTACCACCAACTTTAGAAGCTGAAAAATGAATGAAATAATGAAGACAGACTCAAATGATACAATTTACTGTGAGAAATGAGCCAGGGAAGGAGGAGATAAACCATTTCTTTATTATCCTTCACGTGTACTTTCATGCCTCTATGTTCTCTGTCCTATTCCCCATAACACAGCTGAGTGGAATTTCCTTGCCCACAGCTCATACACTTATGGAAGACTTGAGTTCTCCTGTTACCTTTCCATTACACTCTCCAAAAATTCAAGCTTCCCCCTTTCCCCCCCTGACACTTGCCCATTCCTCTTTCTATCTTAACGTCCTTTCTTTCAGAATAGAGCCAGGAATGCCCTGCTCTAATATACGAGGAGCACCTTGCTCAGCCGCACGCAACGTGTGTTGTACGCGGCACCTGGGAAGCAGACAGATGGCATCGCATGCCATGGAACGGTCACAGCCACCGCTCGCGGTGTGCAGAGGAGGAAGCTCAGTCAATATTTGTGGAGCGAAACCTCGGCTTCTGCCAAGCGCAACGGAAAAGCCAAGGTTTGCAGTTCCTCCCAGAATCAGGTGCTTCTCATTCCCTGCAAATTATACACGGTAGTTTGGAACGTGCAAATGAATATACTGTCCTGCGCTCTTATGAACTGCGTTCCCATTCTGTGAATTACTCTAATAAAAGCCTTTTTCTATATGCAATGATGGGGGAGAAAAGGACACATCTGTCACCTAAGGCCAGTTCAGCCAACCGAACACCTGCAGATCGGAAATACCTATACTCCCTGAATAACAACAGCTATAAAAGAAAGGAAAGACTAGTATCTCAAAGAAAAACAAGAATACACTGTGGAGAACAAGAGGCAAGAGGCAGAGAAATGACGTGAGGATACACAGCTGCGTTCTGCGCGACATGACAAAGCCAAACTCAAACCTCAGTTATGGTATTTTGAAGTAGCTTTTTCAAGCCTCGTTTGTTTTGTAATTATTTTTCCTCCTTGTTTTCCCCCCAGTTACCCGGTTTAAAATACAGCCGACTTCTGGAAAGCCGCAAATCCTGCCTTGGGGAAAGGAACCAATTCCCCCGCCCCGGCCGCGGGCGTGACCGCCCATGACGGGGAGCGCCGGGATCTGCCGGGCAGGGGCGGGCGAGAGGCCGCCGGAGGAGCCCTGAGGGAAAGGGTCACAGCAGAAACGCCTCCTGCTCGGGCAAGCTTCCACACAAACCTTACCCGCCGCACCGCGCTCCCGGTAACCGAACAGCGGGAACGCAGACAACGCTGATGATTAAAAAAAAAAAATAAAAAAATCGGGATATCCGCTCGTTAACAGCAAAGGGCCTTTAACCCCGGGTGCGGTCTCCACAGCTCCCCACTGACACGGCCGCTGACTGACCGACAGCAGCGGGACGCTGAGGCCGTTTGAGGGGCTGGGCCCGGCCGCCACCGCGCCGGTCCTCTCCGCAGGCCACCGGCCGCCCGCTTCCACCCAAGGCGGCCCCGGCCGCAACCGCCCCCGGGCCCCACCGAGCCCCGCGGCCCCGCTCCCCTCAGGGCCCTCAGAGCCGGGCGGCCCCGCGGCGCGCCCCCCGCCCCGCGCGCGGGTCGCCCTGGTAACCGCACCTGCCACCGGCCGCCACGCTCCCTTCCGGCTCGCGCCGCTACCGCCGCTTCCGGGCACCGGCGCTTCCGCTGCCGGGCCAGAGGGGCCGCGCCGCCATAGAGTTTTGGCGGGCGGTAGCCAGAGCGGTGCCCGGCCGCCATAGCTAGGGGGTGTTGCCGGTGCCCGGCCCGGCGGGGCGGGACGTGTCGCCGCCTCCTCCGGGCTCCGTTCCAGAGGCCTCCCTCTGCACAGGTGAGGAGAGCCGCGGGGCGAGCGGGCACGTTCCTGTGCGGTCCCAGGCTGGGAAGCGGGTGGTTCCAGAGGGAAAGGTGGAGACGATGCGGGTCCGGCCGTTGCCCTGTCCCGGCGGCAGCCCCGGGGGCGGGAGAGGAGCCCCAGGGCCTGGTGGCGCTGGGCAAGGAACAGCCTCTCTCTTGCAGAGCTGTGTAGGGTGTGAGGGGCAACGAGAGCCGCCTATGGCACATACAGACCGGTTGTTCTTGGTTGGTACAGTTTGAAGAACCCACAACAGTTTGTTGCCGTTTAGACAGTTATTCTATCGCCTGATGACCCCGCGCCAGCCAGGAGGGGTAGTCGGGGAAAAACAAGGAAATCCGAGGGCTGAGATATAAACAGATTTAGTCGAATGGACTAGATAATTAACATAAATAACACTAAAGAACCAGTATTGATCCCGATACCTGTATAAAATACACAAGGACTGTCCCCAGCCCATTCCATCAGACGGAAGCCATGCGCTCCCAGCAGGGACAGCCAACGTGGGACCCTGCCAGCACCGCGGCTTCAGGAAGGAGGGAAGGGCTCAGGGCTCCGGCACCGGGACAAGGAGTTCTCAGGATCCCAGCCATCAAGGGAGAGAGAACTTTGCAGCAAAGTTTCCGATTTCTATGGAATGTGATGTTCATGGCGTGAAATAACCCTGTTGGCAGCCCGGATCTCGCTCCTCACCCCCGCACCTGGGGAGCTGGAAAACACCGAGACGTTGAGACCCACACCCCAGAGCTGGCTGTAAAGTAAATATTTTCACAAATTCAGACACTAGAGTCTTCTAAAAGTGCAGTTTTCCCGAGCGTTAGAAGAAACCTTACCGAAAAGTAAATTCACTGAAAGATAAATTGACCCCGTGTCGCTCAAACCAGGACATTTATTCATCTCTCCACCATTTGTGATTTTACAGCCCTCCCTCGGAGCTGTGCCGTTTCCAGCCCGAAGACGCCACCTCTCTGTGCCCATTCTTCACATGTTCCCTGTCCGATCACCCCTGCTGCATTCCCCGGGACCTCTTCTAGCCTCGCTGGGATCTTCTGGAGCCATGGGGACAGGGGAGCAGCCACCGCACCTCTCATTCAAGAGCTGTTGAGCGGGAATAAATCCAGGAGCCCGGCTGGGCAAAGGGGCTGTGACGAGGGCAGCGTCCCGAGGGACAAGCCCGGGAGGGGTCTCACGCCCTGGTGAAGCAGTGTCCCCTCCAGTGTCCCCCACCCCACCACTAACCTGGGGGTGCGCGGGGAGGAGTCAGGACTCAGGGTCAGAGTCAGATAATTACAAGGTTTTTCTTTCTCGTTCCGTTTTAAAATACCACTAAAACACTGGGGAAACGGTAGTTTCTTCTCTGGCGTCGTCCCCCGGCCTCACGTCACCTACAGGGGAACGGTGTCACGGGAAGTGGTGTGCAATCAAAGACGAGGCAGCCCTGTACCGGCGGCGCCTCTGGGTTGCGAAGTGCGTTGTCACCAAGGCGGGCTTTTTTATTTTTAATTAGTTACTTTTCCCGCTCTGCCCCTGCGGTTCGTGCTGGAGCTGGGTACGCCGCTGGCCCCGCCCCCGCCGCTGGCCCCGCCCCCGCCGCGTTGCCATGGCAACTCCGCGGCCAATAGGGCGGCCCGGCCGGGCACCGCCCCCTCCCGCCTCTCGCGAGACCACTTCCCGCGCGCGGACTCCATCTCCCAGCTGCCCCGCAGGGCGGGCGGGCGAGGCGCCGCAGCCAATGGGGCGGGGACGGCGGCGGGGGCGGGGCCGGCCGGGGCCAATCCGCCGCGGGCAGCTGCGGCGGCGGAAGCGGAGCTCGGTTCTCGGCGGTGGCTACCGCGGGGCGCCCCCGGGCAACAGGTAACTCCGCGGGGTAGCGCCACCGGCACCGCTCTGCTCCGGCGGCGGCGGCGGCTCCGGAGAGGGGCTGCGGGCAGGGGGTGGTGGCTGCTGCCTCAGTGCGCGGCGGGGGCGGGGAGGGGGAGAGACCGAGACTGTACCCGCGCCCGGAGGCAGCGCGGGTGGGGCGAGCGGCGGTGGCGGAGAGGGGAGGGGCGGGGGCCCCTGCGCGGCAGCGGGACCGGGAGGGGAAGGCGGGAAGGGTCGGGGGCAGGGCGGGGGAGAGCGGGGCGGGCCCGGGGAGAGTAAGGCGGGCCCGGGGAGGGCAGGGCAAGGCCGGGGCGGGCCGCGCTGGGTGCGGACAGGGGCGGCCGCGGGCGCCGCCGCGCTCCCGGGAACATCCGGGCCCTGCGGCCCCTCACGGCGGCACGGCAGGGAGGGCACGGCCCGCCCTTATTGGCCAGCGCCGCCCTCTCCTCCATTGGCTCGCCGCCTCGTGAGGTCATTAGTACGGTGGCTCCTCACTGGCTGAGGACGCCGGCGCTGGATTGGCCGGCGCGGCGGGGGCGCGCCGCATTGGCGCAGGGCTGGTAGCGCCGCCAGCGCCGCGCCCAATGAGCGGGGGCGGGGAGCAGGGGGCGGGGGCCTGCGGGGGGTGGGGGGGGTGTAGTCGCCCCCCGTGAGGCGGCGGCGGGGGTGTGGGGGGGTGGTCGTCGCCGGTATCGTGACGTTCCGTGACGCACCGTAACGTAACGGCTGGCGGTGCCCGCAGGCGGAGATGAGCTCCCAGCAGTTTCCCCGCTCGGGCGCGCCGCCCGCTGGCCTGGGACCTGCCCCACCGCCCGGCCCCACCAGCGGCTCCGCCGGCCTCATCGCCCCCGCCGCCGCCGCAGGTAAGCGGGCGCCGGGTCCCGCGGGGGCGGCTGCCGGGGCGGGGAGGGGAGGGGAGGGGAGGGGCGGGGAGGGCAGGGGAGCCGTCCCGGTGCCCCGGCCGGGGGTGGGGGCGTGAGGATCGCCGTAGCGTGTGGTTGTGAGGAGCGGCGCCGGGGCAGAGCCGTCCCGCCGCTCCTCTCCCGGCGGGTGCGGGAAGGGTTCGTGCAGCTTGAAGGCGGGGCCGGAGCCCCGGTTCCGGGCACAGGTGTTGGGCGGGCCACTGCGGGGAGCGGCGTCGGTTTTGGGGGGGGGGGGGGGTGTTTGTTTTTCAGCTTGATATTCAGATCCGTAACGCATTAAACGAAGACTTCTTAAACAAACCTGCCCGTGGGCTGTGGGACTTGAGGCCGGGCGCTTACGTAATGAGGCATTTTTCGCCCGAAATAAAAATCTGTCGGTCTTTGCTTGAAGAAGAGCCTCTGAGGGGAGCCCGGGCTGCCCGGCCCAGCACTTCTGAGGGGAAGCGGCTCCAGAGCTCCCGGGCTTTTCACCCTTGGGATATGTTTGGTTGTAAGGGTGAATTTCTTCTATTTTAGACCGTTTCTGCCATCACGTCTCTCACCTGGTGGGTGACCGACGGGAACTTGTTAACCTTTTTTACCTTTTTCCTCAGAGTTCCCTTTTTTTTTGGGTTTTTTTTTTTTTTTTCTCTTTTTTTCCCCGCTAGTGAGCGATGATTCCAGCCGCGACTCGGAAGTGGCTCCTAGGGAGCACATCGGCCCCGGCGGCTCCATACAGCCTCGAGAAGAAAAGCAGGAACCGGTGGTGGTTCGGCCGTATCCGCAGGTTCAGATGTTGACGCAGCACC